>NC_044031.1:224364596-224964596 GCF_901765095.1 Microcaecilia unicolor
AAGGGGTAGTGGGCCCCTTTGGCATACCCCTTCACTACAACACCCCGATCCTGCAATCCTTTTTTCACTGAGTGGTGATGTCATCCGAAAGCATAAGCATGGGTCCTCCCCCCTTGGACAATGATTGAAACAAGCAGGATCTACCAAAACAATAGAGTAGAGATCTTTTCCAGTCAATTACCAGAAAGGGGTAATGGCTTCACAAGATGTTAGACACCTCAGGATCCAGCAATCCTTTTATCGATGGCTGGTGATGTCATCCAGAAGTGTCAAGCGCCGGATGCCAGATCCTCCCTCCATGAGCAATGATTAAAACAAGCAGGATCTGCCAGAACAGGTAGAGTAGATATCTTTTTCAGTCAATTACTGTGAAGGATTAATGGCCTCACAAGATGTTAGATGCTTCAGGATCCAGTCCTTTAATCACGGAGGTAATCTAGAAGCACCAAGCACAGGATGTTGGGTCCTCCCATCTTGGACAATGATTGAAACAAGCAGGATCTGGCAGAACAGGTAGAACAGAGAACTTTTTCAGTCAATTATCGAGATAGAGATCTTTTTTTTCAGTCATTTACTGTAATTGACCCAGTATGGCTATTCTTATGCTCTTACCTAGAAAAGATGTACATCCCTAGTTCTGGTAACCTAATCTTGCCCAAGTTATGTCTTAGGACAAAAACTTTCCTTTGCATTCTTGTCCACTCAGCTTAAAGCCAAAGAGGTCAATTTTTAAATGATTTCAACATCTAATATTGAATGGTGCTATCCTGGATCCTGGCACATCTGCTTTCTAGCAGTCCTGGAAAACAGAAGCACCATCTTTGATCCTGATAACATCCCAGACAGAAGTGAAAGAGGACTGCTGTGGTCCAGGACCTACTTCCAGGGTAGGTCCCCAATGGATAGGGTAGCTGGGGAGGGGGGGGGGGGTAGGAGGGTAGTATTCAAGGATGCCACTCCTTTTTGTCCAAGAAGGGACTTTGTGTAGGAGATCAGGATTAAATGGGGGGGGGGAGTAGGATCAGAACTGTGGGGGTCAGGAGGATCAGAACTCAGGGTGTTAGGAGAGAGATTGGAACACATGGGGGGGTTAAGAGGGAGAGGAAAACTGTTGGTTGGATGGATCAGGAGAGTCATCAGGTATTCTTAGGGGTGGGTCAGGTCAGGGCCGTGCCAAGGGTCTGTGGCGCCCCCCTGCAGGAGATCAGTTGGCGCCCCCCCCCCCCGCAGACGAACAGTTGGTGCGCGTGCGCCCCCTCCCCCCCGTGAAAATGATTGCTGCCCTCCCATCCACGCTCCTCTCTCCCCTGCCCTCCCGCTCCCATGCCCCAACTGCCCGCCCTCTTCTCCCCCCCCAAGATCCCTTTTAAATTTACCTCCGTCCAGCAGCGAAGAAGAAGGTGGAACACTGAGCGAAGGGAAACTAGTAGAGACGTCGGGAGCGCCGCCTCCTTCGCTGACGCTGTGCCTTCACTGCCGAATGGAGGTAAATTTCAAAGGGATCTTGTTGGGGGAGAGAGGAGGGCGGGCAGTTGGGACGCGGGAGCGAGAGGGCGAGGTAAGCATGGCGCGGCTAGGCGCCCCCCAGAGGATGGTGCCCTCCTGCCGTGCTTACCTCGCTTACCGTGTTGGCACGGCCCTGGGTCAGGTGACAGCTTGTGCCATTATGAACATTTGTGTGCTGTTTCACAACAAAGATGCTCACGTGCTGTGAAAGGGACATCTATGGCCGTCCATATTGTGGATTTTTTTTCCTTAAATGGACATTCCTTTTAGCATGTATTTTAGAACAGGCTCTACGTTGGCAGTTCCTTCCTAAAATACTAGCGGAACTTCAGTCATGCTGACCTCGACATCTGATTTCCATTTTAAATTTCCTTTCTAAAATGCCACTCCATGATACTGTAATGATTAAGTAAAGATCACTAGCATAACACATGCAAACCCAAATCAGGCATGCATGGTAAGTACTGTTGAATTCATAAAATAAAACTTAGTATGCGGGCTAAGGTACACAATTAAGCTTGCAAACCGAATAAATCACAACGCATATTCAAATGGACTAAATGAATTGTAAAATGAAAGCATAATGAACTTACAAAAATATTGACCTTCTTAGTAAATTACACATTAATTAGCAAGAACACGCTATTGTCCAATATTTATTGACCACTCCGAAGTACACCTGTTTACCACGGTCAGTGAATAGAGGCTGTTGTACCAGGAAATGCTTCAGCAAGCAAGGAGAAAAGATGAACCGAGAGTAGCAGAGCAGAAAGAGAGAGGAAAGAGAAGAAGAAAATGAAGGGGGGGGAGAGAAAAAAAAAAACAGCTGGGATGACAGAAGAAGTCTGTCTCTGGATTTTATGCCTAAAGCCACTTGCTACTAATAATGTCACTATCTTTCTCTCGAATGCCACTCTTGACTGCACACCCTGTATTGGCCTCTTTTATCTCATCATGGGATAAAGGTAAGATCTCTTTTTTTTAACATTTGTACCCCACGCTTTCCCACTCAGGGCAGTCTCAATGTGGCTTACATATTGTAAACAGGTTCTTATTTGTACCTGGGGGAATGGAGGGTTAAGTGACTTGCCCAGAGTCACAAGGAGCTGGCTGTGCCTGAAGTGGGAATTGAACTCAGTTCCAAAGTCCACCACCCTAACCACTAGGCCACTAAACCCTGGCTTAAATTCTGGTTTAAACCCTGGTTTGAGATCTGGGGGTAAAGTCTATAAATGGTGCCCAAATACTGGCACTGAAAAAAACCCTCTTAAGCAGTATTCCATAAGTCTCGCCTAATGTTTAGTGCGGTTTGCAGAATAATGCTTAAACGGAGAGGTCACATGTAAATTTAGGTGTATCCATTTGTACTGCACTAACGAAAAAGTGGTGAAATGCCTGAGCCTAAATTTATACATAGTACCCTTTTATTTATAATTACTTGCATAACTCGAATCAACACCCATGCTCTGCTGCAAAACGCCCATGACCCTTCCATTTCTCTGTCCCCTTTTCCAGGATGTGTGTAAATTTTAGGCAAGGATCACGCACATCTTATTTGATTTTAATTAGCACTAATATTTGCTTATTAAAAAGCCAATTATTGGCACTCATTGGTCTTTAATTCAATTGTGTGCATAAATTAGATGCACACCCAAGTTTGCACATGCAATTTTTGACGACTTTTATAGAATCAGGGGGCTGGAGTACAGCAACCTAACATACAGGAAATAGCATGATCCTAAAGGGGAATGGGAAGAGTAATAGCAAGGTACAAGAGAGGAGAAGTTATCACATTTACCCTCTACTTATCCAGTGTTCACAGCCTTTTCCTCTTGTATTTACCCTCATTCACCTCTGAGAGGAGCAATGATATGAAAGGAAGTACCTTTCTCCTATTACTCAAACCCATCCAATTCCTTCCAATTGTAATGCATTTTTGTTGTTGTTATTTTGAGTTAGTTCTTGCCTTCTCACTAGTAGTTTAAAATGAGTTATATGCAGGTAAGGTAAATATTTCCTTACCTCCTGGATAATTGCACATAAATATACCTTAATACAATTTAATGCATGCTATTTAATGTAAACGCTACAGTTTTAATGGACCTACTTAAATCAGTTAACGCTCATTAATGCAGGTCAGTAAATCTAATCCTAAGTATATACTTGAGGCAACAAAAGGTGAAATGACATGCCTGGTTTCACAAGGTATCATCCAAACAATTGCCTGGAGAAAGGTATTTTCAAAATGGATCACACCGCTGCAAAATAGAGGGATACTTTTTACCTTTGGTCTTTGCTCCAGTTTTCAGAATGAGATTATCTGCATACTTTTACTTTGAAAATTGGCCTTTTGAAAAAGGACCTGATGAGGATTGCACCTACTTTATCAGCTGATTATTTTGTATTTTATTTTATTTTTGCTAAACTTGGAGGGTTGTTTTTCCCCCTTAGCTAACATTGCAATGTGGGTAAAATGTTTAAATAAGATCTATGTCTTTACTTGCACATTGGATAGATAATTTTAAAATAACCCGTTTCCATTGGTAAAACAGTGTTTTGGGCTTTTTTTGAGGGGTACTTGGGGGTACTGAGTACCGGCACCTTTTCCATTGTCTGCTAAAATTGACTCATGGTCCCCAAGTTAGTAAAGAGCTCAGGCTCTACACAACAGTTCTGCCTTATCATAGGTTCTGTGACTGGTTGCAGGGGGCCTGGCTATTGTGGGGTGGCTCCCTCAGTGATCACTCCTACCCCTGAAGGGTGGCCTGTCATTTGAGTACCGGCGCCTTTTTCGCTAGAAAATATGCACTGGTTTTAACCCATGATAATGACCTTAAAATGCTTAAAACATAATCTCATAAGCTTTTCAAAATATTACAGAATTACACAGCACCGTCCAGTTGTATAGTACATAAAAATTATTTTCTAGCACAGGAAATGGCAAGCGGCGAATGCAGAAGCGCTTAACGGGTGTCAAAAAAGGATTCCTTTCCATATGGCCATGCGGTAAGAGCAATCTTAGCGAATGGCCATGTATTTTTGCAGCCTTTTTACCCTGCAGTAAAAAGTGCCTCTGCTTGGTAATAGGGCCTCTCAATGCATTGTTAAGATCTAGAAATTGTTGCCAGAGATGTGGTAAAAGCAGGTAGCCCAGCTAGGCTTCAAAAAGCTTTGGACAAATACCTGGAGGCAAAATCCAACACCATATTTAAGTAGACCAGTAGAAAGCCATTACTTATCCCTGGAGGTAGGTATCTTGGAATCTTGCTACTCTTTGGCATTCAGCCAGATACTTGTGACCTGGCTTAACTTCTGTTAGACACATGATACTGGGCTAGAAGGCCTTTGATATAACCCAGTATGGCAACTCTAATGTTCTTAAATGAAGTTTAAAGGAGGGCATAGTGATGAAACAACTATCTGATTACCTAAATAAACACTCAGTTCTGCACGAGTCCCAATCAGGTTTTTCAAATCATAGCACCGAAACGGTACTAGTATCTGCAATGAACTCATTCAAACAAGCAATTGCAACTGGTTACAACATACTCCTCCTACAATTCGACATGTCATGGTTAATCATGGAATACTATTACATATACTAGAATACTTCGGAGTAGGAGGTACAGTTCTCAAATGGTTCAAAGGATTCCTGACCACAAGATCATACCAAGTAACAACGAATGCGGACATATCACCCCCATGGATACCTGAATGTGGAGTTCCCCAAGGATCCCCCCTATCACCAACTCTCTTCAACCTAATGATGATACCTTTAGCCAAACTTCTAGTCAATCAAAACCTTAATCCCTACATATATGCAGATGATGTCACAATTTACATCCCATTCAAACATGATCTAAACTAAATCACCAACGAGATCAACCAAAGCCTCCAAATCATTCACTCCTGGGCAGATGCATTCCAGCTGAAACTCAATGCAGAGAAAACACAATGTCTTGTGCTCACCTCACAACAAAAAACAAGTATTCCCACCATAACCACACCATACTGTTCTCTCCCCGTCGCACAAAATCTAAAATTTCTCGGAGTTGCCATTGACTGAAAGGTCACACTCGATGCTCACATGAAGAACACAACAAAAAAGATGTTCTACTCCATGTGGAAACTCAAAAGAGTAAAACCTTTCTTCCCGAGATATATCTTCCGTACCCTGGTACAGTCAATGGTAATAAGTCATCTGGACTACTGTAACGTACTATACGCTGGCTGCAAAGAACAGACTATCAAAAAACTCCAAACAGGCCAGAATACCGCCACCATACATATTTGGAAAAACTAAATATGAAAGTGCAAAACCCCTAAGAGAGAAACTTCACTGGCTCCCACTCAAGGAACGCATTACATTCAAGATTTGCACAATTGTACACAAAATCATTCACACAGACGCCCCAATCTACATGCTAAACCTTGTGGACTTGCCTCCCAGAAACGCCATAAGATCATCCCGCAAATATCTCAATCTGCACTTCCCCAGCTGTAAAGGATTAAAATACAAGCTGATACACACCACCACCTTCTCCTACATGAGCACGCAGTTGTGGAATGCATTACCTACAGCCCTAAAAGCTATTGATGAAATAACTAACTTCCGTAAATCATTGAAGACACATCTCTTCAACAAGGCCTATAAAGAGAACACATAACCTTACAAAACTACCTCACTAATCCACCCAATTATTAAGTCCACCTTCTATCCTACCTACCACCTGCCTCCTCTCTTCCCTTACCTAATATTTGTACAATAGTAATTGTATCTGATAACATGGAATGATTATGTCATAACCAAACTCTGTAAGTCACATTGAGCCTGCAAATAGGTGGGAAAATGTGGGATACAATTGCAATAAAATAAAAATAAATAAATAAATAAATAAAGTTAAGCCTGAGTGAGAATGGGAAAGATGAGGACTTCCAGAACAGGATACATCTTCATTGGTAAGTTCTTTGCTGGGAAATTGCTTTTAAACTTGGGAAAGGTAGATTTAGAATTAAATAGCTTATCTCAGTCAGGGGCGTAGCCAGATGGTCAATTTTGGGCGGTAGGTGGGCATGGAATTCAGCCCTCCTCTGGTTTGCTCCTCTCTCCACCCCTCCCTGTTCACAAACCCAAAATATGAAATGTTTGAGCTGGCGGGGATCCCTACTCCTCCCCCTGTGTTACAGCCCACTGCACCCCCCTCCGCGACCCAGTCGACCCCCCTTCTCGGCGAAAACCGTCCCCCACCGTCGTCCAGTACCTGTGCTGACGGGGGACCCCAACCCCCATCAGCCGAAGTCCTGTGCTGGCCTTCAATGAAATGGCTTTTAGCTGTAGCTATCCGGTTACCTATAATTATGCAAACATCATTGCAGTCATGCCCTCTGGTGTACAAGCTCAGAGAAAAAAACAAAAACTTTGAACCACTTACAGATTTTAACAATTACACTATTTAGTTTTTATTTCTCCCCAGTCTCACTTGCACCTCCCTCCAAACCTGGCTGTTCTCTTTAATTTGAATGTTGTTCAAGCTCACCCTGAATGAGGAGTTTGTCCCACACCAAAGACATAAATAGCACTGGTTGTATTCTTTCAAACAACTTCAGCAGAGTCTGCCTGCCTCAGTGAGCACTGTGGTCAAAGAGGGGAGGGCAGGGGAGAGGAGAATCATAGCTTCAGGTAAAACATTTTGCAAGTGAGCTGACTCAGGAAATGGTAGGCGCCCTCCAGAGGTCGGCGCCCCCTGCGTTGCTTACCCCGCTTACTGTGTTGGCACGGCCCTGGACATGAGGAAGCTACTGCTTCCCCTGGGATTGGTAGGATAGTAGGACATACTTTTGGGTTTCTGCCAGGTACTTGTAACCTGGTTTGGGCACTGTTGGAAACAGGATACTTGGCTAGATGGACCATTGGTCTGGCCAAGTATGACTATTCTTATGTTCTTATGTGGTTATTTGAGATCTCAGCTTGCACAATTCTATGTTTTCCACTTACAGTGACCTACATCACACGGCAGTGAATTTCATTTCTCTACAGATTACACCTGCTGTTATAGTTGCTCTTAATGAGGAACCTAGCGCAAGGACAGTTTGCCCTAGATTTCTTTCATGCTTTGCTTTTGTTTTTGTTGTTGTTGCTGTTTCCTCAATTATAATTTAGTCTGATATTCAGCTGTGCCTGCCAGCATTTGGAAATGCAAGAACACAAGAAAAGCCATGCTAAGTTGCAACAAGATCCATTGTGTCCCATAACTTTTTACAAAATTAGCTAATCTGGATCATAAGTATCGGTTAGATTCCAAAAAGTAGATCCTATTTCTAATATATTAGTTCTAGGGATAATTGATGTCTTTTCCAAATCTATCTAGCTAATAATTTTTAATGGATGTTTCCTTTTCTAAATCCCAATATGTTAGTCGCTTTCCCCCAGATACTATATAGCATGCCTAGAGATCCGCGCTGAAATCCAGGCATTCTATAATAGAACAAGTAATTTAATTGGCTTAACAAGCTAATCATTGATAACAGCACTTAACATGCAATAATAAGCACTAATTGGTAATAATTAGAATTTATGTGCACTACTCGCTAAGGGGCCCTTTTACTAAGGTGCATAGGTGCCTATGCTCATCCAATGCATGTCAAGTTGGAACTACTGACCAGCTACCATGTGCCCCAGGTGGTAATTCCATTTTGACATGCGTCCAAAACATTTGGTAAAAAAAATGTTGTATTTTCCACCACTTGACGCGTACCCAATGGTAATTGGCAGTTTACATGCGCTGATGATTACTGCCCGGTTAATGCATGATACGTTACCGCTAAGTTAATGGGTGGCGGTAAGGTCTCAAGCTGAAAATAGATGTGCGCTGTTTTAATTTTGCCACACGTCCATTTTTGGACATAAAAAATGCTTTTGTTCCAGGCGCGCTGAAAAATGGAACTGTGTGTGTCCAAAACATGCGCCTACACAGGTGCAGGCCATTTTATGGTGCATCTTAGTAAAAGGGCCCCTAACCATATTCTGTAATGAACTGCATCTAAATTCAAATGTGTGCAGTTCTAAAGGGGCATGGCTATGGGCATGGAAATGTGCATTTCATGGGCAGTTCAAAATTTAAGCATATATTTATAGAATATGGCCCAGTGCACATTAATCTACGCGCAGAGATTTACGCCACATTTTCACTGGTGTAAATGAAGTACGTAGATTAAGGTGCTGGGAAATCAACTAAGCATATTCTATATTCCGCGCCTAAATCTAGGCGTCGCTTATAGAATACGCTTAGGTGGAATTGTTTACCACACAGATTTTTTAGGTGCCTTATATAGCCCTTTGTCCATGTTCTCTATCAGCAGATTTCCCTGCTTAATTATGTGCTATGTGAAAACCTACTTTCTAAATTTGTTTTTAATCTTCTGTTCATTAGTTCCATGGTGTGTTCCCTTATTTTGTGTCATTAAAAGACTAAACAAATGTTGCCTATATAATCTTTCCACTATATTCATGATTTTGTAAACTTTTATCATATCCCTTTTCAGTTTAGAGGCTGACTGTATTTCAGTTTCGATTTTGGCATAGAAACTTACCAAAAATCTGGGTTCAGGTTTTGGCCGAAAATGCCAGTGCATTTTTGACTGAAGCCGAACCCCCCTCCCCCCTGCAATCACTCTTGGTGCCCAGCTTGCGATCACTCTCTGCACCAACTCACCACCACCTCCTCTCCACCCATCACCTGAAGGCCCTCTCCGGACCTACCTTTAAGTCTCCTGGTGGTCTAAGAACATTAGAATAGTCATACTGGGTCTGACCAATGGTCCATCTAGCCCAGGGTCCTAGTCTAACAGTGGCCAATCTAGGTCACAAGTACCTGGCAGAAACTCAATTAGTGCATTAAGGAAAAGGGAAAAGACAGGGTAGGAAACCCACACCCTTCCCTACATAAAAATCAAAAAGAAAATTAGGGAGAAATGTAACATGTAGTAAATCCTTTAAAAAAAACCTCCACAATATACAATTTTTATATTTATTTTGTTTTTGTTTTTTCATTCATCAAAAGGACAGAATAGCATCAGATATAGGTAAAAAGAAGCTATACGGCCTCTTATAGCACCTAGCTATTTCAGTTCAAAGCTTATGTTGTTACTTTTATTCCATTTCAAAATATAAATATAATATAATCATCAATGTCAAAAAAGTGACTACTTATCTTTGATTGTACAGATGTGCTAGCAACTGAAAATTAGTTACCTGACGCCTACTTGGTACAGATGTGCTAGCAACTGAAAATTAGTTACCCGATGCCTACTTGGGATAATGGTGTTTTGGTCAATGAAAGACTTGCGTCCAGGGCTAAAAGCAAGCAGTCGCAGAAAATTCAAAGTTGCTAAAAAGCGACAACTGGCCAAAAATGCTTTCTCCTTGAATGTAGGATTAGTAGCAACATTCCATGCTACCAATTCTGGGGCAAGCAGTGACTTCCCCCATGTCCATCCCAATAACAGACTATGGACCTTTCTTCCAGGAACATGTCCAAACTTTTGTAAACCTAGATACACTAACTGCTGTTACCTACCGTATTTTTCGGACTATAAGACGCACTTTTTCCCCCCAAATTTGGGAGGAAAATGGGGGGTGCGTCTTATAGTCCGAAGGTAGACTTCTCCCTACTCACGCGATCTTCCCTGGTGGTCTAGTGACGTCGGGGCAGGAAAGAGCCTCCTCTTTCCTGCCCAGCGCGCTGCTCTCCATCCTCCTGTATGCAGCCTGACGGTCTCGGCGAGATTCAAAATGGCCGCCGAGACTTCAATTCTCGGCGGCCATTTTGAATCTCGCCGAGACCGTCAGGCAGCAATGCATACAGGAGGATGGAGAGCAGCGCGCTGGGCAGGAAAGAGGGGGCTCTTTCCTGCCCCAACGTCACTAGACCACCAGGGAAGATCGCATGAGTAGGGAGAAGTGGTGACAGGGCCGGGGGAGGGCGATCCCGAACTCGGAGGGAGGGAGGGATTCGGACAAGATGCACCGGAGCACCTAAGTTTTAGAGTTGGGAAAAAGGAAAAATTTTTTTCCTATTTCCCTCCTCTAAAACCTAGGTGCGTCTTATGGTCCGGTGCATCTTATAGTCCGAAAAATACGGTAATTTTCCGGCAATGAGTTCCAGAGCTTAACTGTTCATTGAGTGAAAAAAATTTCCTCCTATTTGTTTTAAAAGTATTTCCATGTAATTTCATTGAGTGTCCCCCATTCTTTGTACTTTTTGAAAGAGTGAAAAATCGATTCATTTTTACCTGTTTTACACCATTCAGAATTTTATAGACCTCAATCATATCCCCCCTTAGCCTTCTCTGTTCCAAGCTGAAGAGCCCTAACCTCTTTAGCCTTTCCTCATATAAGAGGTATTCCATCTCGTTTATTATATTGATCGCTCTTCTTTGAACCTTTTCTAATTTCACTATATCTTTTGTTACATATGGTGACCACAATTGAACACAATAGTCAAGTTGCGGTCGCACCATGTAGTCATACAGAGGCATTATAATATTCTGGGTCTTATATTGCATCCCTTTCCTAATAATTCTTAGCATCCTGTTTGCTTTTTTGGTCACTGTCACACACTGGGCAGAAGATTTCAGCTTATTTCTACAGTAACATCTAGATCTTTTTCTTGAGTGCTGACTCCTAAGGTGGACCCTAACATCAGGTAACTATGATTCGATGATTCTTCTCAATGTGCATCATTTTGCATTTGTCCACATTAAATTTCATCTGCCATTTGGATGCCCAGTCTTCCAGTTTCTTAAGGTCTTCCTGCAATTTATCAAAGTCTGAATGTGTTTTGACAACTTTGAATAGTTTTGTGTCATCTACAAATTTACTCATCTCATGTTATAATGGAGTGGAGTTGAACGGGTAGATGTGAAGCGTCTGTTCACGCTTTCCAAAAAACTAGGACTAGGGTGAAAGCGAGGAAACTACAATGTAGTAAATTTAAAACGAATCGGAGAAAGTTTTTCTTCACTCTGTGTGTAATTAAACTCTGGAATTCGTTGCCAGAGAATGTGGTAAAGGCAGTTAGCTTAGCGGAGTTTAAAAATGTTTGGTCGGCTTCCTAAAGGAAAGACCATAGACCGTTATTTCTGGGATAAGCAGTATAAAATGTTTTGTACATTTTTTGATCTTGCCGGGTATTTGTGACCTGGATTGGCCACTGTTGGAAACAGGATGCTGGGCTCAATGGACCTTTGGTCTTTCCCAGTATGACAATACTTATGTACATGTCATTCTGATTTCCATATCATGTATAAATATGTTAAATAGCACAAGTCCCAGCACAGATCCTTGGTCTAGTGGCTCTTCAAGGCTATTTCAATCCTCAATTGCCCTTGCCCTGCCGATTTCAGCCAAAATGTCTGCTGTGACTTACTGCAGTAGCCTCATGAGACTGCCACGAGAGGTCCCAGCAGCCATTTGGAGGTTCAATCTAGCATAAGCAAGAGGAATCTTCAGTAACTCCTTCTTATGCTGTTTCCAATCACAAAATGGCCACAGGAACCTCCCGCGCTGCCATGGAAGTTCTGGCAGCCATTTTGGCTGCGGAATTAGCTGGGGCAAGAGCAACTGGGGATCGCTCTTGCCTGAAGAGACACTAGACCAGGAAGATTTAAAGGTAGGCTGAGTGATGGGAGGAGGGTGGTAGTGGGTGGTGCAGGCAGCGAGTGATTGCAAAGGGAACAGGCAGAGGAGGAGGGAGGGGGAGGGAGCGGATGAGTGGCCACAGACAGGATCATGAGGGTGGGGGTCAGTTTTGGTTTAAACTGTATATTTTCTAAGCTGAAAGGCAATAACCTGCATGACCTTTCTCATTAAAGAGATGCTCCATTCCCTTATATCATTTTTGTCACCTTTCTCAGAACATTTCTACTTCTGCTATATCCGTGTTCAGATGAGGCAACTAAATCGGCAGAAAATATTAGGGAGAAGTTGCAACATTAACCTATACAGAGATGTAATGGTATTCTTAGTTTTATCATCCATTCCTTTGGAATAATCCCTAACAGTCTATTTACTTTTTGCAGATGTAGATCATTGGTCTGAAAATGTCAGCATTTTTTCCACAATGGCTCCATGCTTGTTCTCTTGAGAGGTGACACCTAGCTTAGAAGCCAACATTTTGTAGATGTTGTTGTTTTTTTTTTCCTATGTGCATCAAGTTGCACTTGTCCACATTAAATTTAATCTGCCATTTGTATGCTCAGTCTCCTAATCTTACAAGATCTTTCTGCAATTTTCCCAATCCTCTGCTATTTTAAAGACTTTGAATGATGTGTCAGGTGAAAATTAGATCACCTCATTTGGTCCTCCTTTTTCCAAATCACTTCTAATATAATTTTGCACCTCCAATGCTCTGAAGCTGACTCTGTGGCAGTGAAGCCGTGTAGTGTTCATAATCGCCCAGGGAAAGAAACTTGATGTCAGAAGGAGAAGGGACCAACCACAGGCCTCGCACTCGCACTCAGTGCCCCCCCTCGGAGCATGCATAATATTCACCCACTGGAAGTTCGTTCCCTCCCTCTGAGTTCCAGGGTCGTCGTCCGTTCCCCCTCCCTCCCAGAAACAGGAAATGAGGGTGGGACCAGAGCTGAGAGACAGAAAAGGGAAAACTGAAGTAAGTGCCAAGCCTGCACGCTTTTTACCGCTGCTGTCGGCCGCCATAACCCAGACAAGGTAAGTCAGGATGACTTTTAAAATTCGGAGGGAGGGGGCCTGGAACTGGAAGGGAAGGAGGGAGGGACGATGACCCTGGAACTCGGAGGGAGGGATGATGATCCTGGAACTGGGAAGAAGGGAGGAGGGCCCTGGAACTGGGAAGAAGGGAGGGGGACCCTGGAACTGGGAGGGGGGCCCTGGAACTGGGAGGGAGGGAGAGGGGGTCCCTAGAAGGGAGGGGGGACCCTGGAACTGGAAGAGAGGGAGAGAGGGGGGACCCTGGAATTGGGAGAGAGGGGGGATGCTGGAACTTCCCTTAAAAACATTAATGGCAGAAGGTGATTACCTTGCTAGCGCCCATTTCATTTCAATGAGAAATGGACTTTTTTTTACTAGTATGAATATATTAAACAGCAAAGGCCCTGGTACAGATGCCTATTGTATCTACATCTTTATTTAGGCATTTCTATTTAAACATGTTGATGTATTTTTTTTTTTTTAATTTGTGTTTCTCAACCTACTTAGGGGCCCTTTTACAGAGTGGCAGTAAGCCCAACGTGGCATTATCGCTCGCTCTTTCGGGACTACTACTGGCCCAACACAGCCGACGGTGGTAGTCCCATCCCTCTATTTTTTGGGGAAAAAGAAAACCCTTGGAAATGACTTGTATGGCGATAACCCAGTGGTAATCGGGCAGTGCCGCGTGTTGCCCAATTACCACCAGGTTAGTGCGGGAGCCCTTATTGCCACCTCAGTGGGTGGCGGTATGGGCTCCTCATTGCATGGCCATGTGGTAAGAGTTCTCTAACTGCATGACCATGTGTGTCTGGGAAGTTTTTTACCCACTGCGGTAAAAAGGGCCTCGGCATGTGGGAAAGACTTCCCCCACCACCAGCGCAGGGCCCCTTTACCCTACAGCTTGATAAAAGAACCCCTTAGTTTAGTTTAGTTGTAGTATTTGATTGTGGTAATTTGGAATTATTTATCCCCATTCATTATTTCAATGCACTTAAATAGTATTCTATTAGCCAAAAAATATCTCGTTAAAGCTTAATTATTTTTGGAGAGCAAAAGGTAACTGACTAACACTATAAAAATGAAATTTGCTCTATTGATTGTGAAAACAGAAGATTTGGTAAAGGAATAACATTTAAAGAATAAAGCCTTAACTGCCTGGAGGACAGTCATAGACTTTTTATCAAAACCTCAGTGGGGTTTCTATCATCAGCTTGAGGCTGACTGAAAACCACTCCCAATTCCCAATACAGAAGAAAAAAAAACACCATGGAAAAAAACAGTACAGTCTCTTAAGACTCCCAAAACATTTTCCAAAATCTTCTGTTAAACACAAACTCCCCTTTTGTCCTAATTTAATTCAATTGTTTCTCAAAAAAACTATTAAAGCTTGTAAGGAATGTGACACTTAACTAAGTTCTCCTGCTGTGCTGTTTGTGCTCCTACTGCTCTGGCATATTAGTCATGCATAAAGGTCTGCATGGTTTATAGAATAAAAGTTTAAGCAGAGAGGTTGCATGTGGTGCAAATGCCCCCACCTAAATTTACACATGGAGCACCCATATTCTATAATTACATTCATAACTTGAAACCACCCCCTGTTTTGCCCTCAAACACCCATGACCCTCCCATTTCTGTGCCCCTTTATTTGGATCATGCGTAATTTTAGGCACAGATCCGGCACCTAAATTTACATGTGTTAGTCCCAATTAAATCTAATTAGTGCCAATAACTGTTTGTTAAAAAGTTAATTGGCACTAATTGGCTCATTATAGTATTAATTTTTGTGCACAAATTGGGAACGTACCTAAATTCGGGCATACAATTTTTGGTGACTTTATAGAATCAGGGGTTTCATGCCTAAAGGTGATAGAATGAGGTTAGTGTCTGAATATTGCTGTAAATTATAATCACTTCTCTACCCCTCCCCCCCCCTCCCCCCAGTGTTGGCCCTTTCTTATATGAATAAAACTTGCCTAGTTAGCGAGTTACATAGTCCAAATTTATCCTTAGAAAGGCTGATAATACACCTTAAGTGAATTATGTGCTCGTCACCTCCTGACAAACTCATAACTCACTTTGACTATCAGGCTGTGTTTTGATTAATTATTAGCTAGAGAACAGCACAATCATTTTCTAAGCATTGTTTTTCCTAAATAGGAAGGCTAGGGAGAAGACAGAGGGGGGAGAAGTAAAATATGCAAAAGATGATGAATGCTAATGCCATTATTTTAGAAAGCACAAAAGGCAGCAATAAAAAGGTGAAGTAGATTATGTATAAGGTAACAGAATATAATTACCATTTTCGTATGCAATAGAATACAGCATAGAAGGAATTTGAGATATTGGTAGCACCTGTAAGTTGTAGATATTTAGGATAAGTTAAAGATGTAAACCTTCTGCAGTTAAGCGTTATGGCTCACTCTTATGCTCCACTGACCCTTTAGGGACAAAAGTATGTTAGGCAACATCTCTTTCATACAGAATGAATAGACAATTCCAGGCCTTCTGCCTCCGGTTTGGTACCTTCTGATGAGATGGTATGGACTCAGTGGAAATACTAAAAAGGGGGCTTGTTGTTAGAAAGCTATCAAAGTCAGCTGGAGGGTGAAACTACAGTTGAAGATGGCTGTTGTTCTTCTGTCTATGGACTATTGCTCTCGATCAGACTAATCCAGTGGTTCCCAAACTGTGTGCTGTGGCACCCCAGGCACCACAGCGAACTCACAGGGGTGTTGCAGCATATTTTCTTCACCTGCCTCCCACCGCCACCTAATTCGCTGCTGCTGCTTTTCTATGAGTAGCAGCAGTGGCAAAACAAGCTTGTCCTTAATAGGGAACTAACCTTCTTGTTCCGGGTTGCAGGGTGGTTTGTTATGCTGTGGCTCTAGCTCTCAGTAGCAGTCTAACCATGGCACACAGTTTGTGAACCGCTGCGTTAGACTGTTACTGAGAACTGGAGCCACAGCATAACAAATCACCCTGCAACCTGGAACAAGAAGGTTAGTTCCCTATTAAGGTGGGAGGGGGACTTTTATGCTTACATTACCGCTGCTGCTGGTCTAGAGAAGGCGTGGTGGGGTATAGTGGAGGCAGACACTGGATTGTGGGGGGAAACAGTGGAACTAGGTTGGATGGAAGAGGGAAGATAAAGAGGGCAGAAGCTAGGTGGAAGGGGGAGAGGGGACAGAGGCTGGATGGAGGGGGGGAGAGAAGGTGATCAGTAGTTGGATAGAAGGTGAAAGAGAAGGTGGACAGAAGCTGGATGGAAGGGGGAAAGAAGGTGGAAAGAAGCTGGATGGAAGAGGGAGAGAGAATGTGGGTAGAAGCTGGATGGAAAGTAGGACTCAATACATTGACGGCGGCAGTAGCAGCAGTGATGGGAGGAGGGAGATTTGAGAGGAAATTTGTAGCCTGGGGGCGCGGTGACCCGAGAAAGTTTGGGAACCACTGGACTAATCATTTAAGTCCATTGTGTTATCAATGGATTTCACAATACTTACACCCAGTTGATCCATAAATACATTTGGACGAACATTCAAAAAAGATTGATCTCCTAAATTACACACCTAAGTTATGCCCTATTTTCAGCTAAATTTAGGAGCATAAAATTTCAGCTGAAATTCAGCATGCTGATCACTAGTTGGTCGGTCATCACGAAAATACATGAGACCAACTTTATTATCAATGAAGCTATCGATGCACAACTCCTGAGGAAGCCGTTTTGAGTGAAACGGGTTTGGCCACGGTCGGGTGTCAGCTAAGTGCTCATCTTTTTTATTGCTCTATTTCAGTAAAAAAAGTCAAAACTAATTATGAAATAAGAAATTTTCATGACTGTTGTGCTATAAAATTGAGTAGTGTCATGTGAACACGAATTAGAGTGTGGATAGAGTTTTTAAAAAAGTTTCAAAAAATCTTTTTTGGTTTTAAATGAAAGAATAAATCTAAATAAAGTTATGAATAAAGATATATAAAATTTACACCACGAGGTTTTTTAAGACCAATGATGAAGTAAACAACCCCAGTCAAAAACGCCAAAATTGCAGTAAGCGTCAGGGTGTGTTGAGGTCTTTTTCCTCATGTTTTAATTCTAACTCCATAGTGACTATACACATTTGGAAATTTACATTGGGCTCTTCGCCATTTGATATAAATGTAGGGCTACCATCATTTGCATAGATTTATGAGCCTAATTTATTAACCTAGTGCTGAAAAACAACAGGATGCCCCTAACGTTTCCCCCCACCCTAAATTTTATCCTGTTTCCACCCACTTATTGTGTTTCTAAATTAGTTTAGTGAAATTTTGGGCCTAATATTCAGCTGGCGGCGATTTACAATTCGCTGACCACCGCCAGAGTTAAACATGAAAATTCAATGCTGGGCCGTATCCAGGCACCGGCATTGAATTTCAGGTTTCTGGAACCGGCTAATGCATAGCCGGTTAAGTGCAATATTTAGCAAATAACCAGTTATGAGTTACCGCATAAAGGGGGTCTTTTACCGCATAAAGGGGGCACTTGCTAGCCATGTAAACACCCATAATATTGCTATAGGCATCTACACAGATAGTGCACGCTAATTTTTAGCGTGCACTAAAAATGCTAGCGAACCTTTATTTATTTATTTGCATTTGTATCCCACATTTTCCCACCTTTTTGCAGGCTCAATGTGGCTTACATTATGCCGTAATGGCAATCACCATTTCCGGAATGAGAAATACAAAGTAGTATTACATTAAAAGTTCATAAATGTTGAAGTAATTATAAAGTAAGTAGATAAACAGTTCATTTCAGGCGTGAGAGATAAGGGGGGCAGTGCATTAATGTTCATTAGTGACAAATTGATTGAAGCAATCAGGTATAGAGAGTTCAATTTTATCTGGTTCTGGTAGAGTTTTGATGTCAGGTCATTTATGAAGGATCATTATGGTATGTCTTTTTGAACAGGTTGGTCTTTAGTAATTTCCGGAAGGGTGTTAGGTCGTGCATTGTTTTCATGGCATTTGGTAGTGCATTCCATAGTTGCGTGCTGATGTAGGAGAAGCTATATGCATATATTGATTTATATGTAAGTCCTTTGCAGCTGGGGTAATGGAGGTTCAAGAATGTGCGTGATGATCTTTTTGTGTTCCTGGTTGGTAAGTCTATGAGGTCTGACATACATGCCGGGGCCTCGCCATGAATGATTTTATGAGCCAGGGTACAGATTTTGAACGCAATTCGTTTCTTTTAGTGGGAGCCAGTGTAGTTTTACTCTTAGGGGTTGGCACTTTCGTATTTCGCTTTTCCCAAATATGTCCGGCTGCAGTGTTTTGGGCAGTTTGGAGTTTCTTAATGATTTGTTCTTTGCATCCGGCATGAATGGCATTACAGTAATCCAAGTGGCTTAACACCATTGGTTGTACCAGGCTGCGGAATATTTCCCTTGGGAAGAAAGGTTTTACTCTTTTGAGTTTCCACATCGCATGGAACATTTTCTTTGTTATATTTTTCACGTGGCTTTCTAGTTTGAGATTTCGGTCAATTGTAACTCCCAGAAGTTTCAGGCTGTCCGAGACAGGAAGGGTGTAGTCTGGGGTGTTTATAGTGGTGTGTTTATCGTGTTATATTGTGATGAGAGGATAAGACATTGTGTTTTTTTTCTGCGTTGATCTTTAGTTGGAATTCATCTGCCCATGAGTTCATTATTTGGAAGCTGTGTTTGATTTCACTTGTGATTTCTGTTAGATCATGTTTGAACGGGATGTAGATCGTGACAACGTCTGCATAAATGTAGGATTGAGGCCTTGGTTGGATAGTGATTTGGCCAGTGGAGTCATCATTAGGTTGAAAAGGGTTGGTGACAGTGGTGATCCCTGGGGTACTCCACATTCAGGTTTCCATGGTGATGATGTATTCGAATTTGATGTCACTTGGTATGTTCTTGCAGTTAGGAAGCCATTAATCGATCTCAATATATTTCCTCCAATCCCGAAGTATTCTAGGATGTTCAGTAGTATTTTATGGCTAACCATGTCGAATGCGTTGGACATGTCGAACTGTAAGAGGAGAACACTGTTGCCAGTTGCAATTGTTTATTTAAATTTGGTTAGGAGCGTGATTAGTACTGTTTCGGTGCTGTGGTTGGATCGAAATCCTGAATGAGATTCATGCAGTATTGAAAATTTGTTTAAGTAGTCGGTAAGTTGTTTGGTAACCAAACTTTCCATTAATTTTACTACCAGAGGGATGAATCCTACCGGGCGGTAATTGGTTATATCATTTGATTTTTTTCTTTAGATCTTTAGGTATTGGGGTAAGTAATATATTTCCTTTATCCATAGGGAGGAGTCCATGTTGTAGCATGAAATTTAAGTAAGAGGTGAGGTCTGTTATGAAGCGTTGAGGGGCGGATTTTATTAGGTTGTTGGGACATATGTCCAGTATGCAGTGGTGAATCTGTTGATCGCTTGGGTGATGCTTTCGTCAGTCAGTAGGTCGAAGTTTGTCCAGAATCGGTCTGCTGGATATTCATCAGTGGTTGGGTCCAAACAGCTAATGAATTTTTCATGGTCGGTGGTGTTAAGTGGTAAAGTCGATCGTAGTTTTATAATTTTCTCATTGAAGTAAATAGCCAGGTCATCTGCTGATGGGGTATCTGTGTTGGTTGTGGTAACCGGTGAGGTGTCAAGTAGTTTGTGCACGAGTTGGAATAGTTTATGTGTGTCTTTGTTATCTGGCCCTATTTTGGATTTGTAGTATGACCTTTTGGTTTGTCTTATTGTATATTTGTATTTTCTTTGCATTTGTTTCCATGCGTTGAGTGTGTGTTCATCTTTCATTTTTTTCCATGCTCGTTCAAGTCTCCTTACTTGAGTTTTTAAGTTTTTCAGTTCTTCATTAAACCATGGTATTGAGATGTGTCTTTGTGAGGTTCTTATTTGTAATGGTGCAATTATGTCTAGTATGCTCCTGCATCTATAGTTCCAGTTTAGGAGGTAGTGTTTGGAGTCTTTTTGTACTGTCCATCCATTCATGTAGAACTGTTGCCAGAATAGTACAGAGTCAATTTGGCCTCTTGTGGTATATGTTGTATGTTCTTGTTTGTGGTATGAGTCTTTTTTCCGCCATTGTAGGGATAGGTTTAGTTTGTGGTGGTCTGACCATGGTATGTCTGTGTCTGTCCATTTTGTGTCTATTAATATTAGGGTTTGATCTGAGGAGAGTTTGTGTGTGATGAGGTCGAGTGTGTGTCCTTTAACATGGGTTGCTTGCATATTAGGCCAGTTGAGGTCGTATAATTGGAGGAAATCCTATAAGAAGATTAGATTTAGATACACAGGTATTTGAAATTAAATCCATGAAGTTTGGTTGGCATTTCTGCCAGTTACCTGGTGGTCTGTAAAACAAGACAACGTTTAGGTGGTCAAGCAAGGTAGGGCGGTTGATTCTAACTGAGGCAATTTCAAGTTGTGGTGTTATAGACTCGGCTGTTGTTGTTACGGTGAAATAGGATTTATAGATCAGCGCGATGCCTCCTCCTCTCTTTCCTTTCTTGTCCAATGAGTAACTTTGTAGCCTGGGGGGCAAAGATCTAGGATTATGGGGTCATTATAACCGTGAATCCAGGTTTCGCTGATGAGTAATAGATCAAGGTTGTCAGCCATGATCCAGTCTGTTATTATTGTTGCTTTGTTGACTACTGATCTGGCGTTTATGTATCCTATTTGAATTGTTTGGTAGGGATCAGTTGGGTTCGAGATTGTGTTAATTTTTATTAGTTGTCTGTTTTCCTGTGGTGTGAGTTTGTTGTGTCCTTTCTTTCCTTTATTTAGATTTTGTCTGTGTAAGGTAGTTCTTCCGTTGTTTTGGTTGTTGTTGTTTTGGTGATGTGTATTGTGTCTGGAAGGTCTGTTGAGCATGTATTTTGTGGGAATGGTATTGGCTTCCAAGAGGGGGGTGGTTAGTATGTGGTGAATTAGAGATAGTGAATAAATTATTAGGAGCAGTTTGGTGGTGTTCATTCTGATATTGTTCCGCTTTGGTTGTTAGATTGTCTGGGATGTTTGTTGTGGTGTTGGTTCTTGTTCGTAGGATGGTGTTTGTGTGGTCCATCGTGGCTTTGATGCTCTAGGGTGATGGTGAGCGGGTTAATTGATTAAAAGTGACTAATTTACTCACCATTAGATGTACAGTCCTAGAGTTGTATCGGTGTTTGAGTGTAGTGGTCTTCGGAGTAGTAGTAGTAGTCTAGGATAGGCATATAACTGGGGTGGTTAGGTAGTTCGAGCTTGGCATTAGGAAAGTATGGCTTCCAGCTTAGGTAGAGTTCAGACTATAAAAGAGGTTGAAAGATAGGACTGGCTTTTATGCAGTCCTATTTATGTGGTTAACCTGACTGGTTAAATGCAGATTATCAGTACTTAACCACCCCCGGAATGCCCCCCAAATAGTCTTTTTTCAGTTTGGTGCTAACCCGTTAAGTTTCACTGACAATTAGTGATTAGCCCCCTAGAAGCAATTTAACCAAGCAAGAGCCATTTCTTGCCAGTTAAACTGCTTTCAATATCAACCCCTTTGAGTATAAAGTTATACATTCAGCCACAGTAAATTTTCAGAGGCCAATTTATGAGCATAACTGTCAAAGTTAAAACCTTTGAATATCGGGTCTATATCTTGAAGCCTTTGTAGACTTTGGGACCCTTTTACTAAGCCACATAAGTGTCTACATGTGCCCAATATGTGCCAAAATGGAGTTACCGCCCAGCTACCATGTGGCTTTTGTGGTAATTTCATTTTTGGCATGTGTCCGATACAAGCGTCTGAAAAATAATTTTTATTTTCTGACGCGCATATTGGGCGCACGCCAAGTGGCATTTGATGTGCATAGGTCATTACCGCTCGGTTACCACATGAGTCTTTACTGCTAGGTCAATGGCTGGCGGTAAGGACTCAGACCCAAAATAGACGTGCGGCAATTTTCACTTTGCCGCACATCCATTGTTGGAAATATATAAAAGGCCTTTTTACAAGTGCACTGAAACATGATTCTGTGCTCGCCCAAAACATGCATCCACACTACCGCAGGCCATTTTTCAGCGTGCCTTTGTAAAAGGGCTGCTTTGTTGTTCAAGCAGTCTTGTCTCTGACCTATACTGGGTGGCCAGTAAGGGAAAAGGATATGACCATATCTGCAGCATGAATCAAACTAATATAGGTCTTAATCAAAGGAGTTGAGTGTGGGTTATGTATGTCTGATGGCAAGAATTCTGCTGACAACTTTTATGTGAAAGCTATATGCAATCTCTGGGTCTAGCATGCTGAATATGGACTTTGTAGTACAGAGCACTAAATCAGAGACTTGATGTCCACCTCTGATTTCCCAGAAAAATGTACTACATAATTTGTTGTGTAGATGAAATTTAATGTGTTGTTCACAGTGGTAACATCTATTAAAGTGAGAAGAAGCAGGTATGTGTAGGTGGTAAATCATATGCATCCCAACTGTTCCATTGACACTTGCCGCCTCCTTGCAAAATTGCCTCTCTAAGTACTGGGTTTACCTCAACCAAATCCAGGGCCAATCCCAAGCTTCCAACAAGTACAAATGGTTTGTTTGATAATTGTTCACCCTGTGCATTTTAACCAACATTGAGTGGAGTCATTTTTCATTCAAGGGGAATGGATTAGTTTAGGAACTGCAACATGTATAATTCTGCATTTCAATACTATTCATGTTGTTTTAGTTGGAAAAGTGTCCGTAAATACATTTACTTAGTCATTTTTTAAAAAGTGAAAGTATTTGTGTGCTTTTACTTTGAAAGCTGATGCAAAATCGGCCTGTAAAAAATACTTACGTACTTTGGAACAATGTGAGTGGTATGAAAATTGCTTTCAGTGAGCATTAATAATAAATCATCTCATTTGCACATTGAGATTTGTTTTGGTATAGTTGTCTTGTTGTCCACTTCAACACTAATATCCAACATCTCTCAGAAACAAGAGATAGGTTCTGATTCCATGATGCCAAAGAAACTGCTCTCCAAATGGTAATGATAAGTGACATTGCATCGTCTTGTTTCAATGTTTCTGGGTCCTACTGCCTTTTCCCTACAGTATTTGTATTGATGCACAGTAGAATTAGTTTGATGGTCATGGGTGACATTTGTGAGCTGCTAACTTATGCCAGCAGAGTTTGTTTTTTATTTTATTTTTTTAATTCACTGCTTCAAAGACACGAACCCTCATGTTGAGCATTTGCCAAACATGATACTGTAATTGCCTTGAATGTATTCCAGAATCTTGTTGTTTTCCTCTTGGCTATACTTGAGCATCTGCAGGTATGCCATTGGATTTGTGCCACTGGCTTTCAGTCCTCCCTTGTTATCTTCCATATGCTCTATTTGAATTGCAGGTTAATGCTGTCAAATCCTCTACTTTCCCTATCTTTCTCTGCTTCCCTCTTCCCCCTCTCGTGCTTTCCTTTGTTCTTCCTCCCTGTACTTAGACACTCTCCCCTTCACTCTCTCTCTCTCCCTCCCTGTTGTCATCTGCACTTAATTGCTTTTCCATGACATCTCCCATTCTTGTCATCCTCTCTTCACCATTTGTATCTATGAGCAGACTCTCGCCAATCAATTCAAAGCGTTTGTTGTTCCTTCCATGATCCACACTTTTCAAAGCCTAATAGATAAACTGTTAAAATGTGAGACAAACTGAAATCAATAGACGCGTGTTAACCTTGCGCACATTTGACACCGCAGGATGCCTGAGTGTATCCCACACTACATCATTTTAAGCTGTGTTAGGTGTTCATTAGCGCCTACCACAGCCTAATAAAAGGGCCCCAAAATGATTCCCCAGGCCAGGGCATTCCCAGGCCTGTAGGAAGTGAGGGCAAAAATGTTGATTCAAGGAAGGATACTGATGGCAGCCGGTAGCCATCATACATAGATTTCTAAGTTGCCAGGTAGAATGATGTGGAGGGAAGGATGCAGAGGATAGGATGGGGAAGACATTAGCCAATTTGCAGAGGGTTCCAGCTGCATTTTGTTCATAGTCTGGGTGCTGAGCCCCCCAAAACCCACTCCACACAACTCTACACCATTACCATAGCCCTAAGGGGTGAAGGGGGGCACCTAGATATGGGTACAGTGGGTTTCTGGTGGGTTTTGAAGGGCTCACATTTATCACCACAAGTGTAACAGGTAGGGGGGGGTTGGGCCTGGGTCCACCTGCCTGAAGTGTACTGCACCCACTAAAACTGCTCCAGGGACCTGCATACTGCTGTCATGGAGCTGGGTATGATATTTGAGGCTGGCAAAAAATATTTAAAAAATTTTTTTTTGAGGGTGGGAGGGGGGGTTAGTGACCACTGGGGGAGTATCACTGGAGGTGATCCCCGATTCCCTCTGGTGGTCATCTGGTCAGTTCAGGCACCTTTTTGTGGCTTGGTCGTAAGAAAAAAAGGACTAGGTAAAGTTGTCCAAGTGCTCATCAGGGACGCCCTTTTTTTTCCATTATGGGTCGAGGATGTCCATGTGTTAGGCACGACCCGTCCCGCCTTCGCTATGCCTCCTGACACGCCCCCAGGAACTTTGGTCGCCCCCGTGACGATAAGCAGTTGGGGATGCCCAAAATTGTCTTTCCATTATTCCGATTTGGGCGACCCTGTGAGCAGGGGTGTAGCTATGTGGGGCCACGGGGGCATGGGCCCCCACAGATTACACCCTGGCCCCTTCTACATTTGACCCCCCCCTGCCCCGCCGCATCATCAGGTACCTTGTTTGCTGGTGGGGGTCCCCAATCCCCGCCAGTCGAAGAGTCTTCTTCAGTGCCGGTCGACTCTGGCGCCTTTGTTGTGTGATCATCTGTTTCTGACACCTTACGTCCTGCACTGTGCATGTAGCCCTGTGCAGGACGTAAGGCGTCAGAAACAGATGATCACACAACGAAGGTGCCGGAGTCAACCAGCGTTGAAGAAGACTCTTTGGCTGGCAGGGATTGGGGACCCCCGCCAGCAAACAAGGTACCTGATGTGGCGGTGGAGCAGGGGGCGGGCGGTGGAGGTGGGGGGTTATGGCAGTGGCGACGGGGTCCAAAGTGGTGGGAAGGGGGTTGGCGGCAGGGGGAGGCAGCTAAACAGTGCCCCCCACCTCGGGCTCTGTCCCCACCTCCCGCAGAGGTCTGGCTACGCCCCTGCCTGTGAGAAGGATGCCCATCTTGCGATTTGTGTCAAAAGATGGGCGTCCTTCTCTTTTGAAAATAAGCCTGCTAGTGACCTATCATATTTGGTCTTTTTACATTCATTCTTTAACATCTAGCTTTTTTGTTTATAGACTGTGATTGTCATGTCAGTTAATATTCATTTTCTTATATATATATGTTGAATTTGTCCATAAAGGTCAGTGCATTTTCATTTAACTAGTTCTTAACCATGCTCATTCAGTTTTTAACTTATTTCATCCATCTGTACAATACTGTATGTGACATTTATATTATTTTGGTATTATTGTGTACTCGTAAAACAATTTTAATGTATGATGTTTTTATTTCCGTTTTTATCTGTATTTATATTTTATATGTTGTTTTTATACACACTATTTTAGCAAATGATTTGCTCTCTGTTTGTAGACTCCTGAGGCAGGCTCTTTGGCTGAATCACTGTGCTGTGTCGAGTCTTATATAGAATAAAGTTTTCCTGATTGAACCTATGTATTTTTCCCGTTGTACTTTGGAAGTGTCATGTCGGCTACACTACTCCCTCTGCTGAACATCAAAGCATCCCAGATTTTGCCATCATCAGTGACAAACTCCCTCAGAATCTGTCTGAGTGCTTCTTTTGAAACATTTGACAAAATCATCATTTTGGGGGTGGTAAACTGAGATGTGGAGGGTTTTCATGTTCAGCAGGGCATACACTTGCTCTTTTCTCATGATACGAATAGTGTCTGTGAGTACTTCTTTGGTTAGTTCCACTTATGAGAAGGCCTCTATTAGGTACTTGCTACTGTGGATATCTTCATATTTTATAATCTTATTGCTCCAGGGTACTGAGTAGTGCAGTCAAGAATGACAAAAATATATTTGTTACCTTCAGTGAATCTTTCTACTGACCCTACCATTCCATTGATATTCTAACAGGATGGGTGTTGGTACCAACACCCATCCTGTTAGAATATCAATGAAATGCTTTGATGTCCCCATGCTTACCCCCACCCTCCCACTCTGTCAGACTGTCAAAGTAATGCTTTGATGTTTCTCTTATATATACTATCTGCTACCACATTTGCTTATTTCCGATCTGACGAAGAAGGGAAACCTTCGAAAGCTAATCAAGAAATGTATTAAGTTATGTCCAATAAAAAAGGTATCATCTTATTTTCTTTTCCATGTTTTATTTTGTTTGATTTCTATTGATAACCTTTAAGAGTGGACTAACACGGCTACAATACCTCTCTACTGACCCTACCAAATCCATTGCAACTCACTCAAAACACATCTCTATGACTGGTATAGACACCAAAGGAGCAGGTTGACCTTCAGCAGGCTTACAGTTGGCATGTTGGGAAGAATGACAATGAAATTGTACTTGTCTTTATAATCTTGATCAATAGAGCTTGGTTAGTATTTGCTCATTGGTCTTTCCCTTTGTCAAATGGATCTATAGTAAATAGCTATGAGCCAACTGAAGCACTTGTTGGTTATAAGGTTGGAGTACTAGAATCTGATCTTCTCATTCCCCTGTATGATACCCTAGATAGCAAATGAGGATCTTGACTGGGATGAGCCCATGCAAACTTAAGGGACTCATCATCAGGGTTATTTTCCAATCCCATTCAGGTAAGCCATCTAAATTCCCTATAAATAAATAAATTTAAATTCCTCAATCACCGGGGTTTCAATCTACAGCAGCCTCCAGATTCAGATTCTGGGTGTAACAAGACTTCTCAAACTAGTGTTGCCACCAGAGTATCACTTGCTCCTTTGGTGACTATTTTTTATTCTTTATAGTTTATTATTTATAACTCACCTTTACCCACGGTGGGGTACAAAATCACATATATAATTATAAAACAAATACAAACAAGCATGTAAAAAAGGGTTAGCACAGCATATAAATGTACAGTCTTTCAACAGTCTCAAAGTGGGGTTTATGCCAGGCAGAACAAATATTGCTTCAGTAATTTCTTAAAGGAAACTGTGTCCCACTGCTGTTTGATCTCTAAAGTCATTAGTTTCCAGTTAGGGGAGCCAGTGGCAGAAAAAATTCTTTTCTAGTCCCTCAAATCGCAGCGGTCTTGGGTCTGGAACAATGAGCTTACATTTATTCTGAGAATGCATGGGCCACAGAGGAACATAAAACTGTAAAACACTTTTGAAGCTGATGCCCTACAAGCTACTCTCTTCCCCGCTAATAATATGCTCCCATTAACTTGAACAGGAGACGGTAATATGTAAATATTGCAGTCACTCTGTTACAGCTCTGAACATAACTGTTTCTGCTAGGAGTAGGCTGCAGGCTAGAGTTACTGTGGGAGTTGTAGGATCTGGGCTGCTGCTGCATGGTGCCAGCTGGGGGCGGGGTCTGGTGGGGCTATGACCCAGAAGTGCTTGTGATTGTGGAAGGTTCAGCACTTTGGGTTTGGTTGCAGCTGGTGACAGGAAGCAATGGCAGAATGGAACAGCCCAAATAGTGAACAGAGGCAGGCTGGAGGACCGGTGCCGCAATTTATGTTATAAAAGGCAGGCGATGCCTTTGTGTCATTATAAAATAATATAGATAAACTAGGAGCAGGCATGAACATTAGCATGCATTTTATAAAAGATATACAAAAATCATGACCTTGTCTGTGTTCTGCCCAAACTTTGCTCCGGAACATGTCTGCATGTGACAGGGGTGTAGCCAGAAGTCCATTTTGGAGGGCTTCCAAAGGTAGACTGAGGGGGCCTAATATTCTGTTCTCTTTCCCCCTCCCCCTCACAGTTGCAGCCACAATAAAATATTACCTTTGTTGGTGGGGATGCCAAGCCCCACCAGCTGAAGACGTCTCCTGTCTGAGTCACACCTATGCTAAATGAGCAGCACTTAATTCTGCAGGTGTGCTTCGGTCGCTAATTCTGGCTCTCCCATGTATGCTCAGTTCAGGTCTAACTGAGCATGCGTGGGAGAGCCGGCATTAGCAGTCAAAGTACACTTGCTGAATTAAGTGTGGCTCATTCAGCACAGGCGTGACTCATGCAGGAGATGTTTTTGGCTGGCACGGCTTGGCATTCCAGCCAATCATGAGAGCAGAGGGGGCTCAAGCTGAAGGTGAGGGGCCCCCTCCCCCCATGGCCATGCCACTTGAATAAAACTGCATGTGAAAAATTATTTATAATATAAACCCCTAAGTGATATGTGCTTTTAAATAAATAATCAATGTACCTCATCCTAACTATGAAATCAAGCAGTGAACAAGCAGTCATAATGAAGGGAAATATAAAAAACTGAATTGGAAATGAAGAGCATGATTAATCTTTGCATCTGAACAGATTGAGAGTAAAAATGTAAAACATAAATTGTCAAGCACAAAAGTCAAGTAATTTAAGAGAGAAGTTCAGGGCAGTGAATAATTATTAAAAAGAAAATAATGAATATCTTTGCCGTAAGGGCAATCAACAGACAAGAAGGGTAAAGGGATCACATATTAAGAATGACCTATCCACCACAGGTTCACCAGAGAGGCCTAATTCTAGTACAATTAGACTTCACCACAGTCCACGTTTTTTAAAGAAAGAAAAGCAGCAAGATACTGCCAGAAGAAAAGGAAGAATAATAATAGGAAAAGGACAAGGCAGAGCAAGAATGCTAAAGGTCCCAGTATCAGAACTGAAAGAGTCTAAAAGAGAATAATACAGGCTTGAAAGTCCTCTGTTCCTAGGTGTTGATTTAATCATTTCAGTTCTATAAAAGATTTCTTAAATGTCATAAAGGGCCCTTTTACTAAACTGTGGTAAAAATTAGCCTTAGTATGCTTTCAGCAGTGGAGGAGTAGTCTAGTGGTTAGTGCAGTAAACTTTGATCCTGGGGATCTGAGTTAAATTCCCCAGGCAGC
Organism: Microcaecilia unicolor; assembly: GCF_901765095.1. Lineage (NCBI taxonomy): Eukaryota > Metazoa > Chordata > Amphibia > Gymnophiona > Siphonopidae > Microcaecilia > Microcaecilia unicolor. The sequence continues at coordinate 224,393,908 of NC_044031.1, forward strand.
ACCCTGTGATTCTGGGCAAGTCACTTAACTCTCCATTGCTCCTGGTACAAAATAAGTACCTGAATATATGTAAACTGCTTTGAATGTAGTTGCAAAAACCTCAGAAAGGCAGTATATCATTTCCATTTCCCCTTATGCATGTCTTTTCTGCATGTTGAGGCTATTTTTACCAAGGCCATAAAGACTCAGATTTTCTATGTATTGCATTAATGGGTATGTTCTAATGTTTCCAACTATGATTATGGCATTTAATTTATCTGCAGCACTCCTTAATGGTGGAATGCTCACCTGGTGGTGATTTCATCTGCCAAGATGCACCTTTTTCCTGAGGGTCCTGTGGTGTTCCCTGGGGTGGTGGCCCATTCCTATGCCATGGCTCCATTTGCTGACTGATGCTGGCTCTTTAGGGCACACACCAAACACATTGTTTTGTGCTTTCGTAGCAGCAACATCGAATGACCCAGTGGGAAGCATTGCTTCCTACTTTGCCATATTTAAAGATCCTTCTGACTTGGTCCCAGTGCCTTTGCAACAAGGTCTTCGAGTCTCCTCGTGTGTATTCCAGCCAAATCCTGCCTTGTTCCAGTTTCTGCCTTGCCTTGACTTCAAGTTTCAGTCCAACCTTGTCTTCAGGTTCCAACCATGTCTTGTCTTCATTCATTGTGGTGCATTCACAAAGGGCTTAATTTTTCAAAACATTTTTGGAGGAAAAGACCTCAGAAGCCCTCGGTGCTCATTGCGAAAGCACAGACAATTTTAGCACTTGGTTGGCAACTTAATCATAGGTCAGAAAAACCTCCATTTTTAATCAATTTTGCTTTAAAATAACAAACTTTTAAATGCAAAGCTGATTAAACACGGAGGTTTTTCTGACCTATGATTAAGTAAGTTGCCCATCGAGTGCTAAAATTGTCTCTGCTTTTGCACTGAGCACTGAAGGCTTCTGAGATCTTTTCCTACAATTTTTTTTTTTAATTAAGCTCGGTGTGAATGCACCACAAGAGTATAAAAATAATAGACCACAGTTTTGGAGTTGGAAATACTCTTGAGTATCTGTGCAACAGTTTATGTATGAAGTGATCATGTTCTTATGTTGCCATTAGAGCATAGCCATTTTTTCAAAATTACTGCAAGGGCACTTAACATCACCCGTTTTGTATATTCAGTGCCGGTATGTGGAGGGTGAGTGGCATTGCATACCTGGATAGAGTGGCAATCACCAGTGTTATCTGGAAATCAGTGATATTCAATCCACTGCCTGGAGAACTTAGGACTGTCTGGACAAATGATCAGGATAGAGGTCTGAATATCATTGCTATCTGGTTAATTCCTGGGATCGTCCATGCTCTGCCCACTCTCCACTCCAGACACTATCTGGATAATTATGGGGCAGTCGGTAATGGTTTTCATCTACACTATCCCTCAGATTCTATATAAGTTACTGAAATTCAGGTGCACAGGGCAAACAAGCGTGCAAACTAATTAGTAATCTAGCCAATTAACACCAATTAATGGCACAAATTGGCATTAATTTGAACTTGTGTGTGCATCTGCCTAGTGGTATTCTATGATGCTGTGCACCCGAAGTATCTTGTGCACAACCCAAAAAGGGGCTTGGCCATGGGAGGGGCATGTGCTAGTCAGGGGTGTTCTAAAACTTTAGGTGCAGTGTTATAGAATTCTGAATTGCATGCCAGGATTTACCCTGATGCTAGGGTCCACCTTATGAGTCAGCACACAAGAAAAAGATCTAGGTGTCATTGTAAACAATATGCTGAAATCTTCTCCCCAGTGTGTGGCAGCAGCCAAAAACGCAAGCAGAATATTATAATGCTTCTGTATCGCTTCATGGTGTGACCTCATCTTGAGTATTGCATTCAATTCTGGTTGCCGTATTTCAAAAAGATATATAGTGGAATTAGAAATGGTTGAAAGAAGAGTGACCAAAATGATAAAGAGGATGGAACTCCTCTCATATGAGGAAAGGCTAAAGAGGTTAGGGCTCTTCAGCTTGGAAAAGAGATAGCTGAGGGGGGATATGATTGAGGTCTATAAAATCCTGCGTGATGTAGAACGGGTAAAAGTGAATCGATTTTTCACTCTTTCAAAAGTACAAAGTTCAGGGGACACTCAATGAAATTACATAGAAATACTTTTAAAACAAATAGCTCTGGTACTCATTACCAGAGGATGTGGTAACAGCGATTAGTGTATCTGGGTTTAAAAAAGGTGACTCGTCTGCCATATTCGGTCCCGGCTATGGTCCAAGGGCTCACCTCTCCTTGGACTGTGATATCATCATTGTCACCAGCAGCTGACATAGGTTCAGCTCCATTGACATCAGAGACAAAGTTGGTACAGGGCAGAAAGGGTCTTTGGGCTCAGAATAAAGTTTTTACTTATCTAAAGAGCAAATCTTCACTTGATATAGATATAACATGCAAACTGTTTTGCATCCATTGTATTTTTAAGAGGGAATGAGTAGATAAATACCCAGAGAAACCACAGGTAATTTATAAACAGCTGTAGGTGTCACTACAAGAAAAATGCAGTCAGTCCTTTCCAGTATATAAATAATTTATGCAAGACCTTCTTGAGTTCATAACTCAAGAGACATGACCCTCAAGAGTCAGTGCAGCCTGGGCCTAAGTGAATGAAATTCAATCTGCCAGCCAATTGGAAATGGTGTGTTTCCCAATGGTGACCCCCATCCTGTTGGGATCAAAAGAAACAAACAACTGGGTAGACTGTCTGTAGGGCCTAGTCTACTCCAAGTAAAGGCCAGTGCTCGCTTGCAGAACAAGGTGTACTGTGCACTCTCACCAGAATGGGCATGAGGCCTGTGAAAAAATGTTGGAAGTACAATTGACTTGTTGAGATGGAACTCAACAACAACCTTAGGCAGAAACTTAGGGTGTGTGCAGAGAACCACTCTGTTGTGATAAAACAGTATAAGGAGGATCCACCACTAAGGCCTGAAGCTCACTGACTCTGCATGCTGAAGTATCAGCCTCCAAAAACAAGACCTTTCAGGTCAAGTACTTCAGATTACAAGAATCGAGTGGCTCAAAAGGAGCTTTCATCAGCTGGGTGAGGGCAATGTTGAGGTCCCTTGACAAAAGTGGAGGTTTGACAGGGGGCTTTGTCAAAAGCAATCCTCTCATGCAGTGAAAAACTAGAGGATGTCCAGAGATGGGCTTACCCTCTACAAGGTGATGGTAAGAACTAATCACACTAAGGTGAACCCCTACAGAGTTGGTCTTGAGACCAGACTCACAGAAGTGTAGAAAGTATTCAAGTAGGGTCTGTGTAGGGCAAGAAAGGGGATCTTGGGCCTTTCCCTCACACCATACAGCAAGCATCTTCCATGTGAAAGAGTAGCATCTCTTAGTGGAATATTTCCTGGAAGATAGCAAGACCATGGAGACCCCTCAGGAAGATGCAAGGAAGAAAATTCTAAGCTCTCAATATCCAGACTGTGAGGGCCAGAGACTGGAGGTTGGGATGTAGAAGAGATCCCTCATTCTGCATAATGAGGGTCAGAAAAAACTCCAATCTCCAAGGTTCTACAGAGGACAACTCCAGAAGAAGAGGGAATCAGATTTCCCTGGGACAGTTCCTTGGTCTTGCATGAGTTTCAGCAAAGTCTTCTCCACAAGAAGTATAGGAGGATACATATACAGAATAATGCCCCCCCCCCCATTAAGGAGGAAGGCATCCACTGCTAGCCTGTCATGGACCTGGAGCCTGAAATAGTACTGAGCGACTTTGTGGTTGAACTGAGTGACGTGGAGGGGCATAATCGAACTGGGCGCCCAAGTTTTCCTGAGGGCGTCCTCGCAGGATGTCCCCGTGAAGGGGCAGGGAAACCCGTATTATCGAAACAAGATGGGCATCCATCTTTTGATTCGATAATACAGTTGGGGATGCCCAAATCTCAACATTTAGGTGGACCTTAGAGATGGTCGTCCCAGGTTTTCAACGATAATAGAAACCGAGGACGCCCATCTCAGAAACAATCAAATCCAAGCCATTTGGACATGGGAGGAGCCAGCATTCGTAGTTTACTGGTCCCCCTGACATGCTAGGACACCAACCGGGCACCCTAGGGGGCACCGTAGTGGACTTCAGAAATTGCTTCCAGGTGCATAGCTCCCTTTACCTTGTGTACTGAGCCCCCCAACCCCCCCCAAAACCCACTACCCACAACTGTACAACACTACCATAGCCCTGAGGGGTGAAGTGGGGCACCTACATGTGGGTATAGTGGGTTTGTGGTGGGTTTTGAAGGGCTCCCATTTACCACCACAAGTGTAACAGGTAGGGGGGGATGGGCCTGTGTCCGCCTGCCTGAAGTGTACTGCAGTACCCACTAAAACTGCTCCAGGGACCTGCATACTGCATGACATTTGAGGCTGGCATAGAGGTTGGCAAAAAATATTTTTAAAGTTTTTTTTAGGGTGGGAGGGGGTTAGTGACCACTGGGGGAGTAAGGGGAGGTCATTCCCTATTCCCTCCAGTGGTTATCTGGTCAGTTTGGGCACCTTTTTGGGGCTTGGTCACAAGAAAAAATGGACCAAGTAAAGTCGGCCAAGTGTTCGTCAGGGACGCCCTTCTTTTTTTCCATTATCGGCTGAGGACGCCCATGTGTTCAGCACGCCCCAGTCCCGCCTTCGCTATGCTTCCGACACACCCCCGGGAACTTTGGTTGTCTCCGCAATGGAAAGCAGTTGGGGACGCCCAAAATCGGCTTTCGATTATGCCGATTTGGACGACCCTGTGAAAAGGACGCCCATCTTCCGATTTGTGTCAAAAGATGGGCGTCCTTCTCTTTCGAAAATAAGCCTGAAAGAGGTCCACCAAAGGGGTGCCCCCTACTCAGAAGATCTTGTGAGCAGCACCTATGTTGAGTGACTATTCTTGCGGTTACATGACCCTGCTCAGTCTGTTGGCCAGGCTGTTGAATTTTTCCACCTGGTATGTGGAGAAACATCCCATGCTGGATTGCACAGTGCCACATCTAGATAGTCTCCTGACACAGTGGGTGTGATCTGGTACCCCCTATTTGTTGGTGTAGTGTATTTCAAAATGATTGCCTGTTTGATTGAGTACACTTTTGTTGAACAGCTAATCTCTGAAAGCCTTTAGAGCATTCCAGATTTCCTGTAGCTCCAGGAGGCTGATCTGAAGATCTGATTCCTGAGCTGACCAAGCATCCATCATTAGCGCCTTCTGGGGCTGAGGAATTTGGAATGAGAGTCTTACAGTCAAATTGGATCAAATTGTCCACCAAAGCAGAGACTGAACTAACTGGTATCACTATGTTCTTATATTCTTATGTTCTAATTATAGAGGAAAATAAAAATTCCACTACAGAAATACACAGGTTGTCTGCAATGCAAGGGGTTATCATAACAGATTGGTAACCAAGTACCCAGGGGCTTATCTTAGTTCATATATTATTACTCAGGCAAGGTTGCAGTGTAATGAGGTATCATAACAGATATTGTAACCAAGTGCCTAGGGACCTGGCAAAATATATACATTCTCACCCTGGAAAAACTGGTTCATGACCTTGCTTTTTGGAATCAGGTTTTTGAGAACCAAGAAGTAATGCTTCCAGTCTTGCTTCTCACCCTCATCATTACTCATCTTGTCTCCCCTCACTTAAACACTTACACTGTAAACTCCCAGGGACAGGGCATAATGGTATCTATAAGATAATCTGGGTGAGACTAACACACACACAAAAAAGAGAAGAACAAATTTCCACAATACTTGGCTAACAAAGGATAGTGGAGATGGCCATTGATCAGTCATGCAGAATTGACTTTATTAGCATCAAAGATGATTTGACATTTACCATGTTTGAGCTCTATAGCATTTCCTCAGATTCTACTTTTCGTAGGAATTTGTGTACCTCCACCCTTGTGGTGGTTTGGCTTGCTTGTTCAGCTCTATAGCCTGCATTAGGAGTCTGACATCAGAGTAATGATATATATAGCAACTGTCATACGCTGGTAAATCCAAATATGCTGGACATGTAATAAATGGTAAACAAGTCAAAATTCAACAATCTCAAAGGTCAACTGCACTTCTTGTTTGTGTGATCAGTTGACCTTCGAGATTGTTGACTTTTGACTGGATACTAGATGTGGCCTGGAATCTGGATGTCCAACAGCAATTACTAAACTGCAAGAAGTGTCCATTCTGAAAAGGATGTTCTTATTTAGACCTATTTCAGCAACATCCAGGTTACAGAAAGATGCTCTGATTGAGCAGCTGTCCACTGGAGGGATTAAGGCATGACACCTCCTTAACCCCCCCAGTGGTTGCAGTCCCCCTCCCTCTCCCCTGAAAGTGAAACCAGAAAGAGATAGCAAGGGCTATGACAGTTTCAGGTATTGTGGGCATTCTTAAGAGAACAGGCATCAGATTAGAGGAATAATCTAGTGGTTAGTGTAGTGGACTGAAAACCAAGAGACTTGTAGTACTTCCCAATCTTCTTTGTTTTTAATTGTGAGCACTCCAGAAACAAACAAGTGTCTGCTCTACCATAGAAGGCACCTGCAAGCCTGAAGGCTACTGAAGTAGTATATATTCAGGTATAATATATATTTTTCAGTGGGATTTGAACCTGGGTCCCTTGGCTTACAGTCCACTGCAATAACCACTAGGCTGACCCTCTACTCTGTATGGATGCCTGTGTGGCCATTTCAAAGAATGCTGCTATACATACGTCCATGTCCCTTGTTTTCACTGTTCAAAATTTGGATGTTTCAGTTTGTCAACTGGATGTTCATGCTGGATGTTTCCAGCACATAGACATCCATCTCAGTATTTTCAAATAGGCTGTATCCTGTTAGAAAATATATGTGAGATGGACATCCATTTGAGACGGTCTGACTTGGATGTTCTTTTGAAAATGCCCTTCCACATATCTTCATGTGTTCATACTTATTTCAATTTGTCATCAATATTTAGGTTCAGCAAATTTTTAAGTTCAGCATTGCAAGTCTTTAAAAGATAAGGAGGCCTTCGTTTCACAACCTTTGCTGCATCAGGATTCCTTCCTCTTCCAATTCTTAACTCAATAAAATATGTTTATAAAGTGCTGAAGGATGAACTGGACATTCAGATAAGTTCACAAAGAAAGCCCTACATAGCTAAATGCTGTACACCAAGTTAATTCTAAATAAATTTCTAAAGGGGATAGGAACAGCTAAAGTTATCTTGGGAACATAAACATCCATGTGATTTATATCTTAACAATAGATCAGACATATATTGGCTGGGCAAAACTAATTGCATAGCAAACCAACATCATTAATATGAATGAAAGCCTAGTTCCACACTGGTAACCAATGCAGCTGAAAAATATTAGTGAAATTGAATCATACTTCTTTACCCCAACTATTAATCTTCTAATCTGAAGTTTTTGTAATCCATTTACAAGTTTACTAATGCCTGATCCAACAATCTTACATTATTATCAATCAAATAAGGCCACCCTGGAACTCGGAGGAAGGGAGGGAGGTAAGGGATGACCCTGGAACTCGGAGGGAGGGAGGGGACAGACAACCCTGGAACTCGGAGGGAGGGGACAACCCTGGAACTTGGAGGGAGGGGGGACCCTGGAACTCAGAGGGAGGGAGGGGGACAACCCTGGAACTCAGAGGGAGGGAGGGGGGACCCTGCAACTGGGAGGAAGGGAGGGAGGGAGGGGGCCCATGGCATACACTCTCATTCTCACACACACTCTCTCTCTCTCACAGATACACTCACACCCAGTCTCACACTCTCTCTGTCACACACACACATACTCGCACATTCACTCTCTCTCTCTCACACAGTCACTCTCACACACAGTCTCTCAAACATACACACTCCGAGGAAAACCTTGCTGGCGCCCGTTTCATTTGTGTCAGAAACGGGCCTTTTTTACTGGTTAAAAAATAAATCATATAATGAACAAAACAGTGGAAACACAGCTCTACAAATACTCCAATCTTTTAGAAGAAAAGACCTCAAATGGCCAGCATGATAGCTGAAATGCCAACAGTCTATTTAGTCATCACAACTTAATCCCTATGGGCATCTCCATTTCACCAAAGGCTTCTTCAGGGGAAAAATGATGACTGTGGGTGGGACAAGTGCACTACGAATGCTGACTCCTCCCATGACCAAATGGCTTGGATTTGGTCATTTCTGAGATAGGCGTCCTCGCTTTCCATTATCGCCGAAAACCGGGGATGACCATCTCTAAAGTCGATCTAAATTTCATTTGGGCATCCCCGACCATATTATCAAAATGAAAGATGGGCGTCCATCTTGTTTTGATAATACGGGTTGCCCCACCCCTTTAAGGGGCCATCCTTAGAGATGGGCGCCCCCGTTCGATTATCCCCCTCTTAGTCATAGTAAAAACAGGTCCAGGTGAAAATGTTCAAGTGTTCATCAGGGACGTCCTTGTTTTTTTTCGATTATGTGTCAAGAATGTCCAAGTGTTAGGCACACCCAAGTCCTGCCTTCGCTACGCCTCTGACAAGCCCCCTTGAACTTTGGCAATCTTGCGATGGAGTGCAGTTGGGGATGTCCTAAATCGGGTTTCGATTATACCGATTTGGACGTCCCTGTCAGAAATACGTCCATCTTCCGATTTATGTCAAAAGATGGACGTCCTTCTCTTTCGAAAATGAGCCCATAAATAGCCTGTTGACACTTCAGCTATGATGCCAGCCATAAGAGGTCTTTTCTTCCAAAACATTATAGAGCTGCGTTTCCACTGTTTTGTTTGTTAACAGAGTCAACATGGCAACATAAACATGCATATGCCAGTGCATACATGTGTATGTTTAAATATCAGAGAATACACACATGCTGAAATATACACATGCATGTCAGTCATTACAGAAACATACACATCTATGTTTTCCAAAGCTGTCACAGGCCTGATAACATTTGCCAGTATCACTTTCAGGGAGCAAACTGCCAGGAAATTAAGGGGAAACCACACTCCAGTGGAGTGCTACAAAAAATTAGATACCTAGAAATCCCAGGAGAAGGTGTACATTTTGAGTCAAGTTAAACTTGCATTCACCTTCTGAAACTGGGAATGCACAAGTATTTTTTTTTTCACCAGACCATGCCCCTTTGCAATACAAGCATTTTTCAACTTTCTAAAGTCGGGATTTAGACTTATATACAATATACATATCTAAATGCTGGGTTTTGCACATCAAAATCATGAATAGAGCTACAAGAAAAACTATGATGGAAGCAAGTTTCATACTGAAAAGTTCCATGTTTCTTTACATCAATTTTCAGAGTGTTAGAATCTTTGTGCTACTTTCACTTTCTTTCAGTCACTGCAGCCCACAGTAGCTTCAAAGTAAATTATTTGTATGTTTTCCTATCCAACTTTACTTTTAACTGGTGAATATACGCAGCAGGGTTAGCAACTGAGTCTATGAGAAACAGCAAATACCATATATGGCAGCCAATATCATTTCTGAAGTGTCCATTAGCAGAAAATCCTCTCTGAAAGCTATTTGATTTCTTGCATTTGCTTGGATGTGGTAAGTAATACTTAAGTCAATATAAACAGTTTTGAATGTCTCCCTGTGTGGTAAATGTGTTCATGCTTACCAACTGAATAAATCAATCCCTGTCGTGCTGTCTTGACAGCCAGCATTTTGAATGTAACACTGAAAAGGTGAACAGAAGAAAACATATACACAAGCAAAATGTTAAAAAAACTAACCTTACACTTCTTCTCTAGACGCTGACAGAAGCTACTACCAAAGAGCAAGGACAAAGGCATCAGTGGTAGATTTCTTGTCACAATTTATTTCAAATGTGAATCCCCAACCTTTTTTAACCTTGGCCTCTAAGAAGTTAAGAACCAGGGGACCAATAAGATTAGTGTGTGGGTGTGGGGGGAATAATTTTAAAACAGGATACCTATTTAAGGGGTCCTTTTACTAAGCCGCGTGTCTACGTGTGCCCAATGCATGCCAAAATGGAGTTACCACCTGACTACAGCGTAGCTCTTAAGGTAATTTCATTTTCAGCATGCATCCGATATGCGAGTATGAAATATATTTTTTATTTTTGAGCGCTCATAATGGACGCTTGCCAAGTGGCATTTGGCACACGTAGGTCATTACTGCCTGGTTATTGCGTGAGTCTTTACCACTAGGTCAATGGTTGGTGGTAAGGTCTCAGACCCAAAATGGACTCTTGGCAATTTTCATTTTGCCACATGTCCATTTTCGGCAGAAATTTTAAAAAGGCCTTGTTTACAGGCGGGCTAAAAAATGAATCGGCGCATGACCAAAACCAGCGCCTACACTACCGCAAGCCATTTTTCAGTGCGCCTTTGTAAAAGGACTCCTAAATTCACAAAAGCTTGCCTATTTTATGCATACATGCCTTTGTAAAAAAATGCTCCTAAAATAATTCACAGTGGCTTAGAAATGCTCTTATACAAATATGGACGCAGGGGTCCTTTTACTAAGCTGCAGTAAGCACTACTGCGTTCTTACCACAGCTTAAAATGGCGTACCGTGGGACACCTAGAGTTATCTCACAGTAAGTTGCAAATGTGCGCACGCTACCCACATACTAAAAAATATTTTGTTTATTATTTTAGCTATGGGGGTGTTTCTGGGAGTGGGCAGTTCTATGCTAATCAGCGCGTTGGCATTGCTGTGCGCTAACCGATTCGTTATTAATTGGCCAAAATTTTCTTCAAGGCGGAGGCAGTCATACAATCAACATAAACAAACTCAACTCTAGCTTATAAGGATTTAAGTATTTGTAAAACAAGCAGGCTCATATAGGTTTTATAGAAGACCTCTGGTGTGGAGAGCTAGATCTGGGAGTCATCAGCATAAAGGTGATACTGAAAACCATGGGATGATATCAGAGTACCATTGGAAGAAGTATAGATGGGGAAAAGAAGAGGTCCCTGGATAGATCCCCGAGGTACACCAACTGATAGTGGGATAGAAGTGGAGTTGGATCCACTAGGGTATACACTAAAAGTATAATGGGAGAGATAAGAAGAAAATCAGGAAAGAACAGAGCCCTGAAATCCAAGTGAGGAGAGATATCAAGGAGTAGGCATTGATCAACAGTGTCAAAAGCAGCAGATAGATCAAGAAGGATGAGGATAGAATAGAGATCTTTGGCTCTGGCCAGGAATGGTTCATTGGAGACTTTAGCAAGCACTATTTCAGTTGAATGAAGAGGGTGAAAGCCAGATTGAAATGGATCAAGAATAGCTTGAGGTGAAAGAAAGTCAAGACAATGGCAGTGAACAGCACATTCAAGTATCTTGGATAGAAAAGGGAGGAGGGAGATAGGGTGATAGTTGGAAGGACAGATAGGGTTCAATGAAGGTTTTTTAAGGAGTGGTGTGACTATGGCATGTTTGAAGGCATCAGGAACAGTCACAGTGGAAAATGAAAGATTGAGGATATGACAGATAAAAAGGATGACAGTAGGAGAGATGATGCTAAGTAGATGGGTGGGAATAGCATCAGAGGAACAGGTAGTTAGTTTCAAGGAGGAAAGATAATGTGCAGTTTCATCTTCAGTGATTTCAGAAAAGGAGGCAGGGGTTGAAGGAGGTTTGAGAGAATGTTTTCCATTATCTATGCTGAATCCAAATGTTTGAATGCTAGGAATAGTCTCTCTGGTTGAATTGGAGTTCACTATTTAAAATTATTAATTAATTAATTAATTTTAAATACTTATATTCCTCATGGTCTTAGCAATTCTCAGTGGAGCAATAAAATTAAACAAATGTAATGCATAATAAAACTAGCAAACATAAAAATAATAAAATAATTCTCAAACGACCCAAATTCCTTACAAGGTTCCAACCCCAATTGCAAATCCTCATCTCCTTACCCTGATAGTGCAAAACTCAATTCTCAATACATTAATATCAGACTCCAGCATATGCGTGGGTAAATAAAAATGTTTTCATATCCTTTTTAAAGAGGTCTAAACTATAAATCCCTCTCAATATGAGAGTTAAAGAATTCCAGAGCTGTGCGCCGACTATTGTGAATATGGCTGAAAGATATTCCTCTAATCTCACAGAACGAAAAAATGGAACCTCCAAAAGGGCATTGTTTATTGATCTCAAATTTCTTACTGGTTGATATAAATGTAACCCAGCTGCAATGATCACATAAACTTTATTATTTAAAGCTTTAAATATCAAAGGATCCTTTTACAAAACTGCTCTAGTGATTCCTGCATGTCAAGTGCTAGGAAGCCCATTCAGTTCCCATGGACTTCATCACATTTGCTGTGCCAGAATCATTAGCACGGCTTTGTAAAAGGATCCCCAAAGATTTTATCTTATACTTTATCCTTTGCTCAAAAAGAGGCCAGTGAATTTGTTTCACTATGCATATAACTAGAACATCTTACCAAAACTCTGGCCACAGCATTTTGCATTGCACCACTTGTAATGTTCCTAATAAATTCTTATCTAATCCTGCTAAAAGACCATTACAATAGTCAAAACAAGGAATAATGATACTTTGAATCACTAACCGAAAATTACTATAATTCAATAACTCTTTTAAGCATCTCAACAATTGCAATTCAAAGAAAAACATCCTAAATAATTTTCTGCACATGAAATTTTAAAGTAAGAGAAGAATCCAAAGTGACTCCTAAATTACAGGCTTTATCATTTTATTACTTCCAAATGTTAAAAAGCAGGCACCTCATCAAAAAGATATCCAGAAAGCAACAGAATCTGTGTCTTAGCAACATTCAGCTTTAAACGATTAGCTTTCATCCACTGGCTTATTGATGAAACATATAATCTGAGGAACCCCAAAGGATCTTCTAATGATGTTTTCAATATAAATTAAAACCTAATATCATCAGCGTGTCTGAAATTGTAAACCCAGACAACTCAAGGTCTGCACAGTAGTAAGAGAAAGATGCTAAAAAGCATAGCAAACAGGCAAGAGCCCTGAAGAACCCCTGTAGAAATATCAAAATCTCTGGAAGTCAGAATCTTTCACCACACAGAAATGTATATCTGAAAGAATAGGAAACCCATTTTAAAACTACCCCATTCAGATATTTGCTATCCTATGAAAGTCAGATGCACATTGTCTTCAATGAAAAGAGGTGGAATGCAGATGAAGAATAATGGGATTGCCTTCTGTAGGTGCTCTGGGTGCCTAGGCACCTTAATATTTTTATGATATACTTAAATAAATTTGGAGCTGAAATCTCCATGCTGCAGGGCAGCAAAGGAAGGAAGTGTTTCTTTATCCCAGTTGCTGTTCCCAAGGCGGTGTAATAACAGGAAACAGCATGAGCCTTTCTGGCCCATTATCTGGGCTGAAGGCAGTGGGAGGTGCGTGCCGTTATATTGGTTGGAACAAAACAATAGCATTCACTATTGAAACTAATATCAAACATTTCAACGTATAATTAAACTCTGGAATTCATTGCCGGAGAAAGTGGTGAAGGCGGTTAGCTTAGCAGAGTTTAAAAAGGGTTGGACGGTTTCCTAAAGGACAAGTCCATAAACCGCTACTAAATGGACTTGGGAAAAATCCACAATTCCGGGAATAACATGTATAGAATGTTTGTACGTTGGGAAGCTTGCCAGGTGCCCTTGGCCTGGATTGGCTGCTGTCGTGGACAGGATGCTGGTCTTGATGGACCCTTGGTCTTTTTCCAGTATGGCATTACTTATGTACTTATTGTTGTATTAAACCTCCTAGGTTTTGCATTCTCCCTGTTAGGAAGGGATCGGGGGGGGGGGGGGGAGGTGGGGTGTAGGAGGAGTTAGAGGGGTTGAGGGAGTTTTCGAGGGGTCTGTGAAGGGGAAAGGGAAATGGGACTTGTTATACCGCCTTTCTGATGTTTTTGCAACTACATTCAAAGTGGTTTACATATATTCAGGTACTTATTTTGTACCAGGTGTAATGGAGGGTTAGGTGACTTTCCCAGAGTCACAAGGAGCTGCAGTGGGAATTAAACTCAGTTCCCCAGGATCAAAGTCCACTGCACTAACCACTAGGCTACTATTCAAAATGTAGTTGTCAGTGCTCCAGAGCTTGCTTTGTTATTTGCAATGCTGTATTGTGGATTTCAGTGCTGCGCTATATGCCTTTATTTTTGCTTATGATCACAATAAATGATGACCTCTGTTAGGTTACTTAGTTGGCCCCTCTTTTGTATTGAAGGCTTCAGAATTGAAGCGTTTTTATGTCTGATTAGTCTTGTTTTATATATTGTATATGATTTATTATGTGTGTTTCTTGGAAACCACCTAGGTTCTTAGGTGGTATGCAATTTGTTTAAATAAATAAACCCGACACGGGCCATGTTTTGGTGCCTAGTGCCTGCGTCAGGGGTCTGGTGTTTTTAAAGACTGAAACTTCTTTCCTATCAAGTTGGATAACAATCTTATAGATATTCTCAGGGTTATTTCTCTGAAATCTCAGTCAGATCACAGCAGCTAGAAGGAAGAACTGAAGCCTCAGCATATACTTTTACTGAACACTTCTAGCTGCTGTGATCTGACTGAGATTTCAGAGAAAGAACCTGAGAATATCTATAAGATTGTTTTCCAACTTGATAGGAAAGAAGTTTCGGTCTTGAAAAACACCAGACTCCTGACGCAGGCGCTAGACACCGAAACACGGCCCATGTCAGGTCTATCTTGGAATATCAACAGTTGCTAATAAAGAATTGTGTCCCATTTTCATAAGGCTCTTGGTGCTTCTGTGTACTTGTTTGTACTTTGGACCCTCTCTGTACTGTTTTCTTAAAATAAATAAGTACATGTTTTTATATAAAAATAATAGCAAACGCTTATGACTTTTGATATATATGATATTTTTTTATTTGACAGCTTTTTTTATTTATTTTAAAGCCTCCCCTCTTTTCTGCAACAAATGGAGTTCTGCCCCTCTACTCTGCAACTAGCTGCTCTAAGTAATTTTTCTCTCTCTCTTCTTATCTTCCATAATAATAGGTTGTAAACCACACAGATGGCACATCTGTATGGAAGGATAGTAAAAGCTAATAAAACTTGAAAACTTATTATATATCATAAAATAAAATTGAAGATCACTGAAACAGCATTAAAATTATTGTAGCTCGTAGAAGCAGCAGTAATAAACTCTCTGCATTTTGTGCTCATTTTTCTACACTGTTCTATACAATACAGTAATTCATGGCCAAATCTCTGTGAGGATATCATGTTTGCTGATGGGTTCATCTTAACTGTTGTTCTAATTTGCCTTGGAAAGCCTGGGGTTATTAAGATGGAATTCACTGAAAGTAAAATTAAACTTTACTTTCATTGGGGTACTTAGAATCACACTAGTAAACAAAGGCCCGTTTCTGAGTGCAATGAAACGGGCGCTAGCAAGGGTTTCATGGCTGCATGGCTCGTTGCGGTTTTACCTGGTTCGTGGTGTGCACCACTGCTGTTTCCGTTGTAGCTCTGTGTGGGTGGCGGTTTTCGTGCCCCGCCCTCGACGTCATCGCGTTTTGACGTGAGGGCGGAGCACAGCTGCAGTGTGGAAATCCGGAGTTTGTGGCCTGAGTAGATCGTTGGTGGTGAGAATCTGCTCCACCCTCAACGTCATAATGCTTGACGCGAGGGCGGGGCCCACAGACTGTGATTTTCGTGGCTTCAGAGCTTCGAACATACGAACTGGCTTCAGTGAAGTCAGCAGACAATAGAACGTTGAGGGTGAGTTTTATATATATAGATCTTCATGTTATTTATTTGGATTTTGCTCATACCTTTTTCAGTAGTAGCTCAAATTGAGTTACATTCAGGTTAGAGAGTTGCACGGGGACAGAAATCCAACCCATCTCCGCCCGTCCCCACTGGAATACAACCCATCCCCATTCGTCCCTGTACGGAATCTAACCCATCCCCGTCCGTCGCCGTAGGGAATCTAACCCATCCCCGCCTGTCCCCGTGGGGAATCTTGCCCGTCCCCGAAAGAATTTAACCTGCCCTCACCCAGTCCCACAAGAATTTAATGGTACATTAAAAAAAATTCCTGTCAGCTCTCTCAGTCTCTGGGTTTGAGCCGCAGCACTGCAGGCAAGGAAGGAACGGAAGTTGGAACACTCTGGTGCACACATGTAAGACTTCTCTGATTCACTGGCACTGTGTGCTAAGAGATCACCACATGCACGCGCCAGTAGGTCAGGTGACATCTGATGCTCGTGCCTATGTCAGAGCTGAGGTCTGCGCATCAGCTTGGGAGCAAATAGGATTAATAGTAACATAGTAAATGACAGCAGATAAAAACTGGATCGGTCCATCCAGTCTGCCCAATAGTCACAATCATTATCAATTCATGATTTAATCAACAATGAATGTAACATTATATACTTTATTTTGGTCTTTCTGTGGCATTTCTGGGACATAGACCATAGAAGTCTGCCTGGCCCTGTCCTTATGTTCCAACTGCTGGAGTTGCCCTCAAAACCCATTCCAGCCTATTCATCTTCTCATTTGCAGGACACAGACCGTAAAAGTCTGTCCAGCACTGTCCTCATGTTCCAGCCACTAAAGTTGCTGTCTAAACCCTTTCCAGCCCATGCTAAATCAGATTGCCATATATGAGACACAGACCATACAGGTCTCCTGTTATCAGCCCTAATTCATCACAGCCAGAGTCGCCATTTAAGTGTCACTCGACACATTCACACACATGCAGCCATTTAAGTTTAGGTTTTTTATAACTTCCATTTTCTAATTAGAGATCCTCTGTGTTCATCCCATGCCTTTTTGAATTTCATCACCATTTGTATCTCTACCACCTCCTTAATGGAGACTTTCCACATCTGTGCTGTTAAAAGCAAGGAGGAGGAGACAGCACTCCAAGAACTTGGTACTCGGTAGGTGAGAGGCTGGCACAAGTGCAGCATACACTTCCACGAGAACCCCACAGGAACTGCTTCCGTCCCCATGGGAACCCCACAGGAACTGCTTCCATGCCCACGGGATCCCCGCAGAACTGCTTCCATACCCACGGGAATCCCGCAAACCCTGTTCCCTTGCAGGCCCCCCCTCCAGCCACCCAGCGATTCTCCTCTCTCCCCTGCCCCCCTCCAGCCACCCAGCGATTCTCCTCTCTTCCCTGCCCTCCTCCAGCCACCCAGCGATTGTCCTATCTCCCCTGCCCCCCCTCCAGCCACTCAGCGATTGTCCTATCTCCCCTGCCCCCCCTCCAGCCACCCATCGATTCTCCTCATTCCCCTATTTACCTCCGTCGAAGCGGCTGTGTCTTTGAAAGCCCTGCCCATCTGTAGCCTTCCCTTCAACTTCATTCCCTCTGAGTCCCGCCTGCTGATGTCATTTCCTCTTTTTGCGAGGGCAGGACTCTGAAGGAACGCACTAGAAGGGAAGGCTATAGACGTTGAGGTTGTGCCTCATGCTGCTATCCTGTGGTTGGTCAGTTCTGTTTGTGACGAACCCAGAAGTTTGTGACGCCAATTCAGGAGATGCATACAGCGTTAGAGGCAGCACGAACCCTTCAAACTTTCACTGCCACGGAGTCAGCTTCAGAACGTTGGAGGTGCTTTTTATTATATAGGATGTAGAAATCAGAACTTGCAGAATGCAGGTCAGGACATGTAGAATTCCGGTAGCATTTTAGAAAAGGACCTGCCAACAAAGAGCCTTTTGTAAAATATATGAAGGAGTGCATGTGTATTTGCCTGTATATGCAGCAAGAGTAGCCATTTTACAAAGATACTTGTTTAAATATTGAACAGAGGAAATGCAGCAATTTACCTGTGCAGTTGCAGGTATTTACATGCATATGCCTGCTATTTTGTAAACACACACTTATGCAAGTGGCTAATTGATAACATAGACTTTGGTCTTTATTAATTGTTCATTTGGAGGAGAAAATAAGTAATGGGGGTGGGGATAGGGAGATGAACTCCCTTAATCCTTCCTGTAAAGGGCTGATCCAACTTTTAGACAACCCTATACAGGGAAAGGAACAGATGTAAATCTAGATACTGAAATATTGATTTATACATATGCACTCCCTTTATGAAATAAGGAATACACAGGGGCTCATTCTCAAAAGAGAAAAACTTCCAAAAAGTGGCATAAATCTGCATTTGGATGTTTTTCTCACAAAAACGTCCACACTGGTATTGTCAAAACCAATTTTTAGTCATTTTTCTATGAAGTCCATCAGAAGTACATTAAGATCGCAAGGGGGCCTGTCAGGGGTGTGTTAAGGGCAGGATATGGGCACTCCTAACAGATATTTTTCTGCCATAATGGACCAGAAGAAAGACATCTAGGGCTATAAGTTGGACATTTTGGTCTAGACCAGTTTTATTAATGAATAAGCCACAAAAAGTGCCCTAAATGACCAGATGACCACTGGAGAGAATTAGGGATGACCTCCCCTTACTTCCCCCAGTGATTACTAACCCCTTCCCACCCCCAAAGATGTGATTAAAAACATTACTTACCAGCCTCTATGAGAGCCTCAGATGTTATATTCAGGTCCATTAGAGCAGCAGGCAGGTCCCTGGAGTAGTCTAGTGATGGGTGCAGTGCACTGCAGACAGGTGGACCCAGTCCCATATCTCCCTCTACCTGTTACAATTTTAGTAGAAACTGTGAGTCCTCCAAAACTCACCAAAAACCCACTGTTCCTACATATAGGTGCCCCATTCACCCATAAGGGCTATTGTAGTGGTGTACAGTTGGAGGTAGTGGGTTTTGGGGGGCTCAGCAAACAAGATAAGGGAGCAAGATAAGGGTACCCCATTGCTCTCCTGGGATGTCTGTTTGGCCAGTCTACTAATAATGCTGGCACCTCTTACACCACAATGGCTTGATTTTGTGCATTTTTCACTTGGACTTTTTTTTTTGTCAAAAATGGACCAAAAAGATAAATGCACAGAGCACAAAAACATCTAGGAAACAGCCATTTTTTGAAAAAAAAAAAGTAATTTTTCTGTTTTGAAAATGGCTATATTCTCCACTTGAATGTTGGACATTTTTAGTAAAACGTCTAAAGTTGGACTTAGACGTCATATCGCGAATGCCCCTCACAGTCTCCTTAATTCTATAAAATTACATGCCCAGATTTCCAATCAGTGGGCAAATTAGTATGTACAAGTTATAGAATAAGCATGTATAATAAGTAAGTTGAGTTGCATGCATAAATTAATTTAATAATGAGGAACTAATTGGTGTTAATGAACAATAATAGCCATAAATGATCTTAATTTGCACTAATTAGCTGTTACGTGCACACCTGCCCTTAGTATTCTAAAAGTTGCACGTTCAAAATCTATTGTGCACAACTTATTTGAGTGCGTGGATATGAAAGGGGCATGGACAGATCAGGGGTGTGTCAAGGAATAGCACACATTGGATATAGAATATTATCACATATGAGCATAGCTGACACCAGTTAAGGGGGAGATTCTATATATGGCACCTAAAAATCAGTGCAGGAATAGATGCCGATAGCATATTCTGCAAATGTCTCCTAGATTTAGGTGCGGTGGAGAGAATATGCTTATTTAACATCTCAGCACCTAAAACTATGTGCCTCCAATTACACCAACAAAATGTGGTGTAAATCCTTCATGTAGATTTAGGCGCACTAGCCCATATTCTACTACGTGCGTAAATTTTGGAACACCAATGAAATGCCCATTTCCCCACCCATAACCATGCCCCTTTTTGTCTGCGCATGTTAGAAGTTAGGTACACTGTGTTACAGAATATGCTTAGCGAACTGTGCGTGTAAATTTTAAGTATTGCCAATTAGTGCTTATTATTGCTTGTTAAGAGCTGTTATCAACACTGATTAGCTTATTAAGCCAATTAAGTTATGTGCATTGTTATAGAATACGCTTGGATTTCAGCATGGATCTCTGGGTGCGTTATATAGAATCTGGGGGTAATTGTGCACTTACACCAGCAATTAAGCAGGTATTAGTGCTTATGCCTAAAGATACTCGTGTACATGGACATTTATGCTTGTATTCTATAATTACACATATACTACTATTACTTATCACTTCTATAGCACTACAAGGTATACGCAGCGCTGTACATCATACATGAAAAGACAATCCCTGCTCAAAGAGCTTACAATCTAAATACATATACTACTACTACTATAAATCATTTCTATAGCGCTACCAGTCGTATGCAGTGCTTCACAATTGAACATGAAGAAAAGACAGTCCCTGCTCAAAAGAGCTTACAATCTAAATCAGGACAGACAGACAGGACAAATAAGGGATAAGGGTAGGACAGACAGATAGGACACATAGGGAAAGGGACTATTGAAGATATATATATATATATATATATATATATATATATATATATATATATATATATATATATATATATATATATATATATATAATTGCCATCCTAGAACATTCTAAGCACAAATTATATCAGAGTGCCTAACTTTAGGCAGCCTTTCTTGAATTTAACCCAGTGTGTAGTTCTGACCCACCCAAAGCATGCTCCCTACATGCCCACTTGATATTTATACATGGTGCAGGTTAAATACCAGCTTTCTGAAATCAGGTTTTACACATGGATATGATAATACACATGTAAATGTCAGTATTTGCACATGTAAATTGCGATTAGGGTTTCTAAATTAAGGGCCTATGTTTACTGTCAGGATATTTGGCAGTCTTGACCCATTTGTTGCATTCACTTACAGTCCACAGTGGATAGAAGTCTGGAAAATCTATTTCTGCTTGAGTGACCACATGGTAGCTCTAATCTCATTACCATAGTTTTTAACCCTGAGCTGGCTCGAATAAGACTAAAAATTGGCATGGTATGTAGTTCAGTTTCTATAAATCACTTTGTGCAGCCCTGCTTTAAAATTATTCCTACTTTAACACAAACACTTTAGACACCATCAAAATGACCCTCTATTGAATTTCAGAGGATCTCTTCTAGTTATACATAATGAACTACTTTGCATTAATTAGATGTTTTATTGTCTTTCCTACAACAATGCATCAGGAACCTGAAAAAATGAAAAAAACAAAGCAAAAAACCCAGCATTCCTTCGACTACAGTTAGCAAACACAGAGAATAGGAAAGAAGACCAGATATATTTCTCCTGGCTAGTCTGTGAGGACGTGCCCTACTTTACACAGAAATCGATCCATGCTATCTTGACTTGTACTTCAAATTTCTATAGGTGAGAAAGGATGAGTGTATTTCATTTAGAGATCACCAGGTTATTTTTTCTTTAACAACTGAGGAACTGGAACTGTGCCTTCCTGCTATTTTAGCAACTCATATAATTTACCACATTGTAGGGAAGCTATATTTGAAAAGACAATATCTGTAATTTGAACGATTTGAATTTGTAGCAGATTTTTGTGACTAGACTTGATTGGAAATCTAACCGAACAGACACTCTTTTTAATGTCTTAGTGTTCCTTTTACTATGCTGTGGTTAGCATTAGCGCCTGCTTACTGCAGCTTAAAAGAGTTTACTGCAGGATGCAGAAAGTTCCGAATGTACGTGTGCAGACTTTTCTGGAAGGGGGTGTCTCTGGGAGCAGAGAGTGGACATTTCTACACTAATCAATTAGTGCAATCGATTCAGTCAGGATGAGCACATTAGCCGTTACTGCCTACAACAACAATAATAATAATAATAATAAATAATAATAATAATAATACCACCATGTGATAATCTATTGCAAGATTGGTTAAATTTAAAGCAATATTCTTTACTTCTTTCCAGTTTTATTCTGTTCATCTTTGGAACGGTCTACTGGTGCAGATTTGTTCTTTGAGGAATTTATTTGCTTTTAGGAAGGTGTTAAAAACTTAGTTGTTCTGTTATTAGTTTTGCTTTTTTTTTTTTTTTTAGCTTTTTTTTAAGTTGAATTTTGTTAACATCCTGATGTATGTTTCAGTTCATCTTGTTATCTCACCTTGAATTCCTTTTGAAAGAGTTGGAGGGTTATAAGAACCTGATAACATAACATATAAGTGGCAGTAAGGGTTCACATACTAATTTTCGGTAATGGCCACATGCTAATAGCAACATTAGTACATGGCCATTAATTCAGAAAATAGAAAATTAGATATTTTCTGGCTGTGGTAAAAGCACATGAGAAAACCCAGTGGTAAAAGCACATGAGAAAACCCAGTGTACAGCCGCCCTAAGTCCACTTTCTACCACAGCTTTGTAAAAAGACCCCTAAATGACTAAATGTAGTTTTAATTAATGTCTGGGATCAAACTGTACAAATTAGGAATTACATTACATTATATTACAAACATTCTTGTATTCTGCAAATACTATGAGGTTCTACATGGATAACAATTCAAGAAAACCAACAAAACCCTGGGAATATCTAAGCAATGGTAAATCGAGAAGAATCACAAATAAAAAATTAGTTTGCACACAATGAGAGGAAATACAATACACATCAATAATCAATATTATAACAAGAAACCTCAAAGCTCCAGGAAATGCTTCAATTTTAATAACGTTTCACTCACATATGAAAACCCTAGTTTTGTCAAAGGTTTCAAATAAACATGGGGGAAAAAAACCAGCATAAAAACTCCAAAGTATGGAGGAAAATAACTGTTCCTAAAAAGCCCTGTGAACTAATACAGTGTAATTGCAAAACTCCACAATGTCAAAATTTGCTCAAAAACAATAAAAAACTGTGCACAGATAAGGAAAATATATGAAAAAGTTAATCAGAATACTTAACTTCAAAGTATGATTTCTAATTGGAACTGCCATTCACTCCATGGAGCGTGCCAATATTTCTCCTGGAAGCGACACTAAATTCTTTAAAGTCGCATCTTTGAAAAAACTCCACAAAATCCAATAAAGCACAAGTCCTAAGACCTCAACAAAGGTGTCTTGTTTTATCACAGATGTCTGAGTCAGGAGGTAAAGCTTTCACTTGGAACTTTCACCATCATAACATAAGAATATAAGTGTTACCATACTGGGACAGACTGAAGGTCCATCAAGCCCAGTCTCCTGTTTCCCAACAGTGACCAATCCAGGTCACAAGTACCTAGCAAGATCCCAGAGCAGTAAAATAGATTTTATGCTGCTGGAGAGTAGCCTAGTGGTTAGTGCAGGGGACTTTGATCCTGGGGAACTGAGGCCCAGATGCATCAATCAAACGTTAAAAAAAAATAATACGTAAAAGTCCTAACAAATTTGAAAAAATGTAGAATGCACCAAAAAAACAAGTCGCACACGTTCGGTGCGGTATTGAAAAGTACAATGTATTAAACATTCGTAATCCCCGTCGGTAATTGGCCCCTAAAGCATGCGCAGAGCAGCCAAGCGTTATGCTGGTTGCTCTGCGCATGCCACAAACGTCAAAACAAACAAAAAAAACCCACAACACAAACACGTGGCTTCCTGCTTCCCCCTGCAATAGAAGAAAATAAAACAAAAATCAAAATAGATCGGGAGGGGGCAAGGGCGCTTGTCAGGAGCATCCTGCATGGACAGCCTTGCCCCCCCCCCCGCTGCTCCCCGCTTCCTGCCGCTTCCCCCTGCACGAAAAATCTTAATTTTAGCAGCCCCGTCCCCCTCCCTTCCTGTTCCTTTCTCTCTTCTCTGCCAAAGCTTCGCCTCCCGTCATCCTTCGCCCCCACCCCCCCTGAGGTCATCACCGCCGCTCCCCCCTCCACCGGGACCCCCCTCCGCATTACCAGGCCAGCGCAGTGCCTCTCACTAACTACGTAGGTTACTTACGTCAGAAGGGGGCGGGCCTAGGCCAGGGAAGAAGAGACGTCATGAAGACTTGGCGACGAACAGATCTTCTTCCTGCCCGTGCAGTGCCTTCAGACAGAGGTGAGAGGCACTGTGCAGGCCCGGTAATGCGGAGGGGGGTCCTGGTGGAGGGGAGGAGCAGCGACGATGACCTCAGGGGGGGTGGCGGGGGCGGCGCGCGGGGGTGGGGCACGGGGGCGGAGGATGATGGGAGGCGGAGCTTTGGCAGAGAAGAGAGAAAGGAACAGGAAGGGAGGGGGACCGGGGCTGCTAAAATTAAGATTTGGGAGTTGCTAAAATTAAGATTTTTCATGCAGGGGGAAGCGGCGGGAAGCGGGGAGCAGCGGGGGGGGGGGGGGGGCAAGGCCATCCATACAGGATGCTCCTGACGAGCACCCTTGCCCCCACCCGATCCTATTTCAATTTTTGTTTTTAGTTTTCTATGGATGCAGGGGAAAGCCTAGGAAGTACTGCGGCAGCGTTTTTATTTAATCTCACTTTTAAACATGCCAGCTTGGATTTGTATGCTTTAGGGGGGAGCGGGGAGTAGTGGCGTGTCTGACAGCTCAGGCTTTAAGCACAGCTCTGACTACACGTAAAATATATCACGGTAAATGATTCGGTGCAATCGTCGGTATGGTTAGTGCATCCCGAATCGTCCTCATTACAATGGTAGTTACTCTTTTGTATTCCGTTTTCATTAGCTGCTTGCTTCCTCGGAAAAAGGCCTTTAATGCATGCAACGGTTAGGAATTTCCTTCGTTAAAGGGTTGTTAGAGGGTCGTTAAGGTTTAGTGCATCTGGCCCTGAGTTCAATTCCCACTGCAGCTCCTTGTGACTCTGAGCAAGTCACTTAACCCTCCATTGCCCCTGGTACAAAATAAGTACCTGAATGTATGTAAACAGCTTTGAATGTAGTTGTAAAAACCTCAGAAAGGCAGTATATCAAGTCCCATTTCCCTTTCCCTTAGATTGTAAGCTCCTTTGAGCAGGGAATGTCTTTCTTTGTTAAATTGTGCAGCGCTGCATAACCCTGGTAGCGCTTTAGAAATGTTAAGTAGTAGTAGTAGTATCCTAGAAATAAGCAGTGGATTTTCCCAAGTCCATCTTAATAATGGCTGACTTTTCTTTTAGGAAATTATTCAAACCTTTTTTAAACTCTGCTAAACTAACTGCTTTTACCACATTCTATGGCAACAAATTCCAGAGCTTAATTACATGATGAGTGAAGAATTATTTTCTCTGGTTTGTTTTTAATTTTCTACTTAGTAGCATCATTGCATGCCCTCTAGTCCTAGTATTTTTGAAAAGAGTAAAGAAAGCGATTCACCTATACCTGTTCCACTTCACTCAGTATTTTATAGATCTCATATCTCTCCTCAGCCGTCTCTTTATCAAGCTAAAGAGCCCTAGCCACTTTAGCCTTTCCTCATAGGGAAGTCATCCCATCCCCTTTATCATTTTCATCGCCCTTCTATATACCTTTTCTAGTTCCACAATATGTATTTTTAGATGTGGTGACCAGAATTGCATACAGTATACAAGGAACAATGCAAAGGCATTATAACATTCTCATTTTTGCTTTCCATTCCTTTCCTAATAATTCCTAACAATCTATTTGCTTTCTTAGCTGCAGCTAATGTTATATAGCATTGTAGTCAACCAACAAGATTGTATTTAACCAATGTCCTACCTATAATATTGAACCCAACCTTTGTCCCACTTATACTGTAAACTGCACTGAACCATGAATAGGGGATATTAGTGATATATAAGATCTGAATTGAATTGAAT
This sequence comes from Microcaecilia unicolor, assembly GCF_901765095.1. NCBI lineage: Eukaryota > Metazoa > Chordata > Amphibia > Gymnophiona > Siphonopidae > Microcaecilia > Microcaecilia unicolor. The sequence goes on from NC_044031.1 coordinate 224,419,524, forward strand.
TATCTGACCTAAATGGGACCAACCCTTTGTCAGATAAATGAAAAGTTGGATAATATGGAAAACAACAGTAACTCCTCAAACAATGTGGAAACAAAGGCAGTAAAAGCAGGGTCCCGGCTCACAATGGTGTAAAAGTAGGATCCAGGATTTGAAAAATGGAAATGTGACATCACCGGGGGGGGGGGGGGGGGGGGGTTCTGTTGGATATGCTGGATGGAAGCCTGACTGTACTACATACTGGATAATATTGCTTTGATGTTAAATAATGTGTTTTTTAAAAATAAATTTGACAGAATTATTTTTTTAATTCCAAAACATTTATATGGAGTTAGTTTCATGGTCCTTTGCAGGAGGTCCAGGTTTAGTTCTTAGAATCAGGTTCTAATATTTGAACTAATCAGTGGTGTACCTAGGGGGGCTGACACCTGGGGCGGATCGCCGATGCGCCCCGCCCCCGCCGGCGACCCCCCCCCCCCCCTGATCCACCAGCGAAAGAACCCCCCGGGTGCACGCCGCTGGGGGGGGGGGTGCTGTTCCGGGGCAAAGGGAGCATGAAAACGAAGAGCCGACAGGTGCGAGGCACCCCCCCAGCGGCGTGCACCCGGGGCGGACCGCCCCCACCGCCCCCCCCCTTGGTATGCCACTGGAACTAATAGAAGCTAGGACATTGTAAAACTGTATTTGAATATGCTCACTAGAAAGAGAATCCTTGTCATTCCTAAAAAAAATTATGAAAGTCTGCAATATGCTAGAACTGCTTTCCAGTGGAAGCCAGGGTTGATATCTTAAGGCTACTTTATGAGATTTAGGGGACGGATATCAAAATGGACTACTGTTAAGATGGGTTATTTTATATCTAGTGCTGGTTGTTGGTAACTAGGGGCTCTGTTTACTAATGTACATTAGTGTTTTTAACATGCCTACAATTGATGTATGCGCTAACCGTGTAGGCATCTTCAGTGATATTGTAGGCGTGCACACGGTTAATGCACATACATGGTTAATGAGTGTTAAAGATGACGGCATATTTTCAAAGCACTTTGGGAGGCTAAGTTCCATAGGTTTCTATGGAACTTTGGGAGGCTAAGTGCTTTGAAAATGAGCCTCTAATGCACCTATAATGCAGCTTAGTAAACAAGGCCCTAGGTCTCATTGAATAAAATGGGACTTCTGCTAAAATAGCACGAGTTGTGATAAAACAACCCATCTTGATGGTATCCCACATTGATAACTTCCGAACATATAAACACCTGTTTGTTTGTTTGTTTTTTAAAATCATCTATGGGGTTGAAGAAGGAAAAAGGGAAGAGAAGGCCTATTAAAAGGGGAAGTTTAATTGGAGTGTATATATTGTTATAAATTATAAATTATTGTTGATTTTAATCTGTGGATTGCTATATGCTTCTTCTGTAGTAATGCCTATTAAATAGAATAAATGGATGTGGAAATGACTTTTTTAGTCAAAGGATTGTGCGTCAAATAGTACCATTAAATGGAAGCAAGAAATAGCATAAAAATAGGGAGAGAAGGGTAACTGAGAATGAAGTTCTCTTGCCACCATAGCTTCAGGAGGCCACTTTTCAAGCCATTTCTGTGCAAAGATATACATTAAAAAAAATTGTTCGAGGTATAGGCACCTGAGCATATGTGCACACACCCTGTATATTCATACATTTGTCTATCCTGAGTAGAGGCATTCTTAGAGGTAGGTGGAAGCCCTGTATACAAACAGAAGAAAAAAACTCCACTGAAGGAAAACGCCAGGCATCCACAGTAGAGAAACAAAAGAAGATCCTCTCGCAGGTGGTGTCCAAAGAAAGTCTTTCTTACAGCAATTTTCAAAAACAAAAAAGGAGACTCGACACAACTTGTGTTTCGGCCCAACCAATTGCCAAAAGGAGACTTTCGGGCTCATTTTCAAAAGAGAAGGACGCCCATCTTTCGACACAAATCGGAAGATGGACGTCCTTCTCACAGGGTTGTCCAAATCGGTATAATCGAAAACCGATTTTGGACATTCCCAACTGCTTTCTGTCGCAGGGACAGCTAAAGTTCAAGGTGGCATATTGGAGGCATAGCGAAGGCGGGACTTGGGCATGCCTAACACTAGGACGTCCTCGACCCATAATGGAAAAAACAAGGGCGCCTCTGATGAGCACTTGGATGACTTTACCTGGTTGTGTTTTTCTTATGACCAAGGTACAAAAAGGTGCCCAAAATGACTGACCAGATGACCATCGGAGAGAATCGGGAATGACCTCCCGTTACTCCCCCAGTGGTCACTAACCCCCTCCCACCCTCAAAAAATATCTTTAAAATATTTTTTGCCAGCCTCTATGCCAGCCTCAGATGTCATACTCAGGTCCATCACAGCACTATGCAGGTCCCTGGAGCAGTTTTAGTGGGTACTACAGTGCACTTCAACAGGCGGACCCAGGCCCATCCCCCCTACCTGTTACATTTGTGGAGGAAACAGCGAGCCCTCCAAAACCCACCAGAAACCCACTGTACCAACATCTAGGTGCCCCCCTTCACCTGTAAGGGCTATGGTAGTGGTGTACAGTTGTGGATAGTGTGTTTTAGGGGGGTTGGGGGGCTCAGCACACAAGGTAAGGGAGCTATGTTTCTGGGAGCAATTTCTGAAGTCCACTGCAGTGCCCCCTAGGGGTCCTGGTTGGTGTCCTGGTATGTCAGGCGGACAAGTGCACTACAAATTCTGGCTCCTTCTATGACCAAAGGGCTTGCATTTGGTCGTTCCTGAGATGGATGTTCTTGGTTTTCATTATCGCCGAAAATCAGAAACTACCAAGTCTAGGGAATACCATCTCTAGGGACGACCAAAATTTCAAGATTTGGATTTCCCTGACCGTATTATCAAAACAAAAGATGGACGTCCAACTTGTTTCGATAATACAGGTTTCCCTGCCCCTCTGTCGGGATGTTTTGCGAGGACGTCCTCAACAAAACTTGAACGTCCCTTTCGATTATGGCCCTCCACGTTTCATGACTTGTCTGGGAATATGTTTGACATGATAAATTCCTAGGTATGTATTTTTTATATATACTTATTTATTCTCTCCTTGAATTATTTATTACTGTATTTATCTACTACTGATTTTATTTTTATGTTTAAAATAAAGTTTGACATGTTTATTATTTATTTAAAAGGAATCACAATGTTTTCAGTGACTGGAGATGTGCTTGTGGAGGATGCCTGCAACGTGAACTTTTATGTATATATTTATATATACCCTAGAGCAAATTAATATGCACATGTTTCTGCTATTAAAATACTTTTTTTCTGCTCTAGAAAGGCTAATATAATTCTTCCCCTTAACATGCATGCTAAATTGTGGCTGCTTCACTAACTTCTTAATGGATATGCTGATTTTTCAAAGAAAATTATTCATGAGCACAGCCACATTAGAGTGTTCTTAATAAATCCCACAGTGGCCTGTCTTTGACTTGGCCTTTTAAGACCAGGCCTCTGATTATATAGTATGCGATGAGGTAAGGAGAGCCATGAAACAAATTAACCCTAGAACGCATATTGGGGGCCTTTTAGGCCCCCATGCTTACATTTTTGCTATTATCTGCAAAATTACTTTAGTTAGAATTTTGAAACTCAAGGTATTACTCAAGTATGTCATTGTTGATAATATCCAGTTGTTCATATAATTTTTTTTCATATGCATTATGGTGTAACAATGCTTGTTTGGTGAAAACTACATCTGTACGAATTGGGGGCCTTTTAGGCCCCCGCTGTTTTTATCATGTTCTCAGAAGTGTTTGTGTCTCAAGTTACTTTATTTGTACTCAGTAATGCTGGTGGAGGGGCCAGGGTGTGGATAATAACATGTGAGGATGTCATGTGATTTTTGGAGGGAGTGATAAGGCCATGACATCACCTCAGGTCCTCTGAACACTGAGGACAGTATACACTGTGAGCTAATTGCTGAAGGACCTGTGATAAGATAAGCTGTTGAGAGGAAATCTGTTTCATTTTCTAACATCTAGTCAGCAATGGCACAGTCTTCCTCCAAGTGTCTGACTGACCAAGAGATTGAAGCGATTATGTTTCAAAGCGATGATGAAAGTGAACTATCTTTGTCTGATGAAGAATATCTGCCACCAGCTAATCAAACATCCTCATCCAGTGATTCTTCTGATGATGAAGAAGTGAATCTAGTGGATCCTCAAGAAGTGATAAGTAGAACATCCAAAACGAATGTTTTTTGGGACAGTAATCCTACATTAGTCGGACGTACTCCAATACACAATATTGTGAGACAGGCTCAAGGAGCTGTGGGAAGTCCCAGTTACTTTACCCCTAAAGATGTATTCTGTACTTATTTTTCTGACAATATTGCAGAAGAGGTCCTATTATGTTCAAACCTAGAAGGAAGACGTATCGCTTCAGCAAAAAATAAGTCCTGGAAAATATCTCAAAAGAGGAACTTTATGCATATATTGGACTTTTCCTGCTGGCAGGGAGTCAAAAATCGTATGATGTCCCAATACGAGAATTATTTCTGGACCCACTTTCTGATCCACACTATAAGGCGACAATGTCAGTGGGCAGATATGAGGAAATTAGAAGGATCATTCGCTTTGATGATAAGCGAACTCGTGCAGCGAGGTTTGAAACAGACAAATTAGCCCCTATCAGTTATATCTGGAACATATTTATCAAAAATTGCACAAAACTTTACAATCCTAGTACTAATGTTACTGTAGATGAGCAACTTGTACCATTCAGAGGACGCTGCAAATTCATACAATACATGCCCAGCAAGCCAGCCAAGTACGGTATAAAAATCTTCTGGATGTGTGATTCTGCAAATTATTATGGTATAAATGGCGTAATCTACTGTGGCAAAGAGGTTGGTGCACCAGTACAGAAGGATCTGGGGTCTGAAATAGTCAAAACTCTTGCTGTTCCAATATTCAATTCAGGTAGAAACATCACCATGGACAATTATTTCACCAATGTTGAACTAGGCAATTTTCTGCTTGCAAAAGCTATTACACTTGTTGGTACTATAAAGCAAAACAGACGAGAAATTCCAGCAGCACTCAAACACAATCGTCAGCGAGCACTTTATGAGAGTGTCTTTGGATTCAATAACAAAGCGACTTTGGTATCTTACAAGGCAAAGAAGGAGAAATCTGTAATTTTACTCAGTACCATGCATCACGATTGCAGTGTTGACAGCAATAACCAAAAATTGAAACCAGAAATCATCCTGCATTACAATGCAACAAAAGGAGGTGTAGATAAAATGGATGAGATGGTGGGAGAATATTCGTGTAAGAGGCAAACAAAACGATGGCCTGTAGTACTATTTTCAAATATGCTTGATGTAGCAGCCCTAAATTCATTCATTATTTATACAGAAACTCATCCTGAATTTCATGCACAGAGGAAGGACAGGAGACGCTTATTCTTGAAGGACCTTTGTCATGAACTTGTAATACCTCACATGATAGAGCGAAGCGACTTGAAATGCTTGCCAAAGAAAACTAAAGAAGCAATGAAACGGTGTGGCGTACAGTTTCAGATTACTCCAGAGCCAGGAGAAAGAAAACGAAAGCGTTGTTTCATGTGTCCAAGAAACATAGAGAGGAAAACTGAGCGATATTGTTCCACTTGTAAGGAAACTGTTTGCAAAGAACACTCTTCTGAAAAAATAACATGTCAGAATTGTTTGGAAGACTAATATAATAGAAAAGAAAGTTAGAATAAAAATGTAGCTGCAGCTAGTTTGCTATAGATTTCTATGCATTTTTGTGTGTTTTCATGTCTTTGCGTGAAATTTGGGAAAAAAAAGATTTTTTGGTGTTTTCTGTGGAAAAATTATAATTAAAATGTTGTCCACTATTCATATTTTATTGAGCAATTTTGAAATAAACTTATGAAAGTTATTTAAGTGTGTTTTTCTACATTATGTGCATGGGGGCCTAAAAGGCCCCCATGACGTTAATATGTATATTTTTAACGTCATGCGTTCTAGGGTTAATGAGGACACGGCTTTCAAGATGCTTCTGTTGCTATCTACAAATACATATAGTGATGCCCTGGAGTCTTCACCCCAAGCTCTCATTGTATTGAACATTACCTAATTGCCTTCTTCCTTTTATAAGCAGAGCAGATAACCATATATGATCTTTTTTTTTTCTGGTACATTATTGCAACAGAAGTGTCATGACCAATATCAGCCCCTTTATATCTGTAATTTTATAAGGGGGCACCTAGTGTAAACACATTTCCAGGCACATATTTTGTCAGCTTTATAAAAATTAGTAGGCACCTACTTGTCTTTACAGTCTTTGCTCTGGATCAAGTTTAAATGTTTGCATTTTTAATTATTAAGGGGCCCTCTTACAAAAGTGCGTAGGTGCCTATACGCGTGTCCAACGCATGTCAAATTGGCACTACCGCCCGGCTACCGTGTGCCCAAAATACACAGTAGAAAATATTTTTCTATTTTCTACCAGGTGGCACTTACCTGGCGGTAATTGGCAGTTTATGCGTGCTGGCCACTTACCGCCTATTTAGCATGTGAGACCTTATCGCTAAGTCAATGGGTGGTGGTAAGGTCTCAGCCCAAAAATGGACATGCGATGGTTTTTTCCCAGGTGCACGCATCCAAAACACACACCTACTTCTGTGCAGGCCACTTTTAGGCACACCTTAGTAAAAGGGCCCCTAAGTATGCATGCAGATTAGTGTATTTTATAATCTATGTCCTTACATGCATGCTTCACTTACACCCTACCCATGCCTATTAACAACATATATGCAATCATGTCATAGCACATACGTTTATGCTAGTCAGAATTTTATCAGGCCACTTACGTGTTTACGTGGCCACAAAATGCAAAAGTGATTTAATAAAGTCTATGGACTCTGACTGTTCTTTGCAGGCCCTGTGCACTTGGCATGTTCAGTTAGTCCTATGATTGGTGACTCAATTTTACCATTATAGTGTACCAGATCTTCAAAGGGCCGTATGCTGTCTATTAAAATGTTTTATTACATATTGTCTTGACATTGTAAGTAGTATACTATGCCATACTTTGTATTGTTATTTGAATATTTTTACTGCTATAATTGTCTATTGCTTATGTTTGATTTATTCTTATTGTACACTGCCGATGCTCCCTCTAAGGAGTGGCCTGGTGTGTGCATATTGTTTTTTTGTGTGAGCGACAAACCAACAATTTTTGAGTGCCAGTATTATCAATACATTTCTGTATATAGCACAAAAAAATACTTTTGTGAGCAACCATGTAAAATCTGTGAGTGATGCTCCCAAAATGTATGGAACATTGTACACTGCCTTGAGTGAATTTCTTCAAAAAGGCAGTAAATAAATCCTAACAAATAAATAAACAAATAATATACTTTACCGCCGAAACACGGCCCATGTTGGGTCAAGATGTGTTTACGCATCCTAACATTAAGTCAAGATTTGTCCACTTGTTTTGTACAGCTTTGGAGAATAAAGGTTTACATTTTAGAAGCACCGAACTTCTGGACTTTCTTATATCTTTTGTATGAATGCCACCCCTTTCTCTTGTTTATAAAATGACCATCAAGGGGGAAATTCTATAAATTGTGTGGAAACTTGGGCACCAAAAAAATGGGTGCTAAGCACTATTCCATAAAGGGTACAGATCTCCCACCTAACCTCTGGGCACTGGGCTTATGTCTGCTGTAACCAGGTGTAAATACCAGTGCCCAACTTAGGTGCTCTTAGGCCAAATTCTGTAATTCCGAATGTAACTTTTTGGAACACCCCTGACATGACTTTGGCGATACCCCATTTTCAGATACATGCTATGACAGGCACTGAGCCTTATAGAATAGTATACTTGTCATTATATAACGTACATGCCAAAGTCGCTTACCCCTGATTCTATATAGCGTGGCTTAAGTTGTGTGCGCTTATCTGGTTGTATTCTGGATTTGCGTGTTCAACTTAATCAGTTAAGAAGCCAATCATTGCCAATAAAAAGTTCTGGTGGGCCCTCTGAAAGATTTGTATAATAGATCCTTGGAGACAGAGAAGGTTCCAAAGATATGGAAGGATATGGAAGAAGTGGAACCTGTGCAGAGTGTCAGATACAATTTTGGCCACCTTGTGCAGACTGGAGAGACTGTGTAGGTCTTTATCTGCCAGCATTTACTATGTTACTATCCAGCTCATTTAAGAAAGAGAAGGGTGCCCATCTTCTGACACAAATTGGGAGATGGGCAGCCTTCTCTCAGGGTCGGCCAAATCGGCATAATCGAAAGCCGATTTTGGCCGGCCTCAACTGCTTTCCATCGCAGGGACAGCCAAAGTTCAAGGGGGTGTGTCGGCAGTGTACCGAAGGCGGGACAGGGGCGTGGTTAACAGATGGCCGTCCTCGGACGATAATGGAAAAAAAAGGGCTTCCCTGACGAGCATTTGGCCGACTTTACTTGGTCCCTTTTTGTTCACGACCAAGCCTCGAAAATGTGCCCGAACTGACCAGATGACCACTGGAGGGAATCGGGGATGACCTCCCCTTACTTCACCAGTGGTAACCAACCCCCTCCCACCCAAAAAAACTAATTAAAAAACATTTTTTTCCAGCCTCAAATGTCATACCCAGCTCCATCACAGCACTATGTAGGTCCCTGGAGCAGTTTTTAGTGGGTACTGCAGTGCACTTCATGCAGGTGGACCCAGGCCCATCCCCCCCCTTCCTGTTACACTTGTGGTGGTAAATGGGAGCCCTCCAAAACCCACCACAAATCCACTGTACCCACATCTAGGTGCCCCCCTTCACCCTTTAAGGGCTATGGTAGTGTTCTATAGTTGTGGGTAGTGGGTTTTGTGGGGGGGGGGGGGGTTGGGGGTCTCAGCACCCAATGTAAGGGAGTATGCACCTGGGATCAATTTGTGAAGTCCACTGCAGTGCCCCCTAGAGTGCCCGGTTGGTGTCCTGGCATGTGAGAGGGGACCAGTGCACTACTAATGCTGGCTCCTCCTACAACCAAATGGCTTGGATTTGGCTGTTTCTGAGATGGCCGTCCTCGGTTTCCATTATAGGCGAAAACTGAGGCCGGCCATCTCTAAGGTCGACATAAATGTTCAGATTTGGCTGTCCCCGACTATATTATCAAAACATAAGATGGCCGCCCATCTTGTTTCAATAATGCGGGTTGCCCCGCCATTTTGTGACGCCGTCCTTAGAGATGGGCGCCCTTATAGATGGGTGCCCCCGTTTGATTATGCCCCTCTATGTTACCCACATAAGTGCAAGTAATCTGTAAGCACACAAATGGGACTAGATTTTATATATATCACGCTTGAAAAATCAGATCCAAAAATATGTCCGCCTAGGCGTGGTCTATAAAACGTGCCTAAATTTAGGCACAGTTTATAGAATATACCTGACGGATTTAAAGAATACACCTAGCAGCCATGCCTGCACCTAACTCTAGGCACATCCATTTTAGCCTAATCAAGGCCCTTTCCATGAAAATCCCTCTGACCCCCCCCAAGCCCCACCCATATCAGTGAAAGACTAAGGTCCCTTTACCTGATGGCCTAGTGGTTCACGGGCAGCAGCAATACCCATTCATTTCTGCCCAGCCAGTACCGTCTCCAAAATGGCACTCTTAGTGGTAGTCTCATGCTACTACCACTAGGGATCATATTTCAGTATAAGGATTCATCAGAGGTTGGTGTCCTCATTGGGGGATGGGGAGCCAAGATGGAATTTTTGATCAAGGTCAACATGGAGGGAGGTTACAAACAGTCCCATGGCCCCTTTAAGATCGGGCCTGGAAGAATTGGACCACGTCTTTGAGGTCTGATGCTCCTGGGCACATTCAATAATATTGCTTTCAAGGTGGCTTGCAATAAGTGATTCTTTAGCACAGGATTCACCAAACTATGGTTTTGAGATACTACAGGTTGCTGAATCTTGTGGTAAATCAAGGTGCAGTAAAAACTCATCTTTTCCTGCACCTTGATTACTTCTCCCCTTTATGTACTAGGTTTATTCTCAAATAAGAATATCCTGAACTCTGATGGAAGATATAGTTGGTGACAAGCAGGTAGTTAGCTAACATTTTGGGGGTTGGATTTTCAGCTGACATGGTGACTGTGCTGATCCTGGCACTTTAATACATATATTTAGTGCTGCTATTTGTATAATTAGTTACACTAAATAAGCAGGTAGTGTGATCTCCATGCTGGCATTATCCCTTGTGTTTAGGCCTGCTACTCACCAAGCCTAAATTAATTGTAGCAACTTAATATTCCCATTTTCTGGATCATTTTTGGTTCACCCTCATTCTGCCCTGAACCTGGTCCATATTGGACTAGAAAGATCAGCACTAGAAAAAAAATAGAGTTTACTGCTATTCTGTAAACTGTGTTTGTGCAGCGCTGCGTATGCCTTGTAACGCTATAGAAATGCTAAATAGTAGTAGTAGTAGTAGTAGTTTATAGAATAGTGCTTAGTGCCTGGAACTGTGACTACATTTAGACATGACTATTTAGACCAATGAAACCCTGGTGTAAATCCATGCTCATAAATTAGGCGCAGAGCCCCAACACGCATAAATAGAAGAAACGTCCATGACCCACCCATGCTCCTCCCATGGCCGTGCCCCTTTTGGGTCCACACTTTAGAATTTACACACACTTCTCCATAGAATGTGCCTATAAAGATGCATGTGTAAATTCTAATCACTGCCAATTAGTGCCGATAATTGCTTGTTATTGCTGATTGGCTCTTTTTTTCAAATTGGGTGAGTTACATGTGCAACTGAAAGCGCCATAGACAGAATTTCGGGGTATTATGTATAGTTCTTACTTCCAAATTGCAGCATCATGACTGTGAAAAACCTTTTCCTCTGGGTTTTAGGATCCAAATGCTCAGGAATGCAACATGTGAAAAACATCATTTCATCAAAAGCTTACTGAATTACTAGCGTTACCACAGTTCATTGCAAGAAACCTGTTAAAGCCTATGGTTTGCAGGACAATAAAGTTATCCAGAGTGAGACTGTGTTGGAGAATCAATCAGCTGTCACATTCTATAAGGGTTTCTGTCCTGAGATGAATTATTGAGTTTCCTCCAATCAAAAAGGAGGTAACAGTAGAAAAAAAAAACTGAGCTTGGATATAAAAGCTGGCACAGCATGAAAGAGAGAGAGAGAGAGAGAAACAGAGAGAGAAACAATCAAGGAGAATCTGGAAAAAAAAAGGGATGCTGAAATCAAGGTGTAAAAGAAAAATAACCTGCTCCACACTAGTGAGTTTTGAGTGATTGTCTATCCTATTATTTCCAAAGGGTCAGCGATCCTGTTTTCTTAAGAAGCTAGATTCTACTGCAGGAAATTTCAGGGTTGAGTTTCCAGCATTCACCTTATCAGAACCTTAGTCAAGAAATTTTAGAACTTCTAACTGCAATTTATAAGCTCCCAAATAAAGCAATCAGCCAATCAATCTCTAGGCTGTCAGCATCAAAAAATCCCCAGAGAATTTGCTTAATAAGTTTAATATGAACCAACTATGTGCTTTCAGCAAAGTCTGTGATTTTTCTTCCCCTGTGTTATAACAGGACGCCTATATGAGAAATTCAGAACGGACCTATTTTTAAGCCTATTTTGTAAAGGCATCATTGACACCCATGTGCCTTTATAAAATAGATTTCCAGATCCAGCCCCAATAGCACTCAAATTATACTCCCGGCACAGGAAAAAAAACTCCAGTGTTTAGTCAGTGATGAGATTGAAGGGGGGCAGACTCAAGAAAAATGTCAGGAAGTACTTTTTCACGGAGAGAGTAGTGGATGCTTGGAATGCCCTCCCGCGGGAGGCGGTGGAAATGAAAACGGTAACAGAATTCAAACACGCGTGGGATAAACATAAAGGAATCCTATTCAGAAGGAATGGATCCTAAGGAGCTTAGCCGAGATTGGGTGGCAGAGCCAGCCGGTGGTGGGAGGCGAGGATAGTGCTGGGCAGACTTATACGGTCTGTGCCAGAGCCAGTGGTGGGAGGCGGGGCTGGTAGTTGGGAGGCGGGGATAGTGCTGGACAGACTTATGCGGTCTGTGCCCTGAAGAGGACAGCTACAAATCAAAGTAGGGTATACACAAAAAGTAGCACATATGAGTTTGTCTTGTTAGGCAGACTAGATGGACCATGCAGGTCTTTTTCTGCCGTCATTTACTATGTTACTATGTAACATGACATGACATGGTGCAAACTGCAAATCATGCTACAGTTTTTACATAGTAATGGGCTGCTTTCAGGGAAATTCTACATATGGTGCCGAACATTATGTGCTTCTTCCGTGCCTAATTTTTGGCACATAAAAGTGTTCTAATGGATGAAAGGTGCCAAAGTGGGGCAGAAACGGCAGATCCATATGAAAACACACATTCCCATTTATAGAACAGCACCTATGTGTTTCTGCACAAATCTACAAAGGGATTGTGGTCATGGAAGGGGCATGGGTGGGTCAAGGGCGTTCCTTAAATATCCACACAGTGTTATAGAATTCGGGGGATCTGCACCCAACTTGCATACCAGGATTTACATCTGATTTCAGTTGGTGTAACTTCTTTTGCCCAAACTTCAGAGTGAATCCTGGCGCTATCCTCTGGATTTTACATTGTGCACCTTGAACTCTGCGCCAAAATCCAAGCATATTCTGTAACAATGCGCATGTTTGTTAACAGCACTTAACAAGCAATAATTGGCAATAATTAGAATTTACACGCAAAACTCGATAAGTGTATTCTGTAACGCATTGCACCTAACTTCTAACAGAAGCAGCCAAAAAGGGGCATGGTTATAGGCCGGGAATTGGGCATTTTGTGAGCATTCCAAACAGTGGCGTACCTATGGGAGGCCACGGGGCCATGGGCCCCCACAAATTTCATCCGGGCCCCTGGTTCGGCTGGCGGGGGTCCCCAACCCCCACCAGTCGAAGCATTCTTCAGCGCTGGTTTCTGACGCAGCTGCGTTCGCTGCCCTGCTCTTCTTTCTCTTTGCTTCTCCTGTGCACACTGATGCTCCTTTATGTGTTCATGTCAGCGTGCACAGGAGGAGCAAGGAGAAAGAAGAACAAGGCAGCGAACGCGGCTGCGCCGGAGACCGGCGCTGAAAAAGGCTTCGGCTGACGGGGGTTGGGGAACCCCACCAGCAAAAGTATTTGTTTTTGCAGGGGGAGCGATGAGGCAGTGAGGGGAAGTGGCAAGGGGATGAGGGGGAGCAACGAGGAGGCGAGGCGGTGGGAGGGTGAGGAGGCGAGGAGGTGTGGGGTGAGGAGGCGAGATGAATCGTGGCGGTGGGGGGGACAGCGGGACGGTACTCAAAATGTGCCCCCAACCTCGGGCTCTGGCCCCCTCCCACCGTGAGGTCTGGCTACGCCCCTGATTCCAAAATCTACGTGCATAGCTATAGAATATGGCGCAATGTGCCTAAATCTAAGGGCCGGGATGTACACCATGTTTTCATTGGTATAAATGGGCGTACTAGGCGCTGGAATATTGACTAAGTGTATTTTATATGCTGCGCCTAAATCTATGCAACACTTACAGAATACGCTTAGGCGGAAATGTGTTCCATATGGATTTTTTAGGCGCTCTATATAAAATCCCCTCATGTGCTATTCTATAAAGGGTCTTGATCTTGGAATGCCCGTTATAAAATACCGTTCAGCGCTGATTTTTTTGGCACCAAAAAATTTCCTCCTTTATGTGCATTTGCATGTTTTGTACCTCCTTACCATGCAGCCCAAAGCGACCTAAATATCAGTATGGTAGGATGTCAGGCTGTGTTGGGGCCCTTTAAGTCACATTAAGGCTCAAATAACGTGACTTGAATCCCTAACACAGCTTGATAACTTCCCCCCAAAACAAAGGAACAGCCTTCAGTATCTGCCACGTTTAAAACAAAAGTAGATTTACCATCTCCATTTACTGGAATTGAGGGATTTAAATAATGTTGAATGGGAACTTTTTCTTAGGGTATTTATTTTAGTTACATTTGTACCCTGTGCTTTCCCACTCATGGCAGGCTCAATGTGGCTTACATATACAGGTACTTATTTGTACCTGGGGCAATGGAGGGTTAAGTGACTTGCCCAGAGTCACAAGGAGCTGCCTGTGTCTGAAGTGGGAATTGAACTCAGTTCCTCAGGACCAGAGTCCACCACCCTAACCACTAGGCCACTCCTCCACTCCATTTGCACTCACTTCCCCCTTCATCCTCTCAACAGAAGAATACACATATACAGGGCCCGATGGCAATACAAAGCTGCAGTTTATTAAAACATCAATAAACAATAACAACCAATGTAATTCCCCATGCAAATCACTGCTTTCCTCAGTCCATAACTCAGTTTCCCCTTTAAATTTGCCATTGACACGCATCTAAATCCTTGTCCCACTATTCCTCAACCAAACTCAGCTAATTGGTAATGATCCAACCCCAGTGAGGATCCTGGAACCCTATGTCAATACATAGAGCGAGCAGTGACACAAGGAGATATAATCCTTCTAGGGGCAGAGTCTCCAAACGGGTTGGTTTTCCTTGCCATTAGAATAACAAACCTCACTCTTAAGTCAGAGTATGTGGAATACGATCTCAGTTTCTCAGATTTACTGCTAATACCTGCCTTGTTGCCAAAGAGATCTTCCTTCTTGGGTTCATAAGATGCACAGAGCTGCTTGAAAATTCCTTTTAATTAGTCTACAGCACCCAGTATGATGGGATATTTCTGTACTTTTGCCACTTTTTCTTGATCTCTGACTGTGTTGTTTGGTACATAAAGATCTTCCTCTTTTTCCACTCACAGCCAGATGCACTAACCCCACGGAAAGAGCCCTTCCCTTACTGATTCCTTAGCAAATCGGTAAAAAACGAGCATGCATGAAGGAAATCGCAGGCAAATGAGCTGCTCACTGTTAGCTCATTTGCATGCGTTTTCCTTCCTAAGGAGGGGAAACCAGTCAGCCAGCTGAGCATGCGCAGAGCAGCCAATCGTTATGCTAGCTGCTCTGCGCATGCCAAAGACGTCCTTCACAAAAAAAAAGGACATCCCTGACGAGCACCTGGACATTTTCCTTCAGCTTTTGTGATGGGCGTCCTTCTCGGACGTGTTTTTGTTACATGCCTGAAAGACCACAGCCATGGAGGTTCTCTCAACATTCTCCGTCCCCTCCAAGGTTGTTTTCAGCTTGCTCCCCCCCCCCCCCCCCCAGGATCGGGACGTGCAAGGACATCCAAATCAAAACTATTTGGACGTCCCTCCCTCCAGGTCTCTCTCAGCCAATCACAGCGCGTTTAGCTGTCACCGGTATCAGCTAAATATGCTGTGATTGGCTGAGAGAGACCGATGTCCAAATAGTTTTGATTTGGACATCCGCTCACGTACCAATCCTGGGGGGGGGGGGGGGGCGCAAGCTGAAAACAACCTTGGAGGGGATGAGGAGAATGTTGAGAGAAACTCCATGGCTGTGATCATTTCAGGCACGTAAGAAAAACACGTCCGAGAAGGACGCCCATCACAAAGGCTGAAGGAAAACGTCCAGGTGGTCGTCAGGGATGTCCTTTTTTTTTTTTTTTTTTTGAGTGAAAGATGTCCAAGTGTTAGGCACTTGGACGTCCTTCACTCAAGAAAAAAAAAAAAAAGGACGTCCCTGACGAGCACTTGGATGTTTTTTCTTCAGCTTTTGTGATGGACGTCCTCCTCTGCATGACTCCCACTCAGCAGCCCCAACGAGAGTTGCAGACCTCCCATTAGGTTTTCCACGGTGCATGGAGTCGGAAAATGGCTGTGCATCTGCTAAATAGCTCATTATAATAACCTGTAGATCATTTGCATTCCGTTTTCGTTAGCTGCTACCGTGACAGGAAAATGGCTCGGAGAACCCGTTTTTGCATGTCCCGGTTTACTACTTGCGCGCTAAACTGGCTAGAACCAGTTTAAAAACCTCAATGCACAGAATAATGACTTGGAACTGACACTTCTATTTTCAGCGCTGTTTTTGTGTTTTTATCTTTATGATGATGTCTGTTTTTCCTGTATCAAGCTTTTTATCAGTTATGATGCAGAGGTTATTTTCCATAATTCTGTTAGGGTTATGATCCCACTGCTTTCCTAGTACAGTGATGCTATAACATTTGCAAAGTTTTCAATGGATGAGTCATGACACCGTAGTGCCTTTCCATATATATACCTTCTTCCATCAGAACTTTGCAGCTAGCTATAAGATATATATCCATTTCCAGCTCTTCCTTACAGAATCTGCATGTCAGTTTTCCCGTTTTTCTGTTCTTCTGTCCTGGACTGCAACTTTCATTCTCTCATCCTTTGTTTTCAGTTGAACCCTCCATAACCATCCATGTGGCTGGGTTTGATCAACATGTGTTTCCAAGAGTAGTAACAACATGCCTTTGTTTTATCTCGTTTGCTGATCTAATTCTTTAAAGAAATTGTTCTCTTGTTTTGCAAAGTCAGCTGTTTTCTTCCTTGCATATAATGTTGGATTCTCACTCAGTGACATTTAATGTGAGCAAGGGCAAAGTAATGCAAGTGAGATAAAGAAATCCAAACTATATCTACGTTATACAAGGTTACACATAAGGAAAAGTATCTAGGTGTCATCGATGATACATTGAAAACCTCTGCTCAGTGTGCGGTGGCAGCTAAGAAAGCAAATTGAATGTTAGAAATTATTAGGAAAGGAATGGAAAGCAACAATTAGGATGTTATAATACCTTAGTAATGCTCCATTGTGCGACCATACCTCGAATACTGTGTGCAATTCTGTTTACCGTTTCTCAAAAAAAGATATAGCGGAATTTAAAAAGGTACAGAGAAAGGTGACAAAAATGATAAAGGAGATGGAACAACTTCCCTATGACAAAATAATAAAATGTCTAGGGAGTGGAAAGAGTTTATTTACTCTTTCCAAAAATACTAGGCCTACAGGGCATGCAACAAAGCTACTAAGTAGTACATTTAAAACAAACTGGAGAAAATATTTCTTCACTCAATAAACTCTGGAATTCATTGAGCTCATTCTCAGGCAACAAATTCCAGAATTTAAAAACAGATTGAGTGAAGAAATATTTTATCCAGTTTATTTTAAATGCATTATTTAGTAGCTTCATTTCATGCCCCTTAGTCCTAGTATTTTTGGAAAGAGTAAACAAGCGATTCACGTCTACCAGTTCAACTCCACTCATTGTTTTATAAACCTCTATCATATCTCCTCTCAGCCATCTCTTCTCCAAGCTGAAGAGCACTAGATGCTTCAGCCTTTCCTCATAGGGAAGTCGTCCCATCCCTTTTATCATTTTTGTCACCCTTCTCTGTACCTTTTTCAATTCCACTATATCTTTTTTGAGATACCGTGACGAGAATTGCTCACAGTATTTGATGTGTGGTCACACCATGGAGCGATACAAAGGCATTATAACATTCTCATTTTTGTTTTCCATTCCTTTTCTAATAACTTCTAACATCCTATTTGTTTCTTAGCCACCGCTGGACAATGAGCAGCGGGTTTCAGTGTATCATCAATGAGAGAAGGGTTAAATGGTCAGTATTCTCAATGGAGATAATTTTCCTGGGTGTTGACTCCTAATGTGGAACCTTGTATCACGTAATTACAGTCTGGGTTCCTCTTTCCCACATTCATCACTTTGTGCTTGCTCACATTGAACTTTATCTGCCATTTGGATACCCAGCCTCCCAGTCTTGTAAGGTTCTCTTGCAATTGGACTGCAGTGGCTGCCCTGGTTATATTTGTCTGCTATGGTTAAATATTGGGGTGGATGGGAGGGTTGGTTGTAAAATACATGTGTACACATACAATTTACAAGAAGGAATTTATCTCTGCAACTGTGCAGGTTTCAATATCCATGTCCTCAATATAGGTGTGACTTCTGCCACTTAGTCCCTTGTATAAGACACAAATGCACCTACTTAGTCTTCACACACAGATAACCTGTTATAATCTTCACTTCCTCATATCCCCTTTGTTGGTATTAATATGATTCTTTATAGTTTCTTGTTTTTATTAACTTTTCAATGCTTCGTTATCAAATATTGTTTCAAGGTGGAATGAATTTGTCCTCAAAGCTACTCTTGAAAGAGAAAGAGAGAGCTAGTTAAGAAACATTTTCAGTACAAATGAAGAAAAAATACTAAGTGGACAGTGATTACTGGAGTGTCCACTAACATTTAGCATAAGAGCAATCAAGGCACTCTGGAACAAACCGTAATCAGGAAGTGCTTGGAATTAAAACATGGCTCTCAAAATAAAAACTTTTTTCACTTTTCTGAATGTTTCATTTTTACTTGCTGGAAAATTAGGCCATTGTAGCTTCTTTGTGAGTAATTCTATAACCTAGGCTTTCACATTTATGTTTAGAATTAGGGCTGCATTTAGATTAAAATTTTAATCACAATTAATTGTGTGATTAAAGGTATATTATTTTTCTCCAGCTGCAGCTCCTTGTAACTCTGGACAAGTCACTTAGGGCCTCTTTTACTAAGCCACGGCAGCATCTTTAGAACACGCTAATGATTGGTGTACACTAAACACTAGAGACGCCCATAAATTCCTGTGGGTGTCTCTAGCATTTAGCACATGACAATCATTAGCACACACTAAAAACACTACTGAGACTTTGTAAAATACCCTCTTAATTCATTGCCCAGAGTCAAAAGGAGCTGCGCCAGGAAAAAAAAAGACATAAATAACATATCTTTAATCATGCAATTAATCATGATTACAAATGTTCATCGATATGCAACCCTAAAAAAATTAAAGAATTAAAAGCAACGAAAAGATAAGAAATACAAAATACAAATTGAAAAAATGACAAATTAAAAAAATCTAAAACAGCATGCAGAATAGCTATAAACAGCTCTACAATTTTAACACTGCCTTGAGTGAATTCCTTCAAAAAGGCGGTAAATAAATGCTAATAAATAAAATAAATAAATAAATAACAGGCTACATCAGAAAAGCAAGTGTATTTAGCATGTTAGCATTTATTCATGTATATGCACACTTGCGTGTGTAAATGCTAACACCACACCTAAGTGCTATTATGCAAATACCCGCAAACAGGTTGATATTCAAAATGATTTAACCAGTCAGAAATGGCTGTTAACTGGTTAAATGTCTTGTTTGGGGCTATCCTCTAATTTTCAGTGGCACTTAGAGGCCCTTTTACCAAGTGGCAGTAAAATGTGGCTTGTGGTGCTGTGGGCTTGTGGGATCGCCATGCGCTGAGACAACCTTTTACCACAGTAGGTGAAAAGGACATTTTCCCAAGAGGCAGTAAATGGCCGTTTGCTACTTAAAAATTTGCACGTGACCATTTACTGCAGGTGAAGGCTTTGGAGGTAATTGGACAGCGTGCGGCACTGCCTGATTACCACCAGGCATGTCTACTCCCCATCCACTGGTGGTAGAAAATAAAAGCAATTTTCTAGGCCAATTTACCATGAACTACTATGATGGTAGCTCTATTGCCTGTTGGTAAAAGGACATTTTAACCAGTTATTGCCACTGAAAATTAGAGATTAGTGTCTATGTGAAAACTGGCTATTTTGGGGGTGTTCCATAGATGGAGTCAGCACTTGGCCAGTTAAGAGCTGATATTCAGCACAGAGAGGCCCTTTGACTAAGCCGCAGTAGGCTCTACGCACATGCAGCGTGCACCCAAATGAGACTACGGCCAGGCCAGCGTGCCCCCTGGCAGTAATTTCAGATTTAAGAAAACAGCAGGGTAGCCGATCCACAAACTCCAAGATAGAAAAAAACTAAGCAGATCAGTGCAGATAAAACCAAAATTTAAGGGAAAATGGGTAATCTAAAATAGCAAGCCCGACACAGGCCGTGTTTCGCCCAACTGGGCTGCATCAGGGGCTACAAAACAAATCAGACAATAATATAACAATTAAAAACACATAATAAATAAAAACAAATAAAAAAAACAATCATGATTAAAAGCATAGAATTATAATCAAAAGCTAGGCTGATAACACAAAAAACCATGATAATAAAACAAAACACCATGATAATAAACAATATAAGCTGATAGCACAAAACATCAGAATAATAAAATAAATGTTACAGTATGCATACAATCAGACAGATACAATCAATATATAAATAAATAATAAAAATAAATTAAATATATAAATTACTTTGTAGTCCATAGCATATAATATAAAGTAAGATGGTGGAGGGGCATTTTCGAAGGGGATGCCCATCTCTAAGGGCGCCCATCTCTGAGGACGTCCCTGCAAAGGGGCGGGGCATCCTGTATTATCAAAACAAGATATCCATCTTTTGTTTCGATAATACAGTCGGGGACATTCAAATCTCAACATTTAGGTCGACCTAAGAGATGGTCAACCTAAATGTTGAGATGGTCGACCTTAGAGATGGACGACCTCAGTTTTCGCCGATAATGGAAACCGAGAACGCCCATCTCAAAAATGACCAAATACAAGCCCTTTGGTCGTGGGAGGAGCCAGCATTCGTAGTGCACTGGTCCCCCTCACATGCCAGGACACCAACAAGGCACCCTTGGGGGCACTGCAGTGGACTTCACAAATTGGACCCAGGTGCACAGCTCCCTTACCTTTGGTGCTAAGCCCCCCCAAACCCACTCCCCACAACTGTACACCACTACTATAGCCCTAAGGGGTGAAGGGGGGCACCTACATGCGGGTACAGTGGGTTTTGGGTGGGTGTTGGAGGGCTCATATTTACCACCACAAGTGTAACAGGTAGGGGGGGATGGGCCTGCATCCACCTGCCTGAAGTGCACTGCACCCACTAAAAACTGCTCCAGGGACCTGCATACTGCTGTGATGGAGCTGGGTATGACATTTGAGGCTGGCATAGAGGCTGCAAAAAATGTTTTTTTAATTTTTGGGGGGTGGGAAGGGGTTGGTGACCACTGGAGGAGTAAAGGGATGTCATCCGCCATTCCCTCCGGTGGTCATCTGGTCAGTTCGAGTACCTTTTCGACACTTGGTCGTGAAAAAAATTGGACCAAGTAAAGTCAGCCAAATGCTATATTATTGTCTGATTTGTTTTGTAGCCCCTGATGCAGTCCAGTTGGGCGAAACATAGCCTGTGTCGGCTTGCTATTTTAGATTACCCATTTTCTATTAAATTTTGGTTTTATCTGTACTGATCTGCTTTGGGTTTTTTCCATCTAGTAATTTCAGATTTGGCACACGCTCATAATACCTGGATGATTTATTTATTTTTTTCTTCCTCGCACGCGATTTCCGGTGGTAATTGGCAGTTGGCATGCACTGACCAGTCACCGCATGTGAAGCACATGAGCCCGTACCGCTAGATCAATAGGTAGCATTAAGGGCTCAGGCCAGTTTTAGATGCGTGCTGGTTTCAGTTTTACCACATGGCCTTTTCCTGTCACATTAAAAAATAAACCTTTCTTGCAGATGCAGTAAAAACTGGCCCAGCACCTACACTGCCGCAGGCCACTTTTTACCATAGCTTAGTAAAATGGCCCTTTAATCAGCCAGGATAACTGCATAAATGGGACTCCATAAAAGACAGTTCTATCTTTATGCAGCAACCCATGAGTGATTATGTGCTGAATATTGACTTAACCGGCTGTGCGTTAGTCAGCTCCGCAAAACTGGACATTCAATGCTGAAACCCAGACATGGCCTGACATAAGATACATTATTCTGGTATCCCTCTTGGAGGATTTGTGAATAGTGGGATTTTGAACCTAGATCAGAAGGAAATAGTAGCCAGTGTTGTTCTATGAAGAATGACATGAAAATTTGTCTTAGCTCCATAAAATGTTTTCACAACAATATTTTAAATTAATTGTAAGTGATTTATAGACAAGTTTACACACCAGTTTAAAGAGAATTACAATAGATGAGGTGGTTTATCACTAAAGCATGAATGAGTGTTCAAAGAACAATAGTGTTAAACAAAGGATGAACTGAACAAATCTTTCTTCAAAGGGCCCCTTTTACTAAGTAGTGATCAGCCCAATGCGGGCTTACCGCTCGCTAAACAGGAAGTACCACTGAGCTACCACAACAGCCCAGCAGTACTCCCACCCCTATTTAATTTTGTAGTGCCGGAGTATACCAGCGGTAATCGAGCAGTGGCAAGTGCTTGCCGTATACCACTAAGTTAGCGCTGGAGCCCCTACCTTCACCTCAATGAGTGACGTTAAGGGCTCCCCCTCAAAATGGTCACGTGGCAAGAGCTACACAGCCATTTCCTGCAGGAAAGAAAGACTTCCCTTTTACCCACTGCGGCATGAAAAACACGCACTGACGCCAGCGCAGGCCCCCTTTTGCCGCAGCTTGGTGAAAGGGGCCCCAAGAGATTTTGCTTTCATTACAGTGAAAATTTTTGGTTCCATAGTTGACAAGAATCTAGAATAAAGCCAAGAGTGCGACTAAACTTGATTGAGATTGAAGTCCCTGCAACTAAAGGAATGGTTAAAAAGAGTGATTTCAGTCTAGAAAACCAAACAGCATCTGATTTGTGTGGATTTAACTTCAACTGTGATTTCATAAGCAGTTTGCTACTGCATCTAATCGATTGTTTACATTAGTAAGAGCTAATGGTGCATTTAGATCAACAGCTGTCATATGCTGATTCTCATCAGAATGTAGAGAAATAGAGGTACCATTGTCCTGAGCAAGAGCTGAAACTGGGGAAAACATACTTGTAAAAGATGGCAGGGTAAATATTCAGTCAGCGGTACCCGTATCACTGCTTTGCCACACGCCAATCTGGCCCTACTGCCAGGCTACCGCAGTAGTGTTTGCCCCAACATGCACCATTTCTTGTGCTGAAAAAATACTTTTATTTTTTTTTAGCGCCAGAGACTTACCCAGCGGTAATTGGGCAGTCCCGCTTGCTGCCCGGTTACCGCTGGGTTAGCGTGGGAGCCCTTACTGCCTCCTAAATAGGTGATGGTAGGGGCTCCCCGGGGAAAATGGCCATATAGCAAGTGGTTCACTTACTGCATGGCCATTTCTTTAAAAAAACAAAACAAAGCCTTTTACCCGCTGTGGTAAAAGGGGTCCTCAAGCGCCAAACCAACATGCTGATGCCTGCACTGGCACACTTTTACCGCAGCATGGTAAAAGGGGTCCTTGACCGGTTAAGTGCCGCTGAATATTAGCAGGAAATATTTCTGTAGCACCAGAAATGGCATGCGCTGGGGATGGGAACTACCGTGGGGCTCCTGCAGTAGTTCCGGATTGGCACATGGCAAGCCCATTCCTGTGCGCCAACCCTTTAGTAAACGGGCCCCTCAATCTGGGCTTAGTGTTTGGGAAAATCCTACATTAAAATGCGTTGAGTCCAGATTTCATCACACTTTAGTAAAAGAGTCCTTTAGTGCTGCAGAATATAGGAGCGTACAATGATTTACCCATGCTACCCGATTATTGCAGGGCACACCTACGCTCCACTCCCAACTCAACCCCTGCGCTAAAAAATAAAACCTATTTTTAAGCACATGGTTAGCGCGCATCAATCCCAGAACTACTGTGGGATACCTGAGCAAGTCCCACGGTAGTGCCTTTTAGAGTGACCTAAGCCACTTAATAAAAGGGCCCCAAAATATGTTGGTAGAATCCTTTGTAGTTCAGCAGCTGCTCTTATTCTGCAAAATCTTTCCTCTAAGCAGGCGAGTTTTACCAAAACATCTTCAACATCGCTGGCTGATGGTGGCAGGTATTGGTTTACATTAAATACTTTAAACTTTGAATTGAGGACAGCAAGTGCACTGACGGTGGTGAAAGTGGAAGATCTGCTGTGTTGAGTGTTCTTTGGATTGAAAAGCTTCAGCCTAAGTGTAATTTTTCTGTTTCATCTTGGTGATACAGCAATATGTCTGAAAAAAATATTTGAGTGCAACATTGTCATCTATGAATTAATTACAAACAATAACAAAATGAAACCAATAGAGGTATATGATGAAAAAAATTGAGGGTTGAACCAAATAAAGACTATGGTAAATGTTTTCTTTTGACAGATACTACATACTGTAGAGTGAAGACACCTGTAGCAGGTATTCTCCGTGGACTGCAGGCCATTCATTCTCACATGTGGGTGACATCATCCACGTTGCCCAGTGCGGAGCTTAAACATCTCTACTATAATAAAAAGCATCTCCAACGTTCTGAAACTGACTCCGTGGCTTCACTGAAGTGTAGGGTTCGTAAGGTTCGTCAGATTCGTCAGTCTGTCACCATCTCTCTTGACCCCGCTCTCGCATCAAAACGTGATGACGTTGAGAACCACTTGGTTAAGCCATGGCACTAAAATAATACCCTGATGTCTGGGATTTCCTGCCCCCTGAATATTTCTGAACTTACTTTTTGCTGCTAGTGCCCAGAGAGTATTTTCCACTTGCCCACAGCTGTTCAGCTCACAGGTATAATACAAAAGTGCCCACCCCCCACCCCCACTGTCCCTTTACTGCTGACACAGGTGTTGCCACCACAAGGATTTTAACTTGGACTACCATGCCCCATCCTTCCTTAGCCCTGCTCCCTTTAGCCTCCCCAAACATCTGAGTCAGTGGCCTTTGGATCCTGACCTGTCCAGTTTTCTGGATATCCACAGTGAATAAATGAGATTTGCATGCATTGCCTTTGTTATATGCAAAGCTCTCATATACATTAATGATGGATATCCTGAAAACCAGAATGCCAAGGTATGTCCTTGGCACTGGGTTGTGGGGAGCCAGGGCGGTGACAAAGCAGGTGGAAGGTGCAAAAACAAAAATTGGTCCATGGCACCACAACCTGTTGAGCCGGCCCTACTGTTATGATGAAATTTAGTGTATGGTGGATTCACTAGTAGGACCTGAAGCTTACTGACCCTGTGAGCTACCAAAAGCCACCAAGAACAGGACCTTCCAGATCAAGTACTTCAAATAACAGGAATCCAACGGTTCAAAAGGAGCTTTCATCAGCTTGGTGAGAACAACACTGTGGTTCCATTGCACAGGCAGAGGTTTAGCATGGCGCTTTGTCAAAAACCTTTCATGAAGCAAACAACTAGAGGCTGCCAAGAGATGGATTTACCCTCTACACGGTGATGGTAATTTCACTAAGGTGAACCCTTACATAGTTGGACTTGAGACCAGACACAGAAAGGTGTAGAACGTATTCAAGCAGCGTCTGTGTAGGGCAAAAAAGTGGATCTAGGGCCTTTACCTCACACCAGATGGCAAACCTCCTCCACTTGAAAGAGTAGCACCACTTTGTGGAAACCTTTTTGGAAGCCAGCAAGACCCGGGAGATATCCTCAGGAAAATACAAGGAAGCATATTCTAAGCTCTCCATATTAAGGCTCTGAAGGCCAGAGATTGGAGGTTGGGAAGCAGAAGAGATCCCACGTTCCGTGTGATGAGGGTTGGAAACACTCCAATCTCCACGGTTCTTCAGAGGACAATTTCAGATGGAATCAGATTTGCCTTGGCTAATATGGAGTGATCAGAATCATGGTTTCTCAGTCTTGCTTGAGTTTCAGCAAAGTCTTCCCCACAAGAGGGATGGGAGGATATGCATACAGAAGACCTATCTCCCAATGAATGAGGAAGTAATCTGATGCTAGTCTGTTGTGAGACTGGAACCTGGAATAGAACTGAGGGACTTTACGATTGAGTTGAGTGACAAAGAGGTCCACTGAGGGGGTGCCCCACACTAAGAAGATCTTGCGGGCAACGTCCATGTTGAGTGATCACTCGTGCGATTGCATGACCCTGCTCAATCTATCGGCCAGGATGTTGGATTTGTCCCCCAGGTAAGCGTTCTTGAGATGCATCCCATGCTGGGTTTCCCTCTGCCACATCCGTATGGCCTCCTGACATAATTGATGTGATCCACTACCCCCCTACTTGTTGGTGTAGGTCATTGCAACCTGATTTACTGTTTGAATGAGTACAGTTTGGCTGGACAGCTGATCTTTGAAAGCCTTTAGAGTGTTCCAGATTGCCCGTAGCTCCAGAAGGTTGATCTGAAGGTCTGATTCCTGAGCTGACCAAGCACCCTGGGTATGAAGCCCATCTACATGAGCCTCCACCACCCCACCCCAGTTTGGATGCATCTATCATCAGCACCTTCTGGGGCTGAGGTATTTGGAATAGAAGTCCCACAGTCAAATTGGACCAATTTGTCCACCAAAGGAGAGACTGAATAAACTCTGGTGTTACTCAGATGACATCTGCTAGGTTCCCCGAGGCTTGGCACAACTGGGAAGCTAGAGTCTACTGGGCTGATCTCATGTGAAGACATGCCATGGGTGTGACATGGACTTCTGACATGGACAGTGGAGGCCATTTGGCCTAACAATCTCAACATCTTCTGAGCTGTAACCTGCTGACTGGCTTGGACCCAAGTGGCAAGACTGACAAGAGTGTCTGCCCTCAGCATAGTGAGAGAAGCCCACACATGCTGTGTGTCTATCAGGGCTCTGATGAACTCTGATTGCTGAACGGGATGGAGATGGGATTTGGGGTAGTTTAAGATGATCCTTTGTAATTCCAACACAGAATAGTTCTCTGCATGGAGTCCTGAGCACCATCCTTCGATGTGCTCTTTACCAGCCAATCGTCCAGATACATGGACTCCCAGTCTGCAAGCGACACTGTGACTACTTCAAGTCACTTGGTGAAAACCCTGGGAGCCGAAGTGAGGCCAAAAGGCAGCACACAGTAATGGAAGTGATGTGTCCCCAGATGAAACTAAGATACTTCCTGTGACCTGGAAGTATCTGGATGTGATTGTAAGCATCAAGTCCAGAAATCATAGCCAATTATTTTCCTGAATCATGGGGCGAAGGGTGCCCATGGAAATCATCCTGAACTTTTCTTTGACCAGGAATTTGTTCAGGGCCCTTAGGAATAAGATGGGATGCATCCCCCCCCCCCCCCCATTTTGTTGGGCACAAGGAAGTACCTAGAATAGAATCCAAGCCCTTCTTCCGCTGGTCAAACGGGCTCAAACACATGGACCTTTAGAAGGGCAGAGGGTTCCTATGCAAGTACCTCATTGTGCCGGGAGCTAATGTGGGATGCTCTCGGTGGGCATTTTGGTGGTCATTCACGGCAATTCAGGGCATAACCAAGACAGAATATTTAGAAAACCCACCAGTTGGAGGTTAGAAGGGGGTCACCTTTCTTGGAAAAAATTCATCCGCCCCCTGATCGGTTGGTTGTCTGGGATGGTTACATTTACTGTAGCTATGCGTACGCGTTACTGTCCAAGATTAAATGCCAGTGCCCAGATATGGCATGGCACTGAATATCCAGGTCTAAATTGGCCAATGGCTGTCCAAAAAAGCTGATTGTTGCAGGTTCTGTATTGACCCAATAGATATATCATTCAAGTGGCTTTCTGTGATCCAGCAATTATGCATTGAGTATTATCTTGTTACATGGAAGATGAATACTTCGTAGTTAAAGTTTATTAAAATGAAAAACACATGGCAAAAAAAAAAGAAAGTTAGATAATATAGGAACAGATGGCTAATAGGCTGTTAAAAGCTACAAATGGATTGTGAATATAACAGCAAGAATCTGTCAACAGAGGAAAATGATTCTAGGTGATGACCAATTGCCTTTGAGTCAGTTCACAATCTAATTTTAGACCTCTTCATTTTATTTTGTTTTCTTCTTTAAAAAACATGACCAGTGCAATGGATTCGCTTTGCTAGAAACAATTGAACAGAATTGTCAAATTCCTAATACTTCAGATCATGAAATCCCAATTAGTCCTATTATAGGTAAATTTATCATTCCTGTGTAGGTATTATAATAACTACAAGTTACAACTTTTCCACTGGGATAGCTGCAGCTTGGAAACAGGCCAGTGTTGTACAACAGTCCACACAAAAGATATTTCTTGAAAAGAAGTAGAACAATGATTATTTTGGTTAGGGAAATCCTTTTTTTTACTTAATTTTCCATGCAATGGGATAGATTTTAAACCAATGGGGCCTATTTACTAAAGAACATTTAAGTGTTAATGTTTCCTTTAATGTATGTTAATGAGTTTTCATCAAAGTTAATGCAAAATTACCAAGTATGCAAGTATATTTAAACAAAGGCAAGGCACTATTTTTGAAAGTGAATGCATGAGCATTAGAGGCCGACCGAAACCGAAGCCAAAATCCGCAGCTCGGTTTTGGCCGGTAACCTTAAATGAAATTAGCCCCACCCAACACCATCGCCACTGCAAGCCAGCAACTCGCCCTTGACAGAAAGCACATTTTCCCCCAGGGTGCCCACCACTCCACCTTCTTCCCCACCTCCCGTAGACCCTCTCCTGGCCTACTTTATAAAAGCCCTGGTGGTCTAGTAGTGTCTTCAATACAGGAGAATATCGAGTTGCTCCTGCCCTTGTCGGCTGCACTGTAACAATGGCAACCACAACTTCCCTCAGCAGCCTTGTGAGACTGCCATGGGAGATTGCAGCCACCATTTTGGAATTGGGAATGGTCTGAGCAGCAGTGACTTGCTTTTGCTCAGGCTGTTCCCAATTCCAAAATGATGACTGCTCAGGTCATTCCCAATTCCAAAATGGCTGCCAAGACCTCCCTTGGCAGTCTTGCTGCCATGGGAAGTAACGCCTATCAATGCTACAGTGCAGCCAAAAGGGGCAGGAGAAACTGAGGATGCTCCTACCCTGAAGACACTACTAGATCACCAAGGCCCTTACAACATAGGCCAGGGTGGAGGGCAGAGCTGTGGTTGGCCTGGTGGGGAGTTCTGTCAGGGAGGATGGGGGAAGGCTGGCTTGCAGTGGCAGTGGGGGCAGGGCTACAGTTTTGGGTTTTCACTGAAAATGTATAGGCATTTTCAGCCATAACCCAAACCCGGATTGTGGGTCAGGTTCAGTACCGAAACCAAAATTCGGTCAGCCTCTAATGGACATAATTTCACTTTGAACATCTGTGAGGGAAACAAATTTCTGAGGACACTTACATCTCCTTTTTCTGTATGTTCTTCTCAGATTGAAATGATGGGGGTAATCTATGTAGGTCACCATCATTTATGCGGCAAAATACACAAAAAATGGAGGATGCTAATTGCTGTTCTATATGACATCTGGGCACCCAGATTTATGTGTCAACATTTAGGTATAAGTACTTATGCCTGGTCTACAGCAGGTGTAAAAATGCACACTTAAATGTTGCAGTTTAGTACATAACTTATAATATTCTATATTTTACACATATTGGAACTACCCATACCTCACCCATGTCCCATCCATGTGTATGCCTCCTTGCAATTGTGCACTATAGAATTTAGGAACTATTTTTGAAGCTTTATTCTTGTTTTGGACATCTGAAAACTGACATTTAGATATCCATATTGCATGGACAGTCAAATCTCAATTATATAAAGTCAGAATATGAATGTCTAAAACTAAAGTACATCCATATGGTAAAGGGGCATGGTCCAGGAGTGTTTTGGGCAGGACTAGGGAGGGGCCAAAATATGAATGTAGAATGTAGAATGTAGAATGTAGAATTGCAGAAGAGGAAGGGATATCCAACTCTATAAAGATGGGCATTGTTATTTAGACTTGATACTTAGCACATCTAGGTTGCAGAAGGGTGTTCTGATTGAGCAGCTGTCCACTGGAGGGATTGAGGCAAGACCCCTCCTTAATCTTGAATGTGAAACCTGAAAGGGATAGCAAATTCCATGATAACTTCAGGTGTTATAAACATCCTTAAGAGAGCATAATGGCTAGTGCAGTGGATGAGAACCAAGGGGCACAGGTTCAAATTCTACTTCAGCTCTTTTTTTTTTATTTGTGAGCCCCTCAGGGACAGAAAAATAACTACTGTACCTGAATATATAAGACACCTGCAAGCCTGAATACTATTAAAGTGGTGTACATTCCTTTCCTCCCAATAGCAGAGCTACTTTCTTCTATAATCTGCTATAATTCTGTACCCCTGCTGACTTTAAAACTGATTTTTTTGCCTTGCATTTTTTGTGCTGAAATTGCCTGGCCCTTTCTGTTTCAGATTTTTCAATAAGGGTGTTTTATTTAAAGATCTGCGCTTGAATCTTCTACCTACTGCAGAATTGACTGAGGTTTAATTTAATTTAATTTGGCTCCCATTGTATCTGGTTCCCAGTAGGCTGTATAAAAAAAAAAACCCAAAAAACAAAAAGCATGTGAGACATCCAGTTGTGATGTTCTGACTTGGACATCCATTTATGAGGTACTGACTTGGATGCAAATTATCTCTGTTAACTTCAAAGCAGCTTGTAGATGCAAGGAAAAACACAATTTGAAGTGTCTATATATAAATGCTAAAGGCCTAAAAAATAAGGTGTGAGAATTGGAGTATTTAGCACTAAATGAAGAGGTGGCTAAAATAGGCATCACAAAGACCTGGTGGAAGGAGGAAAATCAATAGGATTACTATGTTGTCAGGGTACAAATTATATTGCAAAGATACAGTGGATCAAATTGGAGGAGAGGTTGCGCTATATGTTAAAGAGGGAATTGAGTCAAACAAAATAAATATTCTACTTGAAACAGATAGCAGTATGGAATCCTTGTGGATAGAAATTCCATATGTGAAGGAAAGGAGCTATATACTCCAATTCTCCCATCGTAGTTTTTAGGCCTCTAGCATTTGTAAGGGAAGGAGTATACTGGTAGGGCTGTACTGCCATCTGCCAGGACAGAACAAACACACAGATGAAGAAATCCTATATAATAAAAAGCACCTCCAACATTCTGAAGCTGACTCCGTGGCACTGTGGCAGTGTAGGGTTTGTAAGTCTGTAGTTCAGTGTTTCATTGGCTCTCACTGTCAATGAAGAACCAATCAGACAGAACGGAACTTGGAGGAGGGAATTGGAGTGGATTGAATCTCTAACAAACAATTTTATATAGGGAGGTACGAACATCAGTGGAGTCAAGTGCACAGAACGAAAGGGAAGACAAACATTTAATCACTTTGTCACTCACACGCATCACACACACACACAGAGACATCACACACACACACTGAATCACTCTGTGTATCTCTCTCTTACACTGTCTGTAAAACACACTGTCGCTCGTGGAGGGGCATAATCGAACGGAAACGCCTATCTCCATGGGCGTTTATCTCCGAGAACGGGTCCGTGAAGGGGCGGGCCGAACCGTATTTTCGAAAAAATGGACGTTTTTGAGCTGGGTGTTTGTTTTTTTTAGCAATAATGGAAACTAAAAATGCCCAGCTCAAAAACGTCCTAATCCGAGCCATTTGGTCGTGGGAGGGGCCACGATTCGTAGTACACTCGCCCCCCTGATATGCCAGGACACCAACTGGGCACCCTAGGTCAGTGCGGTGGACTTCAGAAAAAGCTCCCACATGCATAGCTTCCTTACCACGGTTGCTGAGCTCCCAACCCCCCTCCCCCAAAACCCACTACCCACAAATGTACAACAGTACCATAGCTCTTAGGGGTGAAGGGGGCACCTACATGTGGGTACAGTGGGTTTTGGAGGCCTCCCATTTACCAGCACAAGTGTTACAGGTAGGGGGGGATGGGCCTGGGTCCACCTGGCTAAAGTGCACTGCGGTACCCACTAAAAGTGCTCCAGGGACCTGCATACATGCAGGCCTCTAGGACTTGTTACTGCTGTATAACATTGGCACACCAGTTTACACCTGAAGACTAATCTCTCCAAAAACGTCCTTTATTGTAATAAGCACGCTTACTCACAGTTAACTGCAGATCAGAGGTTGTGCCCCACCACTGGCAACGAGTATCCCTGGTACTGAGATTAGCAGGTCAGAGCTGGCAGAATGCTGTACAATGCCCTCTTTCAGCCACATTCAAGGTAAGAACTAAGTTCTCTAACGTGGCTAACACATGGAAGGGATCTAAAACTGGCTAACAAAAATGGCTACTACCTCATGGACTACTGGAAACACAACAGGGCACACTCTGACCCGGTAGGCAGGGGGAAAAGCACCATGGGAGAAAAGTCTACCAACTACCAACATTGTGAGACTGTAATACAAGCTATTGAAATCACGGAGCCCAATACCCTACACCCACCACAATGCAATGCTGATGTGACCGTGTAGTGCACCCAAGAGCCACATCTGACCCAGGGAAAGGCTGTGACAGGATCGAACATATTCTGCTGTCATGGAGGTGGGTACGGCATTTGAAGGTGGCATACAGGCTGGAAACAAAGTTTGTAAAGTGGGGTTTTTTTGGTGGGAGGGGGTTAGTGACCACTGGGGGAGTCCGGCGAGGTCATCCTTGATTCACTCCGGTGGTCATCTGGGCAGTTGGGGCACTTTTTTGGGACTTGTTTGTGAAAAAAAGGGTCCAAAAAAGTGACCCAAAATCGCGGTAAAAACACCTTTTTTTTTCGATTATCAGCTAAAGACGCCCATCTCTCCTCGGCTGATAACCACGCCCCAGTCTCGCCTCCACCATGTCTCTGACACGCCCCGTCAACTTTATTTGTTTCCACGACGGATTGCAGTTGGAAACACCCAAAATTGGCTTTCGATTATACCGATTTGGGCGCCTTTGCGAGAAAAACGCCCATCTCCCGATTTGGGTCGAAATATAGGCGTTTTTCTCTTTCGATTATAAGCTGGTTAGTCTCTCACATGGGCAACTGTATGTTGCATTCTCACAAGTAAGGAGCTCTTCTGATGTGATTGTCAAACTGATTGAAGTGCCTGAACAAGGAAAACTTTTACCACATTGTAACACAGTTTACACAAAAATATTGTATATAAAGAAATCTTACACATGTAAACAACAATTATATTCAGAATACAACCGTGGAAACATTAATACAATAAGTCGCATTGAGCCTGCCATGGGTGAGAAAGCGCGGGGTACAAATGTAACCCAATTAATTGTATTGTAGGGATTTCATGACTACCACCCAAAATATGTGGGTGGTAGTCATGAAATGCCTACAATACAGTTAACTGGGTAGAATTTTCTGTAGATATGCTTGTGATTTAATTCTGCTGATTCAGAAGGAATCCTGTTCAGAAGGAATGGATCCTCAGGAGCTTAGCCGAGATTGGGTGGCAGAGCCAGTGGTGGGAGGTGGGGCTGGTGGTTGGGAGGCGGGGATAGTGCTGGGCAGACTTATACGGTCTGTGCCAGAGCTGGTGGTGGGAGGTGGGGCTGGTGGTTGGGAGGCGGGGATAGTGCTGGGCAGACTTATACGGTCCATGCCCTGAAGAGGACAGGTACAAATCAAGGTAGGGTATACACAAAAAGTAGCACATATGAGTTTATCTTGTTGGGTAGACTGGATGGACCGTGTAGGTCTTTTTCTGCCCTCATCTACTATGTTACTATGTTTTGAGTGTGATTTCAATTACCCAGTGTTGACTAGATAAATGTTACACCAGGAAGCAATATGGAGGTAAAAGTCCTAAATATAATAAATTATTGCTTCTTAGAGCAGCTGGTCCAACATCCAACAAGAGGGGTATCTATTTTAGATCCAGTCCTTAGTGGAATACAGGACATAGTACGAGTGGTAATGGTGTTGGATCCACTGGGAAACAGTGATCATAAGATGATAAAATTTGAGCAGACATCTAGAGTGAAGTCACTAAGGAAATCTACTGTAGCAGCCTTTCATTTTCAAAAGGGCGGCTATAATAAAAGGAGAAAATGGTTAAAATGAAGCTAAAAGGATCAGCCGCAAAGGTTAGGACTTTAAATCAGGCATGGATGTTGTTTAAAAATATCATCGTGGAAGCCCAGACCAGATGTATTCCATTAATTAACAAAGGTGGAAAGAACAGCACAGCCAGCATGGTTAAAAGGTGAAATGAAAGACGCTATTAGATCCAAAAGAATATCCTTCAAACGGAAAAGGATCCAAATGAAGAAAATAAGAAGCAACATAAGCACTGTCAAGTGCAAAGCACTGATAAAGAAGGCTAAAAGAGAATTTGAAGAAAAACTGGCCACAGAGACAAAACCTCATAGTAACACCTTTATCAGATACATCAGAAGCAGAAAGCCTGTGAGGGAATCCATGGGATCATTAGATCATAAAGGAGCAACAGGGCACTCAGGGAGGACAAGGCCATAATGGAAAGATTGAATTAATTCTTTGGGAGAGATTGAATTCATTCTTTCAGAGAGATTCAATGAATTCTTTACTTCGGTCTTTACGGAAGAAAATATAAGAGATCTACCTATATCAGAAATGGTTTTCAAGGGTGAAGATGTGGAGGAAATAAAAGAAATCTTGGTGAGCTTGGAAGACATACTGAGCCAAATCGACAAGTTAAACAATGATAAATCACCTGGACTGGATGGCATACATTGCAGGGTACTGAAATAAACTCAAACATGAAATTGCAGATCTGCTGTTAGTGATCTATAACCTGTCATTAAAATGATCTGTAGAACTTGAAGATTGGAAGGTGGTCAATGTAATGCCAATTTTTAAAAAGGGTTCTATGGGGTATGCGGGAAATTACAAACCGGTAAGCCCGACTTCAGTGCTGGGCAAAATAGTGGAAACTATTAAGAATAAAATTATAGAGCGTATAGTTAAACACGGTTTAATGGGACAGAGTCAGCATGGGTTCAGCCAAGGGAAGCCTTGTCTCACCAATTTGCTTCATTTTTTTTGTAGGCATGAATAAACATGTGGATAAAGGTGAGCCAGTTGATGTAGTGTATCTAGATTTTCAGAAAGCTTTTGACAAAATTCCTCAACAGAGACTCCTGAGAACATTAAAAAGTCATGGGATAGGAGGCAAAGTGAAGATACTTACCTGTAGCAGGTATTCTGTGAGGACAGCAGGCCTTATATTCTCACATGTGGGTAACACTATCAACGTTGCCTGGAGCTTGGATTTGAAATCTGATAGCTCTGCACTCAACTCAATGATTGGCTAATTGAATATAATTGGCTAGACCCATGTCAACCTGGCTTCAGACCTGGGTTTGGAACAGAGACAGTTCTTGGGCCCCTTCTTGATGATCTGCACAGAAATCGGGACAGCAGATCTGCCTCATTACTAGTGTTGCTGGATTTCTCAGTCATTTTCAACACTGTGGATCATAATATCATGCTTACAAGGTTGGCAGAAACAGATATCAGTGGCTCAGTACTTCCATGGTTCAAATCCTATTTGTCAGACAGACAACAATCAGTTCTGTTCAGCAACATTACACAATACACTTGGTGAGTTGTGCATGTAAATTCTAATTATTGCCACTTAGTGTTCATTATTGCTTGTTAAGTGCTGTTATCAATGCTGATTAGCTTGTTAAGCCAATTAAGTTACGCACGTTGATATAGAATATACCTGGATTTTGGTGCCGATCTCTAGGTGCACTATACAGAATCCGGCAGTTAGTACTATTCTATAGAGAATGCAGATCCTTTATAGAATAGCCCTCAGTACATAAATTTTTCAGCTCCATTTATAGACTAGTCTAGTATGTATAAATGTGCACACAATGCTATAGATTTAGGGGGAATGTGTACATAAGGATCCCTTCAGGACCCTCATTATCCCAGTATGCTCATGACAGCAGATCTATATTACCTTACTGAAGAGAGGAGATGTAAATCTGTTTGCTACAGAGGTAGAATTAGTTTAGTCTGTGTTTTTCAGGTATACAAGTCACACACGTCAGAGAACTTATCTGTAGAACATTCTGGATAGGCCCTCAAAAGTTACTACAAAGACTTTGCACTTAAAGCTGTTAACCCATGTTAAATGCAAAAACCTTACACATTTTAGTAAATATGCCCATAGATTCAAGTAGTATAAAATAGATACATTTTTATGCATTCCACATAGACATCCTGTTGTCGAATTACCCTCAAAGTTGTTAATTTTCAACTAAGCTATTTCTCTAGATAAAAGATGCTATATTCCACGGGGATGACTTTGAAAATGTAAATGAATGGTATTATATATAAATGCTTCAAGGTAGGTCATTAATATTCCCATGAATTACAGCAAATCATGCTAAAGCACTGATATGATATTCCACACAAGGAACATTTTTTTTTTTATTGTTTCTAGTTTTTTCCTTGATGTGTTTTATTTCATTTATTTTATAGGGAAAAATATTAAGCAACAAAAAACAAATACCAGCCTCTGCCTTTTCTGCTGTCTTTCTGAAAGAAATAGGCCTAAGGCAGATCACAACAAGAACAGTGGAGGATGATACATTTTAAACAGAAATGAAATAGAAATGAGAGCAATCATGTTTGATTTTCTTTCATTTTGACAATGAAATGGAACTAGAAATTTCATTAAAACTTCAGGTTTATTTCCAATAAAAGAACTTCCCTATAGACTAATTCAAACTTTATTTTGGTGAAAAAAATAAAAAGCTTTATCTCAGTTCTTTTGTGGTCTGTTGTTTGGTCCATTAGGATGTGGTTAGTTTATCCACCAATTACTGAATGCATGAGACTATGGGTTAGTATGACATATTATTCATCCTTCTAGTTTTTGTCACACACACACACACACACACACCTTAAAATGTCAGAGGTATATGCATGCAGAATGCAATTCCAACTGGGCTCATGTAGTTCGTCCTTTTTTGGTGCTTTCAGGCCTTACCATCACCTGTTTTGATGCTATTTTGGCACTTCTCATGTGTTTTAGGACCTTCCAGACAATCTGGGTGTTATATTGGTCCTCTTGCAGTGTTCCTGTGCCTTCCAGCCAATGTTATTGCTGCTTTAACCCACTCATGTTGCCTTGAGGTCATCCAGACAGCGTTGTTTCTTTACCGCTCTGCCAATGTATTGGAGTCTTCCTACCACTTTTGATATTTTACACCTCTCAAAGCACCTTGTTGTTGTCTCCCTTGGGATTTTCTACTTCCTTGGGATTTTCATTCCATTCTTTGTTCCACTTTGACATATGATGGTGACTTCTAGTTTTCCTGCCACTATAGGTGCCCTTTGCTCCACTTCTGGTGGCAGTAGTGGAACTGTGACACTCTTGATGACCTGTAATGCAGTTGCCTCTGTTACAGGTACCTGCCAGCAAATTTTAACCAGATTTGATTGAAAATGGATGGCAAGCCCCGCAGTTACACCATAAATTAGTGCCATGGACTTGATTGGGCATGAGATGAATGAACAAATGAATTAGTGACAGACCTGTGGTGTAGAGGAGTGGCCTAGTGGTTAGGGTGGTGGACTTTGGTCCTAGGGAAGTGAGGAACTGAGTTTGATTCCTACTTTAGGCACAGGCAGCTCCTTGTGACTCTGGGTAAATCACTTAACCTTTCATTGTCCCACGTAAGCCTGAGCTTGCCATGAGTGGAAAAGCATCAGGTACAAATATAACAAAAAAAGACTAACTGAATGGGGTCAAACAACAAAACTTATTTTATATTAATTTTCATTGTTGATATACGTTTGTACCCCGCCTTGAATTATTGATAATGTGGGTAAGAATATTTTTTAAAAAATTTGCGCAAAAGGGGCAAAGAGAACAGTAAGCAGTGAGTATCCCAAGACACCATGAGATGGACAAAACAATTTCAAAAATAGTATCAACTCTTCAGGTTCAGCAACAGCACCCTAGAAAAGCTATAGTGAGAGGAGTGCATAAGGACATAAGAATAGCAATACTGGATAAGAATAGCAATACTGGGTCAGACCAATGGTTCATCTAGCCCAGTATCCTGCTTCCAACAGTGGCCAATCCAGGTCGCAAATACCTGTCAAAAACCCAATTAGTAGCAGCATTCTTTGCTACCAGTCCCGGGGCAAGCAGTGGCTTCCCCATATCTATCTCTATAGCAGACTATGGACTTTTCCTCCAGGAACATGTCCAAACCTTTTTTAAACCCAGATATGCTAACCGTTGTTATCACATCCTCCAGGAACGAGTTCCAGAGCTTAACTATTCTTTGAGTGAGGAAAATATTTCCTCCTATTTGTTTTAAAAGTATTTCTGTGTAATTTTATTGCGTGTCCACTGGTTTTGTACTTTTTGAAAGAGTGAAAAATCGATTCATTTCTACTCGTTCTACACTACTCAGGATTTTATAGACCTCAATCATATCCCCCCTCAGCTGTTTCTTTTCCAAGCTGAAGAGCCCTAACCTTTTTAGCCTTTCTTCAAAAGGGAGGAGTTCCATTCCCTTTATCACTGGCCACTCTTCTCTGAACCTTTTCTAAATCTGCTATATCTTTTTTGAGATATGGTGAACAAAATTGAATGCAGTACTCAAGGTGAGGTCACACCATGGAGGGATACAGAGGCATTATAATATTCTTGGTCTTATTTTGCATCTCTTTCCTAATAATTTCTAGCATCCTGTTTGCTTTTTTGGCCACTGCCACACACTGGACAGAAGTTTTTAAGGGAAAGGGGGGATGGGACTTGATATACCACCTTTCTGTGGTTACAATTGTATTGTCTACAATGACTTCTAAATCTTTTTCTTGTATGCTGATTCCTAAGGCAGACCCTAGCATTAGATAACTTTGATTCAAATTATTCTTCCCAAAATGCATCACTTTGCATTTGTCCACATTAAATTTCATCTGCCATTTGGATGTCCAGCCTCCAGCTTCCTAAGGTTTTCCTGCATTTTTTCACAATCCGCATGTGTTTTGACAACTTTGAATAGTTTTGTGTCATCTGAAAATGTAATCACATCACTTGTTCTGATATCCAGATCATTTATAAATATGTTAAATAGCAAAGGTCCCAGTACAGATCCTTGCAGCACTTCAGTATTCACCCTCCTCCATTGAGAAAAATGGCCATTTAACCCTACCCAATTACAAATTCACAGAAAGACATTGCCTCCTATCCCACGTCATTTAAATTTTCTCTGGATTCACTCATGAGGAACTTTGTCAGAAGCTTTCTGAAAATCTAGGTACACTACATCAGCCGGTTCACCATTATCCACATGTTTATTCGCGCCTTCAAATAAATGAAGCAAATTGGTGAGACAAGATTTCCCTTGGCTGAACCCATCCTGATTCTGTCTCATTAAACCATGTGTCTACATGTTCCATAATTTTATTCATAATAATAGTTTCTACTGTTTTACCTGACACTGAAGTCAGGCTTATCGGTCTGACTTTAGTGCAGCAACTCTAGAAAAAAGACCTAAAGACACCTTGATAAGGGAAATAGAACATCAAAAGTAGCCGAGGCACTGAGCAAGAGACAAAGTGGCATGACCAGCAACATTTTTTATTTATATATTTTATTTCTGCATTTATATACCACATTTTCCAATAAGGTGGTCAGTTCAATGTGACTTACAATTAATTTGGATGGACAAATAACAAGGCTGTTAGGGACAGTTGCAGCCTGGTATAATTCAGTCTCCAAGAAAGGATCAAAGTGGCACAAATAGTATTAAGCATGTTAGTCACAATGAAAGAAACAGAGCATCAGGAGCATTGGCATGCACCGCAAATTTGCTTTATTTGCCTTAAAATAATGTTTCATTACCACCAAAGACTGTTTCAACAATCCATGGAAACAAGTGAGCCCAGAGCAATTCCCTTCCATCCAGTGTAGTATATTGTCCTTGTTCAAAGGAAACTTTGGAAGAAGTCTATAGTGGTCCTGTTTGGTTTTAGATTTGGAATTTATATTTAAATATTGTCCTATGGAAATGGATAGGGATCAAGGTCAAAGTTTTCTGATTGAGGCTGAGGCCACGGATTGTTAAAAGCTATTAGTAGCCAGTGTTGACTATCAGGCTTATTTTCAAAAGAGAAGGGCGCCCATCTTTCGACACAAATTGGGAGATGGGCGTTCTCAGGGGTGTGCTGGTAAAATTTTAACAACAGGCTCTCTCTCCGGGCATAACCGGCCCTGAAATTTGGGGGGGGGGGGGGAGGAATACATGCCTCTCTCTCCCCTCCCTTGTGCAGGCACGCTAGGCATACCTTTGCTGAGCCCCACCAGCCAATAAATGGACTGCCACCATTCTCTGCTGCTTGTTTCTGGCTCTGAGCAGCATGATGGAACCTTCTTGTGCTTGCATGAAAAGTCCCAGCCTGATGCTTAGAGTCAGAAACAAGGAGCAGGGAGCAGCAGCAGTCTATTTACTTGGCTGGTGGGGCCAACATCACTGCCAGCAAAGTAAAAGAGAATTCAGGAGGGGGCCCAAGCCCACATTTTGGGAGTCAGTTGTTAAAGTAGCCATGGGGAGGCCTACTTTAACAACCGGCTCCCAAAATTCTCGAAAAACTTAACAAACGGCTCTCGCGAACCCGTGAGAGCCCGCTCCAGCACACCACTGGGCGTTCTTCTCCCAGGGTCGTCCAAATCGGCATAATTGAAAGCCAATTTTGGGCATCCTCAACTGCTTTACCTTTGCGAGGACTACCAAAGTTCACGGGGGCAAGTCGGAAGCGTAGCAAAGGTGGGACTGGGGCGTACCTAACACATGGTGTCCTCGACCGATAATAGAAAAAAGAAGGGTGTCCCTGACGAGCACTTGGGCGACTTTACTTGGTCCATTTTGTTTTACAACCAAGCCTCAAAAAGGTGCCCAAACTGACCAGATGACCGCCGGAGGGAATCAGGGATGACCTCCCCTTACTCTCTCAGTGGTCACTAACCCCCTCCCACCCTAAAAAAAACTTTAAAAATATTTTTGGCCAGCCTCTAAGCCAGCCTCAAAAGTCATACCCAGCTCCATGACAACAGTATGCAGGTCCCTGGAGCAGTTTTAGTGGGTGCAGTGCACTTCAGGCAGGCGGACCCAGGCCCATCCCCCCCTCCACTTGTTACACTTGTGGTAGTAAATGTGAGCCCTTCAAAGCCCACCAGAAACCCACTGTACCCACATCTAGGTGCCCCCTTCACCCCTTAGGGCTATGGTAGTGGTGTACAGTTGTGGGGAGTGGGTTTGGGGGACTCAGCACACAAGATAAGGGAGCTATGCACCTGGGAGCAATTTGTGAAGTCCACTGTAGTGCTCCCTAGGGTGCCCGGTTGGTGTCCTGGCATGTGAGGGGGACCTTTGCACTATGAATGCTGGCTCCTCCCATGACCAAATGGCTTGGATTGGGTCATTTCTGAGATGGGTGTCCTCGGTTTCCATTATGCCTAAATTTTGCGATTTGTGCGTCCCTGACCGTATTATCGAAACGAAAGATGGACGCCCATCTTGTTTCGATAATAAGGGCTTCCCCGCCCCTTCGCTGGGACGTCCTGCGAGGACGTCTTCAGGAATACTTGGGCGCCCCTTTTGATTATGCCCCTCTAGGTAAGTGTAACTAGTTAGTGTACTTAAGTAAAACGTTTGTCACTTTTACTTGTAAAGAAGGGTAACATTTATTGCTTTTACTTTTACTGATGTAATTTCACCAGTTTTTACTATTTATACGAATATTCAGCAGCACTATCCAGATATAGCTACTAAATATCCACAGATGGCAGCAGCTATGCCATTTATTTAGAGAATAATGCCACTGACCAGATAACTTAATTTGAATATCAGGCCCCTTTATTTAAATGACACTATTCATAAGAAATATTTAGGTAGCATCCCTAAGAGGTGCTAAAGTAATGAATGTTTTATATTGAAATCGTCTGCATTATTTCAGTAATTAATATGACAATTAAGTGATGGGGTGCGTTTGTGGTGAAATAACGCAAACACAGTTACATAAATACATAAGTGTTGCCATACTGGGACAGACCAAAAGTCCATCAAGCCCAGCATCCTGTTTCCAACAGTGGCCAATCCAGGTCACAAGTACCTGGCAAGATCCCAAAATAGTACAATATATTTTATGCTACTTATCCCAGAAATAAGCAGTGGATTTTCTCAAGTCCATTTTAGTAATGGCTTATGGGCTTTTTCTTTTAGGAAGCTATCCAAATCTTTTTTTTAACCCCGCTAAGCTAAATGTTTTTACCATATTCTCTGGCAGCGAATTCCACAGTTTAATTACACATTGTGTGAAGAAATATTTTCTCCGATTCATTTTAATTTACTACTTTGTAGCTTCATCACGTGCCCTCTAGTTCTAGTATTTTTGGAAAGAGTAAACAAACGATTCACGTCTAACCATTCCACTCCAGTCAGTATCTTATATACCTCTATCATATCACCGCTAAGACGTCTTTTCTCCAAGCTGAAGAGCCCAAGCCATTTCAGCCTTTCTTCATAGGGAAGTCATCCCATCCCCTTTATCATTTTTGTCGCCCTTCTCTGTATCCTTTCCAATTCCACTATCTTTTTTGAGAAGCGGTGACCAGAATTGTACACAGTATTCAAGGTACTGTCACACCATGGAGTAGAGGGTTTCAAAGTATCGTCAACAATGACTTCTAGATTCTTTTCCTGGTCGGTGACTCCTAATATGGAACTTTGCATCATGTCACTGTAGTTCAGGTTCCTCTTTCCTATGTGTATCACTTTTCACTTGCTCACATTAAACATCATCTGCCATTTGTGTCATCAGCAAATTTAATTACTTCACTCATTATTCTCATATCTAGATCATTTATAAATATTTAAAAATAGCGGTCCCAACACAGACCCCTGAGGAACCCTACTATCTAACCTTCTCCATTGTGAATACAGACCAATTAACCCTACTCGCTGTTGTCTATCTTTTAACCAGTCTTTAATCCACAATAGAACATTACCTACTATCCCATGACTTTCCAATTTCCTCTGGAGTCTTTCATGAGGTACTTTGTCAAATGTCTTTTGAAAATCCAGATACACAATATTGACCGGTTCACCTTTATCCACATGTTCGTTCACCCTTTCAATGAAAAATAGTAGATTGAGGCAACATTTCCCTTTACTAAATCCATGTTGGCTTTGTCTCATAAATCCATGCTTTTGAATATGCTCTGTAATTTTGTTCTTTATAATAATCTCTACCATTTTGCCCGGCACTGATGTCAGTCTTACTGGTCACGGCACAGACTGGCTCTGCCACCCAATCTCCGCTAAGCTTCTGAAGGAATGGATCCTCAGAAGCTTAGCGGAGATTGGGTGGCAGAGCCGTGGGGGGGGCGGAGCTGGTGGTTGGGAGGTGGGGCTAGTGCTGGGCAGACTTCTACGGTCTGTGCCGTGAAAATGGCAGATACTAATCAAGGTCAGGTATACACAAAAAGTAGCATATATGAGTTATCTTGTTGGGCAGACTGGATGGACCGGGCAGGTCTTTCTCTGTCGTCATCTACTATGTAATTTCCTGGATCACCTCTGTAAACCTTTTTAAAAATTGGCATTACATTGGCCACCCTCCAATCTTCTGGTACCATGCTTGATTTTAAAGATAAATTACATATTACTAACAATATTTCTGCAATTCTATCAATACTCTGGGATGTACACCAGTTGGTCCTGGTAATTTGCTACTCTTCAATTTGTCAAATTGCCCCAATACATCTACCAGGTTTACAGAGATTTGATGCAATTTCTCTGACTTGTCAGCATTGAATGCCATTTCTGGC
Organism: Microcaecilia unicolor; assembly: GCF_901765095.1. NCBI lineage: Eukaryota > Metazoa > Chordata > Amphibia > Gymnophiona > Siphonopidae > Microcaecilia > Microcaecilia unicolor. The sequence continues at coordinate 224,463,062 of NC_044031.1, forward strand.
ACCGGTATCTCTATGACATCTTCCTCGGTGAAGAGCGAAGCAAGAATTCATTTAATCTCTTCACTATGGCCTTGCCTTCCCTGAGGGCCCCTTTTACCCCTTTGTGAACTAGCAGTCCAACCAATTCTTTTGCCAGCTTCTTGCTTTTAATATACCTAAAAGAACTTTTGCTATATGTTTTTGCCTCCAACACAATCTTCTTTTCAAAGTCTGTCTTTGCTTTCCTTATCAGTGCTCTGCATTTGATTTGCTATTCTTTATGTAGTTTCCTATTATTTTCAGTTGGATTCTTCTTCCATATTCTGAAGGATTTTCTTTTAGCTCTAATAGCTTCCTTCACCTCACTTTTTAACCATGTTGGCTGTCATTTGGTCTTCCTTCCTCCTTTTTTAATAAATAGAATATATTTGGCCTGGGCTTCCAGGATGGTATTTTTGAACAGCATCCATGCCTGATGTACATTTTTTACCTTTGCAGCTGCTCCTCTAAGTTTTTTTTTTCTCCGTTCTTCTCATTTTATCATAGTCTCTCCTTTTTGAAATTTAAATGCTAATGTATTGGATTTCCTGTGGGTACTTACTCCAGAGCTTATATCAAATCTGATCATGTTATGATCACTGCTATCAAGAGACCCCAGCACCATTACTTCCTGCACCAGATCATTCCCTCCACTAAGGACTAGGTCTAGAATTGTTCCTCCTTTTCTTGACTCCTTTACCAGCTGCTCCATACAGCAGTCCTTGATTCCATCAAGGAATCTCACCTCTCTAGCATGCACTAGTTACATTTATCCAGTCAATATTGGCATAATTGAAATCACCCATTATTATTGTGTTCCCTAGTTAATAATGCTGGATGATCCAAGTCTTCACTGGTGGCTGAATATGTTTGAGCATTCTCACCACTGTTCCCCAGGACTACAGTTAACTCAGGGCCCCTTTTACCAAGCTGCGGCAAAAGGAGGCCTGTGCTAGTGTCAGTGCGTGTTTTTCACTTGCAATGAGGCCCCCTTTTACCGCAGTGGGTAAAAGAGTAGTCTCTCTTTCCTGCAGGAAATGGCGGTGCAGCAAAGAAAACACTTGCCCCATAGCCATTTGGGGGGGATCCCTTACCACCACCCATTCAGGTTGCGGTAAGGACTCCTGCGCCAGCCTGGAAACACTCCAGGGCTAAAAAAATAAATTTTTTTGTAGCGCAAGATATGACGGCGTGCTGTGGGTGGGGAGTACCGCTGGGATGCTGCAGTAGCTCAACGATACTTTCTGTTTAGTGAACGGTAAGTCTGCGTTGGGCTTACCACCACTTAGTAAAAGGGGCCCTCAGCTCTTCTCTGATGTTGGACTAACAAGGATGAGTGTAGTTTCGCTAAACAATTTAACCTTCTTAGTTGCTTTTGCATCTCGATCACATCTGCTTCTCATTCCTGTCTCTGCTCCTCCTTAATTGACCACTTGGGGCCCTTTTACAAAGGCGCAGTAGGGCTACCAAGCAGTTAGCATATGCCAATTTGGCCCTACAACTGGGATAGCACAAGAGCCCCAGCGGTAGTTTTAAAGTTGGCACGCGCAGTTTCCTGCAGGGGGACGTTCCTGGTGGTAATTGGCAGCACGGTCACATTGCCGCTAATGGACTGATTACCACGGGATTAGCTCATGAGCCCTTACCACCAAGTAAATAGGAGTCGTTAAGGGCTCATGCGATAAATAGCTAAGTAGTGCATATTGTATATATATAATTCCTTAAAAATTGGAACAAATGACAAAATGGCAGTGTATGCATTAGAAGAAGTTATATGCATTCAGTTAGTCAAGCTTCTGAGGAGCCACATCAAAAAATTAAAATGTGAAACAAATGTGTTAAATATCTCCATAGGTTTTTGGGGCATTGGTGACAATTGTTAATTAGCACATAGGTGCTGGGATAATGTTTCTAGGCTAAACAGAATTTTGGCATTTACACAGATATGCTAAAAGATGGGCTGAGCACATAGGAAAATCCCGTCCTAAAAGTAGCACAGGCCACTTTTAGTGCATCTTTGTGAAAGAACCCCTTGTTGCTTTGTTTCCTGATCTAACCCTAAATATGACTTAAGGTCTAGACTCTGCTTTTCCATTAGTGACATAACTAGCGTTTTGCTTAGTTCCTTGACCATACCCTGTCCCTTAACCATAATAATATCAGGGAAGAGAAAAATAAAATTAGATCAATGATCATATATTCACTTTCATCTCAAAATTATTAGATCAAAAACAAACAAACAAAAAAAGGTGTAAATGAGATAGTGCTAGAAGGATGTGATATGCTTGAATCATTCTGTTGCACCAGATTGCTCGATGAATAAGAGTAAAAGATATTTATGTGAGGGATGAAATATTATGCGATCCTGTAAGTAGAACAAGCCCCTTCCTACATAGATTCATCTGTGTCCATAAAACACACCAGTCATCTTGGGCCTATTCCACATTTCATAAAGGATTATGTTTAAGTAAGTTTTCTGCTTCTGTAATTATTTGGTGAAAGGATTTAGTAGTCTTTACAAGTTATCTGCAGCAGGGCTCACAGGCTCTGTGGCAGAAAACATGCACCAATCTTCTATCTTAGGGGCCCTTTTACTAAGCCGCATAAGCATTTACGCTCACCCAATGCGCCAAAAATGGAGTTACCACCCGGCTACCGCGTGGCTCTCGCGGTAATTTCATTTTTGGCGTGCTTCCGATACACATGTCTGAAATATCGGACGCATGTAGTGTAGATCTTTACCATCCGGTTACCACGTGAGACTTTACCACTAGGTCAATGGCTGGCGGTAAGGTCTCAGACCCAAAATGGACACGCGCTAATTTAGATTTTTGGCAAAAATAAAAATTTAAAAGTATTTTTTCCAGGCATGCTGAAAAATGGATCTGCAGGTGCTCAAAATGCATGCCTACACTAATGCAGGCCATTTTTCAGCGCACCTTAGTAAAAGGACCCCATAATTATTTATTTGATATTGAACACTGGGCTGTACATAGGCATCTAGGTGGGTCACAAAACTAAAAATAAGGAAAGGGTAGGCGGTGAGAGGAAAGTTTAAACATTAGAGGGGAGTAATGAGTGATGTTTAGTCATAAGGAGGGAAAGAGTAAATTGAGTCATACTCTAGTGAAACTGTGCTCTGTTGGTAATTATTTAAACCTCACAGGAATTTTTTGTCTTCATTAGAAAGGGAAATCATAAAGATTGCAATCAGAATGCTGTATAATATCTAGGACTCAACAGAACTGGAGAGAAAAAAATGAAAGTGATTTAAGAAGTTATTTCCATTTATTTTTTATATATCTAAAAGGAAGTTTGTTGAAGCATCCATTCATTTTAAGATATATCTAAAACTACCAGTTTCAATAGTTATGGTGTAATGGTATCAGTTTATTACTGAAATATGTAGCATATTTGGTAGATTATATATATACACCAATATATATTTGTGCAGCTCTTAAAAATACAATGCAGCAGAACTGGCTTTCATTCCAAAAGCCCTCTCCCCTCTCCCTTTGGGGAATATTTACAAGACAAAAGTACTGCTGCAGTGGCAGGGACCTCACCTTGTTTTTTCTCATTCCTCAAACAAAAGACTTAAGACTGCTTTAAAGTTTTAAATTGACTCTATTCCTCTGCCCTCCCACCTAACAAAAGATGGACTAAGGTGGACACCTGAATAAAACAAAGAAACTCAGGGGAACCATAAACAGGACATTTGCTTGTCAAAGGTATACCTGCCCCTCCCATCAGCTTCCAGACATGTGCAGAAAGGAAGGACTTGTAATGTGTATCTGCCCCAGAGACTGAACAGGACATCAAAAGACATTTGCCAGCAAAGTCCAGACTGTAAGTCTCGTGATGTCATAACACATGAGACCAACTCAGGGGTCGTGTGCAGACATGAGACTACATTAACCATAATGCCTTGCAAAATATCCAAGACATGCACACACCATGCTTCTCTGCTAACATTATAAAAGGCCTGGAAACAGCCCAGCTCGTGCTCTTGGAACCTGCTCCTCTTGGAACCTGCCTCTCTTGGGACCTGCCTCCTCTGGAAACCTGCCTCTCTTGGAAACTGCTGCTCTCTTTGGGGTCTGCTGATGCCTCCTGTCCTCAACATGTGCTCATCAATCAGCTGGACCACAGCATGCTTGTAACAAGGACTTGTAAGTTGATCTAGCTGCTACTTTGTTCTATTTTATGCACAGATTACCTGTAAAAGATTCCTCTTAAAACCTACCTCTCGTGTGCAATTGTATATTAAATCAATCTTTTTGAAGCTAAAAATATGGTCTCTTTGTGTTCTGAATATATATATACTTAATATATTTAATTTATTGCAATTATCACCTTTGGTGATTGGTGGAGAAATTAATATCCTAAAACTTATAAATACAGCGCTTGCTCTTAAATTATAAACAGTAGCGAGTTGCTCTCGAGCTATTTTCCCCAAAATAACTCATTTCTTCCAACATATTAATTGCTGGAGAAGTGGGTAGAATTTCTTGTAACAATGGATGCCCCTCTATCAACAATTAGCCACATGAATAAAGAACAACCACAGCTCAGGACAACTATCCATAGGGACCCAGGAGTTGACATTGACTCAACAGCATGTAACAATGACAACAACCAGTTTCTTCTACTCAATATTTATGACAAAATATAGGATAATGGAGTTGATTCAGTAAAGCTCACTAACAGGCTCATTTTCCCACACAATTCAGAAGATGGGCGTCCTTCTCACAGGGTCGCCCAAATCAGTATAATTGAAAGCTGATTTTGGGCGTCCCCAACTGCACTCCATCGCAGGGATGACCAAAGTTCACGGGGGCATGTCGGAGGCGTAGTGAAGGCAGGACTTGGGCGTGCCTTAACACATGGATATCCTCAACCTATAATGGAAAAAAAAAGTGGCGTCCCTGATGAGCACTTAGACGACTTTATCTGGTCCTGTTTTTCTTATGACCAAGGCACAAAAAGGTGCCTGAACTGACCAGAAGACTACCAGAGAGAATCAGGGATGACCTCCCCTTACTCCCCCAGTGGTCACTAACCCCCTCCCACCCTCAAAAAAAATCTTTCAAAATATTTTGTGCCAGCCTCTATGCTAGCCTCAGATGTCATACTCAGGTCCATCACAGCAGTATGCAGGTCCCTGGAGCAGTTTTAGTGGGTGCAGTGCACTTCAGACAGGTGGACCCAGGCGCATCACCTCCCTACCTGTTACACTTGTGGTGATAAATGTGAACCCTCCAAAACCCACCACAAACCCACTGTACCCACATCTAGGTGCCACCTTCACCCATAAAGGCTATGGTAGTGGTGTACAGTTGTGGGTAGTGTGTTTTCGGGGGGGGGGGGGGTTGGGGGGCTCAGCACATAAGGGAGCTATGTACCTGGGGGAGTAATTTATGAAGTCCACTGCAGTGACCCATAGGGTGCCCAGTTGGTGTCCTGGCATGTCAACGAGACCAGTGCACTACGAATGATGGCTCCTCCCATGACCAAAGGTCCATCTAGCCAAGTATCCTGCTTCCAACAGTGACCAAGCCAGGGGTAATTTGAGGAGAAGAGTTAGAGATTGGACCTTATCAAGAAGTGAGCTGTAAGACTGAGTCACGGACTGCTCTCTAGGGCTGCTTGGTTTACCCTGAGAAGCTGTTTGTACTACAGAAGGGAACTGTAAAGCGGAAGTTTGTCAGAATTGGCCCCGGAAGATGATGTTATGAAGCAGGTTCCGGCCAGGAGAGAGTGTGCGCTGACAGCGTGCTAAAAATGTAGACGCCCACAGGAATATTATAGGCACCTACACAGTTAATGCATGCTAAAAACGCTAGCATGCCTCTAGCGCAGCTTAGTAAACTGCGCCCTAAATGTTGTGGGTCGGAAAGGGTAAAGAAAGCTGCAATATTTATCTGATTTCATTCTTGAAAAAGTGTTGTTGTTTCTATACAGTATCAAGGTATCCTACTGGGAAAAAGAATAATATGTGAAGCACTTTAACTTCTAGCCGCTAGAATTTTACAGAGTTATCTGTTAAATTTATTTCAGAGTATTTGGTTTTAACTTGAAAAGCACTTTACAGCTGCTAGCAGTTTCTGAAACAGAACTTGCCATTTTTAATAACCTTTTGTACAATAAACTTTACACTGTTTATTCGAAACACCTGAATAAAGCCTGTTGTTCAGTGTCTGCTGGGGGTCATCATAAGCTGAGGGCATTTACGCAGGTATTTTAAAGCATCTGTAATGTATTAAAGTGGAAGTATACTCTGACTCAGGGGAAACTAACTTACCTTAACCACTGTGACCGACAGCAGTATCCGCTGTTGCACTGAGAAAGAGTACCATTGAGTAACACTTCATCCACATTTTTCCACACACACCCTCACACTCCATACACCTTTTCCAGCCCCTCACACACCATCCATATTTTCCACTCCCCCATACTTCATATACCTTTTCCAACCCCCAACCTCCATATACTTTTTCCAGCCCCCCACACTCCATACATCTTTTCAAGACCCCCCATACTCCATACACACACACACACACCATCCATACTTTTTCCAGCCCCCCTCCATGTACCCACACTCCATCCACCTTTGTTTCCAGCCCCTCTGCACACACACACCATCCATATTTTTTCCAGCCCCTTTCCCTGCACCAACAGTCCATCCACCTTTGTTTCCAGCACCCACCCAACCCCGCTCCCAAGCCTCAGTGGGCCCTCCTCGGGCCTACCCTGAGGAGCCCTGGTCTAATGGCCTCTTTGGGGGAAAGAAAGAATCCCACTGCTGCTGCTCTGCCTGGCGCTGCTGCTTCTTCTCATAATGGCAGCCAAGACTTCCTGCGGCAGCCTCGCAAGACTATCACAGGAAGTCCCGGCAAACATTTTGACACAAGTGTCAGAAATGTGCTCCTAATGAGAAGCACTTCACTGGAGGGATTAGGGGAAAATGGTTTGCGGTAGTGTAGGCGCGGGTTTTGGGTGCACGCCAATCCAATTTTTAGCGTGCCTGTAAAAAAGGCCACCTTTTTTGCCTAAAATGGATGTGTGGCAAAATCAAAATTACCACGCGTCCATTTTGGGTCTGAGACCTTTACCGCCAGCTATTGACCTAGTGGTAAAGAATCTGGGCAGTAATGACCTACACATGTGAACTGCCACTTGGTGCGTGTCCGTTACGTGCGCCAGAAAAAAAATATTTTTCAGATGCGCGTAGTGGACACGCACCAAAATTGAAATTTTCGCAAGGGCCATGCGGTAACCAGGTGGTAACTCCAATTTGGCGCGCGTTCAGAAGGCATAGGTGCCTACATGACTTAGTAAAAGGGCCCTTTAGGTTCTTCAGCCCTGGCATGAAATTACTTACTCTTAAGACAAAAAAACCACAAACACAAGAAACTCCCAATTATAAAATCAGCAAAAAAAAGTTTCTTCAAAAAGGCAAGTAATATCATGCTGATTGATAAACACTCTAACACAAAAAAGTGGAGAAAAAAGACCTCATTGCATTCACCATTCAGTATTGCCAATGAACGAACTCCCAACAGGAATTTCTGTTTCGCCTTGCTGCTTCAGGGGAAAGCAACCCTGTTGTATGGCACCAGCTCTGACACAAAAATGGTGAATCACTGATTCTCATTTTTGTGTCAGAGCTGGTGCCATACAACAAGGTTGCTTTCCCCTGAAGCAGCAAAGCGAAACAGAAATTCCTCTCAGGAGTTTGTTCATTGGCAATGCTGCATTAAAGTTTTGGATCTTGGCAAAACCGAAGAGTTGAGAAAAAGTACTGATTTTCTACTTGTTAAATTGTATAGCCATGTGTTGTTTTCCCTTTTCATTTTAATGGCAGTCTTTCACGCTGCCTGATTTTTTGCTGACTTTAGTGGAGTTTTTATCTTGACCTATGATGGGCATTTTTGCTTTTAGCTCTATACATTCATGAGGAGCTGAGGTTTGTTCACAAAGGTCTTTTTTCTTCACTTTTTGTATTAGTATGTTAAACAGTCAGATGATACCACTTGTATTTTTTAAAGAAACTTTTTTTGTTGACTTTCTGATCAAAGTACTACAGAGCCAGAGAGTCACAACTTACCTTCAAGTTTGTATAGGTCACATTGTTGTTATTGATTGTGACTTGAATGTGAGACAGATAGATTTACCTACAGTGTGCTCTTAGATCCTCAGCTCCAAAAGCTGTTTGTCTTTTGTAGCAATTGTTTAGACTAAATCTGGCACAATTATAATTTTCTTTCCTCCAAATAAAAAAATAAGGACTTGAGTTTTGCTGTTATCATGATTTTGAGTACCTATAGATAGCAAAAGAGTTTTCTAATGATTTGCGTTGACACTGCAGTTTTTGGCATCTGGCACAAAAGCACATCATGTGCTCAATCTATTTCAAGGTGTTTTGCAAAAGTAATGTTGAACATGTTTAAGACTGTCTCTTCTAGGAAACTCACCATGTAAGGACCTTTGGAGTCTTCCATCAAGCCAAGAAATCTTATCTTGTTCGTCCTGCTCCTGATGGCCTACTCTTGAGGTCAAATTGTAATTTTTGAATTGTGGAAGTGTTCTGATCAATTTGTGGAGCCAAGACCTCAAATCATTCCACATACTCCTCAAGAGCGCCAATCCTCTGTTGAGACAAAGTTCTTGTGCAGAGAGATCCTTGAGTTCTATGTGTAGTGACTTTGTAACCTCTAACTTCAGCTGCACAAGATTTTTAGCTACACCATCATTGAATCCATACATGAATCTTTATCATTAGCCAGCATATTCTCAGGAACCAGTAGGTCCGTTGTGTGGTACTCTAGACCTGATGCATCTCTATATTGAGCTTCTGACTTGCCAAATTTTTTCCTGAGAAGATAAAGCTCTCAACTTCCTCCTTAGGAGGTAAAAATAGTTACTTAAAAGGCCATAATTGTCTAAAATGGAAGGGTTGTATGGGAGAGTTCAGTTTATGCTGTCATTTCAGTTTAGCTCTATCATCTGCTTCATTCTTCTTTCTTATTTATGTCAAGCGGGGATGTAGCCTAGTGGTTAGAGCACTGGGCAGACACCCAGAGAAACCTGGTTTAAATCCTACTACTGCTGCTCCTTCTTTTCTTAGGCAACTCACTTAATCCTCCATTGCCTCACATATAAGCTTAGATTGTAAGGCCTCCTTGGATAGGGAAACACATGGAGGGGCATTTTTGATTGGGAACGCCCATCTCTAAGGGCACGCATCTCCAAGGACGGTGCCGTGAAGCGGCGGGGCCGACTATTTTCTAAACGAGATGGCCAGCCATCTTTTGTTTTGATAATACGGTTGGGGCCACCCAAATGTGAGAGATGGCTGGGTTTGAGATGGCCGGCCTCAGTTTTCGCCCATAATGGAAAACGAGGCCGGCCATCTCAAAGCAGGCCAAATCCAAGGCATTTGGTCATGGGAGGGACCAGCATTTGTAGTGCACTGGTCCCCCCTCACATGCCAGGACACCAATCGGGCACCCTAGTGGGCACTGCAGTGGACTTCAAAAATTGCTCCCAGATGCATACCTACTACTACTACTACTAATAGCATTTATATAGCGCTACCAGACGCACGCAGACAGACAGACAAGACATTACGGGCAAGAGAATTACAGGGTAAAGAGGAACAGGGGAGGAGGAGGGCAAATGAGTAGCGGTTAGGAGCCAAAGGCAGTAGTGAAAAGGTGAGCTTTCAGCATAGATTTAAAAACAGGTAGAGATGGAGCTAGACATATGGGTTCAGGAAGACGGTTCCAGGCTTAAGGTGCCAGAAGATAAAAGGAACAAAGTCTGGAGTTAGCGGTGGAGGAGAAAGGGGACGACAAGAGAGATTTGTTCAGAGAGCGGAGTTCACGGGAAGGAATGTAGAGAGAGATGAGAGAGGAGAGGTAGTGAGGGGTCATAGAGTGGACGCATTTGAAGGTCAGTAAGAGGAGTTTGAACTGTATACGGAAGCAGACAGGGAGCCAGTGAAGTGACTTGAGGAGTGGGCTAGTGTGGGCATAACAATTCTGGCGGAAAATAAGTTGAGCTGCAGAATTCTGAACAGACTGGAGAGGAGAAAGATGATTGAGTGGAAGACCAGTGAGAAGTAAATTGCAATAGTCCAAGAGAGAAGTAACAAGGGTGTGAATAAGGGTTTTGGTGGCGTGCTCAGAAAGGAAGGGGCAAATTTTGCCAATGTTGAAGATAAAAAAAAGCGACAGGTTTTGGCGATCTGTTGAATATGAGCAGAGAAGGAGAGAGAGGAGTCGAAGATGACTCCCAGGTTATGATCCAAGGAGACAGGGAGGATATGAGAGCCATTAACAGAGACAGAGAATGGGGGAAGAGGGGAGGAGGGTTTAGAGGGAAAATGAGAAGTTCAGTTTTAGCCATGTTTAATTTGAGATGGCGTTGAGACATCCAGGCAGCAATGTCAGACAAGCAGGCAGCGATTTTGTCCTGGATTAAGGTTGAGATTTCAGGAGTGGAGATGTAGATCTGAGAGTCATCAGCGTAAAGATGGTAATGAAAACCATGGGATGAGATCAGGGCACCAAGGGAGGAGGTATAGATGGAGAAGGGGAGTGGTCCAAGGACAGAACCCTTAGGCACACCTACTGAGAGTGGGAGGGAAGTTGACAAGGATCCACCAAAGTGAACACTGAAAGTACAGAGAGAGGTTGGAAGAGAACCAGGAAAGAACAGGGCCCTGGAATCCAAGCGAGGACACCTGAGCCCCTTAAATCCCTCCCAAACCCACTCCCCACAATTGCACACCATTACCATAGCCCTTAGGGGTGAAGGGGGGCACCTACATGTGGGTACAGTGGGACTTGGACCTAAAAAAAGGGACCAAATAAAGCAGACCAACACGCCTCTGACACGCTCCCGTGAACTTTGTTCGTCCCCGCAACGGACTGCAGTTGGGAGTGCCCAAAATCGGCTTTCGATTATACCGATTTGGGTGCCCTCAGGAGATTGCCGGCCATCTCCCGATTTGTGTCGGAAGATGGCCGGCGATCTCCTTGAGCTACTAATGAAAAGGCTGTATGTAACTTACATCCAAATAAATGTTTTATTATTTCTGGTTCTGAATTGCTTAAAAGCAATACAATAACTTGAACTCTGAGAAAAAAAAAATACTGCAAGACTGGATGAAATTGTTTACACTATACTTGACAAGATTAAAAATGTAATTTAACTAATTTATTGTTCTCTAAGTACTGTAGAACAAAATCCCTTTAACTGTATTGTAATTACAATATAATGCTTTGAATTAATTTTAATTACTACTAATATGAGTTATATATAACAGCATGAAGGGTGACACCTTCACTGCACACTACTGGAGTTGTTTCAGCACAAAGTTTGAATGCAGAGATGGAGAATACTCATTGTGGTATCTTGTAGACATTTTACATTAAAAGGTTTTTTTCCTTAACTTTAATTCACTGCTTTCAACCCAGCATATTTATAATGTGAAAGAGTAAAATAATAATTTTGTAAGTATTTTATGTTCTAGTCATGCTCACAGTTTGCCTTTTCCTTTCAATTTAAATATCTTATCTCATTCCAGCAATTGTTTCTATTGTAGGTATCTGTTATATGTTATAATTTATAGAAATGTGGTGATGTTTAATGTATCAACTTGGCAGTGTTATGAATACCTTCTGTGCTCTGAAACATAAGCAGTAGTTCTCATTGGAGACTGAGAGTGGTTGCCATGGAGTAGCCTGAAGTCAAAAACTCATCTAGTAATTTGAATAATGGTCTCTAATACTTCTCAGTAGGGACTTGGAATCATAAGGATATTTCCTGCGCCGGGGTAAAAATAATCGCATCCCCTCTTAAAGAAGATCTTTCTAAATTCAGACTGTTTATCCAACTATTTCATATCTTCCTTTCTTTCGTAGCACTAGAATGAAAGAGTTTGTGCTTCACTCATTCTATTGCATTTGAGAGAAATAGGAAATAGATCTAAAATTGGACAGGCAGGATTCAGTAAGATTATTCTGATTATTTTTACCCCAGCACAGGAAATAACCTTTTGATTATTAGAGGGGGCACTCTTTTGGGGCCTTTTCAGGGAGGTTGCTGTTCCCAAGGTGGGGTGCCATGGGCTACAGCTCGGGGGGGGGGGGGGGGGACTCTGGGAGGAGGGATCAGCTCATGCCGAGGTCAAGAAGGAGGGACAACAGTACAATATCCTGGCTGTGACCTGGAAGCTATGTAGGTGCCAACAATATTCAGTGATGACACCCACTGCTGGTGCCCGAATACCTCCTGGCTTATCTCTGACTCTGCCTCCATAATGCTTCTTTACTGCCTGGTTTTACCGTATGCAGTTACAGTTGAAATTGAGCGCCACTGCCCAGTTAAGTGTCACTGAATGTCGGTAACCAGCCCACTCAGCAAGGTTTAAGCAAGCTGGGGCATCTCCTGCCTGTATAAACCATGCTGAATAATGACCCCCAACATTTATTTATGTATTTACTTTTCCTTAATTTGGGTATAGTTTAAATCAGTAACTGAATAAAGTTCAACTCCAGTTCTGTTTTTGTAGTGTAGTGGTTACTACCGTATGTTGTGACTGGGGTCATTTTTTATCCCATGTGTCATCAGTACATGACTGCTGAAACTCTTTTTGAAAGCCATTTTTGCTGGTGTCACGTGTGGAGAGGCATTTTCAATATGACATCTAAGCAGGGCCATCGAGAGACTGAGCCGGGCCCGGAGCAGGGCCGCCGCCCCTGGGCCTGGGGCAGAATCATCATCGTGCTGCCGCCCCTCCCCCCAAATCATCATCACCACCACCTCCTACCCCCCCCCCCCCCACCCGCCCGAAGTGCCTTGGCTGGCCATGCCAGCTCCAGGCAGTATGGCTCCTTCCTCTGCCCAACATTGCCTGCCCCTGCGGCTGCTTTTCTCAAGTCGCATATTCTTAGTCTCAAAACTGAGCATGCGAGGCCTGAGGGCCCAGCAGCTGCTAGGCAGGCAATGCAAGGTGGGGCCAGCACCGGAGTTTTCTCTCTCCTGCTCCTGTCAGGACGTGATCACCCGGGTCCCATCAGGAGCAGTAGAGAGACAGAGACACATGTGCCGGGTACCCCCTGGAGCCCCGGACATGGGGAATTTTGCTGCCCCTTCCCCACCTCTCGGCGCTAATGCATCTAAGTCTAACTTTGGATGTTTTGCTAAAAATATACAAAATTCAAGTGGGGAATATAACCATTTGCAGAACAGAAAAACATCTATCTTTTTTATTTTTGAAAATAGCTATATGCTAGATGTTTTTGTGCTCTGTGCATTTATCTGTTTGGTCCATTAAAAAAAAAACCCAAAATCCAAGTGAAAAACATACAAAATCAAGCTGTTGGGATGTAGAAGGAGCCAGCATTCTTAGTAGACTGGCCACACAGACATTCCAGGAGAGCAATGGGGCAGAGCCGTAGCAAGGGGAGCTGACACCCGGGGTGGGTTGCCGCTGCGCACCCCCCCCCGGGTGCAGCACGGCGTACCCTCCTTCCACTGGAGCGCACCCCCCGGAGCGCATACCCCCCCCCCCCCCCCCCCACAGAGCGCATACCTGCGGCGAGGGACGGGCGGGAAGGCCGATCCGCCCCGACTGCACGTTGCTGGGGTGTGTCGGCTCCACGCTGATTCACTGCTCTCTCTGTCCCGGAACAGGAAGTAACCTGTTCCGGGGCAGAGAGGGCAGTGCACCAGCGCGGAGCCGACACCCCCCAGCGGTGTGCACCCGGGGTGGACCGCCCCCCTGCCCCCCCTTCCTACGCCACTGCAATGGGGCACCCTAGGAGGCACCCTAGGAGGCACTGCAGTGAACTTCAAATAAATGTTCCCAGCTACAAATCTCACTATTGCTCCCTTATCTTGTCTGCTGAGTTCCCCAAAACCCACTACCACCAACTGTACACCACTACAATAGAACTTATGGGTGATGGGGGCACCTATATGTGGGTACAGTGGGTTTCTGGTGAGTTTTGTAGGGCTCACAGTTTTCACCATAAGTGTAGCAGGTACGGAGAAGTATGGGCCTAGGTCCACCTGTCTGCAATGCACTGCACCTGACCCACCACTAGACTACTCCAGGGAACTGCTTGTTGCTCTAATGGACCTGAGTATTACATCTGAGTCTGGCACAGAGGCTGGTAAAGTAATGATTTTAATCACATTTTTTTGGGGAGGGGGGAGTGGGAGGGGTGTTACTGGGAGAGTAAGGGGAGGTCATCCCTGATTCCCTCCAGTGGTCACTTGGAGGGGCATAATCAAAAGGGGTGCCCATGTTTTCCTGAGGACGTCCTCGCAGGACGTCCCAGCGAAGGGGCGGGGAAACCTGTATTATCGAAACAAGATGGGTGTCCATCTTCCGTTTCGATAATACGGTCGGGGACACCCAAATCAGGAAATTTAGGTCGATCTTAGAGATGGTCGTCCCCGATTTTCGGCAATAATGGAAACCGAGGACACCCATCTCAGAAACGACCAAATCCAAGCCATTTCGTCATGGGAGGAGCCAGCATTCGTAGTGCACTGGTCCCCCTGACATGCCAGGACACCAATCGGGCACCCTAGGGGGCACTGCAGTGAACTTCACAAATTGCTCCCAGGTTCATAGCTCCCTTACCTTGGGTGCTGAGCCCCCCAACCCCCCCCCAAAACCCACTACCCACAACTGTACAACACTACCATAGCCCTAAGGGGTGAAGGGGGGCACATACATGTGGGTACAGTGGGTTTTTAAGGGCTCACATTTACCACCGCAAGTGTAACAGGTAGGGGGGTGTGGGCCTGGGTCCGCCTGCCTGAAGTGCACTGCACCCACTAAAACTGCTCCAGGGACCTGCATACTGCTGTCTGGGAGCTGGGTATGACATTTGAGGCTGGCAAAAAATATTTTAAAAGTTTTTTTAGGGAGGGAGGGGGTTAGTGACCACTGGGGGAGTAAGGGGAGGTCATCCCCGATTCCCTCCAGTGGTCATCTGGTCAGTTCGGGCACCATTTTGAGGCTTGGTCGTAAGAAAAAATGGACCAAGTAAAGTCGCCCAAGTGCTTGTCAGGGACGCCCTTCTTTTTTCCATTATCAGTCGAGGACGCCCATGTGTTACGCATGCCCCAGTCTCGCCTTCGCTATGCTTCCAACACGTCTCCATGAACTTTGGTCATCCCCACGACGGAAAGCAGTTGAGGACGCCCAAAATCAGCTTACGATTATGCCGATTTGGGCGACCCATCTCTCGATTTGTGTCAAAAGATGGGCACCCTTCTCTTTCGAAAATAAGTCTGTTGGTCATTTAGGGCACTTTTTTGTGGCTTATTCGTTAATAAAACAGGTCTAGACCAAAACATCCAACTTATAGCCCTGGATGTTTTGTTTAGTTCCATTATGGCAGAAAAAAATCTAAGTATTAGGAATACCCAGTTCCTGCCCTTAACATGCTCCTGACACACCCTCTTGTGATTTGAATGCACTTCTGATGGACTTCATAGAAAAACGTCTATGAATTGGTTTAAAAAATACCAATTTGGACGTTTTTGTGAGAAAAACATCTAAATGCAGTTTTATGCCACTTTTTGGACATTTTTCTCTTTTGAAAATGAACCTCATTGTTTCTGGAGTCATTTTTGACATCATGTGTCATCAAAAGTGTCTGATTGCTGAAACTCTTTTTGAAAGTCATTTTTTCTGGTGTCACATGTGGAGTGGCATTTTCGATATGACATCCAAATCCAATTTTGGATGTTTTGTAAGAAACATCCACAAATTCAGTGCCAAACATGGTCATTTTCAAACCAGAAAAATGTCTGTCTTTATGGTTTGAAAATTGCCTTACTTTAGATGGTTTTGTACTCATTGAATCTTTCATTAAGGGCCATTTTCAAACAAAAAATGTCCAAGGGGTAAACAAACAAAAACAAGCCATTGGGATATCTGGGGGGCCAGTATTCTTAATAGTGGGGCAGCCTAGGGGGCACAGCTAGTGTACTTCACTTAAGAGGTCTCATGGACACATCACATCATAACCCCCTTATACTGTATGGTGAGCCTTCCAGGAATAGCAAAAAATGTACACCACTATAATAGCCCCTATGGCTATAGGTGTCACCTATATGTGGGTTCAGTAGTTATTTTGTGGTATTTGGGCACTCAAACTTTCCACCACAGGTGTACCAGTTAGAGTAGGATATGAGCCTGGGTCTCCTTCTCTACAGTCCACTGCACCAACCATTAGACTCCAGGGTCCTGCTTGCTGCTCTAAGATAAATACATACGTATTGCCATACTGGGACAGACCAAAGGTCGATCAAGCCCAGCATCCTGTTTCTAACAGTGGCCAACCCAGGTCACAAATACCTGGCAAGATCCCAAAAAAGTACAATACAATTTATGCTGCTTATCCCAGAAATAAGCAGTGGATTTTCCCCAAGTCCATTTTAATAATGGTCTATGGACTTTTCCATTAGTAAGCCATCCAAAACTTTTTTAAACCCCGCTAAGCTAACCACCTTTACCACATTCTCTGGCAACGAATTATGGAGTTAAATTACACGTTGAGTGAAGAAACAATTTCTCCGGTTCATTTTAAATTTACTACTTAGTTGCTTCATTGCATGCCCCCTAGTCCTAGTATTTTTGGAAAGAATAAACAAACGATTCACATCTACCCGTTCCACTCCACTCATTATTTTATATACCTCTATCATATCTCCTCTCAGCCATCTTTTCTGCAATGCACTTCTGATGGACTTCATAGAAAAACGTGACCATTATATCTGCAGCTGTCTTACAGCCTGATATGTACTGTCACTTTCACCCAAAACATGCCTCCAACACTGCTCCTTGAGATTTAAACAAACTGCATAGAAATATGTCTTAGAAATGAGTTTTGAAAATAACAATTTGAATGTTTTGGTGAAAAAAAAAGCGTTTATCTGCCACTTTGTGCCCTTTTTTGGACATTTTCCTGTTTCAAAAATGATCCCCATAGTTTTAAATAAAATAGTATGATGATGTAAAAACTGGCATAGAAGATGAAGATGTCTGGAATATTTTTACTTTACAATTCAAAGTAAAAATATTCCCTGATATTTCTAGGCAAACACAGAAAAGGCGCCAGGCATTTTTGAAACTCCGTCCTCGAGTCCTCCAATTAGGAGGAATTTGTTGGCTCAATTTTCCTTGTAAATGTGTGATAAAACTTTACTCAGTTAAGTATGTTTTTTATGAAAGTGAGCATTTGCAGAATTTCCTGGACTCTAAACAGGTTTTGGCCACTACCCCATCGTTAGTAATCCCTGTAACATCTACTCCGTAAGAGAAATAAGCTCGGTTTATACTCCTACTAATTATCCTGAAATTATTGAATTATTGTTTGATGATACATTTTCAAAGTGTTTTTTTTTCCTTTATATAAATGTTTGATGATAAATCTTTGAATTGTGCCTTGCCTGAATTGTGGACTTGAGATGTAATTGTCGTGGATAGATATATTTACTTAATAATTATTTCTTTAAGATGGTGACATTACTCTTTCTGTACAAGAAATTTCTTGTTGTTTATTTTGAAATTAATAAATAAAATATATAAAAAAAAAAGAAGATGAAGATGTCTGTAAAAGTAGGAGCAAAATGCAGTATGATATATGACTAGTGGGCTGGGGACCAATGTGACTGATATGGTGGGTGGGGGAAGGAAGGGGTTAGAGGATTTGGAGGAGGGAATGTTGTGTTGGGGGTATGTTGTTTCTTGTTAGCTTGGGCCTATAATATATCAAATATGTTTGTCACCTTATATTATATTTGTAGTAACAGATAAGCCACAAAAATTGATTTGCTTTCTCTGCAGGTTGGCTGTGTATTGTGATGTGGCAAATAAAGAAAATTAAGAAAAAAGAGGTTAGCATATTTCCTAACAAACTTGGCTTATGGGTGCAATGGGGCCATGTTTGGTCATATCTAAGCAGGATGACAGAATAATAAAGTTACAAAAATTACATAAGTATGAGCATTTATTTGAAATTATGTTATTTTCATTGCAATTGCATTTGTCTTTTTCAACTGTTATATAGTATGAGCTAACATAGCTGACTACGTTGGTTCAGTGTGATGGTTTATTTCATTTATTTTAATGCAAGAAACTTGTGCAGGCTCTGACTGCCATAATAAAGATGATTAAACAAGTTTACAGCATCAATGAAATGCAGTAGTTGTACTACTTATAGTAAACAATGAAAAAACTGTATCAGATCTGGAGGATAACAAATCTACAGACGTGACTGAAGATCCATTTAGTTCAGATGAATGGGACCCTCTAACCACCTAGTGCTCAGTTCAGAACTTTCCAGAAATGGATGTGCCTGTGAGTGGAGGTGTTTTGCAAAAGTTCACAAACACAAGGCATCAGAACAGATCATAATTGAAAAAAGAAGGGGAAAAGTTATTTTAAGCATATGTGGAAGAAGGCAGATCAATTCTTTAAAATGCCAAGTGGACTCATTTTTCAAAGCACATAAATGTTTCAAAATGTCCCCTAAGAAAGTCCATCTGCCCAAAACGTCCCAAATTTAGACATCCTACACCGCAGTTCATCTAAATAGCAAGGGGGCATGTTGTGGATTTGTTTTTTGGCGGGATTTGGGAGGGCTCAAAATTATGACATCCAACAGTGATAACTGAATGAGAAGAAACATCCAAGTCTAAAAAGAAGAACATTTTTTAATTAGACCTGTTTCAGTCATGTCCAGGGTACAAAGAGGTGCTCTGAATGAGCAGCTAGCCACTGGAGGGATTAAGGCATGACCCCTCATAAATCCCCCAGTTGTTGCTGCCCCCTCCCTCTCCCCTGAAAGTGAAACTGGAAAGGAATACCAGGCTCTATGACAGCATAGGGATGGAAACTGGTAAGTAGTTAAAACCACCTGCTTGTGAAAAACCAAGCTGCAATAAAACTTCCCTAGCTGTAGAGTGCACATAAAGTGAGAGCACAAAACACCATCATGAACTCTGAAAGAAAGATTGCGGTCCTGCTCAGCCATATTTGAATACATAATGTATGAGTCAAGCATGTATATGCAAATGTGATAGCCCTATCTGGTAGAGTGTAAGAGCCGGACATGTCCATAAGCGGTTATGTACCTATCCGATTAAGCACTTATCCGGTTATGTAAAACAACATCCAGTTGGAGTGTAAAATGCATATGTACAGAAAGAGTGTTAGCCAAAAGATAAATACTGGAAGTGATGGTTATATATTAAAGACTAACATTTGGCTCACAACTAAATAAAATAAATAAAACATAATCCCAAAGGCACCACAAACAAAGGGGTCCTTTTTCTGAGCTGCATAGGTGCCTATGCGCGTACAACGCACATCAAATTAGAACTACTGCCTGGCTACTGCATGCCCCTGGAGGTAATTCTAATTTTTACATGCGTCCAAAATGCGCAGCAGAAAATAATTTCTTGGCACTAACTGGGCTGTAATTGGCAGTGTACATGCACTGATGATTACCATCCGGTTAACGCATGAGACCTTACCACTAAGTCAAAGGATGGCGGTAAGGTCTCAGGCCCAAAATGGACACGCGCTGATTTTAATTTTGCCGTACGTCCATTTTCAGTCAAAAAAGGCCTTTTTTACAGGCGCACTGAAAAATGGCCCTGTGCATGTCCATTACATGCGTCTACACAAGCACAGGCCATTTTGTGGCATGCCTTAGTAAAAGGGCCCCTAAAATGTCTGAATAGAGCAAACAAATAAAACCACAATAGATAAATAAAATGTAATAAAATAAAGGAATCCAATGAACAAAAACTGAGTAAAATGTAAACAACAAAAAATGAAAAACAGAGTGTTGTCCCTTGTGTACCCTTGTCTATGGAAAGGACAATCCATCCTTTTATAAGAAATGTTTAAACTCTATCTTGGAATTGAGGCCATGTGGGGACAAGGACCTCATGTGAAAGATACACCTTTGTTCTTCTCTTAGGAGATGTTTATCTATGTCACCCCCTCTCCAAGATGATTTATCACTTTTAAAACAAATGCCTATGTTTACTAAGGGGTACTATGGACGTGTTACTGGTTTTAACGCACGCTAACGGTTTAAGCGCATTAAATGCTAACACGCCCATAGCAATGTATAGGCGCATTCGTGTTTAATGTGCCTTAATTTTACCTTAGTAAACATACCCCAAAACCGTCAAATCAGCTATGGTATGATCTAGGGTGTGCCAGTGCTCCACCAGCAGTGCAGTCTTTTAAATTTCAAGTTTTCTTGTTACATTTATTTATTTAGGGGCCTGTTTACTATGGAGCGCTAATGTTTTTAACGTGTGCTAATTCTAGAGACACCCATATATTCCCTTAGGTATCTCTAGCATTAGCACACGCTAAAAATGCTAGCGCACCTATAGCGTGGGTTGGTAAACAGGGCCCTTATTTACTTATATATTTCATAAAGCTTGATATACCACCATGGCGTAACTAAATATGCATAAAGCAGTTTACGTAATGAAAAATCTAAAAACAAAAAATGGTATACACAAAATACATGCAATAAAAAAAAACCCAGAGTTTTAAAACAAACAAAAAAAGAAATGAATTGCATCATGAGGTAGAAAGGAAAGTTAAAGTGAATGAATGGGTCTTCAGGGCTCCTTTAAAGGTCTGGAGAGTGGGTTGATTATGGATACTTGATGGAAGGTTGTTCCAGAATTTGTGACCAAGATAGCTGAAAGCAGTGCCACGAGTAGTTGTTAGCCAGAGATGTGTAGGGAAGGGGAGAGTAAGAAGGTTGTGGTCTGCCAATCAAAGAAAACGCAGTGGTGTGTAGGGAATAAGTAGATTAAAGAGATAAGAAGGCATAGAGAAAAGCTTTGCCTTGAAAACTAGAGTGAGGATTTTGAATTCTATATGCGCAGATAATAGAAGCCAGTGTTCAGTAGCAAGAAGGGGGTAACATGGTCAAACCTGTGAGCATTGTAAAGTAGCTGTTGATTGGACTAACTGTAAACGGTTAAGGGAATGCAGGGGAAGACCAAATGAGAAATGACTAGTGCAGAGGATGAAGGGAAGTAGCTGGAATAAATGGATGAACTGCTTGGATTCGAGAACAAGCAAAAAATGAAGACCAAAGAACTGCATCAATTTGAGGTTTGAAAGAAAGCTCAGAGTCGAAAATAACACCCAGAGTTTTGATAGTGTTGATAGTGTTTTTAAAGGGAAGTGTAAGACCACCTAATGAAGGAGAAGTAATGCGCAAATCACGTGAATATGGAAAAAGAATAGACTCACATTTTGTTTCATTCAAGAAAAGAAGATTGGCCTTAAGCCACAGAGACACCTGAGACAGACAACAGTTAAGCCGAGTGGTTGAAGCTGGGCTGGAGATTCTGCAGGCGACTTGAATGTTGTCTGCATGACAAAAAAGGTGTACATCCGTTATCTTAAATTATTGTGAGTAAGGGTGCAAGGAAGGTATTAAAAAGAGTTTGTGAAAGAATAGAACGCCGGGGAACTCCTGAAGATAGAGGAAATGAAGTTGTGGAAGTGTGATTGAAGGAATGCTGGTAAGTACAATTAGAATGACCCTGAAATCCCAAATGAAACCAAATGGTGAAGCAAAAGTTTGTGATCAACCAGATTAAAATCGGATGACAGATCAAGTGAAACTAACGTGACTGAACAATGTTGATCGTGAGATGAGCAGATGAAATCATGTAATGCTATAAATGCATATATCATAACCTTTTACTTATAGTTTGTATTTCACTTTATATACAAGCAAACCATTTTTATTTTAGTAGTACATGGATGTTATTTTTAATGTGTTTATATTTATATCTATTGATATTTATTTTTTTGTGTAGTTTTAATTGTGACCCCTGAAGCAGGTGGCTGCATCCGCCGAAACATGGCCCATGTCAGGTCCATATTCTGAAAAAAGAAAGCTCTAAGATCTTAAAGGCAATTAAAATATATATGTGACTCCGGTAATGTAACAGTACCTTTGATTTTACTAATCTCTTATTTCAAGATAGACAGAGTCACATATTGTTCTGTAAGCCTGTTCAGCATGTTGATTTTGCATATGAAGGAATACCAGCACCACCTTTTCCAAAAGCACAGGTAGGCCTGGACATGGTAGGAAAGGTTTATTTAATACTTGTGTCACCCCCCCCCCCCTTTCAACCCCAGCAATTCCAACTCCTCCTGGGCCTGGCGGATACAATTTGGTATGAAAATCCCAGACTAGAGGAGAAATGCTATGGAATTGAGGATGGGAAATTATATATTTTTTTAAACCAAACACAGTGCACTTTGCAGAAATGATTGATAACTGTAATCAATTTATACTGAATTCAGATTTTAAAATGCATGCAAGGAAAAACAAATTCTAAACTAAAATATGCATTTACAGTTTCTCGATGAGAAGCAAAAATCAAAAATGTAGAATCATGATTCTTTTTTCCTTTTAGAAGCCATTGCAAAAGAAAATGTTAACTGGTCTCCTCTCCTAACTGGGTGAGAAGTAAAAAAAAATGCACAATGGAATTCATAACACTGGATATAGCAGGCACCAAAAACTACTACTACTACTTATCATTTCTAAAGCGTTACTAGACATACGCAGCGCTGTACACTTGAACATGAAGAGACAGTCCCTGCTCGACAGAGCTATTTAAACGTGCAGCATGGTTTTTTGTATTGTACATAAAGACACAATAGTGTTCTAAGGAATATTAGTGAAGGTTAAACAGTGAGTCACAGAAATGAACATATAGAAACCATATGCAAAAAGGTGGGAAAATGTGGGATACAAATGTAACAAATAAATAAATAAATATT
Organism: Microcaecilia unicolor; assembly: GCF_901765095.1. Taxonomy (NCBI): domain Eukaryota; kingdom Metazoa; phylum Chordata; class Amphibia; order Gymnophiona; family Siphonopidae; genus Microcaecilia; species Microcaecilia unicolor. The sequence continues at coordinate 224,485,968 of NC_044031.1, forward strand.
ACATTTGCTATACATGTATGACTAAAACATTAATGCACCAGACGTCAGTATTTAAACAAAACAAAACATTCCATGCTTCCCAGAACAAATTAGTGTTAGGTTTGAACCCCCACGCCATCCCTTTCGACCAGCTCCAATGTGAGGTGACATACTGAAAAAAAATTTAGTTTCCCAGAGGAATGAAATCGGTGGTCCTCTTGAAGAGAAAGGTACATTTTAGGCTGCTATTACATATTTATTCATATAACCAGATGTGGAGATTTAGCTTAATTCCTCTGGAGATACAGCATGTCAGGATCAGTTCATTTTGCTCATCATTTATCAGTAATTCCCCTTTTGAGGTGTAAATTAATTTGGTTTCAGGTACTGTTGAAGTTTAATCTTTGGTGTTGTAACCTACACAGGAAGTAATTTACTAGACATTTCATTTGTTAATTATGGTTGCATGACATGGTATATTTGGGTTTTTTTTTAATCTACTTGCACATACAAGGAATATTTGTCTAGATCCACATCAGTTTAAACATAGCACTGATTAATTTTCTGCAATACAAGACAAGAATGACCCATTAATATAGCATTAACGTGAACAGATGTAGAAGAGAACATGTACTTGGATAAATGTAAATTGTATTATGAAAAGAGAGGGGGGGGGGTTGCAAACAGATAAGGGATCAATTGTCTATTCTCTTCTCATTTCCACTATTTATGATGTATTGTAAGCCACATTGAGCCTGCAAAGTGGTGGGAAAATGTGGGGTACAAATGCAACAAATAAATAAATAAATGTGTTTGAAGGAGAACAAGCCGATCTGCCTGTTTGTAAAAATAAGCATATTCTATCACGTATAATATGAGCTTTAGAGGATACTCCTATACCATACAACTGTATAATGCCCTTCAAAAAATCACGATTCTATTTCACCTCTTAATATCTAGTTACATACACCATACTCTTATCCAGCATGGAGAAATGAAAACATGGAAAACATGGAGAAAAAAGCCTAAAAAAGACAGCTCTTACTTAGTGTGGCAACCAGCCTTCTGTATCAAGGAGCATACATTCTCATCATAGGCAAAAAAAACCTCCATCCGCCATTAACTGTTCATTATTACCCAATTTTAATTTGTATACGTCTCTTAATAGCAAACTTATCTGTACTCGTTGCCCAGCGTTATCAATGCACCACGGCCAACTATGGCCAGAGTTTCAAAACCTTCTTCAGGGTCCATGGCGGATCGCTTTCAATATTCTGGAATCCGGTTAATGGCAGATGGAGATTTTTTTTTGCCCGTGATGAGAATGTATGCTCCTTGATACGGAAGACTGGTTGCCACACTAAGTAGGAGCTCTCTCTTTGAGGCTTTTTTCTCCATGTTTTCCATTTTTTCATGTTTTCATTTCTCTATGCTGGATAAGAGTATGGTGTATGCAGCTAGATATTAAGAGCTGAGCTAGACTCATGATTTTTTTGAAGGGGATTATACAGTTGTATGTAAAAATAAGCATACCCACAAACATTTGTTAGTGCCTTCTAACTTTAAAGTGATCTACCCCCAGGAGAAAGCAAGGTTATTTCCTTATCACTTTATGGCTCTGAAATTCCTGTCAGGTTAGGAGGAGATTCTACTCCAGCCATTGTTCCAGGTTAGAAAAAAAGAATCCCGTAGGACCAAGAAGGCTCTGATAAGTATGCTATATATATAAATTGCACCCCTTCACAAGAATCCTTTGACGTTATAAGAACGGGGTGGGTTCTTGACAAAGGATACAAAAATGTGCTTAACTTAAAAAAACGTCAGTTATAGTGATGTTACGTTATTACTGTTAAAAAGATGTTTTATAATGCTGTATGGGAGTGTGCACAATATATAAATGCTGTTATTGTACATCATTACATTTTAAAGGTGGGACTTTACTTGAAAGCTTCTAAACATTTTATTCTTTGATCTTAGATTTATATGCATCTGATTAGGTCATAATTGTTTTTATAATTTACAAGTTTATTAAGTAGAGAGATGTGGTAGGCCGTGTTAGTACAATTTGAAAGGCAATCCATAGAAATAGAATAAAACAAAACATAGAAAAGAAAATAAGATGATACCATTTTTATTGCTTGTTTATATGTCAGAAACCAGTACCAACCAGGTTGTCACCTCTGTGAGGCAGCACTTTACAAAACCAGAACATTGTACCAATGATTTTATGGTGAGAATACTAAAAGGTAACTTTAAAAACAATACAGGAATGTAAGACCTTTGAAGTCAGAATGATTAAATATTTTGACACCCACCAGACAGGACTTAACAAAGATCTGGGTTTTCTAGCCCATTAAAAACCATAGAAATTTGACTGCCTTGTCACCCTCTTATCACCATGCATATCTCCCTGCCCTCATCCACCTGGTCCCCCCTGACTCTCACCTAACCCACCCCACCCTCATCCTGTTAGACTGTCACAGAAATGCTTTGATGTTTCACTTATATATACTGTTATTTATCAACATTTGCTTATTTCTGATCTGATGAAGAAGGGCTGCCTTCGAAAGCTAATCACAAAATGAACTGTTAGTCCAATAGAAAAGGTATCATCTTATTTTCTTTTCTATGTTTTATTTTATTCTATTTCTATTGATTACCAAGTTTATTAAGAATGTAATATACTGCCTTCAGAAAGTTCATCAAGGTGGTTTACAATAAATAAAGTTCTGACTGATATATTTACCTAGAGCAATGCTAACCTCTTGGCAGCATATTATATGCAAATACTGATTTATGAATGGAAATGGTAACATGTGGATTTGTGGTGATAATACACTTTTGATTGCCACTTGACACTCCTTCTTTCTTACAATGCAAAGCAGAGCTTACAATGTCATTTGCTGCAATAGGTCATAAGTCGTCCACACTTTATATTGCCATGAACACTTGAAAGCCATTGATGGCCTTAGTATATACCTTTCTTTGTTCCTTCAGACAATGAATATATCATCAAATGCCACACCTCTGAGGAGCAAGTAGCCAGATTACAACTGGAATTGGGATCACATGTGCATCCCCATTTGGTGCTGTTGATCTGAAATTATAATTGTCAGCAATTATATTCTCCATTCCAGCAGCATGTATGTTCATGCTTTAATACCATTCTTCTTGTAAAGGAAAACCAAATCCCTGGTGTTTCTTGATGAGAGTTTATTTATTGATTCCATCACCTCTAAATTGTCAGAATGAAAAAAAGTATAGGGGGTGGGTCAGTGTAAGGTTTCAAATATAAAGAGCATCATTAATAAGAAAAAAATTCCAGAAAAGATGGATGAGGGGAGGTATGATAGAGGTATCTAAAACAATGAGTGGAGTGGAATGGGTAGATGTGAATTGCTTGTTTACTTTTCCAAAAATACTAAGACTAGAGGACAAGCAATGAAGCTACAAAGTAGTAAATTTAAAACAAATCGAAGAAAATATTTCTTCACTCAATGCGTAATTAAGCTCTGGAATTCGTTGCCAGAGAATGTGGTAAAAGCAGTTAGCTTAGCAAGGTTTTTAAAAAGTTTGGATATCTTCCTAAAAGAAAAGTTTATGAGTCATTATAAAGATGGGCTTGGCAAAATCCACTGCCTATTTCTAGGATAAGTAGCATAAAATGTATTCTTCGGTTTTGGAATCTTGCCAGGTACTTGTGACCTGGATTGGCCACTGTTGGAAACAGGATACTGGACTTGATGGACCTTTGGTCTGTCCCAGTATAGCAACTCTTATGTTGTTATGCTCTTATGGTTTCAATGTACCATCAACAATGACACCTAGACCCTTTTCCTGGACAGTGACTCTTAAAGTGGAACCTTGCATCACATAACTATGGTTTGGGTTCCTCTTTCCCACATGCATCACATTGCACTTGCTCACATTATAAGTCATCTGCCATTTGAATGCCCAGTCTCCCAGTCTTATAAGGTCCTCTTGCAATTTTTTACAATCCTCTTGCAATTTAAGAACTTTGAATAACTTTGTGTCATCAGCAAATTTAATTACCTCACTAGTTATTTCCATCTCTAGATCATTTATAAATATGTTAAAAAGCAGCGGTCCCAGCACAGACCCCTGGGGAACCCCATTATCTACCCTTCTCCGTTGAGAATACTGATCATTTAATCCTACTCTCTGTTTTCTATCTTTTAACCAGTTTTTAATCCACAGCAGGACATTGCCTCCTATCCCATGACTTTCTAATTTCCTTAGGCGTCTTTCATGAAGTACTTTGTCAAATGCCTTTTGAAAATCCAGATGCACAATATTGACCGGCTCACCTTTATCCAGATGCTTATTTACCCCTTCAAAGAAATGTAGTAGACTGGTGAGGCAAGATTTTCCTTGACTAAATCCATGTTGGCATTGTCTCATTAATCCATGCTTATGTATATGCTCTGTAATTTTGTTCTTTATAATAGTCTCCACCATTTTGCCCAGCACTGACATCAGGCTCACTGATCTATAGTTTCCTGGATCACCTCTGGAACCCTTTTAAAAAATCAGCGTTACATTGGCCACCCGTCAATCTTCCAGTACCATGATTGATTTTAAAGATAAATTACATATTACTAACAATAGTTCTGCAAGTTCATTTTTCAGTTCTATCAATATTCTGGGATGTATACCATCCAGTCCAGGTGATTTACTACTCTTCAGTTTGTCAAATTGCTCCATTACATCTTCTATGTTTACAGAGATTTGTTTCAGTTTTCTCTGACTCATCGGCATTGTATACCATTTCTGGCACTGGTATCTCTCCCACATCTTCCTCATTGAAAACTGAAGGAAAGAATTTATTTAATCTCTCTGCTATAGCCTTGTTTTCCCTGTTTGCCCCTTTTATTCCTCGGTCAATTAGCAGTCCAACTAATTATTTTGCGTTCTTGCTTCTTATACACCTAAAAAAGTTATTATTTTGTGTTGTTGCCTCCAACACAATCAAAATCTCTCTTTGCCTTCCTTATCAGTGCTTTGTATTTTACTTGTCATTCCTTATGCTGTTTCCTATTAATTTCAATCGGATCCTTCCATTTTATGAAGGATTTTCTTTTAGCTCTAATAGCTTCTTTCACCTCACTTTTCAACCATGCCAGCTGTCATTTGCCCTTCCTTCTTTTTTAATACATGGAATATGTCTGGTCTGGGTTTCCAGGATGGTAGTTTTTAAACAGCATCTATGCCTGATGTAAAGTTTTGACCTTTGCAGCTGCTCCTATAAGTTTTTTTTAACTGTTCTTCTCATTTTATCATAATGTCCTTTCTGAAAGTTAAATGCTAACGTATTAGATTTCCTGTGTGAACTTATTCCAGAGCTGATATCAAATCTGATCATATTATGATCACTGTTATCAAGCGGCCCCAGCACCATTACCTCCTGCACCAGATCATGCACTCCACTAAGGATTAGGTCTAGAATTCCCCCCTGCCCTCTCTTTTTGGTTCCTGAACCTGCTGCTCCATAAAGCAGTCATTGATTTCATCAAGGAATTTTACCTCCCTAGCATGCACTGATGTTGCATTTATCCCGTCAATATCAGGGTAATTGAAATCACCCATTATTATTGTGTTCCCTAGTTTCTGATAACATTTCTATATCCTTTTCCCCTTTATTCATGGAATTTAATTGAATTGTATATTACATCTGGTTTGGGTCATATGTGATAAAAAGTTGAGAATCTGTCAACTTGAAACAGCCTGCAGTGAACCATCTCATCCAATCACAGATCTATTACTCTATGGTGCCATGTAATGGATTGGTCCTCAGCCATACCTTTTTGGATTTTAATGTTGTAATTTAACCAGACTTAACCCCCTTATGTTTTGTGGGCCTTTGTGATAGTATTAAGATATCTGATATCTCAAAAAAGATAAAGTGGAATTAGAAAAGGTTCAAAGAAGAGCAACCAAAATGATAAAGGGGATGGTACTTCTCCCATATGAGGAAAGGCTAAAGAGGTTAGGGCTCTTCAGCTTGGAAAAGAAGCGGCTAAGGGGAGATATTATTGAGGTCTGCAAAATCCTGAGTGGTATAGAATGAGTAGAAGTGAATTGATTTTTTACTCTTTCAAAAAGTACGAAGGCTAGGGAATACTCAATGAAGTTACATGGAAATACTTTTAAAACAACTAGGCGGAAATATTATTTCACTCAGTAAATAGTTAATCTTTGGAACCCATTGCCAGAGGATGTGGTAACAGCAGTTATCATGTCTGGGCTTAAGAAAGGTTTGGACAAGTTCCTGGAGGAAAAATCCATAGTCTGCAGTTGAGAAAGACATGGGAAGCCACTGCTTGCCCTGGGATTGGTAGCATGGAATCTTGCCACTATTTGGGTTTCTGCCAGGTACTTGTGATCTGGATTGGCCACTGTTGGAAATAAGATACTGGGCTAGATGGACCATTGTTCTGACCCAGTATGGTTATTCTTAAGTTCTTATAACTAAATAACGTCTGAGTTCCAGTTCCTTCTCAATAACTACACTCATGAATATGTGAACAGCACATACCCAATTATAAAAATATGTATAGATATAGGGTTTGCTGTCCTTTGTATCAGAATCACCAGAATTACCTCAGGAGCGCTGATCATTCTCCCCAACATGATCCCTGAGCAGCGGTGTGAATACGTCTATGCATTCTTGTCTCTATATTTTCTTTTAAACGTTTTTGAGAACACAGATAGGGTGTTTACCCCATGTATTCTCTTGTGAAATATACAACAGCTCACCTCTCTTATTAGTTAGTAGAGGTGTCAATGCAGAATTGCCAGGAGCAGCAGTGCCCAAATCAGGTGCCACATCAACCGTACTGCAACTGGGCTCTCATGCTTTAATTTTAAACTCTTTGATAGCATTCTGCATAATATTCTCTAGCACCAGGTCCTCATCACTACTATTTGAAATAGGTAAATTAATCAGAATATATGCATTGAGAATCAGTCTTTCTTACTGTAGATGCACCATTGCTGACAAGTTAGGGGATGGGTTCAAACTTGCCTTTGCATATGGCTTTAGTGGTTGCATTGGAAGATTGTCACCACTTGCTTCCTTCTGTGTCAACTGCTATCATACTCAGTTGGAACTTTACTCCTTCACCTGTTTCTTCAGCTCCTGCAGAAGCTTTTCCAATTCATCCTGATCTGCCACTCCTTCTTATAGGAGATACCTTCTTATCTGACTGGCGTTTTGCAGGTCTCTTCTTGGCCGTATGTGCCTCTGCTCCACTTCCACTCTTTCACTTCCTCTTGGGTGTAGGATTGCTCAGTGCCCTCTTATTTCTGGAACCAGCTGATGGTTTAGGAAACATGGCTTAAAGCACTAGTTTGTTTTTTAATCTAATGCTTAGTGTATGCTAAATGCTTTGAAGCCCATAGATATAAAATGGGCTTATAGGCATTTAGCACACATTAATTCTGTTAGTGTGCCCTAAACTTTAGTAAAAGGGGCTCTGTGTTAACAACGTGGTCCCTGATGCCCTCTTTTCTACAGTTCAGTGCTCTGGGTGCCTCTTGTAACTGCCACAAAATTACCCTCTTTCTAATAACTAGCCAAATGGGTATTGACTTGCTACACCAACAAAACAGCATGAAACATTTTTACATTTACTGTCTTATACCAGCCTGGAAACTATCTAATTGCCCAGAACTCAGCTGTGTCCTCGGGTATCCACGGAATCTCTGTCTGCACTAGCACTGGAATATCTCCCATTTCAAAAACTGCTCTTCCAGAGCCACTCAGAAACCCGCAAAGGCAGCCACAAAATAAAAAGGGGCAATGCAGCAGCAGCAGCCCCTGGAGAAACAAAGGACTGCAGCACATTACCTGCTCCAAAGGGACTATTCTCCTTCTTAGTCTTCTTCCTTACTCATGCCACACCCTTTGATCTTAAACCAGCCAGTCCCTTGAATTATACTTTCCAAGTTCCTCCTCATGCTTTTCCTCTTATACCCTGCATCCCCCACTTAACTCCCTCCCATCATTCCTTCTCCTACACTTTCAGGCACTGGTCTCTACTGGGTTGTGCCTTCCTCCACCCATTTGTGTGAATTCGGGTACTTTACCCTATACACACTGTAGGGGGGATGAATTTTAGTGAGGCTATCCAATTCAAGTAACAGTTTCTTTAAAAAAAAAACTGTTAGAACATAAATTCCAACACCATATGATATTATAGATGTTGGCAAACGTTTTGTATAAGGAAATGTTAAATTCTTGCTGTCCTAACTTTCCCACACAGTCATCTCATCAGAATATCAGCTGGTGCTATTTCTATGTAAATACTCATGTTAATGCAGGTTTGGCTGGGAGCTCATTGAAACAGATCCAATTCTAATTTCACACATTCTTGAAAACCTTCATGTACAAAAGAAATACTGCTTTTACAATATAGCTTGCTTCCTGCAATAGACATTTCTCTACCTAGACTCACACTTGAGGTTCTGACACTTGCAGCCTCAGATGTCTTTCTTTTAAAAGGCTCTGGAGGTCCTTGTGGTAACCCTTGATGGTTAGTTCTATTTCTTTTAGCAGCTCTTCTAATCACTGCCCTTCCTGACACTTTCTGCTCTGTGTTGTTCATTTTATATAGAATGGCTGTAGTGAAATGACCCATGGCATTTTTGATAATGCTTTTTTTTTTTTTTTTGCAGCACTTTTCATGCAAAATTTAATAATAATCTCAAAACCTTTTGTTATGCTGTAATTGTTCATTCGGTTTTATTTTGTTTTACTTACATTTCGATGTTTATTATATATTTTAACTGTGTCAATGCGATATTGTTTTAACTCCTGATTTGTTTACATGTTTTTAGTGACTCCTGAAGAAGGCCCTTGTGAGCTGAAACACAGCTCATGTCAAGTCCTAGATGTTCAATGAAGATGCAAGTGTGCACATCGTCTGTTGTCCCCCCTTTTTTTGTCGCCCTTGTTGTGGACCTGTGAATACCACATCACACAGCATATACGTTCAGTGATCTAGGACGTCCATTCCATGGGCTATTAGAGATGTGGGGGGCAGGACTTGGGCTATGTGGAGTGGAGACTCAGTACAACCATAGCTGCTGAATTTTCCTGTGTCAGATTATATAGCTGGGGATCGGGTGACGCTGCAGTATGTGAATGCAACAGAACGTTGATTATTTACACCTTGACACAGCTATTTGGCAAAACTTTGGCCATAATCGGTGTATGTTTGAAATGGAAGCGGTTGCACATATTTTAAAGCTAAATTTTGCTCTTTTTTTTCACATTTAAAGTCATGGTTTGAGCTCCAAACCTCTTTTGGGAAGTACGGACTCCCCCTCAAATCACAAGTCAGGAACCTTGAAATACAGTTAAATTCGACCAGTGGCATTCCTAGGCTACCTGACACCCGGGGCAGATCGCCGATGCGCCCCCCCCCCCGGTGCAGCACAGCCACACCCCCCACCGGCGAAATTACACCCTCCCCCCGGGTGCATTTGTACCTCTTGGGGGGGGGGTGCCGTGTGCCTGTTGGCCGAGTCCACTCATTCCCTCCCTGCTGCTCCCTCTGCCCCGGAACAGGAAGTAACCTGTTACACGCAGAGGGAGCAGCAGGGAGGGAACGAGCGGACTCGTCCAACAGGCGCGCGGCACCCCCCAGCAGTGTGCACCCAGGGCGGACCGCCCCCCCTTGATACGCCTCTGGATTCGACAGTTACCCTGATTTCCCAAATCCAAGCAAACTTCAAGAGCTGCTTTTACTATTTGCGATAACTATGTTACTTCTCTCCTTACACTGAGAAGGCAAATTTCGTCCATGCCATGATAACTTCAAGACTGCATTACTGTAATGCACTCTATACTGGTCTGACTACAAACAGTCTGCACCAGCTCCAGTTGATTCAGAATGCTGCAGCAAGACTAATAGAAGGTTGCAAGCGACATGACCACATCACATCATTTTAGCAAACATTTCACTGGCTACCAGTACAATATAGGGCTAAATTTAAAACTCTCTGGGCCCTGTTTACTAAGGTGCATTAGCATTTTTAGCGCATGCTAAAAATTATCACGCGCTAACCATGTAAATGCTCATAGGAATATTATGGGCATATTATGGCCCTGAGTACTTGAAGAACAGGATCACCTCCAAGGATACTAAGATCCTCCCAAATAGTATCCTTAAGTATACCCTCTCCAAAAGACATTACACGATGTGATACCCACAAGCGAGCCTTCTCCTGAATAGTCCCCGCACTCTGGAATGGACTACCTGAAAGGCTTCGCTTAACACAAAAACAAAACTATCTCTACTTCAGGAAGCAGCTGAAAGCTTGGTTGTTCAACCAGGCTTTTAATGGAAGAAGTAACTAACTTGTTAGTCTCACACACACATACACACACACAAAATACATGACACAGGCTACACATACTGCAGCAAGACATGTTTATCCACTCCTACCCTAGCTGAGATAATATGTAATCACCTCTCTGGCCTCATGTGCAATTCTTTTTAAATTAGTCCTCTTATTTTCTAACTCCTCTTACTCTCTTACCTATCTATATGTTCCATCTTTGCTTATACACTATGCTGTCTATTAAAATGTTTAACTTACGCATTCGCACCAATCCCGATCAAGACATATATATAAAACATTATACTGAATAAAATAAATCACAACTGACAACATTATGTGCAAATCTTGCCCGCAGTTTTATTAAACCAATTTATATATTACAAATAACATCCTCAAGAATAATGAACATAAAATAATTGAATAGGACCAGATGGTATCATACTAGTCCATACGTTCAATACAATAACTGATCTCTTCACAGCCTGCGGTAACACATGACTGTAAATAATTTCAATTCTTTTCCAACCCCTTCTTTTAACCTAAAAGCATGGATTTATCGCATGTGCCTTACCACCCAAACTTTCACCCTAATCAAAATGTCAACTTCCCTAAATTCTATCACCAACCCATAAGCTGTGACAAAACAACAATAACCCCAAACACTCCCCAATCTTTTGAATCCAAAGTGGTGGGCGGGTGGGCAGGCAGGCAACTTTTAAAATTAATTTAAATGTAAAGTTCTGCCAAACTCTCCCCGCTTAAACTACGACAACACCACGTCTCATGCTCTAAACAAATTTTCCTGGTGCCCTTTTCTGCTCAGATTTTGCCGCATGCTCGACATCCAATCACCTTCTCCCAGCCTAGAACCTCACCTATTTACCCAAATTCCCTTACCCCCTTACCATCACCATCCGTCTCTGGGGAGGGGTCAGCCAAGTTATAGTGCCCTTCTTTAAATTAGTCAGCTAATGTATTATGTATTGTGTTGACATTGTAAGTAGTATAGTAAGCCATACTTTGTCTTCTTATTTGAATATTTTACTGATGTAATTGTCTATTGTTTATGTTTGATTTATTCCAACTGTACAACGCCTTGAGTGAATTCTTTCAAAAAGGTGGTAAATAAATCCTAATAAATAAATAAATGTAATGCTGAGAAATGCTGAAACCACTGGAGTTTTAACAGAAACTTTTCAAGGTTTTTTTTAAATGTCTATGAAGTGAATGCACCCTCATTGATTCTGCCACAGAAGAAATATTCTGTTTAACAGAAGTGGAGAGAGGGTTCTGAGGCTTTTTCCTCTTTAAATTTTTTTGCACTCCAGTGAGAGTTTGATAGGTATAAATACTGCAACCTATTTAATTTCAAAGAGTATAACAATTTGTGAGATTATATAGCTGTTGCCGTGAAAGATCCCAGCACCTTGATCATGTTGCCACTCAGTGGCGTAGGAAGGGGGGGCGGTGGGGTGGTTTGCCCCGGGTGCACGCCACTGGGGGGGTGTCGGCTTCACTGGCTCCCTGCTCCCTCTGCCCCGGAACAGTTCCTGTTTTTGTTATAACATTTTTGTTATAACATTTAAGTGCACTTTTTTTGGAATGGGGATAATTTTCAGAGGGAAAAAGGGAGGAAAGAGGCCACCTCAGGGAAAGGAGGAGGACAGATATCAGGAGGTGGTAGGGTTAAGGATCATACAGATGATGCCAGTGTACTCAAAGGCAGGTGCCAGGTCCCAAAGGCAGGGGCATAGCCGTGGGTGGGCCTGGGCTATGCCCTGCCTCTTTTGCCTCTGGTCCACCCAGTAACTTGTGCCCCAAACCCCGCCAACAATAGAAATCTGGAGCCAGACTTGATCTCCTTACGCATGACTGCCAGCAGCACTATCAGTGAAAAATTTCCATAGTGTTGGTATCACTGGCAGCTCTTTGAGCCACTGACAGTCATTCTTTAGGGGACTGGGGGTCAGCTTGGAATTTCTAATTTGAGAGGGGGAAGGAAAGAGGAAATAGAGAAGTGAGGTTCCTCGTGCCCATCTGTGTTCACCGTGGGCCTACCCAAAATTGTTCCTACTATGCTACTGCCACAGGGATACTTAGCATGTGCCCTAGATTGTGTTCCAGAGCTGGCTCAAGGGACTGAGGTCCACTGAGCTAAGTTTTGAGTTGGCACCCCTCTGCATCAGCATGTAGCCACCTTCCCATCTTGGCACTCCCCCTACATCAGCTCCCTTCTAGCCTGCCAGCCCACCTGCATAACTCTGACTCATGCCAGGGTTCCTGGGGGCAATGGGGGCAGGATCCATTCCCATTTGTTCTTGCCCTAGTTTCTGCCTTCTTTAAAATTTATTTATTTATTTTGTAGCATTTGTATCCCACATTTCCCCACCTATTTGCAGGCTCAATTTGGCTTACATTTGCCGTAGTGGCGATTGCCATTTCCGGTCTACAGAGTTGCACATGGTTTTACATTCAGTGTGTACATACATGGTATAAGAATACATTGTGATCTTGCGTCGGTGTCAACATTATGTTGTTGCTCAGGTATCAACATTAGGGTAAAAGTGATAGTGTTTGGCAGTGAGGTTAGTCAGCATTGTGTGGTTACATAGTAATCGATATTAGATTAGAAGTGTGCTTGTTTATTAAAAGCATTGAGGTTATTCAGTCGTGTGATTAAGATCGATCCAGTCTTATTCTTCAGTCTTATTGTTTAGTAATTAGGACCACTAGGGGGTTCAAGTTGCCATATTAAAAAAAGTGCTTATATGACAACTTGAAACCCTCACTGGTAGTACTCGAAGACTGTCAATAGGGATTGACAACATTCTTCTTATTCATCCTACCTATCAAAGTTACTGTGCCACTCCCCTGTGATTACTCCCCTTCAGACGTGCCTAGATGCAGTTGCCAACATATGCTGTCCATTTTCCTATGCTTTTATGTCCAACATTTCTCCTCCATTTCTCTGTTTCCTTCCATGTCCAGCAATCTCAATTCTAACTCCTAACATCCTTCTGTCTCCATATGAGGGGCTCATGCCCATTTCTCCTCTATCTATCTATCTATGTCCCCATCTCCTTTATCCATTTGTTCAACATATCCCTATGTTTCCTTCATGTCCAGCATCTCCCCTCCATCTTCATATGTCCCTCACTATGTCCCATATCTTCCTTCCATCTCCCTATAATGTGCTATGTCCAGAATTTCCTCTCTCCCAACTCCCACCTCCCATGTGTTCAATATCTGTACTTTCTTTCTTGATCTCTCCTCATATCCAGCATCTGCACTCTCTTTCCATCTCTCCCCATGTCCAGCTTTTCTCATTTTCCTCTCTGTGTCTAACATCTTCCCTCCATATCTCTGTCCTAATCATGTCGAATATCCTGTTATGACTTCATCACCGATGTCTTTGAAATCTTTTGCACAACCTACCCCCCTTCTATATCTTAGGTGAATTTGTTTATTCCATACTATCCCCCTTTCCCTTTTAACATAAAATTTATACCATAAGCTTCTACTCCTATCCTTCCCTTTTCTCCTCATTTATTAGGATTGTAAACCACTAAAGTGAAATGTGAAATCTCCTTTTATATCCCCCTCAATCCAGCATCTTCCCTTTGTGCACTTTTGACTCTCCTCTCCCCGTGTCCAACATTTGGTCTATCCCCATGCCTACCATTTTCTCTCCTTCCCTCCCCTCCATCCCATGATCTGACATCTCTCATTCACTCTTCCCTCCCTTCTTCCTCCTCTATCCTATAGTCTAATATCTTTCACTGTCGCTTCCCTCCCTCCCTCCCTTCTACCCCATGGTCCAACATCTCTCACTCTCTTTTTCCTTCCTCTATCCCTCTACTTCATCTTGTGGTCCCACATGTCTCCCTCTCTTTTCCCTCTTTCCATCCCTCTACCCCATAGTCTGACATCTCTCCCTTTCTCTTCCCTCCCCAATCCCCTCTACCCCATGGTCCAGAATTTCATCATCCTCCCTCCCATTTTCCAGCAGCATCTCGTCATCCTTCCTCCCATTTTCCAGCATCTATCCCTCTCCCTCTCCCCCTCCCCTCTACTTCTAAGTCTGGATCCAACATCTCTCCCTATTTCTTCCCTCCCTGCCTTGGAGTTCAACATCCCTCTATCACTCTTTCACGCCTCATACCGTTCTACACCTCCCCACCTCCCTCTCCTCCACTTCCAGGTCTAGGTCCAACATTTCTACCTCTTGTCTGCCCCTGGGTCCAACAGCTCTCCTTATCATGTTCTTCCCACTTCCCCCATTGTCTAGCATGACTCTCTCTGTCCCATTTGTGCCCCTCTCTCTTTCTCTTAAACCCCACCCCTGTGCCCAGATCAAGTTATCTTTCCCTCTCTCTCTTAACCCCCCCCCCCCATGTCTAGGTTAAACCACCTCTCATGTCCAAATCAAGTATCTCCTCCCTTTCTCTCTTAACCACCTTCTACTAAGGTTAGTCATCTCATCCTCACCTTGTGCCATGGTCACATATTCCCTCCCTTCCTTAATCCCCTCTTTCTCAGTGCCTGGGTCAGGTATCTCTCATCTCCTAACTCCCCCATGTTGAGTACCTTCCCTTCTCTCAAACCCCCCAGTACCCTAGTTGGGTATCTCCTCCTCCTTAAACAGGTCGGTATCTCCTCCTCTCTGTGTTAACCCCCAAACCATGCCTGGGTTGGGTATGAACCCCACCTTCATGCTCAGGTTGGGTATCAACCTCACCATGCCCTAGTTGAGTATCAAATCCCCACTCCATGCCTAAATTAGGTATTACCCCCTCTGTGCCTGAGTCAGGTATCACCCCCCATGCCCAATTTGGATATCAACGCCCCTTGCCCAAGTCAGGTATCAACTCCCCTCCATGCTCGAGTCAAGTATCAACCCCCTCACCACCCATTCCTGAGTTAGAAATCAACCCCCTCATGCCTGAGTCAGGTATCAACTCCCACCCTTCTGAGCCTGAGTCAAGTATCAACCTCCTCTCCTTGCCCAACTCTCTCTCTTGCCAAACACTGAAAGAAAGAGCACTTGATGTATTAAAAAAAAAGCTAGAAAAAATTACCTCAGTGCTCAGTATCTGGGAATATGTTTAAACACTGTGGATACCATGAAAAATTATATCCTAGATACAAGAACAAACAAAAGAATAGAACTGCAACAGTTCATTATCCATTGCCAAAAGCATAGCTGCAAAACATTAATGAATCATAGAGGTACATCAGAAAACTTGGGAAGCCCATCTGTAGCTGTTTATCACTGTTACTTTTCAGGGTTGTTGCCTTTTCAATCACAGGTACCTTTGAGGTACAGTGTAAGTGAATGTCATTATGCTCCAAATCTTCAAACAGAAAAATATTTCTCACTCCTACTCTCTCTTACAGGCTTGCTCTTACTGTACATTCTGTCACAATGCACATTTTCAAATAAGCAGCATAAAGGAAACAAAACTGCCTATTCAAAACTGAAATAATAATAATCTCACTTTTCTTTTCTAATCTTTATAGCAGGACTTGCATCGTACTGTTTATCTTTCCTTTATCCCTGCAATGAAAATTAGAAAAGAAAAGATGTGAGATTATTATTATTTCAGTTTTGAATAGGCAGTTGTGTTTCCTTTATGCTGCTTATTTGAAAATATGCACTGCGAAAGAATATAATAATGAGCCTGTAAGAGAGAGGAGAACAAATCAGTTTCCTCTTTGAAGATCCAGAGCTCAATCACATTCACTTACTCAGCACCTCAAAGATACCTGTGACCGAAAAGACTGCAACCCTGAAAAGCAGCACTAACAGCTCCAGGTGGGCTTGCCAAGTTTTCTGATAGTTCCTCTATCATTCATTGATATTTTTTCAGCTTTTTGGCATTGGATACTGAACAGTTGTAGCTGTAAACACTGTGGATGCCATTTGAAAGAAACACTGATCACAAAGCTTAAAAATGGACCCAAATGCTTTTAGCACCAATGTTACATTTTCATATGTGGTATCTTAAAATATTCCATAAAATATTTCTTTAATTTACTCAAAGAGGTTCAGATGACAAAATTTAAGATTCAAATGTCTCATAATATTTTTATTATCTCCTGTTTTCAATGTACAATTGATTTATCTTGTCTGAAGGGGAGTAATCACAGGGGAGTGGCACAGTAACTTTGATAGGTAGGATGAATAAGAAGAATGTTGTCGATCCCTATTGACAGTCTTCGAGTACTACCAGTGAGGGGCTCAAGTTGTCATATAAGCACTTTTTTTAATATGGCATCAATTGCCTCATGTTTCCTTGCTGTCTGTCTTAGTACCACCACCATCTTTACCTCATTTTTAGAGAGATCCTATATTGGCTTTTCATGAGAAGCAACTTGTCCCTCTATCTCTATCTACCATCAAACCAATGTCCTTGGAGCACACTGCACCCTTCAATTTAACCAAGGTCATCCACATCACATCCAAGGTTACAACAACTGGATGTACCAAGTTCCCTTCACAGGCACCAAAGGCAGAAAGAATATCAAGCAATGCAATCTCACATATACTCACCTCTGTCAGTTCTGAATTCAGAGACTCCAGATAAGGCTTCTGCGGCTTTCCTTTCACATCTAATGCAGAAATCACAGGCCTCAAAGAAACCCCCATAGCAAGCAGTACATCGCCAAGTGAAATATTATTGATATCTGTCCTTGGTTCCCTAAGCTATGAAGCAAGTTCCTATATTTTGGCAAGGTCCTCAACATACTCTGCTACCACATCAACAGGTCAAGGCAGAAGAGGCATATCTTGGGTTTTGAGGTCAAGAGATATGCCCAAATCCAAGTTGGTTGTAACCTCCTCTACCCTGCAAGTGGGCACATCAGATACCAAGCTCATAAAGATTGCAGTGCAAATGAGCTTAACCACCACTGGTCTCCAGGACCAGGAGATGGGAAATAGCTTCATACTTTCCACTTTCTTTTCATCAGCATAAGTCTAAGTATGAGAAGGGGAAACCACCACTAGTATTGAGTCATTACTCATAGATCTGGTCTTCATGTATATGAAAAGGCTAGCACTATCTTAGTAACATAGAAACATAAAAATAAAATTGAAGATAAACTATATGTCCCATCCAGTCTGCCTATCCATATCATCTACTATCCCCTCCTCTCCCTGGGATGCAGGCAAGCTATGTGCCATGATTAGTGGTGAGCTCAAATATTCAATGCTGGGCCATTTCTGGTGACTGATCTGCCATTGCATATCCAGCTTTTTTTTCAGCTGGATTAAACTTAACTGCCCAAGTTAATATTCAGAGCTGACCAGTTAAGTTTAAAGTGGGCAAAGATAGGATGGCTATTTAGGCAGGCTGATTTGGCTGCTAAACTTAGCTGTCGAAGCACTGAATATATGCATCTAGCTGGTTATATCGCGCAACAACCAGCTATCTCACACTGAATATTACCGTTTAGCCTAACTAGCCAGGAAATATTCCTGGGCAATTAAATAGCACTGAATATTGGCCAGTATGCATTCATCCCAAGCTTTCTTGAATTCAGATATAGTCTTTGTCTTCACCACCACCACCGGGAGGCCATTCTTTGCATTCACCACCCTTTTCGTGTAGAAGTATTTTCTTAGGTTACTCCTGTGTCTGTTCCCTTTCACCTTCATCCTGTATCCCCTTATTTAAAAGACTCACCTCTTCTGCATTTAATCCATAGAGATATTTAACTGCCTCTGTCATATCTCCACTCTTGGTTTCCCCACTAACCTGATAACATGATCCAATTTCTCTGCTGAAAACCTAAAACCACAGTACCACTATTCTTATAGCAAATCAATTAAAAAAAAAAAAGAAATAAGATTAATTCAATGTGATGTCTTGCTCTACCCAAAGCTGTAGGCTCTCTAACAGCTGCCTACCACCTACTCAAAGGTATAGGCTGAATATTCTCTACCATCAATAATCCAACCAAAAGGCCAATCTGTGATAATTGTTAATAAATGATTCATCTACAGAAAAAAGACCATTCATTTCTCAGAAAGAAAAGCCCACACTAATCTCATAGGCTTCTCTGCTGTCAGGTCCTGATCAGAGTCCCAATCTTTACTCAGGGTGATTCCAAGACCCTCAAATCTACACCCACCTCTGGGCTCGGTGCAGTCTGGTGGGGCACCAAAACTCCCACCTTGTCCCCTTTAGGGCTCCCAGGGTCCTCTTCCACTCCTCCTGGCTTTTGTGGGCAAGTCAAAGTTTTTAATTTGCTCATATATGCAAATTATATGCTAATTGGGATGCAGTTCAGTTTCTGCATGCTCTATCACTCTCAATGCTCAGGGGATAATCCAAATAACTTCTGGATGGGTTAGTCCTCTCCTGCCACCTCCCATGTAGCCTTGCCTGTCTAGTTACAACCACCCAAGCATGGTTCCAGATGTTCACCCTAACTGTGTTAGTGGGGACTAGACCCAAGTTGTTGTTCTGTATCAGTCAGTTGTGTTATTTTTTGGGGTTATTTTTTGGAAGTTGGGGTTTCCCTGCCTTGTGATAATGCATGTATCCTATCACATGCCACAATAAAGAAAATGTTACTAGAATCCTATATATTATATCTACTACTAGTAAAAAAGGCCTGTTTCCAAAACCAATGAAACGGGCGCTAGCATGTGGCTTTTTTTTTTCTGTGTGTATGTGTCACAGAGTTATTTTGTGTGTGTGTGTCTGAGGGTGGGGTGTGTGTGCAGGTTGTTGATGTGTGTCTTTTTTTTGTTTTGTTTTGTTTTTTGCTTGGGGGGTTGGGGGATGTGCTGTGCTGTGCTGTGCTAGCAAAGTGGGATGGATTGGTGTGTGGCTTTGAGGGTGTGGTTGTTGATGTGTGTCTTTTTTTTGTTTTGTTTTGTTTTTTGCTTGGGGGGTTGGGGGATGGGATGTGCTGTGCTGTGCTGTGCTGTGCTAGCAAAGTGGGATGGATTGGTGTGTGGCTTTGAGGGTGTGTTTCTGTTGTATTGTATGTGTGTGGCTTTGTCTGTCAAGGAGGTTTGTGGAGGGGGGTCTTTCCTTTGGTGAAATGTAAATGTGGTTGTAGGGGGGTCAGCCTTTGCTGAGTGGTGGATTGTTTTTTTCTGGGGGGGGGGGGGGGGGGGTTTGTGTTGTGCTGAGGCAGCAGTGTTGTTTTAGATGGGCGGAAGGTAGAGGAGCAAGTTCTTGGTCTGTCGGTATTTTTTGGCCATTTCAGGGCTGCTGTAGGGGAACGCTGGAAGAGAAATGTGCTGTGGGAAGCAGCGCCATCTTTTTCCATTGGGCTGGGGTTCTGGGCATCCTGGAGGTGGGAGACGGCTTGCCTGAGGACGGGGATGGTTGTTTTAAGTTGGCAGAAGGGAGAAGAGCACGGTCTCGGGCCATCAGGGGGTGATCCGGAATGTTTGGTCCATTTCAGGCCGGCTGCAGGGGAATGCTGGAACATTTATGCGCTGCGGGAAGCAGCGCCGTCTTTTTCCAGGTGCTCGGGGAATCCCCGAGGTGGGAGATGGCTTGCCTGAGGCTGGGGATGGTTGGGCACGTCCTTGGCCGCTTCGGCAAAAGGGAAAGAGGAAGGGGGTGGGGAGTTACCTGCAGCCACGTGAGAAACCGGGTATTCTTTGTTTGTTTTGTATTATTAGTTTGCATTTCTATTGAAGAAAGAGTGGATGCCTTTCGAATGATGGAGGTGGTGCGTCGGTGTGCGGTTGTTTCGTTAGTTTGGCAGCCAGTCTCCAGCGATTCCTAAGCAGGGAAGGAGTAGGGAAACACGCGGAGCGTGTTTCCCTACTCCTCCCCCTTCCTTGGTCGCTGTTTGCTGCTGGCTGGGTCGTGGGTAATCCTTCCAGCTGGGCTTCAGCTTGTCATGTTCGCCCACATCCCAGATGGTGAGGGGCACGCTGTTCTCTGGCTCCACCGACTCCACGTCAAGCGAATCCAAATATAGTCTTTGCTATAGGCCCTCCAGCACTCTTCAGTACCAGCATTATCCATTTAAAAATTTCTCCACCCCCCCCCCCCCCCCCCCGGTCTATTTTGCACATACCCACAGCAGGAATATTTTTCTCTTGTTCAAGTGGTGGTGCTGCACAGATAATGAGCCGTTCTGCTGGTGATTGCTCCTCCCTTATTGCCACGTAGTTTCCTCTGATAGGTCCGTGTTATGTCGCCTAGCGTTGCCTGGGAACGGTTTTGTGATGGTCCTTTGTGTTTCAGAATGTTGAGGGTGTTTTTTCTGATTGGTCTGTCATGCGAGGGCGGGGCAGAGAGACATGGTCAGTGATATGGCTTCACCACTATGAATCCATGAACCCTTCAGGGAGTGACTTCAGAACGTTGTCTTCAGAATGTTGAGGGTGAGTTTTATTATAGTAAATAATAAAACGCACCCTCAACGTTCTGAGGATACTGATGTCACTGCAGGCACTCAGACACCGGTTCGTAAGTTCATGGTGGTGAAGCCAGAACACTCACCATGTCTCCATGCCCCGCCCTCGCGTCACACGTGATGATGTCGAGGGTGGAACATGTACACAACCACACAAATGAATGAACGGGGAGGAGTAGGGAAACACGCGTAGCATGTTTCCCTACTCCTCCCCTTCCAACGAATCGCAGCCACCAAGGACGTGCCCATCACCCCGCCCCTTTTGCGCCATCGCCCTGCCCCTTTAACGCTAGCACCCCGCCCCTGGTCGCCCCCTCTTCCCCCCCATCACCTCCCCTCCCCTTCCCTTACGCTACTATTCCTGGTGGTATAGAGGTACCTGTTCGCTCGGGGCAGGAAAGAAAGAGCCCCCGCTTTCCTGCCCGGAGCGCTGCTGCTAGCTGCCCTGCTGCATCCTCTGTGAGTCGGGCTCTCCGTGTTTCAAAATGGCCGCCGAGAGTTGAAGCAGCCTCGCGAGACTTCAACTCTCGGCAGCCATTTTGAAACGCTGAGAGCCGGACTCGCACAGGATGCAGCAGGGCAGCTACCAGCAGCGCTATGGGCAGGAAAGAGGAGGCTCTTTCTTTCCTGCCCCGAGCGAACATGTACCTCTACACCACCAGGGATACTAGCGTAAGGGGAGGGGAAGGGAGTCCCGTGCCCGCTAGCGCCCGTTTCATGACAGGCAGAAATGGGCCTTTTTTACTAGTTTCTAATAAATATTGAACTCTCCAGTGCTGTAATATCATCTCATGTATGTCAGGTGGAAATTTAATAAGTGTTCATCCTTGCTTTTCTCTGCTGCTCATACTACTAGAGCTATTGCCTGGGAAGAATCTCCACCTTAAGAGTACTCAACTATTGGAAAAGATCAGAGAAAGAGAAGAAGGTCTCAGGTTTGTTATAAAGACTCTTTTGTAGCCATCTCTTGAGTTCCCAAATAACTTTACTTTCTGCTAAACCTCACATGAAGTACCATTATCTGACTCACGTCTCAGAGACACAAATCACATTCTGTAAAAGTTGCCAAAAATTGTTCATGTAAATTTGGGTGTGCACCCAATTTGTGTGTACAATTTAATTAAACAAGCTAATTAGCAAGAATAATTGGCTTTTTAACATGCAATTAGTGATATTTCTTAAATGTAATTGAACTTTATGTGCATAAATTAAGGCTTGGGATCTGTGCCTACATATTACACGCAATTTGAAAAGGGGGGCACAGAAATGGGAAGGTCGTGGGCAGAACGAGGGCATTCCTAAAATTAATGTGCATTGTTATAGAATAAGAGGGATACGTAACTAATGTAGGTGCACACATTTGCATCATGTTTCAGTTGCTGCAAATGGCTGCACCTAACGTTAGGTATGATTTCCGGGCATAAGTGCTATTCTATAAACCATGTCTATCTTTAAACATGACTTATAGAGTAGCACTTTTTTCAGCACCAATTTGGTGCCATATATAGAATCTAGACCTATACGTTTTCTAGTAAAGGCAGGGCTGCAATTTTATAGAGACAATGGCATAAAAACAGATTGCGACCTGTCTCACAGGCAGTGGCGTACCAAGTGAGGGGGCGGTGGGGGCGGTCCGCCCCGGGTGCACGCTGCTGGGGGGTGCCACGGCGCGCGCCTGTGGGCTCCGACTTTGCAAACTTCGCTCGTTCGCTGCAGCTCCCTCTGCCCCGGAACAGGTTACTTTCTGTTCCGGGGCAAAGGGAGCTGCAGCGAACGAGTGAAGTTCGCAAAGTCGGAGCCCACAGGCGCGCGCCGTGGCACCCCCCAGCGGCGTGCACCCGGGGGGTGTCATTTTACCGGGGAGGGGGGAAGGTGTCATTTTGTAGGCGGGGGGGGGGGGGGGGGGGGCGCTGCACCCGGGGGGGGGCGCATCGGCGATCCGCCCCAGGTGCCATCCACGCTAGGAACGCCACTGCTCACAGGATTCATCTGAGTTAGATGGAAACCTTACTTGCTTGTCTTTAAAGTTGGAACTCTGCTTGATTAGGAGCCCTATTACTAAAGTGTGTTAGGTTGTTAACATGCAGTTTGGTGCGTGTTAACAACTAATACACAAATGCTTTATTAGCTACATGGTATGTGTGTAGTTAGGGTGTGGTAAGTTGCACATTAAGGCCATTTTGGCGAAGGGGCGGAACTGAATGGAGCATGGGTGGAGAATGGCCATGGAGAGTGTTTGGTAACACATTGCACCAACTGTGCACTAAGATACAGTTAGCACAGGTCCGCTTACCCCCTAACATTACTTTACACTTGACATATTAATAATTCCCTGCCTTAAAGTGCATTAAATGGAAAATCTAATATACTTTATTAAAAGGGCCTCTTGATGAAATAAAAGTGGAACAATTCTCTCAGTTTGAAAAAAAGGCAGAAAAGAAAGTCAGACTCCTGGATATGTGTCTGGGTTTAAAAAAGATTTGGACAAGTTCAAAGGAGGAAAAATCCATAGTCTGTTATTGAGCTGGACATGGGGGAAGCCACTGCTTGCCCTGGGATTGGTAGCATGGAATGTTGCTACTGATTGGATTTCTACCAATTACTTGTGCCCTGGATTGGCCACTGTAGGAAGCAGGATACTGAGCTAGATGGCCTGACCCAGTATGGCTATTCTTGAGGTTGAAGGGGGGCAGACTCAGGAGTAATGTTAGGAAGTATTTTTTAATGGAAAGGGTGGTAGATACGTGGAATGCCCTCTTTCAGGAGGTGGTGGAGATGAAAATGGTAATGGAATTCAAACATGAGTGGGATAAACACAAAGGACTCCTGTTTAGAAGGAATGGATCCACAGGATCTTAGCGGAGATTGGGTGGCAACACCGGTAATTGGGAAGCAAAACCAGTGCTGGGCAGACTTCTACGGTATACACCCTGATCGTAAGTGAATAGATAGGGATGGGCTGGAGTGTAATTTTTTGGGACTTCGATGTTAGCTTCAGAACGTTTAGTACAATAACAGTGCTGGGCAGACTTCTATGGTCTGTGCTCTGAGAATGGCAAGGACAAATCAAACTTGGGTATACATATAAAGTATCATATACCATGTAAAATAAACTTACCTTGTTGGGCAGACTGGATGGACCATTTAGGTCTTTATCTGCTGTCATTTACTATGTTAGGTTACTATGTTATGTTCTTTTGTCTTGAATGCTAAAAACAAGCTTGTACGCCCCCCCCCAGAAATAACACATACACACTTACACACATGGCTGAAACATAATTAGGAATAACACCTACAATGCACCTGAAGGCTTGCTTACACTCAAACAATTATTCATGTGGATGTTTTCATTTTCAAGGATTAATAATATTTCAGAGGAAAGAAGAAGTGCTGAGAACATGACCAAAAACAACTTGAAATCACTCATATCAAGGCTGATGTAATGGCTAACAAGAAGCATGATCTGGGGATGGGTGGAACGTCATCCCTGTCAAGATAAAATGAATCGCAAAATATGCCAGATGGCTTTTAATACGAAACCAAAAGTTTCACATTTGATGTTTATTTTAAAATAAATCCAAAAGAATGAGAAAAACAATGTGCTTGATTAATAGAACACATTACCACATCTCCCATAAAGTGAGAGGCATAGACTCCCATAAGGTATTATATTTCATTTAAAGGATGATGAACTTCTTTTAACTAGTGAGCACCCTGTGGATATAAGCTTCAAACACCATTCTTTTTCTAAATATCTTTAGGCATTTTTCAGTTATGCAAAACCCCAATAGGTTAAGAAAAAAATTTCTTTATATATTGAAGTTTGCATTGAAGCAGTCCCTTGATGTACGATTCAATCCAAGATAAATGATGGTACTTTATTCTTTCCAGTTTATGTGTAAGGATAAATGAATTTATCTAGATTCACTCTTCCAGATGTTTTTGACATTATTAAAGATTTCTACAGTGGGGGAAATAAGTATTTGATCCCTTGCTGATTTTGTAAGTGTGCCCACTGACAAAGACATGAGCAGCCCATAATTGAAGGGTAGGTTATTGGTAACAGTGAGAGATAGCACATCACAAATTAAATCCGGAAAATCACATTGTGGAAAGTATATGAATTTATTTGCATTCTGCAGAGGGAAATAAGTATTTGATCCCTCTGGCAAACAAGACCTAATACTTGGTGGCAAAACCCTTGTTGGCAAGCACAGCGGTCAGACGTCTTCTGTAGTTGATGATGAGGTTTGCACACATGTCAGGAGGAATTTTGGTCCACTCCTCTTTGCAGATCATCTCTAAATCATTAAGAGTTCTGGGCTGTCGCTTGGCAACTCGCAGCTTCAGCTCCCTCCATAAGTTTTCAATGGGATTAAGGTCTGGTGACTGGCTAGGCCACTCCATGACCCTAATGTGCTTCTTCCTGAGCCACTCCTTTGTTGCCTTGGCTGTATGTTTTGGGTCATTGTCGTGCTGGAAGACCCAGCCACGACCCATTTTTAAGGCCCTGGCGGAGGGAAGGAGGTTGTCACTCAGAATTGTACGGTACATGGCCCCATCCATTCTCCCATTGATGCGGTGAAGTAGTCCTGTGCCCTTAGCAGAGAAACACCCCCAAAACATAACATTTCCACCTCCATGCTTGACAGTGGGGACGGTGTTCTTTGGGTCATAGGCAGCATTTCTCTTCCTCCAAACACGGCGACTTGAGTTCATGCCAAAGAGCTCAATTTTTGTCTCATCTGACCACAGCACCTTCTCCCAATCACTCTCGGCATCATCCAGGTGTTCACTGGCAAACTTCAGACGGGCCGTCACATGTGCCTTCCGGAGCAGGGGGACCTTGCGGGCACTGCAGGATTGCAATCCGTTATGTCGTAATGTGTTACCAATGGTTTTCGTGGTGACAGTGGTCCCAGCTGCCTTGAGATCATTGACAAGTTCCCCCCTTGTAGTTGTAGGCTGATTTCTAACCTTCCTCATGATCAAGGATACCCCACGAGGTGAGATTTTGCGTGGAGCCCCAGATCTTTGTCGATTGACAGTCATTTTGTACTTCTTCCATTTTCTTACTATGGCACCAACAGTTGTCTCCTTCTCGCCCAGCGTCTTACTGATGGTTTTGTAGCCCATTCCAGCCTTGTGCAGGTGTATGATCTTGTCCCTGACATCCTTAGACAGCTCCTTGCTCTTGGCCATTTTGTAGAGGTTAGAGTCTGACTGATTCACTGAGTCTGTGGACAGGTGTCTTTCATACAGGTGACCATTGCCGACAGCTGTCTGTCATGCAGGTAACGAGTTGATTTGGAGCATCTACCTGGTCTGTAGGGGCCAGATCTCTTACTGGTTGGTGGGGGATCAAATACTTATTTCCCTCTGCAGAATGCAAATAAATTCATATACTTTCCACAATGTGATTTTCCGGATTTAATTTGTGATGTGCTATCTCTCACTGTTACCAATAACCTACCCTTCAATTATGGGCTGCTCATGTCTTTGTCAGTGGGCACACTTACAAAATCAGCAAGGGATCAAATACTTATTTCCCCCACTGTATAAGGGCTAACATATATAGCAATATTGTTAGAGAAAATCTAAAGAAATAAGAAAGTGCTTAATCTGTCTCTTGATTTTACTGTGTTTTTTATAAGAATTTCCTGCTCTTATGAAGTCTTTTAAGATATCAATTTTTATCTGTTTTAATCATTAGTTTGATGAGATTTGGGTGGGGTATGCTACAGATTTTTAAGATCTGGTATTCCATAGAACTGACTCATTGGCATGTATTTATTCTTTATTTTTCATTTTTCATTGTTCTTTGGTAGTGACATTTCAGTGGGACTTCCCCCTTTGCTGTACCTTATCTGGAGACTGGATACATCTGCACATTGAGTGTGATCCTATGCATTTTGTTTGTATTTTATTTTATTTTTGTTTTTGTACCCTTCACTTCCCCCCCCCCCCCCACCTATTTTTCAGAACAGTCGCAATTCCTCCATCTCCAGGATTTTTATAAAAGGCTCTTCTGAATTGCAATACATGTAAGGATGCCAGGAAGCACATGTGATGCAGAAACAACCATTCCATAAAACTATACATTCAAGAAAAGAGTGGTATTACTCAAGAATGTCTATGTTTAAGTGCCTGCAGTTACATGTGCAAATGGCGATTTTTGTTGTTTCCATATATAAATATCAATGATTATACCTATAAAACTACTACTACTACTACTACTACTATTTAGCATTTCTATAGCGCTACAAGGCATACGCAGAGCTGCACAAACATAGAAGAAAGACAGTCCCTGCTCAAAGAGCTTACAATCTAATAGACAAAAATAAAGTAAGCAAATCAAATCAATTAATGTGTACAGGAAGGAGGAGAGGAGGGTAGGTGGAGGCGAGTGGTTACAAGTGGTTACGAGTCAAAAGCCATATTATAGAAACTTATACTTGTAAGTACAGTCAATTAAGGTATGATTCCCCAAAAGGTAAATGTTTACATTTCAAAAGCATTATAAAGTCGTTTTTTTTTTTTTTTTTTGGGGGGGGGGGCAGTTGAACTAAACACAATTGTCACCTTATAATCCATTACAAGCCCTGGCCAAAATAAGCACTTCACTGAAACTCCTGCATGACTTGGAGGAGAAAGAAAAGCCAATCCTAATAAATAAATAAACAGAGATATATTTTTTAACATATGCATGTAAAATGTCAAATGCATCTACAAATTTTGGACTGTCCAAAACATATGTCCTTTAAATCTGTGTATCCTAAGGTATCAATGCATTTAAACAGGGCCCACTGCAATCTCCAAGTATAAATGCCACTGTCTACCAATGTTAGGGGACCTTTTACAAAGCTGTGCTAAGAAATAGGTTTGGCACGTCCTTACGTGGTACTTTCTCATGCCCTAAACCCATTTTTAGCACAGTTGCCAAAAGGGGCTTTTTCCTATTTATGCAGGGGAATCCAAGATGGTCATCTGAAGAGAGCCATGGGGGTGTCTCTCCATCTGCCATTCCCCTTACAGATATGGGGGAAAATGTAATGGCAAATCTTGAGATTTTCCCTCCAAGTCTCAGATCCCTACCCTTGACTGGTAAATTACTATCTCTGAGGCACTTACCCAATTGAATACAGTGATTTCTCATGCTAGGCTGGCGGAAGCCAGTTACTCTGAGCCTTGAACTGAGTCAAGGGTCTTATTCTATGAAGGTTATGCTCCTAAATTTACACTTCTAAATTTATGCTTCTAAATTATGAGTGTAATCTATGTTCCTACATACATTTAGGAACATAAATTATGCTCCTAAATTTATCAGCGTAAATTTAGGACCCTGCATTTAGGAGTATAAACTATGCTCATAAAATTTAGGAGTGCAAATTTTAGTAGCGTAAATTTTGGAGCATAACCTTTATAGAATAAGGCTCCAAGTTGAACTACCTGATGAATCCCAGGAGTCAGAAGATTCCTAGACTTGCAGTGGGTTAGCAGGCACCCCACACTGCTGTCTCTTCTCAACCTCCAGCCGCCACACAACATATCATTAACTACGCAAAAACGTCCTATTCCTCAGCTTCCTCCGCAGTCCTCTACTGCAAGTGCCTCTTAAATGCCCTTCAGCCCTTACTGACCGCTCCCCACCTTGATCCACCCTCCTCACACCCACTTCCAAAACATTAAATAATCATTTAACAACTCACCAGATACTCTCCTTGCAGAAGGGTCCTCCAAGGGATCCTCAGCTCCGGAACATCACCTCCAGTCCCCCTTACCACTGGAATTGCCGAAATGGTGGGAGAACTCTGCTGTGCCGCACCTGACCTTGATTGAGCCTTATAAGACACACCAGACTAATCCTTTTCCTTCTCAGCGATCTAGACCGAGCAGATACCTAAGCACCCCCCACCAGAACCACCACACTCCTCTGGCCACCACATGACTTGACCCCAGACTGTTTTCCACGGCCCTTACCTCCCCCCTTTCCTTGACCCCCTCCCATACCAGATTTCCCAGGAGCCGTTACCCACACCAGCAAATAATATATATATAAACTTTAAACTAACTCTCCAATTAATAGCCTAAAATAAATAACCAATACCCACACAAAATAAAATCCCCCCCCCCCCCCCACAAATAAATATTTTAACCTTGTAATTAACCCACACTTACCCCACCAAACCATAGAACTCCAGCTAGCACTGCTCCTCAATCAACTCTCCAGGCACAGGGAATAATAAATACTGTCACCACCGCCTTGCTGCTCAGCCCTTCAATTCTCAAAGCTGGGAAGAAGATGCACAGCTGCACTACCATGACCGCGACCACGACCTTGATCCCATCACCCAGCCGGAAACCGAAAGTAGTAATAAAACTGAAGCCCTATTGCCTCCGCTGATCCAAAACAGCAGCCGCCAACCAAAGAAACGCCAGGTAAGTTAAACCTCCAGAAGAACCATAGGAAATTCTCTAAAATTCTCTCACAAAATTTCCTACCCGCCCCAGCCACCCACACCCGTTCCTGCCCACCCAAAGATTAACAAAAAAACGCCAAAACCTTTCAGCTTTCCCCAAGCTATCTCCATGCCAACCACCAATCAAACACCATTCATAATCCACCAATCTGCTTCTGCCTTGTTGCTATCCTACTATAATGTACCATTAACCATTTCAACCCTTCCTTCCCATTCCTCCTTTCTTATCCACCCCTCCCTCCCCACCTTTTCCATACCTATTATCCATCCATTCCTTCCTCTGACTCAGTCAATGTTATACACCCTCACAGTCAAAACTGTGGGGTCCCCTTATTGCAGCATTAGGCACAAGTTAGTGCCTAACACAGGGGTCGTTTTACTAAGGTGCGCTGAAAAATGGGCTGCGATAGTGTAGGCATGTGTTTTGGGCATGCGCAGATCCATTTTTCAGTGCGCCTGTAAAAAAAACCCTTTTTAAAATTTTTGCCAAAAATGGACGTGCTGCAAAATAAAAATTGATGCGTGTCCATTTTGGGCCTGAGATCTTACCGTCACCCATTGACTTAGTGGTAAGGTCTCATGCAGTAACCATGCGGTAATCGTCTACGTGTGTAGAATGATGATTACCGCCTGGTTTCCGTCGCACGCAGGAAAATAAAAATTATTTTCTGACGCACATAGCGGATGTACGTAAAAAGCAAAATTACCACCCGGGCTATGTGGTAGCCGGGTGGTAAATCCAAATTGACGCACATAGAACACACGTGCGCACCTACGCGGCTTAGTAAAAGGGCCCCACAATTTAATAAAAGGCCCTATAAGGCACAGCCAGGCTTCTAAAATGTTCTACTTTATCTTATGTAATAGTTTTACATGTGTACAGAATTACATAACAAAGTTTTCAAAGTACTAAAGAGAGAAAGTCATGAAGTTTGATTTGTAAAAGCATGTAGATTATTGAAACCTCTTGATTAAACTGACTAATTTTCTTTGTGGCTGCATGAAATTATTCATACAAGTACAGATATGACAGATGCTGTTAACTGGCACAGTGTGCTATTCCCTACATTATTGTTTCTATGAGTTACTGGCAATTAATCTGCTCTGTGTATATTCCATTATTTATATGTTTATGCTTTTTCATTTGTGGTAAAATACATTCTTTTATATATTTGGTTCTTTAGAGAACAATATTTGAATAGATGTTGGAATGATATAAGATCAGATAATGAAGTGAAAAGAGGACTGTAATATATTATTATGCACTTATCTTTCCAACAGCAAAAATCAACTGCTGATGCCTTTCCCCATGCTATGAAAAAAAAAAAATCAAGATTTTATCTTCAAAGAGAAAAGCAGAACTGGAAATTGGAAAATAGTGATAAGGTTTTAGAAAGCAAAAAGAAATCATATTTGATACTGCTTAGAAAAATCATGTAAATTTATTAGAACAATTTGATTATACTTTAATCCAGATTTGAAAATGAAATCAGTGGTCCTTTTACTAAGGTGCACTGAAAAATGGCCTGTGGTAGTGTAGGCGCATGTTTTGGACGTGTGCAGATCCATTTTTCAGCGCATCTGTAAAAATGGGTGAAGGAAAGGAGGGGGAGGTTTGGTATAGGGAAAGGGTTGTGAGAAGGGGGGAGGGGAGGGGGAACTAAAACATAAAACTCTTTGGTTAGTAAAATATGGAGACTGGATATGTGGTTGATATCTGTATTGAGATTTTTGCAGTGTATTCTGACATGTTATTTTTACATGGCTTGTTCGATTTATTATATTGTACTGTTGTCTTTGTAATAAACAGTCTCTATACATTTTTAAAAAATGCCTTTTTAAAATTTTGAACAAAAATAGATGTGTGGCAAAATGAAAATTGATGCACATCCATTTTGGGTCTTAGACCTTACCACCAGCCATTGACTTAGTGGTAAGATCTCACGCATTAACCGGGTGGTAATGGTCTATGCGCGTCAAACGCCTTTTACCGCCCGGTAGCGCCACATGTCAGAAAATAAAAATTATTTTCTAGTGTGTCAAAAATGAAATTACTACCCGGGCCATATGGTAGCCAGGCGGTAACTCTGAATTGGGGCACGTTGGGCGCGCGTAGGCACTTACATAGCTTACTAAAAGGAGGAGATCGGGGACATGTCGGGGTGTCAGAGGTGTGTCAGAAAGAGTCGCGGACAGGCTGGAAACGGGTGGAGTTGGCTTTGTGTTGGGAGACTAGTATAAATAACTATCTTTCTGTGTTTTAATATGTGGCCGCCGTGTTAAAGGCCTGGGCCAATAAAGTGAAGGGTCTTACTATGGGCCCCAGGCAATACGGTGGCTGTGTATTATCTGTGTGCTCCATGTGGTACATGCAGAGCAAATGCTTGCCATGCCTTCTGCATTTACTATAACCTTGAAGGGACATGGATTTTTGGTCAAAGGGGTGAGGTTTAGAGAACAGAATAAACCGGTTATGTCAGAGACTCAATTTTGCAACTGGGTGTGGGGGCTGTCGGGTGGGGGATCTGGCAGTGTTTGGAGCCATGATCGTAGCATCAGGTTTCTGTAGAGGGGATTGAAAACATGTCGGACGTCAGGTATGTGTTGGGGGGTGATTGAAGAGATCGGAGTTTGTACCCCTGCATTGCCAGTGACAGCACTTTATGCTATGAGACTGCGAGTAGAACAGCTGCCCTTACCTCCTCCTTTTGAGGTGGTGGTAAGTTCTGTTACACTATCGGCAATTGGGACAGCTAGCACACAGTAAAGACCCACGCACTAGCTATCACAGCCGGCCACACCTCTCTCCACCCCTATCACACCCTCACCTGGCCCACTCCCGTGTTAGGCAACTAACAAAGGCATTTTTACCATGAAGGCCTCTTTTTTAACGTGGTAGAGAGTAGCGCCACCTGTGCTGTCTAATGTGCTGATAACGCCATGTTAGCTGCTTAATGCACTTCACTTCACTTTTAAGTTAGCAATGTAAGACACCAGGGCCTTCTATGCTTAAAGAGATCATCCCCTTCCAGCTAGTTTAAGCTACCAGGTAAAACCAACATTATAACTGATAGCATCATTCAATGAATTCTTTAGTGTGGGACTGAAGTCTGAATTCTCAACAGGATTGAACATAATCTTATCAAAACTGCACCTCCTATTCTGTATTATAAACTCCATATCCCTCCCAAAATGGAGCAGAGATGACAACAAATCATGCAAATTTATTCAAATTCTGATTTTAACCTCAGAAGCAGCAAATGCTCCTTCCACTATGAAACACTGTAAAAAGCAGATGGTTTTTGTTTGTGTGGTGACTACAAGATATAGAGATCAGACCACTATTCTTAAGCATTTTTATCTCTCTCTCTCTCTCTCTCTCTCTCTCTCTCTCTCTCTCTCTATATATATATATATATATATATACAGCAAACTTACCAAACCTTGATAGCCCTAACCCTTTTAAGAAAAGGTAATGCTATAAATAGTACACTGGGTCTTTAAGCTCCAACATAATACACCTGCTACTGGGGAAACTAGAGTGCGCTGTTCTGTTATAGATTTCTACACAGATGCTACATTTTAGTAGAATCCTTCACCTCAGTGTCACATACAGAACATGGACAGACTCCCCAAACTAGGGGACTACAAGAAATATGCAGACAGAAATTGTCCCCTCCTCTCAACCACCAAGAAATCCAGACTTCCTAAGCACTGGAATACTGATAAAACAAACAAAAATGCATTTTTGCCTGTACTGTACAAAATACAAAAACAGGAAGGATGTACATTTACCAAAGCAGACACATCCTAATCCGTAAAAAGAGGGATCCAAAATAAGCCTGAATCAGTGGTGTAGCTAGGTGGGGCGCAGGAGAAGCGGTCATTCCCCTAAACAGCTGTTTAGAAAAAATGGCGCCTATGCGCCTCAACCCAATAAATATTTTTTTTCTGCTCCCTCCCGAGTCTTTAATCTTTTCCTATCTCTTCTGCCCGCGCTCTCCTGTCCACGAGGTCACTTTTACTTCCCGAAGTGTTCTCCCTCCGGCACCGACAATTCACAGTCAGCCTTCTGCCAACGTCGGGGCCTCTTCTCAGGCGCGTCCCACCTCTGTGGAAAACAGGAAGTTGCTTAGAGTAGGCGGGACATGCCTGAGGAGAGGCCCTGACGCTGGCAGAAGGCTGACTGTGAATCGATTCACCGGTGCAGGAGGGAGAAGGCTTCAGGGAAGTAAAAAGTGACCATGCAGACGGGAGAGACAGGCAGAAGAGAGAGTGAAGCCAATTTGGGTAATCTATTCACCCCTCCACCCCGCGCAGCCGATCTGCTGCATACACATTGTTGTTCTTTATTGTAATCTGCCTTGGGAAGTCTGATGTTAGTTTAAAAGATGATAGAATATACTGAAATTAAATGGAAGTAGAATTAAACTCTCCTTTCATTGGGGCACATGGAATCACATCTTCATCTGTGTTGTAGAAGTTTACCTTTTAGATACACAAATGGATTATTCTGTTTTTTGAACATGTTTCAGGGGCAAGCGGTTTTATAAGTCAAAATAAAATTAAATAATTTGTTTCATGCAGATCTCTTTTGTTTAAACATAAATGGGCTATAAGCCTCTAATGCAGTCCATTTGTTTTCTTATATTTTGTTCTTGTGATGACTTATACTGTGCCAAAACTGAAAACTCTTATCTCTGTCTGTTCGATAATAAAAGGAACACTATCCACCCTAAAAAAGTTGATTTGTGGCTGTACATGAGGAATTGTGAGGAACTTCCAGATGATTGAAGAACCTACGGGAAGGGAAGAGCAACACTTCAGCTGTAAGCACAGGTAGCACAACAACGGCGGCGGCGGTAGCGGCAGTTTTTGCTGGCACGGGGGGGGGGAACGACAGGTTCGCGGAAGGGGGGGTTCGAGGGGGCCGTAGCACGGGGTGGGGGGGGGGGAATTGCCTGCCTAAGGCCCATTTCCTTGCCTACAGAAACGGGCCTTTTTTACTAGTAGATTATAATAGTAAATATTACACACTTCCCATTTGCTTCACAGGTCAAGAACATCTGCTCTGATACTCCTGTAATTTTAGATTTTAAAAATATGCATTTCCTCTGACACCCTATGTTTTGCCTCACAAAAATTATAGAAATTATCGTGAAATTTCTTTAAAACTATATAGAAATTTTCCACAAATTCCCCGCTACCTGCTACAACCAATGAAATTCTCTGATGCACATCCCAAAGTGTGCTGGCCCTCTGTACCACAATTTACCATTTTACAGACAAAAATACATTTTCCCCATATCAGACCCTCATGGCCCACCTAAGGAAAGTCCCCGGAGACCCCCACCAAGATGGTAAAGTCCACAAGATAGAAGTGAAGACTATGAATCAAGGAACAGTGAAGACCTTCATCTGCCTTGTTACTGAGATGGTGCTCTTCGTACCTCACGAAGAGACATGAACTCTGTGGACCATTGTCCACTCTAGAGACTCAGAGATTTCCTTTCTCTCTCTCTCTCTCTCTTTTATGTTGTTTGTTTTATGTTGTTTGCTTCTCATTTCGGCTTCTGCAAGACAGAGAAAATAAGTTGCCTGGGTGAAAGAAAGCCCGAAACAGCAAGAAATTTGTCAAGCTACAAAAGATCCAGTTTACATGGACCTGCATGTCTATAATGTTTGGTTAATGGTAAAAGGT
Organism: Microcaecilia unicolor; assembly: GCF_901765095.1. NCBI lineage: Eukaryota > Metazoa > Chordata > Amphibia > Gymnophiona > Siphonopidae > Microcaecilia > Microcaecilia unicolor. The sequence goes on from NC_044031.1 coordinate 224,520,891, forward strand.
TAATAGTAGTATCTTCTGATACCAGACAGGGAGTGTTCTGCCCCCATTACATGGGGCAGCTTGTGCGGTCTGTGTATATCAGATTACCTGTCTGTATATTATAAAATTGTGTTTATGAACCAGGTTCCTGCATTTCTGCAGTCTTTTGTGATTAGCCTTTGTTAACACCTGTATCCTGCACTCAGTGTCTTTTAGAGTTCGTTACTTCTTCCCTCTAGGCATACTGGAAGGAGCAGAATTCCCCCCTCCCTCTGATTGCTTTCTGTGAGAGAATTGAGACAGGGCTGGAAGCTGTACCTAGGTCTTGGATCCGATGTCTAGATGGCATGAACTCTCCATATTGAGGCAGTAAATTGCTGTTTGTTTTTTATCCTCTCAGGGTAGAAAGGTATAGTGATTTTTCACCTCTGTGTAGCTGCTGTGCCTGTTGATTTCAGTATCCAAATTATCAGGCACTGACAGTTCCGCCCTCTCTGGAGAGAGGCTTATCACAAACAAGGGCCCATCTGTATGTGCAAAATCCCTAATCCATCTCAATGCAACTGCAAGTGACTGACTTGCTTTTTTTAAAATCTTGTCATCAATTAGATCAAATAAAGAATTGGGATTAAGGATCAAGATCACAGTCAGACCAGATTCTGCTTTCCTGCATGCAGCAATGGCAGTGAGCAATGGCCTCACCAGTAGCACTAGCAGCAGCAGCAGCATTAACTGCTGCATTTTTTTTTCTGTCTTCTAGTTACGTTTTTCTAGCTTCAGGGATGCTTTCTGACAATAGGAAGCACTTGATTTGGCACTCTTCTGGCCTCTAGAAGGCATTATGTTGTTAGGTCTGTATATCCAGAGAGTTAAACTTGGGACTGCTAGTTACCAAAAAACTAACTCTTAATCCTTAATCCCAATTCTTTATTTAATCCATTTGATGACAAGATTTAAAAAAAAAACACACAAGTCAGTCACTTACATTGAGAAGGATTGGGGATTCTGCACATACAGACTGAGTCCATGTCTGTGATCAATCTCTCTCCAGAGAGGAGGAACTGTCAGTGCATGGTAATTTGGAGAGTGAAATCAACAGGCACAGCAGCTGCACAGGTAATCATAAGCAGTCACACAGAGGTAGGAAATCGCTATACCTTTCTACCAGGAGAGGATAAAAAAACAAGCAACAGTCCACTGCCTCAGTATGGAGAGTTCATGCCCTTTACACGTTGGAACCAAGACCCAGGCACAGCTTCCATCCCTGTCTCAATTCTCTAACGAAAGCAATTAGAAGGGAGGAGGAGAATTCTGTTCCTCCCAGCATGCCTAGAGACAAGCAGGAACAGAACTCCAAAAGACACTAAGGGGCCCTTTTACAAAGGCATGGTAGGAGCCCTACTGCTGAGGTAGCATCAGTAAATGGGCTGTGTCAGCATTAGCATACAGCAGCTGCTAGTGTGGCTTAGTAAACATGGGAGCAAATAACTTTAGAACAGTAAAAAAAAGCATACTGGGTGACATGAGGAAAAAGGGAAACTCCCTTAAGGCTGAATATTTTGTTAACCCTTTTTACTAGCAGTATACGTTCTGCTTTCCCTTTAGGACAGTAGGTCTTGATAAGCTAGTATTGAAAAATATTGCTATGTAAACACTTGCTGAAAAATTGTGATTCACCGCAATTCCTAACCATTTTATAAGGATTTCTCCTTGAGCCACTGGACTGATTGCATTGCAATTGATCATCTTGCTTATTTGAACCCAGAAAATCAGAGTGAAACTGGGAAAGTGTATGCTTGTACTCAAATTCTGCAATAAATGCCCTTATTTCCTGTGTTTAAGTTGTTGCAATCAATGATCTTGAGGCGATAAATCTTGCCAATGGATGAATGGCTAGATAACAAGCAGGGTTTGTGATCATGATTGCTAATTGTCAGTGTTCTGCCCATATTTCCTTATACTTTGCAAAAATTATATTTTTCTAGCATAAATATCAGGGAGCCTTTTATGAAAGTACTTGTATAGTAAACTACTAAGTTGCCAAAAAGATGAGAAAAAAAATGAAGAAATGCCTTTGCTTCATTTGGAATGTAGATGCATTCAAAGTGTGTGCATGAGGCAGAAAGATTTAATTTCAGATGAAGAAGGAGTAAAATTCTTACATTTCAAATAAGGGCAGAAAGATGATTAGCTATTGAAAACTGTTTAGATGGCTTTCAGAAATTAGCACAAAACATTTTGCAATATTATTGGAACATATGAACACTTAAAACAGTGCTATTCAATCTTCATTAAAAATGTATAATTTTTAAACTAAAGTAGGGCCATGTAGTGAGAATCAGAGTTAGGTCAAAGCAAATGCACCATTTTGCATTGTGCAGCTGTGTTGTTACTGACAATGGCATTACATTGAAAAAATGAGTCATTAAACTTTAGGGACATGATTCAACTAAACTCAGGACTTAAACAAAAATTCTGAGTTGGCGAATAAAATATAATTGGATTCTATATTTCAAAAGATGAAACTCTGAGGGACTGTATTTCTCAGAACAGCTATTAAAACATCTTTGGCATAGATAGTAAGAATGGTCCTGGCTATGAAGAGGCAAAATACATCTAGATGAGCCTAAGTTAATGGAATGAAATACCTGTTGCCATTCAGAGAAAGAAAGTTCTCAGTTTTGCATATATCCCAGGGTTCTTTTTAAGTCCTATTTCACTGACCCCATTTATTTGTAGAGGAAGGCCATTAGGGATTGCTGAAGAGTTGTTGGATTGGGGCCCATGGGGGCATGGAGTTTTCAGTATAGCTGTGAATGTGTAAGGTGCTCAGGCTATTTTTCACTTCTATAACCAGGAGTTGCCTCTATTGCTAGAAATGTACTGATTCTAGACAGAAATTGGGCTTTATTTCTTTAATTAGTTAGTTGTGCCATTTATATCCCACATTATCCCAAATAAGTTTGAGTTCAATGTGGCTTACAATAAACAGTATAGGATATGTAACAAAGAATAATGCATAAAAAATAATTTGTTGTAGGAATCCAATTTTACAATACAGTATCATAAAAATACTGAGATAACTATGGAAGTTTAACATTTACAAAATGTATTATGAATGAGAAATTGTACATGAAGCAAAGAGAAAGTTAATGGTAAACAGAATAATAGCCAATTCAGTTAAAAATTAGTTGTTTGCGATATGGTTGTTCTTTGTGAAGGTTTGTTTGAATAGGAACAATTTGAGGAATTTGCAGAATCTAGTATATTCCTGTATATTTCTTATTTTGGGAGGTAAGGAGTTCCATCATTTGGTTCCTAGGTAAGTGAAGTCTGCAGAGTTGACAGTTTTGTAGATCACTTTTTTGCAATTTGGGAGGTGTAGTCTGAGATAGTTTCTTGCCTCATATTTAGTGTTTCTTTGAGGTAAGTTTATTAATGGTAGCATATAGTCTGGAGCTGTGTCATTTAGGATTTGAAAGATAAAGGTGCATAATTTGAAGGTGATTCTTGCTTTGATGGGAAACCAGTGTAATTTGATTAATAAAGGGGAGGCACTTTCAAAATGAGAGATTTTGTATATGAACCTGGCTGCAGTGTTTTGAGCTATTTGGAGTTTTTTCAACAGGTACTCCTTACAACAAGCATATATGGCATTACAATAATCCATTCTTCAGTGGATAATTTGGAGATTTCATAATATTTGTGAAGTGCCATGAGGGTTTTAGTGGTAATGAGGAGTAGTAAGAAGGGCATGCAATATCCTCATGACTGTACACCAGTGGAGTGGACTTCAATGACTGACCTTGCCTTGAAGAGGATTGAAGATTTTGTCTTAAGTCAGAAGTGGTGTGCCCAGTGCAGGACTGCTGTGAACATTTGAGTTAGCAGTACATACCATTCAGTAATTAAACAAAACTGCAACATACAGTTTTTCACAACCATTATTATTTTTATTTATTTGTTACATTTGTACCCCACATTTTCCCACCTATTTGCAGGCTCAATGTGGCTTACATAGTACCGTAGAGGTATTTGCCAATTCGGTAGATAGCACATACAAAGTTATATTGTGATCAGATGAGGTAGGTGTGGATCTTTCTTTTTTTTTTTCCAGCCCACTTTATTTTGCCATTTGATCTCTCATTTTGGCCACAATCCCAAGGCAAGTGAAGCCCTTTTTACCTTTTCATTTCTCAGTTCTCTTGGCTACACTCCCTAGGTACTCGAAGTCCACTTTACCTTGCCATTTTCCAGCTCTCTATTATTGGTCATGCCGCTAGGCACATGTAGCATTAAAATGCTGCTTTACTTAGAATTTTCTTCCACAGCATTGCACTTATCGTGTAACTTTGTATAACCGAATTGTAATTTTCTGCCAGCAATCCTCTTTTAATCATGCCACTAGGAGCACAAAGATGACATTACAACATGACTGTATTTAATAAAATTGTACTGTGGTGGTGGCGCCTTTGGTCAATTCTTCAAGTGGTTTTTCAGGCATTACCAATGGGACCCTGACCACCTGCCAGCCCACCAGAGTTATACTTTTCTCCATAAATAGGGTGGATGAGTTAAGAGGGGGGATGAGCTGAGAGGGTGCTGCATATTTTGTAACCTTGCTACTGAGTTATTTCCCTTAATCCATCACTATGAAGTCCTCTTATTATCAGTTAGTAATTTTACACCAATAATACTGCTGAACTGAGTTGAGTCTGAAAACAAATTATGCCTCATTTTGAAAAACAAAAGCTGAAAACCTGGCTTTTTCCAGTTTAATAGTGATGGAGATGGGCACCTTATGTGCAAAGTGAGGGGAGAAAGGATAAGTGAGTTTGTTATTTTATTATTTGTGCTTTCTTTTATTTTTTTGTATTGATTGGTAACCATTTTAGATAACTTTTGGCTAGTAAAGAAATGTACAAAATCTACTGTCCATCATCTTCTGGGAAGGTGGTTCTTGATGTTCGTGCCCTTCCTATGATCTAACCTCTACCTTTCTTAACTTTCTTGTTGAATATGATTTCACTATTCATGCACATAATCCCCAGAGGGCTCAAAATAATGAGTTCCTTTTATATTTGCAAGCAATATGATTTTACCAGCATAACACTCCTATATTTGGTATGGGTCATTGGACTGACCTGTGTTTTTAATAGGTTCTTTGTCTCTCTTGAGTCTAGAAATGTTTTCTACCATTTTGCCTGAATAGACCACTCCCTCTTATCATTTTACATTATGGTTCAATCTGCTTATTTACAAAGAGAAAGAGTAGGGAAGGGATCAAGCTCTTCAAAACAGGCCAAAGGAAATTAGAAACATTATTGAGGATGACTTGACATGGTACCGTGTTTTGGCACATAAGTGCCTGTTTTAGGAATATTGATAAATGTGTTTGACAATCACACGTATTTACAGCGAGATATCTTAGGATGTAAACATAAGCTGGTCTTTAAAAAGACCGTTGGTGGGTGTAAGGAGCAGTATCGCTTGTAGATGCCACTGTAAATCCTGATCCCGTTACCACTCTTTGTCTTTGCCTGGTTTACTTTGTGGGACTCTGGTGTTCTTTCCACTTTTGTGGTCCTCTTAATGCACTTCTTACCACACAAGGTGATCTCCTGCACTTATAGTAAGAGCCACAATTTGTGACCCAATGACTTATCCAGTGTAACTCCACATGACTTCTTGAACCTTCCCCTTGATCACCAAGTTGATTCTTGGAACTCTCTTTGGGCTAGTGGTTTATATATCATTGTCACTGATCTTGCTAGTTATTTTTTGGGGATTGGTGTGACTACAATATCTCCCTTGTCTGCTGGGAATTGTCCCTTTGCAAACATGTATGTGATATGTTTGGATAGGCACTCAATGAACCAGTCCAGTGGATCTTTCGTCAAGTAGTTAGGGCATTTGTCTAGTAAACAGTATGCATGTGCATATTTTGTCAGCAATGTCTTTACTGTGTCTGTTTTGGGTGATTTAAAAGTGGACCAGATTCTGTCTGCCATGATTTGGGTGGTGTTAGTTTTGCATTCTTGTAGGAAGTTAATGATAAATGTTTGTGATTTTGCTAGGTTTGAAATTTGTTTGCTATTTTGGTTCTGAAGTGTTGTGCAAGCTCATCTGAGATTGGTGGTGTGTCAGTTGATGTCAATACATCTAGGTTTTTCAGTAATTTGTTTATGAGTTTGTATAGTTTTTGGTATAGGTTTGTTCAAGGTTCGCATATTAGCTGTAGTATTCTGCTTTAGAATTTTTTATGTTTTTTGCATGTGTTCTTATAGCTTTTCTCCATATGGTTTTGTTTATGTCTGTTTTGGTTTTGGCCCATTTTCTTTCAAGTTTTCTGCACAGTTTTTTTTTTCATGCGTAGTAGTTCATCATTAAACCAAAGGCATGGTTGTTTTTTGTTCCTCATTTTCATTTTGATTGGTGTTATTTTGTTTAGTGTATTTTCACTTGTTTGGTCCCATTTTCTCATGAAGTGTATTTCCTCGGGTGATATGGTGTTCTGTTCATTCATCTTTGTTGTCCAGAAGGTGTGGCTTTCCCTCTGGTTGTGAGTGTGTGAGTTGTCTGTGGTTCTCTTTTCTTGCTGTTTTCTTTCCATTGTATAGTGAAAGTGGACTTGATGTGGTCTGACCATGTTACCTCTTCCCATTTATGGTTTTCTAATATGCGGTTATTGTTTGCTAAAATTCTGAGAGCTAGTATGTCTAATAGGTGTCCTTTTTTGTGAGAAGAGGCACCTTGTGCTGTTTTAAAGTTCCATTGGTTTATGAAGTTCATTAGGGTTCTGGTGTTGATGTCATTTTGTTTTTCTAGGTGTAGATTGATGTCACCTAGTAATAGGGCATTTGATTGGATGGTGCAGATGTTTGATATTAAGTCTATGAAATCATCTTGGACATTTGACCAACTGCTTGGGGGGGCAGTAGAACAGTATGATACATAGTTGGTCAGTTAGTGCTTTGTCAGTGATTTTGCATGCCATAATTTCAATTGCTGAAGATTTGTTTAGCGATGGGTTCTACTGTGAAGGTGGATTTATATATTATTGCAATGCCTTCTCCCTTCTTTTTAGTTCTGTTGATGTGTATTGCTTTGTATCCTGGTGGGCATAGGTTGAGTATTAAAGGGTCATCTTCTAGGTATAGCCATGTTTCCGTTATGAGCAGCAGTCCATTTCTATCCAGTCTCTTAGTATTGATGATCTACTTTTACCTAGACACAAAGAGACAGAGGAAGAGAAAGATATTGTGACGTGTGTACTACGATATACCAGCAAGGCAACTAGAATCTCTAGGATTCTGAGAAAAAATTGGTATATAATTCAAACACTACCTATTTTTCAAAATAGGATTTAAGATTGGCTTACAGCTGAGGCAGGAACCTCAAAGAAATTCTGGCTCCAGCTATACCCAGGAAGCCTCGTTTAACAGATTCAGAAATATTAGGACATAGGAGTTGTGGACAATGTAATATGTGTGAGATGATGATTAATACCAAGAGTTTTGTAGAGCCTAAGACCAGCAAACAATATACTCTTTATCAAAACACCACCTGTGACTTTGAATGGGTGGTATATGCCATCTTATGTCCATGTAAGAAGATCTACGTGGGACAAACATCACGAAGATTTACCACCAGATTAGTAGAACATAAGAGCAACATCAACATTAAAAGAACTACTGCTCCTTTAGCTGCACATTGTATTGAGTTCAATCATGCGTTTAACACCTTGAAATGCATTATCCTACAACAAATAAAATGGGATACGAAAGGAGGTGACACGAAATTAGTTCTACTACAACAAGAGCAGAGATGGTTATACCGTCTGCACACATTGTTACCTGATGGGCTGAATATGAAAATAGAGTGGAATCACTTTTTCTAAGAACAAAGTCTGATTTTGAATGTATCCATCTCTATGCCAAACCGATGAAGATAAGGAGATTAGGTGATTTGTTTATTGGAATGATCTAGATCCACTGGTGACTATAGATATAATATGGAAATTAAGAATGAGTTACATCATACACAGCTGACAGATAGGAGGAGCCTACCGATGCGCGTTTGACATCATTTAGATATAAGTATCGGCGCCATTTTGCAAGTTCTACACTGAAGTAAAGAACAAGGAGTTAAGGTTGGTGGTATGATCGATAAATTATGAAAGCGTCAACATATGATATCTTTCAACAGATACAGCCGAACAGCCCATGGACCCTGAAGAAGAAGGTGAAACTTGGGCCGAAGTCGGACCATGGATGGGTCATAAAGGACTGCATTTGTAGATAAGACTGCATAGAAAATCTTTTCAGCAGTAGACTGCACTGAAAATCTTCTCAGCAGCCAGCTAAGTAACCCCCGATGAATGTATCTACAATAGGGATACTTAGCAGAGGTTTTTAAGCCAGTGATGATAGGGCAGTGCTCCCTAAAGTTGTATAACACAAGGAGCACATGCCTGGATTGAGGCTTTTTCCTCTATATTCAAAAGAATATCTCATATTAGACGCTATACACATAGGAGTCTCCTAGAATTTTGTGTGCTTATATATTGACGATTAGACTTCATATAGCTCTGTCTGATATACATTATAACTTTTAGTCCTGGACATTTTTCCTTTGTTCCATTACTGCAGAAAAACATCCAAGTTTTGAAAACACCCAAATCCCGCCCTCAATACAACCCCCTTGTGATTTGCACACACTGAAGAAAAAAACACCTCAAATCCAAAATCCAAAAATCGTTCAAATGTCATTTTATGCAGTTTTTGAGACGGTTTTTCTGTTTTGAAAATGATCCCCTAATAGCATTTGTTTTGTTTTATTGATAATTGCATATATGAACTCTCATTATGCTATTTTTATGTTAAGATATAAATCTGCATTTTAATTCAGCAGAAGAAACACATTGATATGTGGATGCCTTGGAAGTAATCAGCATTACTTTCTAGTGAAAATGAGGAAACTATGCAACAAAGTCCTTGTTCAACCTTCCCTCAAATGAATGTAGGATGTACTTGAATTTCAAACACATTTTTTTTATAAGCAATAGGAGTTTTCTTCAAATGCCTTTGCTGCTCAAAGGAAAACACATTTCAAACTCATTTGAGAGAAAGTTAAATGAGAACTAGACCGTAAGGATTCATAAAATCTTTTTAAGTCTTCCCATTTCTTTAATCCATTTTTTAGTGATTTTTTTTTCTAGATTCTTCATGGCTGACATGACTTAATCCAAAAGACTTTTAATCTTGAGAAGTTAAACAGTGGAAGAGATCTATTTTTGACTGATTATCAAGTGTTACTAAAGGGGAAACTCTGGTCAGATTTGAACATATATCCCCAAATTCTATATAGTGCAACTTGAGTTGCGTATGCAAATATGGAAATATATTCTCTCTTTTTTTTTTTTGCACTACTGTTTCACTTCCATTAAAGTGCATATTAATTTCATCTGTATATTTGTTGAGATTGTGTAATCATTCAATTCAAACTTTTGAACTACTATAACATTATTCTATTTTTTCCCAGTTACATGTCTTATTGTTCTACATTATCAATACATTTATAAGAACTGTCTGTTATCACAGTTTCTCTTATGGAATGGAAGTTATTTGGATGTTTGTTACCCTTCAAAAACTAATCAAAATTTACTTTAAAAAAAACCCACTTTTTACAAGCAGTATGGCATTTAGTATTATTTATAATATTTTAATCATTTACATTTTAATTAATTTTACCAAGTTTTTGAAGTTTATTTTTAGGCACTTCATATTTTCAGCTTCTCTGTTATGTCTGCATTTTCATAACACCTGTGACATCACTGAAACACAAAACAAAATGGCCACTGGAATGCATAACAATTCAAACTTCTTTCATGGATTTCTCAGTGTTTTTGCTTTCAAATTACTTGTTGGAATAGGGCACAGTGTGTAGATTCACAATCCATAATCGTTTTTGCATTTTTTTAATTTTTAAAACTCCCATTTTTTCCATACTCTCACTCCATTTTAGTGTGATTTTTACATTACATAGCACATTGTACACATTAACAACCTTTGCAATGATGACATTTATAAATTAGTACCTTGTTTTATCTGGATAATTGCAATTAAATTGCTTTTAAGATTTCTGCAGACAATCTGACACTTGACCTCACATGGAACATAAATAGTGCAGAGCAGTACTCAGAAGATTCAATGCTGTTAGTGAGAAGGTGAATCTGCTTTATTGATGAGAATATGCTGCAATGTAGGTATATTGAATTGGCTCATTTTCAACTACTTTTTCAGAGATGCTATGCTTTACTGCTATTTTTGTTTTAAATAGTCCTGTTTGGATTTCTTATAGTTTTTCATATATTTTTTACAGATATTTGGAGACGTTATTAGGGGAAAGTTCGGTATTTTCCCCTGTAGGTACAGTATGTCTTACTTTCACATCTCTTGCACCTCTGTTGGCTTTATACACATTTTCTGAGTAGATACATTTTTACATGTAATGTGTGCATGTTTTTACATGCAGTTTATATATGCATGTTCAAATTATTATTGATCATATATGTTTCTCTATTTATAATTGTTTTAATTTGGAGATATTTCTAATTATATTTTTCATTTAATGTTATTTATTGATATCTTTATTGTGATCAATTACATATATTTTATTTGTTTTAATTTGCTTATATTTTTATTAATGCTGTTTGTTGATTTTATCATTTTGACTAATTGTATATTTTATCTGTTTCTTATTAGTTTCTAATATCTGACACAGCCGTAGGGTGAAACATGGCCACGTTGGGTATTTGTCTAATAAATTTGCCCAGCAATATCCTTGGTCTGCTTTTTGCTTGCTATCACATTGGTGTGCAGATCATCACCTCTCTTGTTGGTTGCCAGTGTTATAGAATAACCCATTCCATGCTTAAAGTTAGGCATGGGCATTTACATCAGGTTTTCATTGGTATAAATGACTGTGCCTAAATTTTAGTCATGTGGATGACACTACGCATATTCTAAAAACCACTCCTAACTTTAGGTGTGGTTTATGTGTAGTCGTGTTTCCCATCCATGTCAATTTTTTAAGTGCCAAATATAGAATCTGGCCCATAATAGCTAATATATGCTCCACCACTACTACTTCTCTTAGACTTTCCCTTTCAAAACGATGTACTCAAAAACATGCACATTTTTTATTCACCTTCTGAAACATCTAAAGTTTATTCTCACTCCTCCCTCAGGAGACTGGCATTGACACAAATATTTAAAATATACATAGAAACGTGGAGGGGGATAATCGAACGGGGGCAACCAACTCTAAGGACGGCCCTGGGCAACCCGTATTATCGAAACAAGATGGATGCCCATCTTTTGTTTCAATAATGCGGTTGGGGACGCCCAAATCTTCACATTTAGGTTGACCTTAGAGATAGTCGTCCCCGGTTTTTGGAGATAATGGAAAGCGAGGACGCCCATCTCAGAAACGACCAAATACAAGCCATTTGGTCATGGGAGGAGCCAGCATTCATAGTGCACTGGTCCCACTAACTGAATGGAAATAGCCCTTCCCTATCCGGAAAGGAATGAACGTGCATGGCTGTCCAAAATGTGGATGTTTCTGTGAGAAGGATGTCCATGCCTTTGCTATGCCTCCAACAACCTCTTTATTTATTTATTTGGATTTTGGATCACAAGTAGCAGCAGTGGGGTTTGAACCAGCCACCTCTAGATTGCAAGACCAGTACTTTAACCACTAGGCCACTCCTCCACTTCTTTGAAATTTGGCCATCCCTGTAGGGGGCAGTTGAGGATGACCAAAATGTTTGAAAGAAGGAGGTCCATGCCTTTGTTATGCCTCCGCTGACACACACATTCCTGCCCACCCCTCCCCCCCACAGGGATGGCTAAGTTTCAAGGACATGGAATAGTCTAGCGGTTAGAGCACTGGTCTTGTAAGCCAGAGGTGGCCAATTCAAATCCCACTGCTGCTACTTGTAATCCAAACAAATAAAGAAGGTGTGAGAGGCATAGCAAAGGCATGGATGTCCTTCTCACAATATCCACATTTTGGACATCCTCAACTGCCATCATAGGGACGGAGGCATAGCGAAGGACATACTCTAAAAAAAAAAGACAAAAGTTTTTGAAGTTGTTTTTTTCGGGGTGGGAGGTGGTTATTGACCACTGGGGAAGTCAGGGGAGGTCATCCCCGATTCCCTCTGGTGGTCATCTGTTCAGTTCAGGCACCTTTTTGATGCTTTGTCGTGAAAAAAAATGGACCAAGTAAAGTCAGCCAAATGCTCGCGAGGGATGCCCTTCTTTTTTCCATTATCGGCCGAGGACACCCATGTATTAACCATGCCCCCGTTCCGCCTTCAGTACACTGCCAACACGCCCCCTTGAACTTTGGTCTTCCCCATGACAGAAAGCAGTTGAGGATGCCCAAAGTCGGCTTTCGATTCTGCCGATTTGTGCAACCTTAGGAGAAGGACGCCCATCTCCCGATTTGTGTCGGAAGATGGGCGCCCTTCTCCTTCGAAAATAAACAGGATAGTAGCATAGTAGATGATGGCAAAGAGGATCCATTCCTTCTGAACAGGATTCCTTTATGTTTATCCCACGCATTTTTGAATTCCGTTACCGTTTTCATCTCCACCACCTCCCGCGGGAGGGCATTCCAAGTATCCACCACTCTCTCCGTGAAAAAATACTTCCTGACATTTTTCTTGAATCTCATTTCATGTCCTCTAGTTCTACCGCCCTCCCATCTATGGAAAAGGTTCATTTACGGATTAATACCTTTCAAATATTTGAACGTCTGTATCATATCACCCCTGTTTCTCCTTTCCTCCAGGGTATACATGTTCAGGTCAGCAAGTCTCTCCTCATACGTCTTGTAATGCAAATCCCATACTATTTTTGTAGCTTTTCTTTGCACCGCTTCAATTTTTACATTCTTAGAAAGATATGGCCTCCAAAACTGAACTCAATACTCCAGGTAGGGCCTCACCAATGACTTATACAGGGGCATCAACAGCTCCTTTCTTCTGCTGGACACACCTCTCTCTATACAGCCTAGTTACCTTCTAGCTATGGCCACCGCCATATATTTTTTAACTTTTTTTAAAACTCAGGCAGTATTAAAAAGGTAAGAATGGAGGTATATAGGGGTGGTCTGTTTGTACTGTGACCTTCTTTTGTAGGATTATTTGAGTGAAATCTCATTTGGATTTTAAATGTGATTTAAGAATTCAAATTTTACATAAATTGCAAGAAAGCATGGCTGTAAGTTATTGTATGAGGGGTCTTTGTGGTAGAAATTTATGATTTTAAAAACATTGGGAACCATGCAAGGTTCTGCATAGGCAAGCTGTTCCCATACAATTTCAGTGCATGATCCTGATTCGCTGCGTCTGTCTCTAAGGAGCCTGTTTCTAGGGTCTGCACAGAAGTTCATGGGGGGGGGGGGGGGGAGAAAACGGTTGCACTCTGAACAGGCAGGATGTATGTCTGAGAGTCTGTGTGAGTAAAATGTGAAGTGAAGAAAGAAATATTTTGATGAACGGCAGTGAGAATTAAATTATAACTCTATTTTAAATAGATTTTAAAACTAATTTTGTGTCAAAGTAGGTGAGGGAAAATACTGTAGTTGAGTAAAATGGAGAAATCTTTTGAACTCTTATTAGATCCATACAAGTTGTGAGTTAAATCCAACTTTAATAATATATGGCCTCCTTCATGAAGCCACGCTAGTGGCTCCCGGTGCGGTAATGCCAACAAAGCCCATCCATTTGTGCATCTATAACATAAACTTCTATAAATGAGATGAAATGAAGATGTGATTTCATGTGCTGGGAGCTTAATTTTTCTTCCATTTAATTTAAATATATTCCATCTTTATAATACCAGGTTTCCCAAGGCAGATTACAATAACAGTTAAGATGAACCCATCAGGATCCAAAATATCCTCACTTAAATTTGGCCCTGCTTTACTGTGGAAAGATTAGCATAAAATATAGATTTTATTATTGCTGTTTCTACCAGCTACAGTAATTGTAAACTGTTTTAGTGCTATTCAATTTTATTTCATGATATACAATATCTAGATATGGGAAGTTTGCAAATAAATAAAAACACTATCAAATAAGTAGAAAAAAAAATCCTTTTCCCATCACCTTTTAAGGCACTGCCTTATCCAACTGGAACAGCTTGAGACTTTTTACATATGGACTACACATAGGCAGTCCGTTATTTTTAATAAGCTTTTCCTATTGTTTTCAATAATGTTTGCTATTGTTTTGAGTGTACCAATGTGGCGGCAAGCTCTGCCTACTGGCTTCAGCCCACATAGGGCCAGATTCTATATAAAGTGTTTAAAAATGCACACAGTAATTTCTAACTAAGCGTATTCTGTAAGCAGAGCCTAGATTTAGGCATGGTATATAGAATACACTTAGTTGATATCCCAGTTCCTAAAACTACGTACCTCCATTTACACCAATGAAAACATGGCATAAATCCCTGCACATACATTTACATGTACTGGGCCGTATTCTATAACTACATACGGACATTTTGGAATGCCCACAAAACGCCCATTTTCCCACCCATAACCATGCCCCTTTTGAACTGCATGAATTAGAATTTAGGCACAGTTCATTACACTTAGTGAGTTGTGCACGTAAATGCCAATTACTGCTCATTATTGTTTGTTAAGTGCTGTTATCAAAGCTGATTAGCTGGTTAAGCCAATTATGTGAATTGTTATAGAATATGCTTGGATTTCAGAGTAGAATACTAGGAGTGATATATAGAAACTGGGGGATGCCGTCTTCTGTTCTCAATCTAACCTCCTTGGACCTGCCTGTCTCTAGTGATTGAAAACACAATATTGAAGCACTTCCCCCCCTCCCCCACTGGCAGCAATGCAGCTGGAGGACTCCCACTTAGCTTAGAGGGAACAGTGGATCACAGTGCTTTATTGTGACTACCACTTGTATAGTATTTATAGATTTTATTTATTTAGTAGGATTTATTTACCGCCTTTTTGAAGGAATTCACTCAAGGCGGTGTATAGTAAGATGCACTCATTACCTTCTAAGTAGTAAACAGGAATTGCTTCTATACTAACTCAATAACAAAGTGCCTTTCTGTAGCACCTGTAAGGGGACATGGTGGGAATGCCTCCCAACAATGGACAGGCTTTACGCTTATCACATATTAATACATTTAATGCAAGGTCAATGCAAAACTTTATCACACTTTAGTAAATAGGTCCCTTATTATTCTGAACTATTTTTTTTTCATTTGCTATGACTTACCTAAACTTTGCACTCCTAGGTGAATTTAATGTGAACTGTGATGTCGTTGAAGCAAAGCTGACCAGGTTCTTATGGGAATAAGCTGATCCTCAGACGTGGGCTGTAACACCTTTCCATGTGAACATCTACTGTGAGACCTATCTGTGTGATTAAGTTTGCTGCTACTCCCTGGGACATCGTGACTCCACCCCCTAGTGACATCAGCAGGAGCACTTCGACTATATAGGGAGGAGCAGTGTGCCTGATAGAGAGCTTCATCTTCTCTATAAAGCTGATCCTGAGATATAGGCTGTAACTCCTTTCCACAGGAACATCTACTGTGAGACCTATCCATGTGATCAAGTTTGCTGCTACTCCCCTGGACACTGTGACTCTGCCCCCTTGTGACATCAGTGGAAGCGTTTTGAGTATATAGGGAGGAACAGTGCACTGGATAGAGTGCTTCATATGCTCTGTAAAACTGATACTAAGACGTATCTGTGTGACCAAGTTTGCTGCTACTCCCTGGGACATTGTGACTCTGCCCTCTGGTGACATCAGTGGGAGTGTTTTGAGTACATAGGGAGGAGCAGTGTGCCAAAGGCGCATGCGCCAGAGGAAGGCATAACAATTTTGGTGTGCCAACAAAGGAGCTCGACAAAGGAGCTCCTTTGTTTGCTCCTTCATGTGGACTGTGAATGGATTTGGAAATTAGTATACCTTTTGTAGATTTTAAGAGTAAGTTAAGGGACTGTGAACATGGCAGAATTCCCATATTAGTTGGTAAGGGAAAATCTGGAGATTTAAATTTTCTTTCATATCAGAAAGATGTGCAGAGCTTTGATTCTTGTTTCTAAATGTATGGAAGTTCACAAAGAAAGAAAATGATTTTAAATTTGCAATTAATCAATGTCAGGCCTGTTAGAAATAAACTACCAGTGATTTATATTTTTGTTTCTGTATACTTATTGAAACATTTTTGGACTTATGAATTTTGTATAAAAATGATATTTCATCTCATTCATTAATTGCAAGCCGTTTGATTATAGCAGCCAGGTGGAAGCAGGTGGAGGTTCCATCCATACAGCACTGGTAGACTACCAGTGATTTTGTATTTAATTTCTGATAATAAGATTGATGTTCTCTGTGTTACGGAGTCATGGTTGACTGAGGAGGACCTGGTATTGGTTAATCAAATTCGTCCTATGGGATATAATGTCCAGTATCAATGAAGAGTAGGGAAGAGAGGAACAGGTGTTTTGACAGTATACATGGATGTTTTGAATTTGCATAAGGAAAAAAGTATTGCTATAGAAGGGATAGAACTCTTAGTAATGACCTCAAAGTTTTTAAATGTTGTTTTACTGTATGCAGCTCAGGAGTTTTACATAAGGATTTTTATTATTTAATGGAGTAATTAGTAACTTTGAAGTTGGATTGGAAAAGATCTCTATTGATAGGAGATTTGAATATGCAAGTTGATCTTTGTAAAGAGGTTGATGGAATTATGAATTTCATAATTTCTATGGAAGGTCTTGGATTGTTTCGATTAGTAACACAGCCGACACATGTTGCTGGACATATATTGGATTTAGTTTTTGCTCCAAGGAATCTGATAAATGGAAATTCATGCTATATTAAATGAGTATGTTTTCTTCTATGGTCAGATCATGCAGTAGTATCTGTAAAAATAGAGTTTGATGAAAAGCTAAGACAGGGTAAATCAGTAAAATGGGTTAAAAGGAGAACACCGTATGAGTTTAAGGAGTGGTAATCTCCATTGGATAGGAATTTGCAGTTTTTGGAAATTAAAGAAGGTGATTCTGCAGACTTTCATGCGAAGAAATGGGTTACCTTATTATCTCATTTTTTAATGAGGTTGCACCTCTGAAATAACAAAGGGTAGTGAGAAATCATATAGTACCCTGGTTTAATGATGAATTAAGGCTTTTAAAGAGAGAATTAAGGAAGAATGAAAGGGAGTGGCAAATTAATCCTTCAGGAGGCTCGCAAGAAATTTACTTAAGAAAGCTGGTAGAATATAGGGAAAATAACAAATATGGTGAAATGTGCTTTTTTAAATGAATCTATTGAGAAGCCTCCTATTTGTGATTGTTTCAAAGTTAACAGGTAGTATGGATAATAAAGATGTTTCTTCTATTTCTATTTCTTGTAATGATTTTGCAGAAGCATTTAAGAATAAAGTAGACAAGATAGTAGAATGCTTTGTTTTCTTGAAACTGTCTGTTGAATTAGAATGGTCTTTGAAAGAGGAAGAAAAATGGTCTGAATTTACATTAGCGACAAATAATGTGATGAAAAAAAACTTTAATCAGGTGAAAAACAGCTATTGTAAGTTGGATGCCTGTCAGCCTGGTTTGTTGAAAAGCTTGAAAGAGCAGGTTGCTTCATTTTTGGTGCAAATAGTGAATAGATGCTTTAATTTGGGATGTATGCCTAAGGAGTTGAAGAAAGCAGTGGTTAGACAGATGTTGAAAGATAAAAAGGGAAGTAAAGACTCAGTGGATAACTTTAGACCACTTTCTTCACTGCCTTTTTTAGCTAAGATAAGGTAGAAAATGTGTTCTCTGAGTTGTTAGACTTCTTAGAGACAAACAATGTATTGAATGTTAACCAATTTGATTTTATTTTCAATCATGATACAGAAACTTTGCTGTCGTCATTATTTGATGTGATTAGAACTGGATTTAATGAAGGTAGGCTTTTTTTTTTCTTTTCTTGTAACATTAGACATTTCTGCAGCCTTTGATACAATCAATCACAAGATTTTGCTTAATAGATTGTGTTCAATTGGTATTGACAGTAAGGTGTTGTGCTGGTTTACCTATTTTCTAGAGGACAGACAATTTTGTGTTGCTTTAGGGGAAGAAACATCAGAGTTGAAAGAAATGAATACAGGAGTACCTCAGGGATCATGTTTGTCTGCAGTATTTTTAAACATATTTCTGTTCCCATTATGTCAGTTATTGAATTGCTTAAATCTGAATTTTAGGCTTCAGGCTGATGATATTTAATTTCTTCTATTGATGACTCAATTAAAAATATTTTGATAGGTTGAATATGATACTTTCAGTTGTAGTTAGCTGGATGAAGGCAAACTGTTTGACGTTAAATGTGAGCAAAACAAAGATTCTATTGCTCTAATACATTTCTATAGATGTGCCAAAATTGTTGCAATTTGAAGGAGAAGAAATGCCTATTGATGATAATCTAAGAGATTTAGGTGTGATGGTAGACTCCAGCCTGAGCATGAAAATGAATACGCAAAAGAATGTGAAGGATGTATTTTTCAAATTGCATCTAATTAAACATTAAAAAAATTATTAACTCAACAAAACTTCAGAACAGTAGTGCAGAACTGTATAATTGATTATTGTAATAGTTTGTTACTTGGCATTTCTAGATCTCAGTTATAGGCATTACGGGTAACACAAAATGCTGTGATTATAATTTTGGTAGGTGTCAATAGATATGAGCATATCTCACCAGGTTTGAAATCTTTGCATTGATTACCCATTGAATTTCATATTAAATTCAAATTTTTGTTCTTAGGGCCTGTTTACTAAGCTGCGCTGTAGACGTGCTACCATTTTTAGCGTGCACTAAAAATTAGCATAAGTTAATGCTAGAGACACCCTTAGGAATATATGGGTGTCTCTAGCATTAGAGCTTGCTAACTTTTAGCGCATGATAAAAATGCTAGGTCTTAACTGGTAAGGTTTCAGAAATATTATCAGCAAAATTATGTGCATCAGCTTTCCAGAACCCTGAGATCTGCACAACAATTGTATTTAGATATACCTTCATTTTGAGTTGTAAAATGAAATGAATATAGAGCTGCTATTTTTTATATAGCAGGTCTTTGTGGAACAGTTTACAATTGAGACTTAAGAAAATACAAAAGATCAAACAGTTCAAAAGAGAATTGAAGACCTATTTTTTTTTTATAGAAGTGCATGGAGCTGAAGATGATCTAATTTGAGAAGGTGGAAGGGATTAGATTGAGTGATAAGATTAAGGCCCTGTTTACTAAGCACGTTAACATTTTTAATGTGCATTAACCATGTATGCACGTTAACCATGTATGTGCCTACAATGTCCCTATAGGCACCTATAAGGTTAGCTTACATGCTAAGTGTAGGTGTGCTAAAAACACTAACACACATTAGTAAACAGGGCCCTAAAGTTTTAAAAGATTTTTATGTTTGACACATTAATCACAATTGGCCAGCAAATAATATTATCAAACTGGAAAAATTTGACTCATCTGAATGAACACTTCTGGTGGCAATGTGTTTTGCTATACTACAAGTATGAACTAGCTTCCACACATCTAACAGGAGTCATCAACAAGAAGAACCTAATATGGTCACCTCTCAAAGACTATATCAACATCCTGCAGTGATGGACTCACAATTTTCCTTTCCTCTGCACAATATGTTTGTTTATGTATTTGGAACTTTATAAGTTTTGTTCTTATATGAAAATGTAATAACATTTCTGGGAAAAATAATAAAAGATTTTTATGTTGCTTGTTTGTTTTCTTGTTATTTTATTTTAGTTAGTTCAGTAATGTTGCGGTGTGAAGAATTGCATTTTGATTTTATGTATCTATCTTCTGTAAATCACTGAGAACTTTGGACTGTGCAGTATAAACATGTATAAATAAAATAAATGAGTGGGCTTTGTGCAAGAAATTCAGGAAATAATACATATTACAGGCCACATTTGGAATCCTGTTTTTAGTCCAGTGGATTTCAGAATGACCTTGGAAAAAGATAGGGTATGTCAAGTGTCCTGGACTGAGTATTCTTGTTTACTTGTTTGTCTTGTCACTGAGAATAATAAGCAGTCTGTCCCCTGGGGTCTTATAACAGAGAGTTTTGCTTAACCCATTGAAACTGATAAATCATCTTTATAAGGAAATCTGTTGTTCAGGTAGTTAATTTATTGGATTCTACAACTGAATCATCTCTTAGGGGTCCTTTTACTAAAGTGTGTTAAGCAGTTAATACCTACAGAAGGCACATTAACCACTAGCAGGCCGATGCTCAGAACCAAACGCAGGTGCTGGAGGCTGTTAGTGCTGGATTAGCGCCCACATTAGTGAGCAAAGAATGCTCAGAGGCTCTAGTACGGGAGACAACGAACACACGTCATTTCCTATTCCCTCCCAATGCTCAGAGAACAGCCCAAACCCACCCTTACTGCTGAAAAAAATAATGCCAGCTTTGAGCAGGCATTTGGGTGTTTGATGAGAGGATTTCTCATGTTTCATTCTTTAAATTCTGACAGGAGTGGAGGAGTGGCCTGGTGGTTAGAGCACCAGTCTTGCAATCCAGAGGCCAGTTCAAATCCCACTGCTGCTCCTTGTGATCTTGAGCAAATCACTTAATCTTCCATTGCCTCAGGTACAAACTTAGATTGTGAGCCCTCCTGAGACAGAGAAATATCCAGAGTACCTGAACATAACTCACTAAGTTACTACTGAAAAAGGTGTGAGCAAAATCTAAATAAACAAAATATAATTTTGGAAGCAGAAGGAAGCTTGTGCAAGCCCCTAAGTGCTGGTAGTAAGATACAAATGTTTGCAAGTCAGAGCAAACTAAAAAATGAAAGCATACATTGCACCTGTTTCCTGCATTTAAATATAAGCCTTCCAAGTAAAAACATAAAAATAAAAATTGAAATGCTTATATTTAAAGGCACAGAAACCAGACACCAATCTGTACTTCACTTTTGGGTTTCCCAAGTGTCTGCACACAGGAGCTGAGCTTACCAGAAAACTGTTCTGCATATGCGCCAAACATGCCCCCCCCCCCCCTTGCTTTTGCTTTTACAGAGTGCATATAATTTGAAAATCATTTCCTTTGAGCATTGGCAAACTAGGTTTCTATGCTGTTGACTTACCACAGCAGTTCTTGAGCATCAGCCTGTAAAGCAGAAGAAAAATAACAGCTATCACAGTGAATGACAGTTTGCCCACACTAATTCATGTGTTAACTGCATATTGTATTAGGAGGCAGGAACTAGGTGGGTCATTGGTGGGAGAATAGGCATGGATTGCATAATGTGGTGAGTGCATGATAATTAAAGCTCTCCAACTTCCATTTGTACAGTTAGTTTGGCCTCACTTATTGCCTCCTTAAAAAGAGGTGCAAAGTGTTGTTGCACCAATTGTGACCAGGTTCTACTTGTGCTAATGCACATGTCCATGCACTAATTGCACAGAGCAAACTGGGCACACCGCAAATAATAAGTGCACGGCCTTTGAGTCGAATGCATGCTGATTTCTGCTGTTGGGGCACATTAACCCCCGGATTCTATTTAGCACGCCCAGAGATCCGCACTGAAATCGGTGTGGATTCTGTAATAATGTGCACAACTCATTTGGTTTTTTAAGCTAATCAGCACTGATGACAGTACTTAACAAGCAATAATGAGCACTAATTGGCACTGATTAGAATTTAGACGCACAACTCACTAAGCGTATTCTGTAATGATGTGCGCCAAACTTCTAATGCACACAGACAAAAAAGGGCATGCTTGTGGGCGGGGAAATGGGCACTTTGTAGGCATTCCGTAATTTACGCACGTACTTATAGAATATGGCCCAGTGTGCCTATATCTACGTGCCAGGATTTACACCACGTTTTCATTGGTCTAAATGGATGCACATAGATTTAGGTACTGAAATATCAAATAAACGTATGCTATAATCAGCACCTAAATCTACTACTACTTATCATTTCTATAATGCTACTAGACATACACAGTGCTGTACACATTATATGCAAGTACTTTCTCTGTCCCTAGTGGACTCACAGTCTAAGTTTTTGTAACTGGGGCAGCGGAGGGTTAAGTGACTTGCCCTGGGTCACAAGGAGCTGCACTGGGACTTGAACCCAGTTCCCTAGGATCTCAGGCCACTGCATTTACCATTAGGCTACTCCTCCACTTATAGAATAAGCTTAGTCGACATTGATTGCAGCGCTGCTTTTTTTAGGCATCACATATAGATTCTCCCCCTAAGTGCAAAATCTTAAAACACCTTACCAAAAGATCCCCTTAATGTACTAGCACCTGTATTGCTTGACTGAACTCTGCCACAGTCATCCCCGGTGTTCTGCAGAAATAAGTAAAAATAAACAGTTTACCAAGGGGTCCTTTTATTAAGCTGCAGAAGAAAGTGGTCCTAGTGCACCACTAAGGCCATTTTTACTGCAGCGGAGAAATGGCAGAGCAGGTGGTGGGAGGCGAGGCTGGTGGTTGGGAGGCGGGGATAGTGCTAGGCAGACTTATACGGTCTGTGCCAGACCTGGTGGTGGGAGGCGAGGCTGGTGGTTGGGAGGCGGGGATAGTGCTGGGCAGACTTATACGGTCTGTGCCCTGAAAATGACAGATACAAATCAAGGTAAGGTATACACAAAAAGTAGCACATATGAGTTTATCTTGTTGGGCAGACTGGATGGACCGTGCAGGTCTTTTTCTGCCGTCATCTACTATGTTACCACGTTACTATGTTTTCATTTTCCTTATTAAAGGCCACACGCTAATGTTGAAATTAGCATGTGACTATTAAAAAACAAATTAGCTGTTGAGCACGTTCCAAAATCTATTTTGTAGGCAGTAAGGGCTCATGTGCTAATCCTGTCCTAATCAATTAGCATGCCCACTCTCTGCAGAAAAATAAAAAATATTTTTTTAGCGCACGGTTTGCGTACACAGATTAGGAACTTATCACAGGATGCCTGAATGCGTCCTGTGGTAAGCCCTTTTAAACTGCGGTAAACATACGCTATCGCTTACCGCAGCTTAGTGAAAGAACCCCTAAGTGAAAGCAAAAAGTCACTGGAGGAAAATCAGGGAACTGATATATAAAGGGCATGACTGGCAAAAGCAAAGTGCCACAGTACATCATTATGGGAGGCTATGAAGAAATATTTTGAGTTTATAATTGAAATAGTGATGACAATCAACCACAGAAATTATTTCAATCTTGCTATCAGTCTTGGGGTCTACCAGGATCCTGACACCTGTCAGAGCTTCTCAGAAGTGCTGCTTAAATTTTATTCATTTTTAAAAAGAAAGTGTTATCTTTCTAGGACTCTCAGGCAAATCATCTTGACTGACAGTGCCACCAGATCACGTTGGAAGCAGCAAACTCACTAACAAAACAGAACACTATTAGTAACCATAATCTTGAAATAATCAAGTTGATCTGGCAGGAAAGCCAATATTTGAAATGACAGCTGACAGCCCGTGCTGACTTCACAAAACATAAGACAATTAGCAGCATTACAGAGCTGTCTTTCTAATTGTACACAGGTAAGTATACTGAGCAATTTCCAGTGACAGCTTTTAGAGTTTGCTGTTTCTTTTCTAGTTGTGTGCGATGTGGTTTGGGAATATTTTTAGCTTTCAGAACTATTATTTTGATTCATTTTCATTTGCAGATTAGCCAAAAGTGACTGGAGTGCATGCAACATTGGTGCTGATTATTGGCATAAGAGTGACCTATGGGGCTGGTATTTATCAATGATTTTTTGACATTTTCAATATGAAAATGACATGATAATTTGCATAACTTGTTTTATACTACCTCTTCTGCTATCATTTTTGTGTTTACACAGATTTGTGGGTACACAGATTTCCTTCTACTAGTGATAAACATTCTTTAATTTCTTAGAACTCACAGAGTTTGTGCCCCCTTCAGGTAGGCAATTCAACTTGCTTTATATAATGGGGCCAATATTCAGGCCACAGGAGGTTTATTTTGATGTTCATGAATCTAATGAATATTGTTACAAATGGTACAAATGATTGTAAAAGTAAAATAATATAAATAAATAAAATTAGAGAAAAAAATTGAGGCTGAACATGGATTCAGCCAAGGGAAGTCTCGCCTCACCAATTTGCTTCATTTCTTTGAAGGCGTGAATAAACATGTGGATAAAGGTGAGTTGATTGATGTATATCTAGATTTTCAGAAAACATTTGACAAAGTCCCTCATGAGAGACTCCTGAGAAAATTAAAACCCCATGGGATAGGAGGCAATGTTCTATTGTGGATTAGTAACATAGAAATATGATGGCAGATAAAAGCCAAATTCCCATCTAGTCTACTGATCCTCAGCATTCACTATCTCCTTCTTTCCCTGAGGGATCCCATGTGTCTGTCCCATGTTTTCTTAAATTCAGACATAGTCCATCTCTCTACTGGGAGGCTATTCCACATGTCCGCCACCCTTAGATTACTCCTGAGCCTATAACCTCTTAACTTCATCCTATGCCCTTTCATTCCAGAGTTTTCTGTCATTAGATAATGCTGCAAATTTTCCACAGTTTCAAGCTTTTTATAAACTTGAGTCTTATCTTTAATTAAAGCTAGTTGAGCAGGACGTGTCTCAGACATTTGCCCTTCTAGCTTATCCAGGTGAGTTAATTTTGAATTATGTAAACACACAGACATTTGAGGCAAATGATTGATAAAAGCTCTAAGGAGTTTGGATCTGGAATAGCTGGGTACTATAAGAAGTCCAATATCTCACCTATGTACCTATCTGATGCCTCCAAGTCTTTTTAGTATACTACAAAAGAGAACGCAGTATCAGAAATTAGAGTAAAGTGTGTTTGGTGTTAATTTACTAGTTGCCACGTTTTTACTACTCCTATTTCCTGTGTAAACATATTATTGTGGCAACACATATAAAATTGTCATGTCACTAAAGTTATGTGATTCAGGGGCCCTTTTACTAAGCCATGTAGGTGCTTACACACGCCCAACACATGCCAATTCGGAACTACTGCCCAGCTATCATGTTGCCTCGGCGGTAATTTCATTTTTTACATGTGCCCACTATGCGTGCTGGAAAATATATTTTACTTTCTGGCACACGGTGCTAACTGGGTGATAATCGGCATTGTATATGCACTGATGATTACTACCCGGTTAACACGTGATACCTTACCGCTAAGTGAATGGGTGGCGGTAAGATCTCAGACCCAAAATGGATGCGAGCCAATTTTCATTTTGCCACAGGTCCATTTTCAACCCAAAAAAGAGGCCTTTTTTGCAGGTGCGCTGAAAAATGAACCTGTATGCATTCAACACACGCGTCTACACCAGCACAGGCCACTTTTCGGTGCATCTTAGTAAAAGGACCCCCTCAGTATTCTTTCCTTTTCTCATTTTCTGTTGGTTTTCTCCTCCCCATTGGCAGTTGTATGCAGGAAGTGCCCTTATCTTTGGTTACAGATACCTAAAGCTTTCCACCTCTTTCCTTCACCCCCACATATTCCCATCAGTCAGAGACAAGCAGCTATAAAACAGCTCTCACTCTTCCTCCTGTAGCCCCCATTGGTCAGACATTC
The DNA here is from genome assembly GCF_901765095.1 of Microcaecilia unicolor. Lineage (NCBI taxonomy): Eukaryota > Metazoa > Chordata > Amphibia > Gymnophiona > Siphonopidae > Microcaecilia > Microcaecilia unicolor. The sequence continues at coordinate 224,546,575 of NC_044031.1, forward strand.
CAACCAACAGGCTACAGGATGTGGAGGGAACAGAAATTGGGATACAGAAACACTTCCTTTCTTCCTTTCTTTGCTGCTCTATGCTCCATCCCCTTCTGATGCAACTTCCTGTTTGGAATGTGGCAGCGGCAGAAGAACAGCACCAGGACAGTCACAGGTAGCGTATCAGAATCACTGCCATGCCGAAGCCACCGATGATCTCTTGTCAACAAAGCACAATGTAAGGCAGACAGGAAAGGAAGGGAGGCCTCGGATTGGAGTGGTAAGAAGGGGAAAGAGATGGGGGACCATGGGGGCCCCCTAGAGCTATTTTAAAGTAGACTGGGAGAAGGGGATGGTGGAGGAAGAAATGATGGGCCTGGGAATAGGAGAGGAGGAGAGAGAGAGAAAGCAATGGGGTGGAGGGAAGAAAGAGAGAGGGAAAGATATTGGACTGGTGGGGAGGGAGGGATGGAGAGAAAGATGCTAGATGGGATAGCAGTTGGGAATAAAGAGAAAGATGTTGGACTCAGGGAAGGAAGGGAAGGAGAGACAGTTGTTGAATGGGAGGGGAGGTGGTATGGAGAGATGCTGGCTTATGTACATAAGTACATAAGTAATGCCACACAGGGAAAAGACCAAGGGTCCATCGAGCCCAGCATTCTGTCCACGACAGCGGCCAATCCAGGCCAAGGGCACCTGGCAAGCTTCCCAAATGTACAAACATTCTAAACATGTTATTCCTGGAATTGTGGATTTTTCCCAAGTGCCATTTAGTAGTGGTTTAAGGGCTTGTCCTTTAGGAAACCATCTAACCCCTTTTTAAACTCTGCTAAGCTAAACACCTTCACCATGTTCTCCGGCATCGAATTCCAGAGTTCAATTATGCGTTGGATGAAGAAAAAGTTTCTCCGATTTGTTTTAAATTTACTGCACTGTAGTTTCATCGCATGCCCCCTAGTCCTAGTATTTTTGGAAAGCATGAACCAGGGGCATATCTGCGTGGGGCCACAGGGGCCTGGGCCCCCGCAGATTTCACCCTGGACCCCCATACCGCCGTCACCTACCCCTGCCGAAGTCCGCTTCCTCCTGCCTGCCGGTGCCTTTTACTTCAGCTGGCAGGGGACCCCAACCCCCGCCAGCCCAGCCGAGGTCTTGTTTAAGTTTTCTTCCTCGTGCTGTGCTGTAAAAGCTGCGACGTTGCAGCACGTTGACGTCCTGCACGTACAACGTGCTGCGATGTCAGACTCCATCCAAAACTGGAAGGGAAGGGATGCAGCTTTTACAGCACAGCACGAGGAAGAAAACTTAAACAAGACCTCGGCTGGGCTGGCGGGGATTGGGGTCCCCCACCAGCTGAAGTAAAAGGCACCGGCAGGCAGGAGGAAGCGGACCTCGGTGGGGGTAGGTGACGGCGAGGGGGGGGGGTTGACGGCGGGGGGGAGGGGTCGGCAGGGGGGGCCTATAATGTGCCCCCTCACTCTAGCTGCTGCCCCCCCTACCGCTGAACCTCAGATACGCCCCTGGTGTGAACAGACGCTTCACATCCACCTGTTCCACTCATTATTTTATATACCTCTGTCATGTCTCCCCTTAGCCGTCTCTTCTCCAAGCTGAAAAGCCCTAGCCTCCTTAGTCTTTCTTCATAGGGAAGTTGTCCCATCCCGGCTGTCATTTTAGTCGCCCTTCGCTGCACCTTTTCCAATTCTACTATATCTTTCTTGAGATGCGGCGACCAGAATTGAACACAATGTAGGATAGTGTGTGAGGGGAACAATAATAGCAGGAAAGAGACAGAGAGCAATGTTGGACCATAGAGATGAATGACCATGTGTGGGGGGGGGGGGGGGGAGAAGGGTACAGAGATAGGACAGAAAGACGATAGGGATGTGGAGAAAATAGGACAGGGAAGTATTAGGCCATGGTGGGGAGGGGTAGGGAGAGGAAATATTGGGCTCCAACAGTGGAAGGAGGGAAGGAGAGAGAGGGACGGAAAATAGTGGAAATGGTGGAACCATCTGGAACAGGAAAAGAAGGGATGGCAATAATTAGTGAGAGGAGGACAGTGAATGTAGAGGTAGAAATGTAGCAATGGAGGGTAGATAAAAGATGGAAGGGAATAGCAGGCTGGGGAAGGAGTGATGGGAAATAGGACAGCTGAGGATTGAAAGAAGAATATGGAAAGTTAATAGATATCTGAAAAGTTTATTTGTATTTATTTTTTTTATTTGTTACATTTGTACCCCATATTTTCCCATCTATTTGCAGGCTCAATGTGGCATATATAGTACTGTAATGGCATTCACCAATTTGCCAAGTTAAAAGAAGAAGGATGAGAAAGAAGATGAAGTTTGAGCAGATAGGCTGAAAAGAAAAAAAAAGGAGATAAGGGAAGGATCAATGTCTCAGAGACAGGTGTAGTGAAGGAATAGAACAAGGCAGGAGAGGGAAGAAAAGACAAATGGACAAAAGTTGCTAGAAACAGAATTAGCAGAACATGGAAAAACTAAGACCAACATGACAGAAAAATAAAATGTCCAGACAACAGAGATACAAAAAAGTGTTTTATTTTCAATTTATTAACTGGAATTTAACTTGGGGATTTGTGTATCACAAACGACCTTGTATTGTGTTTATTGGCATAGCCAGATGGTTGATTGGGAGGGGGGCCAGGGCTGAACTTAAGTGAGTGGGCACCAGGTTCTCTCTCTGCTGCCTGCCTCCTGCCCCCCCCCCCCCCCACACCTAAATGCAAAATATAAATACCTGAGCTGGCAGGGATCTCCAGGTCTCTTCAGGTGAAGGCTTCCTTTTCCTTTACTGCTTCGACAGCCAGAACTCTTCCAAGCTCTGCAGCCAGTGGCAGTGTCCCCGAGCTGCTGCCACCACTGCTGGCCCGCCCATAAATGCTTGTTTTTTCTACATACACAAAAACTGATCATGCATGAGGGGGCCAGCAAAGGTGGTGGAAGCAGCTTGAGGACACAACCACCAGCTGTAGAGCTTGGAGAGCTCTGGCTGCCGAACCAGAGGAGGAGGTTTTCAGCTGGCACAGCTTAGGGATCCCTACCATCCACAGCAAGGGTGATGGCTAATTTTGGGGGGTCTGAGCCCAAAGCGAGGGTGTGAAGAAGCAGTGTGTTTTAAGCCCTTTTAAAATATATATTGGATATTTCCGTTTTAATCTAGTCTGAAGTGTATTTCTCCTAATTAGCCAGCAGATGGTGCATGTTTATGCTTAAAGCTGTTATAGGGTACGTGTTCTTTTTCTCTAACACAAGCAGGAAGAAAGTACCAGTATACATTTAAAATGTGTTGACTGGGCTCTGATTGGCCTGGAGTTTGAAAAATTACCCAGTAGTGCTGACTGTTGCTTCAGTCTTAGCCTTGAAGAAGAAAGAGACAGATCTTTTTGCTAAGACTCTGTGAACAATTAAAAGTCCTGATCTTCCCAGGTACTGTTAGACAGTATATAGATGTTTTAGTTAGTTTTATAATTGATCTTATTTCAATTACTTATTGCACATTTTTGCTCAGTGTTCAATTTTTATGAGAATAAACATAATTGTTTGTTCACTCTGCCTGTCTGGACTGATAAAAAATCCTGGTGGTTTGTGTATTGGGTCTGTGAGTGCTTTCTGGGAACTATGGGACCACTGGGAGTATGGTCCCAGTAACCTAGAAATCACTGGGGATAATTGGGAAACAGGAGATTCACCCAGAGGTGGTTGTGACCTAGTTGGTGGGAGGAGGGTGCTAGTGTAGAGCACAAGTGGCAGGTGCAGGCAGACCTGTTTCCACATTGGAGTTTGCAGATTGCCTGCCTTGCTGTTTGTTTGTGGAAGTATTGGAGAGGGAATGAGAGGGAAATGGGAAAAGCCAGTAAGCAGGTGAGAGGTGAAAAGGAGACTAAGCATCAGAGGAAGGGAACATGAGGGGTAAAATCACATATGGGTGGATATAGAGACAGTGAAAAGTGAAAAAAATGATCAGTTTTTAGAGAGGCATCCAGAAAGAACGGAAGAAGACAAGAGGGGATAATTGCATTTTTCTTGTGGCTTCCTGTTCTGTATTGGGTGAGGGTCTGTCCATGCTCTCTACATGTGAGTGACGTGAAGGATTCTGCTAGCATGTAGTGTCTCTGTAGGCATCTGTAACAACTCAGCTTGTTCCAGTTTCCTAGGAAGTGGGACTTGATATACTGCTTTTCTGTGGTTACAATCAAAGTGGTTTACATATTATATACAGGTACTTATTTTGTACCTGGGGCAATGGAGGGTTAAGTAAATTGCCCAGAGTCAAAAGGAGCTGCAGTGGGATTTAAACCCAGTTGCCCAGGATCAAGGTCTGCTGCACTACCCAGTAGGCTACTGTTCCACTCCATTCTAGAGCCCACTGCAATTTGTATAGCACTGCTTTTACATAGGTGGGCGAGGGCTGGTGTGATAAGTTTCCTATGTAGGTTTTGAGTGTCTATTTCCAGAGTTTTGTGTATTTTCGAAAAGGTCTAGCCCTAATCACAACACCTCTACTCAGGAAATCGAGACTACCCCAACTTGACATTTCGTCCTTTAGATTGTAAGCTCTTCTGAGCAGGGACCGTCCTTAGTTATTAATTTGTACAGCACTGCGTAACCCTAGTAGCGCTCTAGAAATGTTTACTAGTAGTAGTAGTATTTGAAAGCCAGCTCTGGGACAAGGCAACTCTTCTCACCCCAAATTTAAAATGCTCGGGATTAGTAGTCTCCACAACCTGTACATTCACCACACAAACAAAAATCCATCTGGTTTAAACAAAGTGGCAGTGAAAAGAGAGTGTACTGTTGAATATTTTTTGTATGATGGGTTGTAAGGGGATAGATCCATTGTTGGGGAATATGGAGTATGTGATACAGAACTAGAGGGGCCATATTTATACTGAGATTCTGTCCCATCCTATAGAGCAGAGGTTTCCAAACCTGTCCTAGGTGATCTCTAGCCAGTCAGTTTTTAGAATATCCAGAATGAATATTCATGAGAGAGATGTCACGTTTTCAAAGCTGGAAACTGGGTTGTGAGCCCTTGGGCCACTGCCGAGGAGCGGCAGTGGCAGGCAAAACCACCCCACACTACATACAGGGCAGATCTCTGACAAACAGTTAGGCTTCACCTGCACCTGGCCACTTTTCACCAAGAGTTGAGCTCCAGGCTTCAGGTGGCCGGCAGGACTTACTGGACAGGGCAGAACTGGATAACAGCTAGGCAGCACAGGGACAGCAAGGCAGGGAAAGGATAGGCTAAAGGACAAGACTGAAAGCTGCGAGCAGCCACTGAAACAGGGAACAAACACAGCTAGACAGAAGACTGGACTGAAAGCTGCAAGCAGCCACTGAAGCAAGGAACAAACACAGATAAACCCAGAACTAGACAAACCAGCTTATAATCGAAAGACAAAAACGCCTATATTGCGACCTAAATCGGGAGATAGGCGTTTATTTCCCAAAAACGAATAACGCGGTATAATCGAAAGCCGAACGTGGACGTTTTCAACTGCACTCCATCGCGGAAGTATACAAAGTTGACGGGGGCGTGTCGGAGGCGTGGTGAAGGCGGGACTGGGGCGTGGTTATCACCCGAACAGAGATGGACGCCTTTCGCCGATAATGGAAAAAAAGTATGCGTTTGTAGCTAAAATTTAGGGCACTTTTCCTGGACCCTGTTTTTTCACGAATAAGGCCCCAAAAAGTGCCCTAAATGACCAGATTACCCCCAGAGGGAATCGGGGATGACCTACCCTGACTCCCCCAGTGGTCACTAACCCCCTCCCACCACAAAAAATGATGTTTCACAACTTTTTATTTTCACCCTCAAATGTCATACCCACCTCCCTGGCAGCAGTATGCAGGTCCATGGAGCAGTTGTTAGGGGGTGCAGTGGACTTCAGGCAGGTGGACCCAGGCCCATCCCCCCCCACCTGTTACAATTGTGCTGCTTAATGCTTAGTCATCTAACCCCCCCCCCCAACCCACTGTACCCACATGTAGGTGCCCCCCTTCACCCCTTAGGGTTATAGTAATGGTGTAGACTTGTGGGCAGTGGGTTTTGAGGGGGATTTGGGGGGGATTTGGGGGGCTGAACACACAAAGGAAGGGTGCTATGCACCTGGGAGCTCTTTGACCTTTTTTTTTGTTTTTGTAAAAGTGCCCCCTAGGGTGCCCGGTTGGTGTCCTGGCATGTGAGGGGGACCAGTGCACTACAAATCCTGGCCCCTCCCACGAACAAATGCCTTGGATTTATTCGTTTTTGAGCTGGGCGCTTTCATTTTCCATTATCACTGAAAAACAAAAATGCCCAGCTCACAAATTGTCGAATAAAACATGGACGTCTATTTTTTTTCGAAAATACGGTTCGGTCCGCCCCTTCACGGACCCGTTCTCGGAGATAAACGCCCATGGAGATAGACGTTTTCATTCAATTATGCCCCTCTATCCAGCTTATAATCGAAAGACAAAAACGCCTATATTGCAACCTAAATCGGGAGATAGACGTTTATCTCCCCAAAACGAATAACGCGGTATAATCGAAAGCCGAACTTGGACGTTTTCAACTGCACTCCATCGCGGAAGCGTACAAAGTTGACGGAGGCGTGTCGGAGGCGTGGTGAAGGCGGGACTGGGGCGTGGTTATCACCCGAACAGAGATGGGCGCCTTTCGCCGATAATGGAAAAAAAGTATGCGTTTGTAGCTAGAATTTAGGGCACTTTTCCTGGACCCTGTTTTTTCACGAATAAGGCCCCAAAAAGTGCCCTAAATGACCAGATTACCACCAGAGGGAATCGGGGATGACCTACCCTGACTCCCCCAGTGGTCACTAACCCCCTCCCACCACAAAAAATGATGTTTCACAACTTTTTATTTTCACCCTCAAATGTCATACCCACCTCCCTGGCAGCAGTATGCAGGTCCATGGAGCAGTTGTTAGGGGGTGCAGTGGACTTCAGGCAGGTGGACCCAGGCCCATCCCCCCCCTACCTGTTACAATTGTGCTGCTTAATGCTTAGTCATCTAACCCCCCCCCCCAACCCACTGTACCCACATGTAGGTGCCCCCCTTCAACCCTTAGGGCTATAGTAATGGTGTAGACTTGTGGGCAGTGGGTTTTGAGGGGGATTTGGGGGGCTCAACACACAAGGAAAGGGTGCTATGCACCTGGGAGCTCTTTGACCTTTTTTTTTGTTTTTGTAAAAGTGCCCCCTAGGGTGCCCGGTTGGTGTCCTGGCATGTGAGGGGGACCAGTGCACTACAAATCCTGGCCCCTCCCACGAACAAATGCCTTGGATTTATTCGTTTTTGAGCTGGGCGCTTTCATTTTCCATTATCACTGAAAAACAAAAACGCACAGCTCACAAATTGTCGAATAAAACATGGACGTCTATTTTTTTCGAAAATACGGTTCGGTCCACCCCTTCACGGACCCGTTCTCGGAGATAAACGCCCATGGAGATAGACGTTTTCATTCAATTATGCCCCTCTATGACATACAAACAAGACACAAGACTGGGAAACAAGCAATACAGTAAACAAGCAATATCCTAAACTAAACATAGACTAACTAGAACAGGCAAGACTTAAGGCAAGAACTAGAGCAAGGAAACAAAATCAGGCTGAAGTGCAAAAGCACCAACATAGCAGGGCCTTAGACGCAATGCAAAGGCAAGGCAGAGAGGTTTCAGAATGGCTAATAAGCCCTGCAGCACCTGCAAAAAATCACCAGGACACTAAGGGTGCTGTGCAGGTTCAAACAAAGCAAGCAAGTCCGGCAGTCTGGAAGATCCGGACCGGACTGGGCTGCAGTCTGGACCGGGTAGGAACAGCAAGACAGTCTATGGCAGTTCATAGCAGCCACCGGTTCTGGCCACCAGAGGGCGAGGGGAGCACAGACGTAACAAGAGATTTGCATGCAGTGCAGGCAAATCTCTCTCATTTATATTCATTGTGGATATCTTGAAATTTTGACTAGCTGGGGAGCCCCCAGGACAGGTTTAGGAACCACTGATATACAGAATCCAGATTCTAGTCTCACATACCATAATTTGTTGAATGATGAGGTCAATATAATGGCAGTTTTACTGGCTAGTTGAAACTGGATGGAGGCGGGAGGAGTTTCTTTATGCATAGAAGGCCATGGTGTGTTACATTGCTAATTTAAAAGTGGGGGGAAAGAGGGGTATGATGTGCAGAAATGTCACTTTGGCATATCACTTCCATACCCAGTTTGTCTGCCTGTTTTTACCCCAAATATTTCTGTCTAGAGATGCCACTGCCATTAAAACTCCCTTTTTCTATCATTACATCCCTGCGTTTTATATCTCTCTATATAAAAGGCACCACCAACGTTCTATGAAGCCTCCAGCCGGAAGTGTGAAGGGGGAGAGATATCCGGTTTCCCCATGAGTGTCTGCCCCGCCCTCTGCTCTCTCTGTAACACAAACAGTGAAGGAAAACACAGCAAAGCACGGAATCAAATCGCTCTCTCTGTAACAGTGAAGGACTCAGAGGGGGGAGGGGAGAGAGGGCAGAGGGCAGGGACACACACACTCCCACATGCACACAGAAGAAAACCTTGCTAGCCCCCGTTTCATTTGCATCAGAAACGGGGCTTTTTTACTAGTATATATATAAAACGCAGGGCTGTGTGTGTATATATATATATATATATATATATATATATATATATATATATATATATATATATTAGTAAAAAAAAGGCCGTTTCTCAAAGAAATGAAACAGGCTAGCAAGGTTTTCCTCGGAGTGTGTATGTTTGAGTGTGTGTGAGTGACTGTGTGAGAGAGAGAGAGTGAATGTGCGAGTGTGTGTGTGTGTGTGTGACAGAGAGAGAGTGAGACTGGGTGCAAGTGTGTCTGTGAGAGAGAGAGAGAGAGTGTGTATGAGATTGAGAGCGTGTGCCAGGGGCCCCCCTCCCTCCCTCCTCCCTCCCAGTTCCAGTGTCCCCCCTCCCTCCATGTTCTAGGGTCGTCGTCGTCCCCCTCCCTCCCTTCCAGTTTCAGGGTCCCTCCTTCCCTCCGAGTTTCAGGGTCCCCCCTCCCTCCGAGTTTCAGGGTCTCTCTCCCTCCCTCAGAGTTTCAGGGTCTCCCTCCCTCTGAGTTTCAGGGTCTCCCTCCCTCCGAGTTTCAGGGTCTCTCTCTCTCTCTCCCTCCCTCCAAGTTTCAGGGTCTCCCTCCCTCCGAGTTTCAGGGTCTCCCTCCCAGTTCCATGGTCCCCCCTCCCTCCCTCCCTCCTCCCTCCCAGTTCCAGGGGCCCCCTTCCTCCCAGTTCCAGGGTCATCGTCCCTCCCATCCTCCCTCCCTCCCTCCCTTGCAGTTCCAGGCCCCCTTCCTCCGATTTTTAAAAGTCATCTTCACTTACGAAGTCAGGTTTATGGCGGCGGCCAGCAGCGGTAAAACGCATGCAGGCTTGGCCCTTCTCTCTCTTTCTCACCTCTCTCTTTCTCAACCCTTGTGGAAACAGGAAATGAGGGCTGGACCACAGCTGAGAGAGAGATAGAAGGGCCGAGCCTGCAAGCGTTTTACCGCTGCTGGGTGCCGCCGTAACCCTGACTTGGTAAGTGAATATGACTTTTAAGAATCGGAGGGAGGGGGCCTGGAACTGGAAGGGAGGGAGGAAGGGAGAGAGGGGCAACGACACCCTCATGTGTGTGACGTGCCCTTCCCTCTCACTGTTCCACCCTCAACGTCATCACGTTTTGACGCGAGGGCGGGACAGTGAGAGCCAATGAAATGCTGAATGACAGACTTACAAACCCTACACTGCCACAGTGCCACGGAGTCAGCTTCAGAACGTTGGAGGTGCTTTTATTATAGTATATATATATATATATATATATATATATATATATATATATATATATATACACACACATAATAAATCCTTTTACAAAATCTCTGCTTATAAAACCTGGGTTTTGTCCCGTACTAGCTCAGGTCGCCACAACCTGGACCCGGGTCACAGGGAAAACATTTTTCACAGTACTCTATTCTGGTTCCACTCAGCTCGTCATTCTTACATTCTCTGCCATCCAGCAATGAGCTTGGGAGTGGGTCAGTGGTTCGGAATAGTGATCTGAGGTGTTGAGAGTTTTAAAAGACCTCTATAGTGATACTTCTAGTCCAGAAGCAAATGCTTTCGGTTTTCTTACCAAAAAAATAAAACACACAGCACTCCAGGAGTCCTTTTAGACACAAACCAGCTATACTGGAACTTCTGCAACCAGCAGTCAACACTTCAAGCTTTTTATGTAAATAATTTTGTTCAAGACCATTCATGGTAATGTTGACCCTTCTTCTTTCCTCTTAAGGTAGTTCACAGCTGCACATATTTACATCCCTCTTGTCCTTTACCCATCCTGTTGTGACAGGAATAAATCCAAGGCTATTTCTACTACACATGATTTCAAGTCCAATTGTTTCAGGCACAGACCCTTTAGGCTGTCCTTCTTCCAGCAGTGCACCTCTCAGGGCTACACACCAGCCTTGGACAGGCTTCCCCTGTCCTAGTCCCGGTTCCAGGCTGGACTCCCCCTTTGTCCACCTGAAGCTCGCTTTCCTTTTTATAGCCACTTATGGGGCTGTAACTTCTCTTATAGTCAGCCTGTACTTATTTCTCACACTCCCAAGGTCCTGGTGAGGGTACTGGCAATCAAAGACCTCATGTACCTCCATGAAATTCTGTTTATTAAACTCAAACACCACCCTGCTGTCACTCTGTACAGGGAAACACTTTACCTCTGCAACTTATTTCAACACCACTCCCTTGGGCTGGGTTTCTTTTCACCCAAGGACATCCCAACTCTCCAGCCCACCAACAAGGATGTCGCTCCCCCCAGGGCCTCTGGAAAACGCCAACACTATATCTTAGTAATACCCATATCATGGGGTATTACAGACATGTGCCATTTTCCACATATATAGCTGCTCTTTATATGTGCAAAAGGGCACCTAAGAGTTCTAAAATTCACTCTTAAATGTCTACCTCAAAGTTTTCTAAGTCACAATCAATCAAGCAGTGGTAAGTGCAAAAAAAACTGCTGATTCCTACTACTCTTTTGTAGGGATGTGATATGTAAAATAATTCTAGCTGCAAAGCAGAGAAACAATGATTTGCATGAAAAATGAATCTCAGCAGAACAACCGCTGTGCAAATTTGAAAAAAGCCATGACTGCTTTCCAACTACTGTAAAGGAAAGAACAAAATCCTGTGAACATGATCTCAAAAATGAAGACAAATAGTTCTGCCGTCCAAAAATATTATTAGAGGGGAAGGAAAATGCTAAAGACAGTAATTTCTCTTTGGCAAAAAGCACATATCTATATAAGACTTTTTTTCATATTTCAGTACTACCATAAGACTTATGGTAGTACTGAAATATGAAAAAAAAAAGTATTTTGAATAAGAAGTGTAATTTTAATCGTGCAGTGCCGGATTACCATATAATGCTATTTTTATGCTCCTGGAGTGACTGAGCAAGGCATCTGTTCATACAATTTCTACACAAGATTTACATCTGTTTACAGCCATTGGTCAATGCATCTGTTTATTAATCTTTGTTTTCCCACCATTTAATATTTATAATAACATGGTAAGTTTTCAACTGAATCGATTTTCTTGTTTATAACTGGAATTGTTATTAAGTCAGTTAGGGGGTATTTTACTACAGATTAGCTCATGTTATCTGCAGCAGGGTCCATGGGAATAAAATGGACCCTGCTGTTGATAACGCAAGCTAATCTTTAGTAAAAGACCCCCTCAGAGGTCTTTTACTAAGCTGTAGTAAGCATTAGCATGTGCTTACCGAAACTTAAAAGGGCTTACTGTAGGATGTGCAATCTACATACGCAAAACACGCTCTACAATATATATATATATATATTTTTTTTTTTTCCGAGGAAACATGTCTGAGGGAGGGCAGAGAGTGGGTGTTTCTGTGCTAATCAGTTAGTGTGTCTGCATTACTGCACGTTAACTGATTACCGCAGGATTAGCTCGTGAACCCTTACCACCTACAAAATAGGTGTTGGTAAGTGTTCATGTGCTAATTTTTGTTAATGGCTGTGTGCTAATGTTGCCATTAGCACATGCCAAATCATGTATTCAGGAAAACTCCATATATAGTAAGCAAACCCGGTATAGGAGGAAAATGACTTCTATCCATACACTGCTGTGTTAAGGGAGCTGGGATTGCTTCATCATGGGCAAAAAACCTCCTGTTTTGTAATATACAGCCTACTCAGATTTCAAGAGGAAGTCTTCCAATTATGGGATTTTTAATGGCCACATCCAAATGCCACCCACAGAAAAGGCCACACACTTGACCTGCTAACCCATAAATTCGCATCAGACCAAATCATTAAAGTCATTGACCACAAATGGATGGAAATTCCATGGTCAGATCATTTCAAAATAAATCTGATCCTATATTGGCTGAAGAATGGGCATCGCAAAGCTGATGAAAAAAAATCTTACCAAACTAGAGGTAAAGTAGACACAACTGCATTTTGGCAATCAATTTACTACAACAATTGGTCTATTCCATCTGATACCATCAACTATCTTGCAGATTGGGAATTGAGATGTATCACCATTCTAAATTAATTAGCTCCGTTATGAACAAAAACCATTCACAAACTAAACAGGACCCCATGTTTCAACGAAAATGTGAAACAATTAAAATCTGTAATCAGACAACTTGAACGAGCCTGGAGAAAAAATAAAAACGATCAAAATCTAAATGCTTGGAAAGAATCACTTAGAAAATACAAATATGACATCAAAAAATCCAAACAGAACTACTATAATGAACAGCTAGGTTCTAACTACAAAGACATGAAAAAGTTATACAAGCTACTGGATAAATTACTAGACACAAAACCAGTGTCCTCAACAAAATCAGGAATCCCAACAGCAGATAATCTTGCTAACTACTTCAAAGGCAAAATTGTTGATCTATGCAAAAATATGTCACAGGACTACACCAACCTTGATACATTCCTTAATGAGCTAGACCCACGCTCAGAAGAATACCCAGCCGACCGAACTTGGACAAATTTTGCCCAGATCACACAAGAAACAATAGCACTAGCAACCAATAAGATTTTTACAGCCTACTGTCAATTGAACACCTGTTCCAATTATCTAATGAACCCCCTCCCCCCACTCGATTCATCACTGAACTTACCTCCCATCTCAACTTCTTGTTCCAGCATGGCATATTCCCCAAAGACAAAGGTAATATACTACTCACACCATTACCAAAAGACACCAAAAAGAAAACTAACGATATCACCAACTACCGACCTGTGGCATCCATCCCACTTACAATCAAACTGATGGAAAGCATTGTAGCTAAACAACTTACTTAATACATCGACAATTCTCAATCCTTCATGAATCACAGTCGGGCTCCAGATCTTTCCACAGTACGGAAACCGTCCTGGTAACTCTCTTAGGCAAGTTCAAAAAGGAAATCGCATTAGGTAAAAACATACTCCTCTTGCAATTTGACTTGTCAAATGCATTTGATATGGTTGACCACTATATACTGTTAAGAATACTCAACAAGATAGGCATAGGAGGGAATATACTCAAATTGATCAAGGGTTTCCTAACCACAAGATCTTATCAAGTAAAAGCAAACTCAAACATATCACCATCATGGAGTACCGATTGTGGAGTACCCCAGGGTTCACCTCTCTCACCCATATTATTTAATCTGATGATGATCCCCCATGCTCATGCCCTATACAAGCATAATCTTAATGATTTTCTGTATGTGGATGATGTCACCATTTACATACCGTTCAACTCTAATCCAACAGACATCACTGTTGCAATAAAGACTAGTTTAAGCTTAATGGATGCCTGGGCATCGGCATTCAAACTCAAACTCAACAAGGAAAAAACTTACTGCCTTATCCTCTCTTCTCACCACAAAACAAACCTCCCTTCATCCATAAAAACCCTGGAACATACTCTCCCAATATTGGACAAACTGAAGATCCTTGGAATTACTATTGACACCAACCTAACTCTGGAGAGCCAAGCCTCTGCCAACCCAAAGAAAATGTTCCATGCAATGTGGAAACTCAAACGGATCAAACAATTCTTCCCAAGGGAAACTTTCCATAACATAATTCAAACAATGGCACTATCACATGTTGACTACTTTAACGCCGTATATGCGTTTCGCAAAGAACAGATCTTAAGGAAACTCCAGACTGCGCAGAACACGGCAGCTAGACTCATTTTCGGAAAGACAAGATCCGAAAGTGCTAAACCCCTATGCGAAATACTGCACTGGCTACCAATCAAGGAATGAATAGCCTTCAAAATTTGCACTCTGGTCCATAAAATAATCCATGGTCTGGCCCCAACCTACATGACCGAATTTATCGACTTACCAACTAGAAACATCATCGAATCATCAAGAACGTTTCTAAACCTGCATTACCCAAACTGTAAAGGACTAAAATATAAATCAACATATGCATCCAACTTTTCCTACATTTGCACCTAGCTCTGGAACGCTTTACCTAGAAACATTAGAACTGTGAACACCCATCTAAATTTTCGAAAAGACCTCAAGACTCACCTCTTCCGGAAAGCCTACCCAGCAGACCCAAACTAATTCTTGAACAATGCATCACATCTTTCGATCTAAGAAATGAACAATACCCCTTTCACATAATCCTATTACTTCACCCTGTACGAATTTTACCACACCAGTTATAATTAAGTCTACTTCTACCCTTATCCTACTCTGTATTGCTCACTAGAAGCTGTAGTCCCACCCCCGGAGACTTATCAGCCTCATTGGGATTACTTCTCTCTATATGCTACTATATATTCGTCCCATAGTTGTATTCTCTTTTCTGGAACCTTATCAGCTTCCTTGCACCTACTGTTACTCTATTTTCCACTCTGCATATATTCCTGGAGTTGGTATTCTCCTCTCCGGAACCTGTAAGCCACATTGAGCCTACTGCTATGTGGGAAAATGTGGGATACAAATGTAATAAATAAATACATAAAATTAATCACTTAGCTTAGGATGTTAAATCTCGCCGTTCTTCATTCTCTTCTTTCAGATTATCTCAGATTATTCAATGACCGTGGTCAATGTTGGCCACCGTTTCACCAATGCTGTGTCAGAACCATCAGTCCATATATAAACTGTATAGAAGAAAAAAGACGTCAATAAGCCAGTTCA
The DNA here is from genome assembly GCF_901765095.1 of Microcaecilia unicolor. NCBI lineage: Eukaryota > Metazoa > Chordata > Amphibia > Gymnophiona > Siphonopidae > Microcaecilia > Microcaecilia unicolor. The sequence continues at coordinate 224,561,819 of NC_044031.1, forward strand.
GCTTGCTCCTTTCTGCTAAAATAATGATATTCTTGCTTACAGTCCGTTCAGTGTGCTGACGGTCGCAAGAAGGGTAGTTTCCTGAAAAATGGCATCTATTTAAGCTTTTAATGATGTCACACGCTGTCAAACCGCCAGCCAATAGGCACCATCTGGCAGCTCTCCATTCCACTACTATTATTTTTACCGCTCTTCTCAGCTAACATCAAATGTCTCATGCAAATAAGCCCACTTACAAAAAATGGCTCCATTCTATTTTAAAATTTAATCCAGATGGTGTTAAAGTACCTAGATGAAAAATCCATTGTTGTTCCTTGCGCAGGAGTGTTCTATAACGGTCCATCCCTCTCAACCCAATGTCTACTTGTTGTAAAGCCAGGCATCTCAGTGTCTCAAAACCATGCTGAAATTCAGCACAGTGGTTAGCTAGTGGTGAAGTGATCTTCTTCGTATTGATCGCACTCTTGTGTTCGACAAGCCTCACATACAGCTGACAGGAAGTTTGTCCAATGTAGAGCTTCCCATAGGGGCAGATGATACAATAGATAACAAAATCAAATCTACATGAAGTATTGATGAACAACGAAAACTCCTTTCCAGTAGAAGGATCAGTGAATACTGATGTCTCTAGCATCGAGGGACACATCTGACAATGGTTACATCTTCTATGTCCCTCATACACAATTGGTTCGCTTGGTTCATTCTTAAGAACAGAGGGGCACAACAACTCTTTTAAATTGCTTTCCCTACTGTAAGTAAATTCAAGGTGGACTTAGAGAAAAGTGGTACAGTCTGTATTATGTTCCAATGATTTCTAATGATCCATGCCACATTCCATGCTTGTGTCGTATGCTTTACAACATAGGTGTGCACCACCGCTTCTATTTCATCGGTCTTTGGATGAGGCTGCAGAAGTAACTCCCTGTTGTTAAATTTAGCTCTATGATAAGCTCTTCCAATGGTCTTGCTCGGGTATCCTCTATCAGCCAGTTGCTCTCATAAAGCTCTCGCTTGAAGACAAAAATTCCTGTCCTCTGAACAGATTCTGCGATAACGCAGAAACTGCGAAAAAGGGAAATTGTCCTTCAATGCTTTTGGATATACACATCCATGCACACAATCATTCTTGTCTCTCTAAAATTTATTATATTTAAAGTGTTTCAAACTATCTCAATTTTTCTTTATTTTCTGGAGGAGCTAGGTAGATTTTCCATTTTGTAGAATCTTATGTGTACTCTAATGTTTTAGGTTAGTATTTTATATTCTTTATTTGAATATACAATTAAAATTAGAATATTATAGGAAATATATCATTTTAGTATATATGATTTTCATTTGATTTGTATGAGTAGTTGAGGGTCCACATTTTTTGCTTTATATGTAATCATGAGGTTTCTATATTTAGCTTTTTTATTTTATTTTTTATTATTCATTTATATTATACAACTTAAACAGAGATGATATGGCAATTTAGCTTTTTAAAATATCTTTTAACTATGTCTATCAGCAATTTGCTAAAAAGGAACAATTCTTTAGCATGAAAAGAATTATAGGGGCAGGAAACGAGCTGCTTTTGTAATATAGGTAAAATATCCTATGGAATAATGGAAAATACAGGTCAGTGAACAAGCTGTAGGTGATACCTTTCTTGTTGGATTAGCTCAATACATTTGTGTCTAGCTTTCGAGAGCTATACTCCCATCATCACTTAAATAGACTGGAACTGTATTTTAACACTGGCACAGACTTCACAATTACATTAAGAATGAGCAAGCTTATTCAATTAAAACAAACATCCTGCATTTAACACTACAAGTCTAGATTACTTTGCAAGAATAACAAAATAAATCTCCTAACTGAATGTATAAAGCTTAGGTAGCATCAAAATTAACTTTTTAAATGTAATTACTTGTAAATGTATTCAAAATACAATGGTACTACTTTTTCATACTGGCTCACATTTGCAAGGTAATTGGAGTCTAAGAAAGAAAACACAGCTATTAAGTTAATTTGGAGCTCATTTTCAAAACAGAAAAACGTCCAAAAATGGCATAACAGGCACATATACGTTTTGGTTTTTTTTTGCAGAAAATTGTCTAAAGCATATAATCAAGCAAAAAAGAAAAATCACTTAAGTTCGCTAATCGCTTAAAAGAAAACATTCCCAAAGGGGGCGTTCTGTGGGCATGACATGGGTGGTGTTACGTGATGAACATTTTCTGCCCATAATGGATAGCAGGAAGAAAAATGAATGGAATTAGACCTGCTTTAAAAGTGTCTAGGGTAAGGCCAAACCTGTCTTTAGATCCATGTGTGATTTTGCTGGACAGTTGGACGTGGTCATTTGTGAGAAATTGTGGAGAGTTGCTGAGTGCTTTGTTACCTTTGTCTCTGTGCCCTAGTCTGAACCTTTTGACCTTTACTTTCTCTCACTTGCTTCCTCTGTGTCTCATCTCCTCAAGTCCTTGCCCACACCTGCTACCCCCAGCCTCACCCATCCCTTCCTCTGTATCTCACCTCCTTCCCTCTTCCAAACACTCACTGTCCCCAAACTCCCAGACCTCCCATTCTACATGTCTTCTGTCTCTCATTGTTCCTCTATTTGTCCATTCCCAGTATGTCACTGTGTGCTGTGTTGCTGCTATTTATGTTAGGACTGTGTGCTGTTCCTGGGAGAGTGTGTGCTTTGTGCTGCTGCTGTGTGTCTCATGACTATGTGCTGGTGCAGGTGTGCACAGTGGTGTTTCTGGGGTTAGTTTATTATACCTATAGTAGTGGCATACCTGCATGCCAATCATAGATGCACTACTACTACTACTACTTAACATTTCTAGAGCGTTACTAGGGTTGCGCAGCGCTGTACAATTTAACAAAGAGAGACAGTCCCTGCTCAAAGAGCTTACAATCTAATAGACAAGTGAACGGTCGGTCCGATAGGGGCAGTCAAATTGGGGCAGTCTGGATTCACTGAACGGTAAGGGTTAGGTGCCGAATGCAGCATTGAAGAGGTGGGCTTTAAGCAAAGACTTGAAGACGGGCAGGGAGGGGGCTTGGTGTAAGGGCTCAGGAAGGTTGTTCCAAGCATAGGGTGAGGCGAGGCAGAATGAGCGGAGCCTGGAGTTGGAGGTGGTGGAGAAGGGTACCGAGAGGAGGGATTTATCCTGTGAACGGAGGTTAAGGGCGGGAACGTAAGGGGAGATGAGGGTAGAAAGATAGTGAGGGGCAGCAGACCGAGTGCATTTGTAGGTAAGAAGGAGAAGCTTGAATTGAATGCGGTATCTGATCGGAAGCCAGTGAAGTGACTTGAGGAGAGGGGTGATATGAGTATATCGGTTCTGGCGGAATATGAGACGTGCAGCAATGCACTCAATGCACTCAATGGTTAGGTGGCTCACATCTTTCTGGAAGTGGATAAGAGGTGGTTCATGCCTTTCTGGAAGTGGATGAGAGTTTTGAGGGGAGGCCCTGGAGTAGATATCCCTATGTGAGAGTCTTTAGGCCCCGCACCCACTTCCTGGACTTCACTGACCATGAATGCCTGACTAAGTTCTGCTGCAACAGGGCTGCCAAACAGCATCTCTATGACCAACTACAACCCCTCCTCCAGCCTGGGACATGCAGGAATAATCCTGTTGAAGTGCACCTGAAGATCACCTCCTCCCTTAACTTTCTGGCCACCGGCACCTTCTAGTCAGTGCAAGAAGCCAATGCAGGCCTTACCCAGCCCCCCCCCCCCCCATCTCGAAGTGCCTTGCACAGTTCCTTGATGCCTTCCTTACCCACACCTCTGACTATATTACCTTCCCCACTACTGTCATGGCACTTCAGAACAACATGGTTCAGTTCTACATCTTAGACCATTTCCTCTAGATCATCATCAACTGCACAAACGTCACACTCAGACCCACCCAGACACATGGGGAGACCTATTGAAATAGAAAATAATTTCACTCTATGAACATGCAGGTCATGTGGGATGCCTACTTCCTTCAGCATTCAGGAATCTACTGCAGGTTTGACTGAGAGGAGATTACCAGCAGCTTGCTCCTAGGTAAACAGTGCAGGGATTCCCAAACTACATAATCCCTCCCCCTCCTATCTTTTAACACATTTCCTCACTCTAGATACTCCCACAACTCCTAACCATTTCCCCACCTCCTCAAGGTCATCATATCAGCCAATACACACCCATATCTGTGATTCTGCTTCCTCCTACAGGTGACAGAGGCTACCCCCAGTGAACCTAGCTCATGACTCCCATAGTTCACTCACAAAATGAGGAGGAAGAGGAGTAATACACCAGCACCCTCATAGAATGCACTTTTGGCCAACTCAAGAATCAATTCTGATGTCTGGACCATTCCACAGGGGAGCTCCTTTACAGCCCTGAAAGGGTGGCCATAATATTTTTGACCTGCCGCATGCTGCACAACCTGGATCTTGAAGAAGACAGGCCCTGCCAGAATAGGGCCAGCAACCACAGGAGTAGCCTCCAGACCCAGAGAATGAGGAACTCTTCTTCCACCATGCACACAGAGATGACCATGAAGTTCATCACTTGGGGGTCCGTGCTAGACAAAGAATTCAGACAAATTTCCAATAAAGATAAGTGTGGGTTAAGCATGAGAGAACATCCATTTTGGGGAAATTGACACTATGATGACCTTCTTTTGTCAGTATACTGTCCTCCTTGCATACTTCTTTGTCAGATGTGTGTTTGGTATAGGGGTGTTTCCGGAATGTAGTGGATGTGAGTATTTAAGGTGCCTCTTTTATTTCCTTGCCATAGTGGCTGCAATGTACTAGATAGGTATGAGTGACACACTGGCTGCTTTTGTATTGAATGCTGGAATAACCTTTCATCTGTTAGAGTAGTAATTAGTTCTAAATTGTAATCATTGTGTCATTTCGAGAGGATGGATATACAGAGACCCTAGCACACGTTATATTGGTACTGAGATGTTTTCATCTAGTAAAGGGACACCAAAACAGAGATCATGTTCTGAGAATCAGGTGATCATCATTCACAGTTTTTATTTTTAATTATAAATGTTGTTTTAAACCTTAATTAGGTTGAAACCTGAGAATATTTAAAATCTTTTTTTTCCTGGGCCTACATCAAAAGAGAAAGATGGTATGTGGGAACTTGCTCCTTTTGTTTTGTGGAATGCAGTGGTATAATATAAAAATACACTTGATTTTTTTATTACTACTATTTAAAAGAGAGGTGTTGAATAATAACCTTCATACAGAAGTCCAGATGCAGTCTAAATGTGCCTGTTCTGTTGTATATATTTATTTCTGCTTAAAGTCTGTTTGGATGTAAGTGCAACCAGCACACTATTAGCTGCCAAGTTCATACAAAGTTTTATTTTCAGTGGAAAATAAATCTGTTGACTGCCTGCTATTGAATATAGAAACACATTTGAATCAACAAGAACGTACCTAAACCTGCACTACCCAAGCTGCAAAGGACTCAAATACAAATCAACTTACGCATCCAGTTTTCCTACATAAGCACACAACTGTGGAACGCATTACCAAAAGCCTTGAAAACTCCGTACAACCACTTACACTTCTGGAGAACACTAAAAATTTACCTGTTTAAAAAGGCATACCCTACCAATCCAACATAAATGCCTGATCTCTGCAACGCACACACACAAAAAAAAACGTATTGGACATAACACAACCCTTCTGTGGCACGATTCCCTTATGTAGCTATACCACATGAACTTTATCTTACCACAACTTCACTATGTATTTGTTTACACCGGAGTCTGCAAACGCCTCTCCGGTACTATGTAAGCCACATTGAGCCTACAAATAGGTGGGGAAATGTAGGATACAAATGTAAGAAACAAACAAATGAATAAATAAATAAATATTCCATCACTGTGTCATTATTGCTACCAAGTATTACATATTTGGGGCATTTGCTTAAAACTTTGATGGTTTAAATTCATTTATTACATTTTTAGCGTGCGTAAAATTGTGGGTGTGCTAAACGATAGAGACACCCATAGGAATGCATTGGTGTCTCTAACTTTTAGCGCGCCCACAATTTTAGCACGTGCTAACAACATGAGTGCGCCTTAGTAAAATACCCTCTTAGTTTTTATTATTTTGACTTACAAAACCACTTGTCCCTGAAGCATGCTCAAAACAGAAAAATTCATGTGTGTATCTGAAATGTAAACCTCTACAAAAGAGATAAACTGAAGATGTTATTCCATGTGCTTCAGTGAAAAGAGAGTTTCATTTTACTTCCATTTAATTTCAATATATTCCGTCTTAATAACACCAGGCTTCCAGAGGCAGATTACAGCAACAGTTAAGATGAACCCATTAGGAAACAGGATATCCTCACTGTGTTGTATAGAACAGTGAGAACAAAATACAGAGTTTATTACTGCTGTTTCTACCAGATACAATGATTTTTAATGCTGTTTTAGTGGTTTCAATTTTATTTCATGATATATGTCTACATATGAGAAGCTTACAAATGAATAAAAAAGGCACATAAGTGTTTGCTATTGTTTTTATATAGAAATATCGTTATTGTCATCATAAGTAAAAATAAAGGCATATCATGCAGCACTGAAATCCACAATACAGCATTGCAAATAACAAAGCAAGCTCTGGAGTTCTGACAAATGCATCCTATATAATAATTCTCACCTCCAACATTCTAATGTGCCTGGGACCGTGGCTCCCTTGGAGGTGGTCTGCTAGGCAGTTTAGAATGCACTGACATCAGTGATGTCACTGACAGCTGATTCCAAGGCTAGGAAACAGCTGTCAGTGCCCCCCCCCCCCCCCCCTTGGCACAACACCCAAGCCCCTACCCCCCCTTGACGCATCACCCAAGACCCTCCCCCCGGCTCATCACCAAAGCCCCCCCCCCCCTTGAGCACATCAACTCCCTCGCCACCTGCAGCCGCCAATACTAACGCTGTCTGGCCGCTGCTGCTTCTCCTGTGGAGCAGCAGCGGCCGGTTCAAAAAGAAAAAAGCCAAAAAAAGATTTTTAACCTGAAACGCTCTGTAGACAGCCACCTGGCATTGGCTGTCGTCACTGCAGCCGCTCCTCCTCTCCCCTCCACGTCACTGCCCCTGCAGGAAGACCCCGGAGGAGCGCAGCGACGGCAGAGGGGAGAGGAGGAGCGGCTGCAGAGATGACAGCCAATGCCAGATGGCTGTCTACGGAGCCGTGTTTCAGGTTTAAAATCTATTTTTGGCTTTTTTCTTTTTGTACTGGCTGCTGCTGCTCAACAGGAGCGCAGCAGCGGCCGGACAGCATTAGTATTGGTGGCTGCGGGTGGCGAGGGGGTTGATGTGCCCGAGGGGGGGGAGTAGGGGTTTGGGTGATGCACCGAGGGGGAAGGGGAGGGTCGCTAGACATGGGTGGCTGGAGGGGGGGAGGGGAGGGTCGCTGGACGTGGGTGGCTGGAGGGGGAGAGGAGGGTCGCTGGACATGGATGGTTGCAGGGGGGGCAGGGAAGAGGGAGGTGGGGAGGGGGTCCTGAGACCAGATGGGTGGCTGCAGGGGAGGGCAGGGGAGACAGAAGGGACGCTGCAGGGGGGGGGCAGGGGAGAGAGGTGGGTCGCTGGACATGGGGGGGCAAGGGGAAAGGAGAGGAGGGTCGTTGGACATGGGTGGCTGCAGGGGGGCAGGGGAGAGGAGGGTCGCTGGACATGGGTAGCTGCAGGGGGAGAGGAGGGTTGCTGGATATGGGTGGCTGCAGGGGGGCAGGGGGAGAGGAGAGTCGCTAGACATGGGTGGCTGCAGGGGGAGCAGGGGAGAGAGGAGTGCCGCTGCACATGCGTGGCTGCAGGGGCAGAGGAGGGTTGGTGGGGAGGGGGTCCTGAGACCAGATGGGTGGCTGCAGGTGGGGCAGGGGAGACAGGAAGGACGCTGCAGCGGGGGGGATTACCTTGCTAGCACCCGTTTCATTGCCTACCGAAACGGGCCTTTAATATTAGTTTTCAATATAACCCCCGCCCCTTCATAGACCCCTCAAAAACTCCCCCAACCTCTTTACATTCTTCCCCTGATCTCCTCCTAACAGAAATAATGCAAAACTTAGGAGGTTTAATAAAACAATATAAACTTCACAAATTTGCCATTGTTTTTAGTAGTGATTGCTATTGTTATGTTCTGACCAATATGGCAGCAAGCTCTGCCCACTGCCTTCAATCTAGATAATGAGACAGATAGGCCTATGCTGTCTCCTGTCATTAATCCTCCTTGGGGCAGGCGGTGGTGGTGTTTCATTATTTGTCAGGCACAGGAGGATCAGTAGCTCTATCTCCTCCACAGAGAAATGTGGTTCCCTTCTTAAAGACATTGCTGGGCACACTGAGGAACATTCTTCCACATGCAGAGGTATATATATGCACATTTTTCATATGACAGGAACATCCTGCCATTGCCGTGGATGTTTTTTTCAATGTGGGGACAAGTACCATAGTTGCACATTTTGCATTGTATATTTTCGATTTGAAAATGTTTGTGTGTGTGTGTATGTATTTTTGATTATCTAAAAAAGTTCAGAGGGTCTTTTACTAAGATGTGCTCACGTTTTTGGAGCGCGCTAAAATTGTGGGTGTGCTAAACGTTAGAGATGCCAATGCATTCCTATGGGCATCTCTAACATTTAGCATGCCCACAATTTTAGCATGTGCTAAAAACATAAGCGCACCTTAGTAAAAGATGCCCTCAGTTTTTTCATCCATTATGGACTTCAGTTTTTAAACGTTTGCCAATAAACGCTTATTTTGCCATTTGGATGTCATATTGAAAATGTCCCTCCACATCTGGTAAATCAGCTTTTGTTTTTCCCTGGCAAATTAATCATTCAAATAGGAAACTAAGGCCCCCTTTTTCAAAGCCAACATGTCCCATTCAAAGTGAATGAGCCGTGCCGGCATTACCACACCGACATCCGCAAGCGCTGCTTTGTAATAGGGGGACTAAATAACAAAGGTATGCATTATACAATGGGCAGGAAAAAGGAGTACAGACTGTACACTGCAGTGTACTTTATAGGACAATATCTTAGAAAAAATATATGCTAAAATTAGAGACAAAAGTTTTTACTTAGCTAATAAATGGGTTCAACTGGAACATTAACAAAGTGCACTTAGGTCTTTTATTTTCTCATTTCATTCCAGCAATTTGCTTAACACTATCAAAGAGCAATGCATTAAATTCATCTTCACTGGGTACAGTGGCACTCAAGCAGCACAGTGAATAAAATCTAAGTAGATAAGCATAGAAGTGGATGGGATAAGCACAGCACCTTGGTTGCTGAAAAAAAAAAAAAAAAAGATGAGAAAAAAATGTGTCCCAGTGGTACATGTTTAGGTATTTATAACTCGATAATACACTGAAAATGGAGGGTGTATAATGAATGACAAAGTGGTTAAGATTCTTATGTTCTGATGTGAGAGGCTGTAAATCATGCAAGAAATACAGGCAAATGTGACCAAGTTTATCTGGCAGACTGCACTGGTAGAAATCACTAGCAGTAGGGTTTGCCTGACAGACTGTGAGGGCTATAGTGGCAGATTTTAGAAAACATGTCCAAACTGGAATTGAGATATCCAAATTGGGGCATCTCAAGTTTTGGTAGTATTTTAAAACCTGTTCTAAAATGCATGGTAAAATGGACATTTACACACCAGTAATGTACTGCAGGACCATCTATTTTAGAATCACAAATGTAAAAAATAAAAAATAATAACAGGTAAATATGGACACATAAACATTTATAGGTTGCCACATGGATGTTTATGTTACAGAACAGCAACATATATGACTATGGGGCTCATTTTCAAAAGAGAAAAAACATTATAGAGGTATATAAATTAAAGAGTGGAGTGGAACAGGTGGATGTGAAGCGTCTGTTCACGCTTTCCAAAAATACTAGGACTAGGGGGCATGCGATGAAACTACAGTGTAGTAAATTTAAAACTAATCGGAGAAAATCTTTCTTCACCCAACGCGTAATTAAACTCTGGAATTCGTTGCTGGAGAACGTGGTGAAGGCGGTTAGCTTAGCAGAGTTTAGAAAGGGGTTAGACGGTTTCCTAAAGGTCAAGTCCATAAACCACTACTAAATGGACTTGGGAAAAATCCACAATTCCAGGAATAACATGTATAGAATGTTTGTACGTTTGGGAAGCTCGCCAGGTGCCCTTGGTCTGGATTGGCCGCTGTCGTGGACAGGATGCTGGGCTCGAAGAACCCTTGGTCTTTTCCCAGTGTGGCATTACTTTTGTACTTATGTACTTATCCAAAAAGTGGCATAAATCAGCATTTGGACATTTTTCTCACAAAAACATCCAAATTGGTAGTTTTGAAACCAATTTTAGACATTTTTCTATTAATTCCATCAGAAGCACATTCAAATCACAAAGGGACATGTCAGGGGCATGTTAAGGGCAGGATCTGGGCGTTCCTTAGGAAAACAAAAACATCCAGGGCCATAATTTGGAAGTTTTGGTCCAGACCTATTATATTAACAAATAAACCACAAAAAAGTACCCTAAATGACCACTGCAGGAATAAAGGAATGACACCTCCTTACTCCTTCAGTGGTCACTGACCCCCCTCCCACGCCACAAAGATGTAAATGAAACAGTACATACCAGCCTCTATGACAGCTTCAGATGTTATGGCCAGTCTTATTAGAGCAGCAAGCAAGTTCCTGGAATAGCCTAGTGGTCGGTACAGTACACTGTAGAGAAGATGACCCAGACTCTATCTATTACACTTGTGATGAAAAGTGTTAGCTCCCCCCAAAAAACCTAAAACCTATTCTACCTACATTTAGGTGACACCTGCAGCCATAAGAGCTATTATAGTGGTGTATAGTTGGGTACAGTAGGGTTTTCATGGGTTTTGAAGGGTTCACCATACAATAAGGGAGTAATAGTGAGATGTGGACACAGGATCTTTTATGTGAAGTTCACTGCAATGCCCCCTAGGTGCCTGACATCTCTGCTGGAATGCCTATGTGGCCAGTCTGCTAGGAAAGCTGGCTCCTCCTATGTTCCAATGGCTTGATTTTCTACATTTTTTACTTGGACTTTTTTTTAATGGACCAAATGGGTGCAATTTGGGGGGTGAGGGGGGCAGTGCCCCCCCCCTCAAATGAGCTGAGCTGCCACACCATCCTCCAATCCCCTGAGCCACCAGCAGCCTCTCCAAGAAAGCAGCATGCACGCTACTTTAGACCTGCTCCCAGAAGCCTTTTTTTCTCCTTCATCTTCCAGTTCCTGTGAAGGCAGAAAGCAGTAGGAGAGAGAAGGGCTTCCAGGGCAGGTCTAAAGCAGCGTGCTGCTGCTTTCACTGAGGCTGCCGGTGGCTTGGGGTATTGGAAGACTGGGAGGAGGGTGATTCATGGTGCCACTGAAAGACTCCAGTGCTATGGTGGTGGTGGTGGCGGTGGCAGTGGGTGGGGGGGGCACAGAGATCGAGAGAGGGGTGGGCCTGGGCGGCAAGGGTAAAAAAAATGAGATGGGGTGAGTAAGAGAGAAAGATGGAGAAAGAGCAGAAGATGGATGTGACGAGGGGGTATGGGGGAGGGAGAGAGAGCAGAAGATGAATGAGACTAGGGGGTGTGGGGGAGAGAGAGGGAGCAGAAGATAGATGGGACTAGGGAGTGGGTGGGAGGGAGAAGGAGTAGAAGGAGGATGGGACTAGGGGTGTGGGAGGAAGGGGAACAGAGAAGAAGATGAGTGGGACTTAGTGGGAGAGGGAGAGGGAGCAGAAGATGAATGGGACTAGGGAGTGTGGGGGGAAGGGGAACGGAGCAGAAGACGAGTGGGACTTCTTGGTGATTGAATGGGAAAGGAAGACAACAAGAGGAGAGAGAAGAAATGGAAAAGCCAACCTGGAAAAGAATTTAGAAGACTGACACATGGAAAGTGGAAGAGAGTGAAACCAGCCCAATCAGAAAAATAAAAGTGCTCAAACAGCAAAGGTAGAAAAGACAAAAATTATTTTTATTTAATTTTTTTTAAGATTGAGATGGGCCTGCTTTGTGAAATGTACATTTATTTATTTTGTTTAGTTCTGTATTTTGCAGAGTACAGAACAAAAAAACATTTCTGTTTCTCTCTTACCAGTATTGCCCTGCTTGTAGAGTCTGGCTTGGTGGCAAGGAGGGGGGGGTTGCCATTTCAGTTTTTGACTGTTTTTTTTTGTGTCCCCCTATAGCCCTCCAAATGAAACTGTCAAACTATGCCCATGATGGACCAAAATGATAAACATTTTAGGCACAAAATATCTAGAAAATAACCATTTTCAGAATAAAAGACAGACATTTTTCTGTTTTGAAAATGGTTATATTCCCCACTTGAATTTTGGATGCTTTGAGCAAAGTGTCCAAAGTTGGACTTAGACGTCATGTCGAAAATTTCCTTCTCTGTGTCAGAACATAAATGTTTTTCTCAGCCATTTTAGAAATAAACATTTATTTTTCCCAAAGTTGTCACAGAGCCTTGTATCCCTTGCTAATTTCACTTGGGGGGGGGGGGGGGAATTTACATCAAACAATGCTGGATTAAGGGGGCAATCTCCCTTAATCTGTCCAGTGGAACACTTCACAATAGAGGACTTTTCTGAACCTCAGCATCCTGGGTATCAGATATGTATGTATGTATTTATTTATTTTATTTGTTACATTTGTATCCCACATTTTACCACCTATTTGCAGGCTCAATATAAATCCCGATATTGATCTCTTTTTGGACATAGACATGCAATTCCCTTCTGAAATGGGGAATATGGATTTATTTTTTAGGCCTGCCCTAGGCCTACTCTAAACATGCCCAAACCATGCTCCCCTTGTGATTTGCACGGTTTAGAGTTTTAGATGTATATCCCGCCTTTGTAAAATCAAGATTTAAGGGGGAAATTATCAACATGGACTACTATTAAGTCATGTTATTTTACCACAAGTTTGGTTATTTTAGCAGAGAGTCTCATTGTATAAAATTGCTTACGTTGATAACTCCCCTCTTAGATGTTTAGGTACTATAAACATCTAAGGGGAGGTAGAGAGAGAGTTATCTAACTCCCTTTGGCACTAACCTGCATTATATGCCCCTTAACGCGCGTTAAAGGGATCTAACGCTGGCTGTGGTGCTTTAAGTCTGTGATAAATAGGTCACCCCACATTACATACTAATGAGAGGCAAAACATGGAAATGTATGTAAAACAGTTCATTACTATGTTAATACTACACTGTGTGCACCACAAGCCATGGTGTAGCCAGTAAAATAACCCTAGCTAAAAACTGGACTTATTTTACTGCCTGAGACCATTGGGCTTCCAAGCATGGCCTGATGCTCCTGTGCCACATGATAAAGCAGCCAGCACCCTTCCTCAATAGAGGCGACCAGAATGCCCCTCCTCTAGACTGAAATGCCCTCTTGGGCTCCCCACAATTAAAGACCCCCTTTATGCTACAACAACAGCACCACCCAACCCTAAGAGCCCCCCTGGAGATCATTCCACTACCTGCAAGTGCCCCCTCCCTCAACCAAACAACTACCAAGGAAGTAACCCCTGCCCCAGTACCCCACCATACTGAAGGCCCTCCAGCCTATCTTTGGCAAAATTGCTGGTGTCCAGTGGAGCCAGTCACTCCTGCCCTTGATGACATCTCCTTCCAAAATGGCACTGGTGAACCCTAATAGTGCTTTCATGGTTCTACATCTAGGGGTCATGTTTCTATATATGGTAGCAAGGAATATATTTGAAAAAATGAATTTTTTTAATGTTGCTTCTCAATTTGCTGGGTTGCTTTTGTTTCTCATTTTTCTACAAGTGGATTTCAAGAATTAAGAGGTTTTTATTCAGGCATAGTTTTGTTTTCGCTTTTTTTTTTTATTTATTTAATATAGTGATTCCCAAAACCTGTCCTAGGGGTTCCCCAGCCAGTCAGGTTTTCAGAATATACTCATTGGATTTTGTGTAGTGCTGTGACTATGATGGGAGTTTAAAGCAACAAGCACACCCCAGGGGGTAGTGCTGCACTAAAATTAGATGAACTTTTTGAACTTGCAGTGCAGTGCTGTGACCAGTATGGAAGATTAAAGCAACAGGCACACCCCGTGGGGGTAGTGCAGCACTAGCATCAGAGGAACTTTTTGAACAAATATCCTGCTGAGGTTACTGGTCATTTTGAACAGTTAGGATATAACATGTATTAGTGGGTTTGCTCCATTAAGTTTTTATTGTGAAACTAGTAAAAAAGCCCCGTTTCTGATGCAAATGAAACAGGGGCTAGCAAGGTTTTCTTCAGAGTGTGCATGTGGGAGTGTGTGTCCCTGCCCTCTGCCCTCTCTCCCTCCCCCTCCCCCTCCCCCCTTGGAGTCCAGTCCTTCAGTGTTAAGTTTCCTGCTGTTCTGTGTTACAGAGAGAGTGAGGGCATCTCTCTCCCCTCCCCCTCTGAGTCCTTCACTGTTACAGAGAGAGGGATTTCGTGCTGTGCTGTTTTCCTTCACTCATGGGGAAACCGGATATCTCTGGCGCTTCACACTTCCGGCTGGAGGCTTCATAGAACGTTGGTCTTGCCTTTTATATATATAGATGTGTATGAGAGTACATTTGTAAGTGAGTGTGCATGAGTGTGTATGAAGGAATGATATGTTAAGGTATTAGGTTTTGTAAGCAAATAAATAATAAAGGTATTTTCTAAAAATGAATTAACTGGCAGAGAGATTTATACTGGTAGTATTGTTGGTTCAGTTAGCAAGTAGGGTATAGCCCAGTATTATAAGGTTGTTAACAATGGATATTCATGAGAAAGATTTGCATTAAGTGGAATCAGTGCATGCACATTTCTTTCATGAATATTCATTGTGGATATCCTGAAAACCTGACTGGCTGGAGAGCACCCAGGACAGGCTTGGGTACCAATGTTTTAATAGTAGAAATTTGCCACATGCGTTTGGTTTGTTTGCACACCTTTTTAAAATCTGGTGTGTATAAAATCAGTTACATTATCCTACAAATTAACACACAAACAATCAATTTGCATATGTTAGAAATTTCTAATGTGGGTTAAATTTTTACAACAAGAAGAAAAAAAATCTCAAATTAGGGTAAAAAAGCAGAAAATAAACAAAAAATGTGTTGCCTGCTCACAAACTTAAAATCTAAAAGAGAGGGTTAGTAATATTGATTTTTACAAGATTTAGCAGTTACAGGTGTTATTTCGCTCCCTTTCTTCCACCTACACCACCTTTCAATCTCACTTTACTGATTGACTTCCTATTTTGGACTTTGGATTAAACAGAATTATTTGGCATTGTTCAGAAGAAAAGAGTGAGGAAGTAATTCAGATCAATTGATAGTTAACAGTGAAAACTGAAAGCTTAAGTACATTTAGGGTCAGCTCAATTAATATCAGCTAATCCTACCCTTGTTGTACCCTAGGCTTCAAGATATGTAAGTGAGAAGAGGTAGTGCCATAATAGCATTGTGAAGCTCAAAGCTGAGGGACAGAAATATGTGGAAGAGGATAAGGATAAAACTTTAATGCTTAACAATTATATCTGCTCTGTGTTCACGGATGAAAGGCCAGGGGTAAGGCTGCAGAAAACAAAGGCTAAAGGGAATGGATGTATGGTAGACCAAGATCCGTTTATGGAGGACTGTGTTCGTGAGGAGCAAGCCAAATTAAAAGTAGACAGAGCGATGGGGCCTAATGGGATACACCCGGTGGTGCTCAAGGAACTCAGAGAAGTTCTGGCGGCTCCGCTGACTGACTTCTTCAATTCTTCCTTAGAGACTGGAGTGGTCCTGGAGGACTGGAGAAGGGCGAATGTGGTTCCTTTGCACAAGAGTGGAAGTAAGGAGGAGATTGGGAATTACAGACCTGTCAGTCTGACCTCGGTGGTAAGTAAGCTAATGGAAATGCTACTAAAGCAGAGGATTGTGAGATTTCTCAAACGCAGGACCCAAGGCAGCATGGCATCACTAGTGGCAGGTCATGTCAGATGAAACTGGGTGACCAAACAGTTGGACGTGGGAGGGGTGCTTGATGTAATATACTTGGATTTCAGCAAAGCCTTTGACATGCTTCTGCACAGGCAACTGATAAATAAATTGAGTGCCCTTGGTATGGGATCTAGAGTAATTGATTGGGTTAAAAATTGGTTGAATGGAAGGAGACAGAGAGTAGTGGTAAATGGAGCTTGCTTTGAAGAAAAGGATGTTGTCAGTGGAGTACCGCAAGGATTGGTCATTGGGCTGGCTCTTTTTAACGTCTTTGTGACTGATATTGTGGAAGGGCTGTCTGGTAAAGTTTGTCTCTTTGCGGATAATACCAAACTCTGCAACAGGGTGGACACCCTGAACGGTGTGAATGACATGAGGAAGGACATAGCAAAGCTGAAGGAATGGACCGATATTTGGCAACTAAGATTTAATTCCAAAAAAATGCAGGGTCATGCATTTGGGTCGCAAGAATCCGAGGTAATGGTATAGGGGGTGATGTGCTTCAGTGTATGAAGAAATAGCAGGACTTGGGGGTGATTGTGTCTAATGACCTTAAAACTTCCAAACAGGTAGAAAAAGTGACGGTCAAAGCCAGAAGGATGTTTGGGTGCATAAAAAGAGGGATGACCAGCAGGAATAAGGAGGTGATAGTGCAATTGTATAAGTCTCTGGTGAGGCCCCATTTCGAGTCCTGTGTGCAGTTGTGGAGACTGCATCTACAAAAAGATATAAACAGGATAGAATCAGTCCAGAGGGCGGCATACAAAATTAGTAAGCGGTCTTGAACACAAAAAATATAGGGACAGGTTTATGAACATGTATATGCTGGAAGAGAGGAGGAAGACGTTTAAATATCTCAAGGGCATTTATATACAGAAAGTGAGAGCCTTTTTCAACTGAAGGAGAGCTCTGGAATGAGGGGGCATGCGATGAAGTTAAGAAAGAATAGGCTTAGGAATAATCTAAGAAAATATTATTTCACAGAAAGGGTAGTGGAGGCATGTAATGGCCTCCCAGTGGAGGTTGTGGAGTCCAGGACTGTGTCAGAATTTAAAAAGGCATTGGATAAGCATGTGGGCTCGCTTAGGAAAAGGAAGAGTTACGAGTTACAGAGGATGGGCAGATTGGATGGGCCATATGACCTTTATCTGTTGACATGTTTCTATGCTGGAAATGTTAGTTACTGTATAGGTGGAGGCTTGATCCTTGAAGCTGGGAGGAGTCTAAGGCTGAGTGTTCCAATGATGCCTTCACTGCCTCGACTTGGAGACCATCCCATGTACCCACCACTGTTTTTCCCCCAAGAAACATTTTCTAATGCTTCTCCTGAATTATTTCCAGATCAAAAGGATAGTGGATATGTAGAACGCCTTGCAGATTATGTGGTGCCATGGAAAGATGCACTAATGTACAGAAGTACAGTTTTTCAACTGACATCTGCTTTCATTTGAGAACATTTCTGCAGAGAAAATTGGGTAAATTTTCATCATTAGCTTTATGAACTATGACATGTTCGGATAAGGTTGTATTTGAAGTGTTTTTCATTTCTAAATATACTGAAACAATAATGCAGTTGTGTTGATTCATCATTGTCTGTGGTACATGAAAACCCCATTAATCGTCAGCAGATTAATATTCATCAGAGCAAAGGTTTTAGTACATGGTGCACTTTGAGCATTTTTTTTATCATGTAGATAGCTTTGTCTTACTGTTTTACATTTGCACAGACTTGTTTAGAACCATTAGCAGAGATACAGCATGCTTCAAACTGCTAGAATTTGCAATTTTGGGGTGGTTGAAATTAGGGAAATAAGGGCCTCTTTTATCAATTCAAAGTGAATGAACTTTATTGGCATTGCCACACCGGGAACCGCTTGATAAAAGAGGCCATAAATGAGATGACCAATATGAAATAATATGAATTAAAACAGATTATTTTGATTACAAAATATGTTTTGCATATTGACTTATGGCTGGCCAGTTTTCTCAGTATGAGTACTGAAAACAGTTCTGCTTATTATCTTTTAATGGAACTATATAATTAAATTGCTTAAAAGATCTCATTATGAAATCTGTTACCTTTTATTTACAATATAGTATTATTATGAGCTAGAAAGTAAAGCATGCATTTAGTTCTAAATTCTTAATGAAATAAAATGAGAAGAAATAACACTTCAATCCTATATTCTATCTAATATGAAAGCTAACAGTAGCTATATTATGTTGCCAAACTGAAATAGCTTTGCAAAAATGAACACACCATTGAGACTTAGGGGACCCTAAAGAATAGCAATGTTTTGCACTTACTGTGCAATAGATGGAAACATCATCATACATATTTATTTATTAAAAGCATTCCTAATCCGTCTATCAAATATCTAAGTACAGGAAAACACACATAATGAATAGATAAAATCAGCCATTATAAATACAAAATATTGCCTCACTACAGCAATTATCAACAAATAAGGCATAACATAAATCAAAAGACAAAAGTCTGCTGGCTAGATCCCAAATGTAGCCTGGCATAGTCACCTTTTGGAAACAGCAGTACCAACCTATAGGCCCACAACTAAGCATCACCCTGATGCACATTTGCCATTCCACAAAGAAAACACCTGTGGAAATAACGTCAATTCTTTTTTTAAAGATAGCAGTATCTGCCATTAGCCTGAGCTGGCTGGGTAGTTTATTCCGCTCAAGTGAAGCAGCTACTGAAAATATGCAGCTTCTAGTTTCTGCAAATGTGCTTTCTGAATAGCAGTATATGCAAACTCTGGGGCCCTTTTACTAAACGGTGCTATGAAATGGGCTTAGCATGTGGGAAATACCTGTGTAAGGACATGCTAAGCCTGTTTCTAATATAATCATAAGTTCAGCCCTTTTCTATTATGTCTTTTTTTGGCCGTGCACTACTGTTATTTATTTTTCATATACACAATTTTTATTTTATATGTATTTTGATTTATAATACAATATGTCATTTTCATTGCAAATATAGTTAGGTTTTATCTTTAAATATTTTTACATTTGTACATATATATGTGCGTATTTTATATGCATATCATTTTGTATTTGACATTGTTTTTAATTTTCATTGTACATACACATTTTATAGACTCCTGATGCAGGCCTAACGGCCGAAACACAATGTTGTGTCGAGTCTTCATACTTCAATAAACTTCTTTACCAACATACATCTTCCAGTCTTTGGTATCCTTGGTCGCTGTCCCACTTTTTTTGTTGTATTGTTACTTTTACCAAGGGGCGTCTTTAGTTCTCCGTCTTTTGGTGGATTTCTTCTCAGCATTCGTGTAGCAGTCATTTTTAAAAAAAATTACTGCAGGAGCACTTACCGCTTCCTATTTAGGGAAAAGGGAATGGGACTTGATATAATGCCTTTCTGTGGTTTTTGCAATTATATTCAAAGTGGTTTATGTAGTATGTACAGGTACTTATTTGTACATGGGGCAATGGAGGATTAAGGGCCCTGTTTACTAAGGTGTATTAGTGTTTTTAATGTGCCTACAATTACAGCGTGCGCTAGCCATGTAGATGCCTATAGGGATATTGTAGGTGCGTACACGGTTAACCGTGTGATAAAAATGCTAATCCTATATAATAATTCTCACCTTCAACGTTCTAACCTGCCTGGGACTGTGGCTCCCTCGGAGTTGGTCTGTTAGGCACATTAGAACACAGTGACGTCACTGGCCGCATTATGACATGATCCCAGCAGACCAACTACGGACACAGGCAAAACAGAACGTTAGAGGTGAAAACTACTGGTAGTGCTGCTGGAGCTCCGACGATGGTAATGGCGCCACAAATACCTCCCCAAACCCCCTTCAGATGTTTCAGGACACCACTCCCACTCCACCCTTCTCTCGCCCTCCCCTTCATAACAGCCACCTGCTTAAAAGTTCTTAACTCCTGCACGCAGGGACGCCGCTACTGACAGCCTTTTCTTCCGCTTCTGTTTCAGCTGTTCCTGTGGTCCCAGGAACAGCTGAAACACAAGCAAAAAAAAAACTGTCGGAAGCGGTGTCCCTGCGTGCAGGAGGCTACCTACCCCCTCCTCCTCCTCCTCTTACCGGGGTCCCGGCGGAAGCATTGAAGAATGAGCAGGCTCAGCGAGTCTGCTGCTTTCCCTTCTCTTCGCTCTGAGCTCTGACTCTGGTCCCGCCCTTGTGGAAACAGGAAATGAGGGCGGGATCAGCGTCAGAGGAGCTCAGAGCAAAGAGAAGAGAAGGCAGCAGACTCGCTGAGCCTGCTCGCTCTTCAATGCTGCCGCCGGGACCCCGGTAAGAGAGGGGATTGGTGATTTTGGAGGGGGGGCAACGTGCACGTTGAGGGATGGGGGAGGGAGGGGGGACTGGAACTCGGAGGGAGGACAGAGTGAAGGAGAGTGACAGAGGGAGGGAGGAAGCCATGGAAATTGGAGGGGAGGAAAGGGGGCCGTGGGACTTGGAGGGGACAGAGGGAGAGAGCGAGGGGGGGGGAGGAAAACCTTGCTGGCGCCCGTTTCCTTTCATACAGAAACAGGCCTTTTTACTAGTATACTTATAATGTGGCTTAGTAGACAGGGCACTGGGTGACTTGCCCAGAGTTATGGTGAGCTGCAGTGGGAATTGAACCCAAAACTCCAAGACCAAAGTCCACTGCACTAACCAATAAGCTACTCCTCCACTCCCATTTAGGAGGAGCTAAGAGCACATGTGTTATGGACATGCTAACCAGTTAGTGCACTGGTAATGTCAGCACGATAGCTGATTAGCGCATCCACACCCATTCTCTGCCTCTGATAGGCTCCCTCCAAAAAATACAAAAAAAAAGAAAAAAAGAAATGTGATTAGGTAACCAGCCTTCCAAAAATTAAATCATGTCTGACCCTTTGGCACCTTACAGACCGAGGATCCTAATGCTATATTCTGCAGCTCTGATTAGCTAGTTTCTTGATGTTCTTCACTTGGAGTTTAAGCAATCAGCGCAGTGTTAGTTGCATTTCCAATGTGCATTCCCAATTCAGAGCCGCTTCCAATTTAGTAATGCGCCCCTTGAGGGTCTGCAGAAGTTCTTGAGAAGTAGAATGGATTTCTTCTAACTCCTGCCACATATCTCTAGAAATGTCCATAAGATTGTGCAGCATTTCCTTGATTAAGTTCCAACATTACCGGATCTTCCTCTATGTCAGGACCACATTGGTTACTGTCCTTGTCGGGTGAAGGTGCTTCATTTTTAGCCAAGTTCATATTAATAGACACTAAAGAAATTACCTTCAATCAATCTTGTACAAAAGGATATGAGCAACAATTTTATAATCTTCTGCTTCAATGGTGGGAGCCTCCTGCTCACATGTCCAAGCAGCTCGAGCGCAAACCGGAAGTCCCTAAACCAGCTATAATTTTCTAAACAGCTATAATTTTCAGCATTTTCTAGTTCAATGGGTTTCAATCCAGTCCTCAGGGATCACCTGGCCAGTCAGGCTTTCAGGATATTCACAATGAAAGAAGGCAGTGCATGCAAATCTCTCTCATGCATATTCATTGTGGATATTCTGAAAACCCAACTGGCCAGGTGATCCCTGAGGACTGGATTGAAAACAGTTGAACTAGAAGATGCTGAAAATTATAGCTGTTTAGAAAATGAAAAGATAAATAAGAGACAAACATTTTTACGAGTAAATAAATTCATTAAAAAAAAACCAACAAATATATGATCAGCAGGCATCATCTCATATCATAAGGGCAATCAGCAAAGGCATTGTTGTAGATAAAACAGACATTTCCCAAGGAGGTCTTGATTATTATTATTTATCTTCAATGTGGGCAGCATTGTTAAGGGGTGCTTTGGGGGAACATTCTCTGTTCTGGTTGAATGTTTTGTGTCAAAGTGCATGGGGAAGGTCCATTTGAGGATAATCCACCTTCAAAGGTTGTGTAGCTGTGCCAAGAAGGTATACATATATCTCAGGCTACAACAACATGAATTCCTAGTTGCTGAGTCACTCCATTCTTGCTGTTGCTTTGGGTTTTGGATCATTATGCTGCTAAAAGACGAAACTTCTCACCAGTCTCAAGTTTCTAGTAGGCGAGAACAGTTTTTCCTCCAGGATCTGCCTGTATTTTACACCATCAATCTTTCCTTTTATCTTCACAAGCGTAGCATCCCTACAATATAATGCTGCCATCACCATAGTTTTACCATAGAGATGTTGTAAGTATAGCGGTAAGTGTATCCACACTGTTTGCAATGAAGGTGTGATGTGATATGTTGTGTTGTGTTGTTTTATGCCACACATATTGCTTTAACATTGAAACCAAAATGTTTTGCTTTCAAATAAGTGTTTCTTTGCCAATGGAATGCAGCACATTATCCCCAGGAATCTAAATAAGGCACCTAAATTTGGCCACCAAAATTTGTACATGCTCCCAAGATGTGCATGCAAATTAATTGGCTAGTGAGCCAACTAGCATTAATAATTTTGTGCTAATAACTAATTATTAAAGTTAATTGACACTCATTAATATTTGTGTATGCATCTAGCTGTGAGCTATTCTTTAAGGCATAGTGCCTACTGCCTACCTCTAATAACTTGTAACTCAAAGGGGACGTGGCCAAAGGAGAAGCATGGGCATGTCAGGGACATTCTAAAATGTTACACGCGTTATTACAGAATACCTGCTTCAGCATGCCTAACTTGGGCGTCAGCATTTATACCAGGTTTCAGCAGGCATAAGTCTGGTGCCTAAAGTTAGATGCAGAAATCGGCTCTATGAATTGTGTTTAGTGCTGATTTTTTCTGGCACTGAAATTTGAGTGCTATGTATAAAATCCCTCCCCCCACCAAAAAAATAGGTCTTTTCTTTCCATAGTAATTTTCTTCTGTGTCATCCTCCTGTACATGCCAGATTTCTTGAAAATGGTGACCATGTTCACTATTTCTGGTTTTATATTATACACTACACATAACCTTTGAATTTTACTACTGACAGTACTGTAGACATATTTCACATCCTAAAATATTAGTATGCGGCTATGGAATAGATAAGCAGCTGTATTTGGTGATTTTAACATTTAAATAGTCTTAAAAGGTATTTTAAAATCACTTTCTCCTTATCATAAAAAAACTAAAACTCTGAAACCAATTAGAAAATCAAATTAAAAATGGATTTTTAGACATTCTCTTAGTCATTAGGTGTTAAGGAAAATCATGCAGCTCTTTTCAATTTAGTATAATTAAATGTAACTTAAAGAACCAGTCTCAAATGCTTAAGTGATCAATTTTCCAGATGCAATTCACAGAAATATGTATGTATTATGAAACTGGCATTCACACCTTTGCCCTCTCTGCCATAATTATCATCCATACTTCCTTCTTTCATTTACAAAAATTAATGAAACTTAACTCATTAAGGAGCATGCTTACTAAAAAGTGTTAGATGTTTGCACTTAATGCAAAGAAGAATCAAAGGGTTTAGGTCTGGGTCCGATTTTTATGGAAAATGTAGACTATTTGAGGTTCATGAAGGAGTATCTATATTTATATACAGGTTTCCCATGAGAATTTGATGGGAAGAGACTACTTTCTATTACACTATCATAAAGATTGCATGGAGGGACTCAGTATATCTACTTTGGAAATGAATTTTTTTTTTTTTTTTTGTTACATTTGTACCCCATGCTTTCCCACTCATGGCAGGCTCAATAGAGGGCTAAGTGACTTGCCCAGAGTCACAAGAAGCTGCCTGTGCCAAGAATCAAACTCAGTTTCTCAGGACCAAAGTCCACCACCCTAACCACTAGGCCACTCCTCCACTTGGAATTCTACTTGGAATGCAGTCTAAAGGCCCCTCTCTACTGTTCCCCATTTTGTCACAAAGGAGCTACTATTGACTTGCTCGAACACAGCTTCTGGGACAATATGTTTGTAAGATGTGAAATCAGTAATTAAATGGACAATGGCGTGAAGGTGCAAAAGCATTGGGAGAGTCAGGACTAAAGGGTTTCTAGCTCCCCCTCAAGTCCAGCATGTTCCTTCCCTACCTTTTCTTCCCTTGCTCTTTAAGTACTTAAATATTGTCACACTGGAACAGACCAAAGGTCCATCAAGTCCATCATCCTGTTTCCAACAGTGGCCAATCCAGGTCACAAATACCTGGCAAAATCCAAAAAAAGTTCAATACATTTTATGCTGCTTGTCCCAGCATGAGTGGCCTAGTGGTTAGGGTGGTGGACTTTGGTACTGAGGAACTGAGTTCAATTCCCACTTCAGGCACAGGCAGCTCCTTGTGACTCTGGGCAAGTCACTTAACCCTCCATTGCCCCAGGTACAAATAAGTACCTGTATACAATATGTATGCTGCATTGAGCCTGCCATGAGTGGGAAAGTGTGGAGTACAAATATAACAAAAAAATAATACTGTCAAAAAATCCTCTGGCACTTCTCTACTGCAAATTCAAAAAACAATCTAGTAGAGGAAAATTACAAGTTCAGTTATATGGTATGGGAGAAGTCTCATATAATCACCACGGCTGATGTCACTCCACCCTCATGGTGAACCTCAATCCGTGGAAATGTTTTAATCACAGACTATACCCCCAACCATCCAATACTTTAATGTATATAACTACTTATTCATAGCATAACACCACAATGTTAATGGTAAGGCTGTATGTCACTTATCTTGTAGGCACCGGCATGCTCACAAACCCCGACAGGTTGCCTGTTTTGCAATACATGCTTCATCAAGGGGGAGCCATACCATACAATTCCTACATGTGATGCCTCTAATCATGATGATGAAGCCCTTACCGCCACCTCACTGGTTGGTGATAAGTGCTCCCCCCCAAAAAAATGGCCATGCAGCAAATGGTTCACTTACCACACAGCCATTTTATTTCCAGCAGTATTCTGTAAGTTATGCATATTAGCGGGAATCCCATCCATATCCCACGTATGCTCCACCTAAGTGAACAATCCCCTTGCAAATACATGCTGATGGGCTCATTTTCGAAAGAGAAGGACGTCCAACTTTCGACATAAATTGGAAGATGGACATCCTTCTTCCAGGGACGTCCAAATCAGTATAATCGAAACCCGATTTAGGACGTCTCCAACTGCAGTCCATCGCAAGGATGTCTAAAGTTCAAGGGGGCATATTGGAGGTGTAGCAAAGGCGGAACTTGGGTGTGCCTAACACTTGGACATCTTTGACCCATATTCAAAAAAAACAAGGACGCCCCTGACGAACACGTGGACGTTTTCACCCAGACGTGTTTTTTTTACGAATAAGGCACAAAAAGGTGCCCAAAATGACCAGATGACCACTGGAAAGAATCGGGGATGACCTCCAGTTACTCCCCCAGTGGTCACTCACCCTCCCACCCTCAAAAAACATCTTTCAAAGTATGTCATGCCAGCCTCAGATGTCATACTCAGGTCCATGACAGCGCATGCAGGTCCAAGGAGCAGTTTTAGAGGGTTCTACAGTGCACTTCAGACAGGCGGACCCAGGCCCATACCCCCCTACCTGTTATATTTGTGGATGAAACAGCGAGCTCTCCCAAACGCACCACAAACCCACTGTACCCACATCTAGGTGCCCCCTTCACCCGTAAGGGCTATGGTACCATTATTTGTTGAGCATCGTTTCTATGGAATTTTTGTTAATTCTACATTGTATTTTAGAACAAAAATCATAGCACAAGCTTTTCTTTTGGATCATGTCCAAAGCTTTATGATTACTGTGCATCTGCTGTCACTTGAAAATGTTAGCGATGTGAGTCATGCTGTTTTGAAAGCTCACACTAATGCACAATGCATTTTAGTGATGCTAAATGACTGATTTTGTTTTCAGACATATGGCATATAGATTTGAAAATGCTAATCATCAAAGGTTACACGTCAGTGCTTCTGACAGCATCTGGAGGATAGGTCTTTTAATTCTACTGAGATACTAGCACTTTTCAAGCATTCTAAATGACTAAGAAATTAAAACCCCATGGAGTCATGTGTTTCACTTTGAAAGCAGATACTGCCATGGGATTGATACTTTTGTTTTAGAGCTGTCGGCTTGATAGTTCAATAATTGTTCTTTTTTTGTTTGTTTGTTTGTTTTTCTCCTCATTAAAAAAACAACAACATTTGATCCCTAGTGAGTTAGAAGAGGGAAGTGACAGAAGAAATAGAGGAATAAAATATTTGATCTTACCCCATATAAGCTGTATTTTGCACCATTCACATCATCTTTATTGATGTTTATATTTTCTTATATAATTTGATGTTCTATTAATCATGAAGGAGAACATCAACATACAGTATGTGATCTAGAGCAAAAGCCCAATTGCATGAATTACAAGATTAATGATTCTTCTTAGTCAGTACTAAGGGGTATTTTTTACTAAGCTGAGGTAAGCATTAATGCGTGCTTACGGGAGCTAAAAATGCCTTACTGTGGGGTATGCTCAGATATCCTTCAGTAATTTTGTGATAAGCATGAACCACCCATGCACTAAAATACAAAATTCATTTTTAAGCACTGGGGTGGAGAGTGGTCATACTCTGGGGCCCTTTTTTAATGTCACATAAGAGCATACGCATGTCCAGTGTGCGCCAAATTGGATAACCGCCTGGTAACCGTGTGCCTCGGGTGGTAATTCTGAATTTGGCATGGGAAATTATAGACCAGTGAGTCTTACGTCGGTGCTGGGCAAAATGATAGAGACTATTATAAAGAACAAAATTACAGAGCATGTTCAAAAGCATGGATTAATGAAACAAAGCCACATGGATTTAGTGAAGGGAAATCTTGCCTCACCAATCTGGGTGGGAAAATGTGGGGTACAAATGTAACAAATAAATAAATATTACATTTCTTTGAAGGAGTGAACAAATATGTGGATAAATGTGAGCTGGTTGACATTGTGTATCTGGATTTTCAGAAGGCGTTTGACAAAGTACCTCATGAAAGACTCCAGAGGAAATTGGAGAGTCATGGGATAGGAGGTACTGTCCTATTGTGGATTAAAAACTGGTTAAAAGATAGAAAATAGAGAGTAGGGTTAAATGGTCAGTATTCTACTACTACTACTACTACTTAACATTTCTAGAGCGCTACTAGGGTTACGCAGCACTGTACAAATTAACAAGGAAGGACGGTCCCTGCTCAAAGGAGCTTACAATCTAAAGGACGAAATGTCAAGTTGGGGCAGTTTAGATTTCCTGACTAGAGGTGTAGTGGTTAGGTGCCGAAGGCGACATTGAAGAGGTGGGTTTTGAGCAATGATTTGAAGATGGGCAGGGAGGGGGCCTGGCGTATGGGCTCAGGGAGTTTGTTCCACGCATGGGGTGAGGCGAGGCAGAAAGGGCGAAGCCTGGAGTTGGCGGTGGTGGAGAAGGGTACTGAAAGGAGGGATTTGTCTTGAGAGCGGAGGTTACGGGCAGGAACGTAAGGGGAGATGAGGGTTGAGAGGTAAGGAGGGGCTGCAGATCGAGTGCATTTGTAGGTTAGTAGCAGAAGCTTGAACTGTATGCGGTACCTGATTGGAAGCCAGTGAAGTGACTTGAGGAGAGGGGTGATATGAGTATATCGGTCCAGGTGGAAGATAAAACTTGCAGCAGAGTTCTGAACGGACTGAAGGGGGGATAGATGGCTAAGTGGGAGACCAGTGAGGAGTAGGTTGCAGTAAAGGCGAGAGGTAATGAGAGAGTGGATGAGAGTTCGGGTGGTGTGCTCAGAGAGGAAAGGGCGAATTTTGCTACTGGTATAGAGGAAGAAGCGCCAGGTCTTGGCTATCTGCTGGATATGCACAGAGAAGGAGAGGGAGGAGTCAAAGATGACACCGAGGTTGCGGGCAGATGAGACGGGGACGATAAGGGTGTTATCAACTGAGATAGAGAGTGGAGGAAGAGGAGAAGTGGGTTTAGGTGGGAAGACAAGAAGTTCGGTCTTGGCCATGTTCAGTTTCAGGTGGCGGTTGGACATCCAGGCAGTAATGTCGGATAAGCAGGCCGATACTTTGGCCTGGGTTTCCGCAGTGATGTCTGGTGTGGAGAGATAAAGCTGGGTGTCGTCAGCATACAGATGATAGTGGAAACCATGAGATGAGATCAGGGAGTCCAGGGAAGAGGTGTAGATTGAAAAAAGAAGGGGTCCAAGGACAGATCCCTGAGGGATTCCAACAGAGAGTGGGATAGTGGTGGAGGACGAACCATGAGAGTGAACTCTGAAGGTACAATGGGAGAGATAAGAGGAGAACCAGGAGAGGATGGAGCCCTGGAACCCAAAAGAGGACAGTGTGTCGAGAAGTAGGTTGTGACTGACAGTGTCAAAAGCAGCGGATAGGTCGAGGAGGATGAGGACGGAGTAATGACCTTTGGATTTGGCGAGGAACAGGTCATTGCAGACTTTAGATAGTGCCATTTCTGTTGAGTGTAGTGGGTGAAAGCCAGATTGAAGCGGATCGAGGATGGCATGAGAGGAGAGAAAATCAAGGCAATGGCTGTGAACGGGCGCGTTCAAGTAATTTGGAGAGGAAGGGTAGGAGGGAAATGGGGCGGTAGTTGGAGGGACAGGTAGGGTCAAGTGATGGTTTTTTGAGGAGTGGTGTGACTACAGCATGCTTGAAGGTGTCAGGGACAGTTGCAACGGAGAGAGAGAGGTTGAGGATATGACAGATGGGGGGGGGGTGATAGTAGGAGAGATGGTGTTAAGTAAGTTGGTGGGGATGGGGTCTGAGGAACAGGTGGTGCATTTTGAGGAGGAGAGAAGATGGGCGGTTTCCTCTTCAGTGATATCAGGAAAAGAGGAGAAGGAGGCCTGGGTTGGTTGGTTGAGGGAGTGGGTTATAGGATGATGAGGAGGAGAAGGTTTAGTGGTGAATTTGAGGTTGATCTTCTGGACCTTGTCGTGGAAGTAGTCAGCCAGTAATTGAGGAGAGAGTGAGGGGGGTGGGAGCGGAGGGCACTTTGAGGAGGGAGTTGAGGGTGGCGAAGAGACGACGAGGGTTAGAACTGAGGGAATTAGTCAATTGGGTGTAGTAGTCCTGTTTGGCGAGGAATAGGGAGGACTGGAAGGAGTATAGCATGAATTTCTAATGAATGAAATCAGTATGGGTGTGAGATTTCCTCCATAGGCGTTCAGCCGATCGGGTGCAGGAGCGAAGGTATCGGGTGCAAGGGTTTAGCCAGGGCTGGGGATTAGTGCGCCTTGTGGGACGGGAAACAGACGGTGTCTAGAGCAGAGGAGAGAGTGGCATTGTAAGTGGAGACGGGAGGAGATCAGAGATACTAGAGGATAAGGTGGGGGGTCAACAGCCTGGAGATTCCTGGAGGTAATGGTTAGTGTTGGGCGGGACTGAGGGGGAGGGTGATGAAGTGTGAATGTGATCAGGTGATGGTCAGAGAGAGGAAGAGCTTAAGCGCAGAAATTGGAGGGTGAGCAGGTAGAAGAGAGGACGAGATCAAGACAGTGACCAGCTTTGTGAGTAGGGGTGGTGAATGGAGAAGGGTAGTTAATGGGGTTCCCCAGGGGTCTGTGCTGGTACTGCTGCTTTTTAACATATTTATAAATGACCTAGAGATGGGGGCAACTAGTGAGGTAATTAAATTTGCTGATGACACAAAGTTATTCAAAGTAGTTAAATTGCAGGACGATTGTGAAAAATTACAAGAGGACCTTACGAGACTGGGAGACTGGGTGTCTAAATGGCAGATGACATTTAATGTGAGCAACTGCAAAGTGATGTATGTGGGAAAGAGGAACCCAAATTATAGCTATGTCATGCAAGGTTCCACGTTAAGAGTCACCAACCAAGAAAGGGATCTAGGTGTCGTTGTTGATGATACGTTGAAACCTTCTGCTCAGTGTGCTGCTGCGGCTAAGAAAGCAAATAGAATGTTAGGTATCATTAGGGAAGAATGGAAAACAAAAATGAGGACATTATAATGCCTTTGTATCGCTCCATGGTGCGACCACAACTCGAATATTGTATTCAACTCTGGTCTCTGCATCTCAAAAAAGATATAGTGGAATTAGAAAAAGTGCAGAGAAGGGCGATGAAAATGATAAAGGGGATGGGACGACTTCCCTATCAGGAAAAGCTAAAGCGGCTAGGGCTTTTCAGCTTGGAGAAAAGGCGGCTGAGGGGAGATATCATAGAGGTTTATAAAATAATGAGTGGAGTGGAACGCATAGACATGAAGCGTCTGTTAACGCTCTCCAAAAATACTAGGACTAGGGGGCATGCGATGAAGCTACAAAGTAGTAAATTTAAAATGAATCGGAAAAAATTTTTCTTCACTCAACTCTGGAATTCATTGCCAGAAAATGTGGTAAAGGCGGTTAGCTTAGCAGAGTTTAAAAAAGATTTGGACAGCTTCCAAAAGGAAAAGTCCATAGACCATTATTAACTTGGACTTGGGGAAAATCCACTATTTCTGGGATAAGCAGCATAAAATGTTTTGTACTTTTGTACTTTTTTTTTTTTAGATCTTGCCAGGTATTTGTGACCTGGATTGGCCACTGTTGGAAACAGGATGCTGGGCTTGATGGACCTTTGCTCTTTCCCAGTATGGCAATACTTATATACAAAAACACACAGTAGAAAATATATTCTATTTTCTACTGTGTGGCACTTACCCAGTGGTAAACAGCAGTGTGCACGTGCTGAATACCTACCATTCTGTAGCGCATGAGACCTTACCACTAAGTCAATGGGTGGCGGTAAGGTATCAGGCCAAAAATGGATGCACGCTGGTTTTTATTTTGCACACATCCATTTCAAGCCCCTTTAAAAGGGCCCTTTACCAGGATGCGATAAAAACTGGCCCCACGCGCGCCCAAAAGACACTCTTCCACTGCCACAAGCCACATATTGCAGTAGCTTAGTAAAAGGGCCCTTTTGTTTCTAATCAATTAGGGGTTCTTTATTAAGCTGTGGTAAAAGGGGACCTGCGCTAGCGTCAGCATGTGTTTTTGATATGCGCTGAGGCCCCCTTTTACCTCAGTGGGTAAAAGGCTGTCTTTTTTTTTTTTTTTGAAGGAAAAGAAATGGCCATGCGGTAAGTGAAACACTTATCTTGTGGCCATTTGGGGGGGGGGGGGGGGCTTACCACCACCCATTCAGATGGCGGCAAGGGCTCCTGTGCTAACCCAGAAGCAACCGGGCAGCACGCGGCACTGCCTGATTACTGCTGATTAAGTTCCAGCACTACAAAAATAGGATGTATTTTTATTGTGTCGGAATGGTGCGCACGAAGAGGTCCTTTTACTAAGGTGCACCAAAAAATGCCCTGCGCTGGTTTAGACACGTCTATTGGATGCACGCAGGACCATTTTTCAGTGCACCTTCAAAAAAGGCCGTTTTTTGGGGACCCCAAAATGGACGTGCGGCAAAATGAAAATTGGCGCACATCCATTTTGGGCCTGAGACCTTACTGCCACCCATCGATTTAGTGGTAAGGTCTCATGCATTAACCAGGCGGTAATCATCAGCTTGCATACAATGCCGATTACCGCCCATTTAGCTCTGCTTTTCTGGCGCATGTAGCGGATGTGTGTAAAAAATGAAATTACCACCCTGGCCACATGGTAGCCGGGCAGTAGTTCAAAATTGACGCATGTAGGACGCCTTAGTAAAAGGGCACTTAAGGGTGGGAACTACCGCCAGGCTCCTGCGGTAGCCCGGTGGGTGGTAGTTCTGGATTGGCGCATGGTAAGCCCGCAGTGGACTTACCGCCTCTTAGTAAAAGGGCTCTTTAGTGCAGCTTCATTGCCATGTGCTAACCGATTAGCGTGAGTAAACAGGAAAAAGTAGGGGCTAACGCACTTATGGCCACATGCTAATGGGAAAATTAGCACATGGCCATTAATACAGAAAATAGAAAAATTGGCCACTTTACTCCTGCGGTAAAAATGACCTTGCGCATGGGAATGACCTGTGGGAGGATGTGCTAGGGCCACTTTTTACCACAGTTTGATAAAAGGGTCCCAAAGTGATTTTTTTCTTCCAAAAAAAATTATATGCTGAGCTTTAGGTTCTTATCACTGCAGAAAAATTAAGTTCAGTACCATCAATTCCTTATTCACTAACTCTGAATTTTATTTTAAAAAAAAAAACAATGCTGGCATATTTTTACAGCAGATATACACTTAAGGGTTCTTTTACTAAGGTGCACTGAAAAATGGCCTGTGGTAGTATAGGCACGTGTTTTGGGTGCGCACAGAATCATTTTTCAGTGCACCTGCAAAAAATGCCTTTTGAAAATTTTTGCTGCAAATGGACGTGCGGCAAAATGAAAATTTTCACGCGTCCATTTTGATTCTGAGACCTTAACACCAGCCATTGACCTAGTGGTAAAGTCCCATGCGGTAACTTGGCAGTATTGACCTATGCACGTCAAATGTCACTTGGTGCGTGTCCAATACACGCGTCCAAAGATAAAAATTATTTTTCAGACACGCGTATCGTACGCTCGCCAAAAATGAAATTACTACAAGAGCCACATGGTAGCTGGGTGGTAACTCCATTTTGGTGCACGTTCATAGGTGCCCGGTATAAGACGCTTGGAGAGGCTAAGCCTCCCTTGCTGTGTTCTGAGGGGTTTAAATTGTTGATTTATCTCCATCCTCACAGCAGGAGCTGCAGTGAAAGCCCTCTAGCCTTGTGTAACCAGTTGTAGAAATTGGTTTATGGTTTGTTTACCTTACTGCTGGAAGGGGGGGGGGGGGGATTGGCTGGAAGTGTCCTGGGTTGCCAGGGAGATATTTAATGAGGATGACTTCCTGACCTGCACTGAGGACAGATAGCAGCAGAATCGGATACTGGGCCAGCATGATCTGAAAAAGTCACCAGACAACAAAGGTAGAAAAGATCATTTTATTTTCATT
Source organism: Microcaecilia unicolor (assembly GCF_901765095.1). Classification (NCBI taxonomy): domain Eukaryota; kingdom Metazoa; phylum Chordata; class Amphibia; order Gymnophiona; family Siphonopidae; genus Microcaecilia; species Microcaecilia unicolor. The sequence continues at coordinate 224,594,732 of NC_044031.1, forward strand.
GTAGTGTTTGGAATATGTCCACTTTGAGAATCAGGTGCTCAACATTAAATGTTTATATTTATTTGCTTATTTATGACATTTTATCCCACATTAATTAGGGTGTTTTGTGGCTCTACATGAGAATTGTGATGATATGATCCCTTGTTTCATATTGTTGACGGTCTGCATTTTCCGTATGGGTGGTATATTGGTGTATTAGGTTCTGCCCAGTGTAATATTTATGGTACAGTAAGGTTCTGAGTGTGTTTTTGCACAAAGTTGTGCATAGTGTTTTGCAGTTGAGCGATTATGGTTAACTTATGCTTTGAGCAACCACTTTATTATTTGACATATGATACATATTTAATATCTAAATTTAATAAAAGGTATTAATTGTGACTTTTATTTTTATTTATTTATTTTTTCTGTGTGTTATCAGACAATTATGGATTTAAGCTCCACCCCTGGCCCCACCCCTAACCCCGTCCCCTTTAGCCTCCCCAAACAGTTGGGCCACCGACCGCCTATGTGCACGTTGGGTGCACGTAGACACTTACGTGGTTTAATAATATGGCCCCTGAAAGAAATATAAAAAATCTTGTAATGAGTATATTTTCTTTTTACAAAAAAAAAAAATACGGACTTCTTTCAATAAATTCAGCACATTGGAAATATAGGCCCTCTCCCTCCCCCTACCAAAAACAAAATCCTGAAAATATTCAGCCTGAAGTGTGCACTGTCTTTTTGAAACATTGGTTTCTGTGGGGTGAATTAACCCCAGATATTCAGTGTTGACCCATATCCAGATAATGGTGTTGAATATCTAGGCCATGGGCAGTTATCTGAATTATCCAAATACTTCTAATATATAGTGCTGGTACCTGGAGAGTTCTGGGCAGTGGCACTGAATATCGACGGTGCATGAATGGCTTCGACCCAGGACTAACTGGATAGTGCGGAGGTGGTCACACATGATATTCAGTGACACTAAAGGGTTACGTGCCATTGAATGTCACTTGGGGAGCTGGTCATCAGGAATTAACTGGGCAGGAGTGGCTCTTGCTTGGTTAACTCCAGAGTATTGGCCGTTATGTTGGCTTCTGGTCAATCTGTGAAAAATCTTTAACGTTCAAATAATTTAATTTTTTTTAATGTTCTAATTCTGGCCCATAACCATTTAAAATCGAATGTCCAAATGTGCTATAATCAACAATAGTGCCTCTTCATATGCCAGTCAAGCATTTGACAATATAATAACATAATCCCACTTATCTTCTTGATGCAAAAAATATCCAGTAAATTCTCTTAAACTGTGGACCAACAAGGTGCCCCATTTCAAATCTTCTTCAGGAGTCATCACTTTCAATTATCTGATCTACTTACTTGATTCCATCAGTAACATGAAGCAAGTAGACCAGATAACTGAAAGTAACAGCTCCTGAGGATGATTCAAAATGGGACACCTCGTTGGAACACAATTTAAGAGAGTTTACTAGATATTTTTTGCTTCAAAAAGAAAAGTGGGATTAAGTTATTAATTTGTCAAATGTTCGAACTGGCCTATAAAGGGGCACTATTGTTGATTATAGCACATTTGGACATTCAGTTTTCAATGGTTATGGGCCAGAATTAGAATATTTTTTTTAATTAGAACATTATAGATTTTCCACAACATAAAACCTCAAGGATGTGTGGAACTGTCACTGGTATAACCAAACTGTGTCCTGTTGAGGCTGGTCATTGCTGAGTTATAAAAAGACTCCAGGGGAGTCTAGATGACTCACTGAGAGGTTTTATTTCACACATGACAATTTTATAATTATTTGAGAAGGTTCTCGCCCATTGCCATTCAGTAAGAAAGTCCTAGCTTTTTGACATGGAGAGTTTATATATTTTTGAATTTTACAAGTGTCTTTCTCTGTAGAGAATATTACATTTGGAAGTGCCATTCTTTATTAGTTTTTTTATTTATTGGCATTATATATACCACCTTTGCTAACTAAGGAGTATGCTTACTAAGGTGCGTTAGTGTTTTTAATGCGCCTGTAAAGTTAAGGCTCGTTAAACACTATCGCACCTATACATTTCTATGAGCGCATTAGCGTTTAACAAGCATTAACCATTAATGCATGTTAAAAATGCTAACGTGCCCATAGCATGCCTTAGTAAACATAGGTGTAAGCAAATAAAAGCGGTTAAGACAATACAATTCAGTAAGGCAAGAAAAGAAAAGGGAACTACAAATTCAAAAAATAGGAAAGAGGGAACCAGTCAAACAGGTCATCACATTTCATGCTAAATAAAATAAAATCAGAAAGAGGGGAAAGTCAGGGTAAAGGAAAGAAATAATGAGGGTGGGCAAAGAAGGGAAAAGATGGGGTAAAGGTCAGGAGGGTAGAGAAAACACAGGACTCCAGAGACCAAAAATTCAATCAAAAGCTGACCTGAACAGCCATGTCTTTAAAGCGGCTTTAAATGTGTCAAAAGAAGTTTCAACTCAAATATTTAAGGGGAATGAATTCCAGTGGGAGGGTGCGGCAAACAAAAATGCACCATGACGTGTGTATTCTAAGGTAGCTTGTTTGGGACCTGGGAGTACTAACCTATGATCATTGACAGAATGGAGAGTACGCACTGGAGTGTAGGGAATGGTGAGATTTGCTAGATACTGAGGGAGGCCTAGCCTAAAAGCCTTAAAGGTGAGAGTGAGGAGCTTAAACACGATTCTCTGTTAGACCGGAAGCCAATGGTGGGATTTTAGGAGCGGGGAGGAACGGTCATGACAACGGGCATGACAAGGAACAGTCATGGCAATGGGCATGATAAAGAAGCCTAAGATTCTGCAGATTTTTAATTATTTTTCATTTAGAAAGGTACTTAAAACTTATATTTTGGAGTCTATTCATAAATTGTGGTTAGTATTTTTAATTCATAGTACACTATTGTACTTTCCTGGGATTTGCCTAGCTTCTTGATGTCTGTAAACTGCATAGAACTCAAATGGGACTTTGTAGGGTAGAAGTATGTATTTGGTTGGATTGGATTGTAGAGAGATCCAAGATGACTTCTCAAGGAGACCATGCACCAGTGTACTCTCTCCACTATTCACCTTCCTCCCTTCTGTATTAATGGTGACAAAATGCAAAGAATGACTCAAAGATTCTTATATCCTTTGTTTTCCTTACAGTGCATTGTTCATCTTTTTTTCTGGAGATGGATTTTTAAAAGAAGAAGATACTGTAGCTTCTAGGATGTTCTCTTCAGATTGGGGTTTATCAGAGTGAGTCCCTCTGAGAGATTCTGCTACACATTAGACTGAGAATGGTGCCAGAAATTTGGTGCTGGGTGATGATACATCAGACCTACAGCCTTTGTAGGGGAGTGGCAGACATCTCCCTAAGGAAGAAGTTATCAGTGTGGGCTATTGTTAAATTGGGTTATTTTACCATGTTAGGTTATTTTAGCACAAGGTCTTATTGTATAAAATGGATCCTTTTGTCAAAACTACGTGACTTGTTGTAAAATAACCTGACAACAGTAGTCTATGTTATTATAATCTGTTACAATGTAATGCTCTTATAATACCTGGAGCCGCAATCCCCGATCTCACCCGCCCTCGCCCCTGCCCCCGAGGTCGCCTCACCGCAGTCCCCACCCGCCCCCCCTCCGTCCGCCACTGGGCCGGTCCTCCTGCATTGAAATCATCACAGCGCCTCACCTGTCACCTCGCTCCGTGACTGAAAGTGCAGCAGCAGCAGCAGCAGATCGGAATCGCCTCCCTTCGGGCTTTCCCTCTCTGTGTCCTGCCCTCGTCTGATGTAACTTCCGTGAGGGCAGGACACAGGGAGGGAAGGCCCGAAGGGAGGCGAATCCGTTCTGCTGCTGCTGCTCTTTCAGTCATGGAGCGAGGTGACAGGTGAGACAATGTGATGATTTCAATGCAGGGGGCCCGGCCCGGTGGCGGACGGAGGGGGGCGGGTGGGGACTGCGGTACGGCGGCCCAGGGAGGGCAGCGATGATGACCTCATGGGTGTGGCCCTGGGGGCAGCATTTCCCTGGGCCCAGCCCAGTCTCTTGGCAGCCCTGCATGTTGCTCCTAGCCTGGAAGTGTCAAGAAATAAGCCATAAGCAAAATCCAGAGCTTTATGATCTTTATTAACCTGTGAAAGGTCTTTGAAACAGTTAGTAACAATGACCTGTACAAATTCTCCCAGAAACATAGAAGCCAAGAGAAGTTTGCCCGTATCTTCAATCTTTCACACAAGGATGCTGACCAAGATACAAGAATACGATGAATTATTATAACTTCTCAGATTTCAACTGCATAAAACAATACTGCATATGACCAATAGATGAGTTTGACTGATGTTGATTGGATTAACTGGAAATGTTTTAAAAGAACAGAGTGGAAGACCTGCGTACAAAGAGTTGCAATAATCTAACCAGATAATGACAAGCACCAGAATTAGTGAACAGATTGAATGAGGTGACAAGAAAGGCCGTACTGAGTGTATACGAGACAGAGCAAAGAAAGAGGATTTAATCACAATCTGGGTGTTGAAGGTGAGCTTAGAATCGAAGACAACACCTAAAATTCTAGCAGAGTCACTGTATGAAATCGGAATGTTATCCAGAACCGGATTGAGAAGACCATAGCTTCTCATTTGTTTAAAAAGAGACTATTATCCTTTAACCAAGGGGATACTGCAGAAAGACATGTATTCAGTGTGTCTGGTGAAGAGGAAGAGCTGGAGGTAAGGGAGGAGGGGAGGGAAAGTGAATGAAGTGATATGTAGTCTGGCATCACTGCAGGCTGGGGGATAAAGGGGAGCTGAATTGATAACTTATGGTTGACTAATACTTATTCCAGTATTAAATAAAGCTGTGGCCTACATTTGCCACTTATTAATTGCCAGTAGTGTTTTGAGTGCCATGTAAATTGCATGTGGAGGAATGTGCTGATTGAGGATGGTGCGAAAGCCTAAGTTATTGATTAGGATTCCACTAGACCTGCAGAGACTTTCTGTTAATTAAAGCATTTTCCTCTTCAGGTAGTGAGGACTGAGGCACTGTCCAAAGAGAAGCCAGAGACAGTGGACACTGAGGTGGTGGGTAGGAATGAGCTAATCAGTGGCATACTGAGAAGTTAGAGGGGGCAAGAAGTAGGGGTGGAAGAAGAGGGGGAAGAGGAAGAAAATTAAAAAGGGAGGGAACAGGGAAAGGAAGAGGGAATAGGTAAGAAAATGGAGTAGACAAGTGAGGGAAAAGGGAGGGGGAAGAAAGATATAATTAAAAAAATGAAAGGGGGGGGGGGGGGGAGAATAGACCTTTTGGCAGCATGTTGTGGAGCAGAACAGAGACCTGGAATAGCATCTGATCACGCACTGTGCTGGATAGACTTGAACACCAGGTCTTAGGTCTGGGTCAGTTTAAACACTATAACACTAATATGTTGTGGGAGACCACACCACTCAGATGCTGTGTCTTAGCACCTGTGCTGTGGCATGCAACCACATGCCATGGCCAAAGGTGTGCCTTAAGAGACACATCTTGGCCCTTGGCAGCCCTATTAGACCACTGTTTGAGCAATTGGGGGAACGCTGTTGGACTCTCTGCTACTGCTGCACTCACACTGGGAGACTGCAAGTCCAGTAACTGTGTTTTTGTATTTGTTAGTAAAAGTGCTCTCTGTGGGCAAGCTAAAGGTTAAATCCTGAGGTGTGCCATCTGCTTTCAGTGGGGATTCATTGTGCCAGTAATAGGGACTGTTAGTTGACTCCTTCTCCGCAGTCCAGGAGGCTGCATCTTTGAGTTTAACAGAACCTCTCTTTTCGCCAGCAAAATCTTTCTCTCTTGAACCTACATTAACTGTTTCAACTCCTTTTCTGAAATACTTACAGCTGTCATTCATATCAGTGCCAAATTTTGAGAGGGAGTCAGGTGGTGTGCATTCTATTGTGAATAAGGAGGTTACTTTGTCAGACCTATGGACTGCTATGGTGAAGCTGGAATCCACACTTCAAAGCGCAGTAGTTTTTAACAAGTTAAATTTAATAATATAAACTTTAATTGTTCTATTGTTGACAAGTATCTGTCTTCACTAAACACATTGGTGTCTTCTGTTCAGGCAGCCTCTAACTCTTTCATTAAAGATTAATTGTCTATACATACACAGTTGGAGTTCCTTGAGAGCTAGGAACCTGTGTTTGTTAAATTTTCCATATACTAGATTGATATCAGCAGAAATTCTTCTTTAGAAATAATTTAAGGAGGTGTTAGCATTTGGGAATGCAGATAGCAAAGATGGATCTTCACGTTGCAATCTGTAATACCAAAGGGCTTAAATGTTTCCATCGAATGGAAAGCCTTTCTGTGAGGTTACATCATTTTGACGGGGTGACGTCACACGTGGAGTATTTAAACTTGGTAATTGGGAGAAGACGCCAGCCGCCATTTTGTTGTAGATGCCAGAGGACACTTTGTAGGCAAGTTGAGCTCTTGGTGGTGTTTATTAAGAGTACTTTCCCCTGATGCAGCCGGATTGTGGCGAAACAGGGCTTCCCTGTCGGGAGTAAAGGAGGACGGAAGAGTGGTGCGAAATGGGAACTAAGAAGTCACACTGATTTGTGGAAGAAATCCACGTCAGTCCACCATCCAAGATAAGTAGTGGAGTTTTTGACTTGACAGCATTTAATTACAGTGTCTGCCCCTATGAGGGTTTGGAAGGGTGTGATTGCAATTACCCCAATATTGACTGGGTAAATGTAACATCAGGGCATGTTAGGGAGGTAAAACTCCTTGATGAAATCAAGGACTGCTTTATGAAGTACAGCTTAGGTAAACCTGTGTGTTTTTTTGTTTTGTTTTATTTTATTTTGTTCCCATGCCTTCACCCCTCGAAGAATTGGGACATCAGCTACCATCTCTCATCATATTAGGCCTGTTTTATTCCTTTAATACTTTACCTGTCCCTTTTTAATCAACAATTGTAGTTTCTTTCTTGCTTTTATCTCAGTATTTTTATTATGTTGTAAACCACTCAGATAGCTTGCTCACAGGTAGTATATCAAGATGTAAATGCACTTGAAACTCTTTTTTTATCATATGCTCTGTCTGATTTATTTTAAAGCAACAAAAACACAAGAAGCCTTCAAGAAGAGGGTATCAACTCAGTATTTTATTAATTTGATTAATGAAATACTGAGTTGATGCCCCCACTCTTGAAGGCTCCTTGTGTTTTTGTTGATTTGTTGCTCCTCCTGGTGTGCTTCGAATTCCCTCTTTCATGGTTTTTGATTTATTTTAACATTAGGTTTTATTGGGGGTTTTAAACTATAATTTTATATTGCTGGGTTAACTGCTGCTTTATTTATTTCTACTTTTAGTTGAGAAGACTTGCTTTGTTTTTCTTTTTATGGAGCTTGTTTGCTTCCTTGCTTTAAGGATTTCATTTTTACCTCCATTTCAAAGGGAGAGATGACCTAATTAAACTCTTTTGAAGTCCCTACACTTTTGAAAGTTAGCTCTCATACAAAAGAGGCTAGCTGCTTCTTTTTACCTACAGAACAGCTGAGGACAAGGTAGGGTTTTTTCTCTTTTCTTTCAATTAGCACAAACTCATTTGTAACTGAAGTATGGCTGGGAAATATCTTGTCACCAACGCTGTTGTGCCAGTTACAGCTTCTGCCTCTGTGCATATGGAAAGCATGATCCAAGGAGAGGGACTGGTCCCATGTTTGTGATGTCTGCAGCTTGAATCCTTCATGAAGGAAGTAGAGAAACAGAGAGGAGATGACAAGAGTAAGAAGCATCCATGAAAACAAGAATATATTAATGAAATCTTCATGAGGCATCACAGATCTCCAGCAGAGGGAAGAATAAACTGTGCTGAAAAATGACAATAAGACACAGATCATGAGACCCTGCAGAATCTATTCTATTCTATTCTGTGATGTGTCTATTCTGCTTTTAACTTGTGATTCAAAGCTGATCATAGAGCAAATAGATGTCCCAACTGAATAGAATTACATTAAAATCAATAATCTAATCTTAATTTTAAAAAATATCCATCTACTGTAAGTCATTTTAATATCATGATTTCACCTGCCCTCAAACTGAAGAACCGGTGAACGAGGGGAGACCATCCCAGGAACAGGAAGAATTGAGGCTCACAATCCCCAGTTGCTGGATCAGTGACCACTAAAAAGCAAAAAGTAGTGGAGGTCAGCAATCCCCTTCCGAAGGGTAGAGGCTGACCAAACATGATGTCTGCCAGGTGCCAAGATTCAAAATGTTAAGGAAAGCTTATTGAGACTCATGAAGCCTACTGACTATTATCCAGTGCTGTTCATCCACGTTAGCCCAAATCATACAGCTAGGTACCCTTCCAAATGTATCAAAAGTGACTTCTTGGCTCTAGAAGGGAGGATGAAGCAGATAGCTGCACATGTGGTGTTCTTGTCAATCCTCCATGTTAAGAGTAAAGACCAAGGCAGAGGAGCTCGCATCCTGAAGATATATGACTTCGTGGATTGTGTCACTGAGGGCCTTTCAGCTTCCTGGATCATGGGGTGACTTTCCAAAGGCTGCTGAGCTAAGATATTGTCCATCTATCAAAGAAGGGAAGAAGTGTCTTCAGCAGCAGACAAGCTAACTTACTGAAGAGGGTTTTAAACTAGTATCGTTGGGACTGGGTGATTATAACCCCCATGTAAGTATAAGCTCTCAGGTATGTGAAACATTAAATACTTCTACACAAAGGGAAAAAGGGCAGCATCTGTAAAACAGTGTACACTAATGCCCTAGCATGGGAAATAAGATTCTGTGATGGAAAAAGCTAATTTGGATTTATTGATGGTCAGAGGCGAAAAATATTACTATATTCAGGTTATTAACACATTTTATTCAAAATAAGTTTTATTTTAAAACATTTTAGTGTGCTCAGAAAACAATTGTGACCTCCACCATATGATTTGTTTCATATTCAACAGTCACTGTTATCTATCATTGCACAGTTCCATAAATTTCAATCTATATTCAAAGGTTTAACAGCCACAAAAAATGTTATCGAAGTCACTTATCTTATTTCTTCAAATTGTGATAGTTGTGGAGATGTTGTTCATGGAGAACAATGACTGGGATATAGTTATACCAGAGTAATTTATTCAGAAATGATAGGGTAGAAAGAAAGGGAGGCGGAGTGGCAATATTTCCACATAGAAATGAACTTTCCAGTAAAACGTCAAAATCAATGAATTCAATGGCAGCTAACAAGTTTCTTTCACACAAGAGCTTGTTTGTTCGCATCAACTCTTTCCAGTCTCTCTCTCTTTCAGACAGGTTTACCCTCAGCCAGAAAGTTTTTGAAATAACACTTTCTCATACAAACAACAATTCTACTAACAAAACCTCTGAAGGAGTGAACAAACGTGGATAAAGGTGAGCCGGTTGATACTGTGTATCTGGATTTTCAGAAGGCGTTTGACAAAGTACCTCATGAAAGACTCCAGGGGAAATTGGAGACTCATGGGATAGGAGGTAGTGTTCTATTGTGGATTAAAAACTGGTTAAAAGATAGAAAACAGAGAGTAGGGTTAAATGGTCAGTATTCTCAATGGAGAAGGGTAGTTAGTGGGGTTCCCCAGGGGTCTGTGCTGGGACCACTGCCTTTTACCATATTTATAAATGACCTAGAGATGGGAGTAACTAGTGAGGTAATTAAATTTGCTGATGACACAAAGTTATTCAAAGTCATTAAATTGCGAAAGGATTGTGAAAAATTACAAGAGGACCTTACGAGACTGGAGACTGGGCGTCTAAATGGCAGATAACGTTTAATGTGAGCAAGTGCAAAGTGATGCATGTAGGAAAGAGGAACCCAAATTATAGCTACGTCATGCAAGGTTCCATGTTAGGAGTTACGACCCAAGAAAGGGATCTGTTATGATTCTTCTGGTTTGGCTGAGGGGGAGGGGGGATGTCTCTTCTGATTGGCTGCCAGGGTTGGGCTGACGACAGGGGATAGTACTTTAGCCTGCAGCTGACGAGTCTCTCTGCTTTGGCGTTACTTACACTTGGTGGTAACTGGAAAGCCGGATAGTTTTCTCTTAGAACGTGCTCTGGGTTCTGACAGGGATCTGTGTTTGTGTTTTTCTTTTCCTTCCCTCTGGGTTAGCTGCTGCTGCGTGTGTGTGCATAGCTCTGTATCAGGGCCAGCTGCTCGTTTGCTAGTCGGGGCTGGGCGTTGTTCAGCCTCTGGGGCTCTGGGCTGAGTGAGAGCGTTATCTTCATTGTTTGTTTGTTTGTAGGATTTCTCTCCCGTGTGCAATGAGTAACCCTTTGTGTTCTGTATGGGCTGTGTCCCTGTCTCTTTCGGTGTGTTGTTTAGTAGGGCTGTGCTTCCCCTCTGCAGGGAGCTTTCTTTGTTGTTATAGGAGCTCTCTCTCTCTCTCCCTCGTGTGCTGGCCCTGCAAGCTTAACCCTTTGTGTGCTCTATCTCTGCCTCTGTCTGCTGTGGGAGTAAGGCTTAGGCTTCCTGCCTCCCTTTTGTGTCTGGTTCCTCTGGGTTCTACCTGGGGGGCTTCCTACCCTTTTGGGGGCTGCTGTGTTAGTTCTCTGTCCTGTGCTAGTCCCCTGGGTGGGTGTGGCCCGCTCTGGTTCTTTTTGTTTCTCCCTCTGCCCTATTGCTGGTGTTCAGCGCGTGTCAGGCATCTTGGGGTCCCGGGGGGCCCTCTGGGTTCTTTCACCCCTCCCTGTGTGTGTCTGGGTTCCCGTTCGGTCGTGAGGCCTGCATGAGTGGCTCTGTGTGCATGGGTTCCGGTTCGGCCGCGAGGCCCGCCTGTATGCCTATTTCCCTTCTTCCTGAGGGACTGCGGGGAGGGGTAGCTTAGGGACATTGGGTAGCTGGGGTGTGTGGTGGTGGGTCGGTCTCCCCTTGGCCTGGGTCGGCGCCCTGCTGGCCTTGGCCAGGGCCCAAGGGCTCACGACCAACCCAACAGATTACAGGATCTAGGTGTCGTCGTTGATGATACGTTGAAACTTTCTGCTCAGTGTGCTGCTGCGGCTAAAAAAGCAAATAGAATGTTAGGTATTATTAGGAAAGGAATGGAAAACAAAAATGAGGATGTTGTAATGCCTTTGTATTGCTCCATGGTGCAACCGAACCTCGAATATTGTGTTCAATTCTGGTTGCCGCATCTAAAAAAAGTTATAGTGGAATTAGAAAAGGTGCAGAGAAGGGCAACAAAAATGATAAAGGGGATGGGATGACTTCCCTATGAGGATAGGCTAAAGCGGCTAGGGCTCTTCAGCTTGGAGAAAAGGCGGCTGAGGGGAGATATGATAGAGGTCTATAAAATAATGAGTGGAGTGTAACGGGTAGATGTGTAGCATCTGTTAACGCTTTCCAAAAATACTAAGACTAGGGGGCATGTGATGATGCTACAATGTAATAAATTTAAAACGAATCGGAGAAAATATTCTTCACTCAACGTGTAATTAAACTCTGGAATTCGTTGCCAGAGAATGTGGTAAAGGCGGTTAGCTTAACAGAGTTTAAAAAAGGTTTGGAAGGCTTCCTAAAGGAAAAGTCCATAGACAATTATTAAATGGACTTGGGCAAAATCCACTATTTCTGGGATAAGCAGTATAAAATGTGTTGTACTTTTTTGGGATCTTGCCAGGTATTTGTAACCTGGATTGGCCACTGTTGGAAACAAGATGCTGGGCTTGATGGACCTTTGGTCTTTCCCAGTATGGCAATACTTATGTGCTTATGTACTTATGACTGTTTTGTCAAATTTAGTTAAAGTACAATGGAATTTTAATTTTTCTATGAGTTTTTCTCTCTGGCTTACACTCTCCTCACACATACATCTTCCTTGTCAGCTGTTACCCTCTCAACTGACTCTGTAAAATGGCTGTCAGAATGTTTACCCTGATTGCCAGGGCAAACGCATGGCAGGTGCATGCCTGCACTAACCTGTTTCTTCCTGTAGTCTGCAATTTCTGAGTAATAGTGGCCTCAAACCTTATTAAAACAAAACTGAAAGGAGATATTTTAAGAGTTGCAAACCTTTTTGTAAGGAAAATAAATAAAAGTAAGAGGAAAATAAGGCTACTGTATTTCTCAAAAGTAGTAGCTGAAAAGGTTAGGAGGAAGAGGTTAACCTTCATAAACTTCCAAGAGATCACAGAAAGAGGAATACAGGCAACAATATAAGTAAAAACTAAGAGAAGCTGGTAAAGTAGTCAGGATACAAGTGGAAGAAAAAAATTAGCTAATATGGTAAAATGGGGTGATAAAGACATTTTTTAAATGTTAGAGATATGCAATTTTTGATTTTTACTTTGAATACAGTTATACCATATGGACTGAATGCAGAGCTAGAATGGATGACATTGATTTAGCCTGGGTGCCCCGATAGGCAGATTCTTTAACTAATTGATATAAATCAGCTGTCCAAAAACACCGCCGCCGACAAAAAAAGGGTGCATTGTGGCATAGATGGCAGAAATATTTTTTTTGTAAATAGATGTCTTTGAACATTTTGGAAGCTTGTATTTTAACAGCCATATATTGGAGCTGATTCTTCACCTAGGCCAGAGACAGGATCTACATCTGGTCAGTTCGGGCACCTTTTCATGGCTTGGTCGTAAGACAAAAAGGACCAAGTAAAGTCCATAAACCACTACTAAATGGACTTGGGAAAAATCCACAATTCCAGGAATAACATGTATAGAATGTTTGTACATTTGGGAAGCTTGCCAGGTGCCCTTGGCCTGGATTGGCCGCTGTCATGGACAGGATACTGGGCTTGATGGATCTTTGGTCTTTTCCCAGTGTGGCATTACTTATGTACTTATGAAATGTCCAGTATGCTCACATTGATAATAAGAACACTCATACATAAAGTATGTGGGAACACTGGAGAGTTTGTTGACAGTCTTTGAGGTTGCAGGGTTATTTGGCTTAGGGCCCTGGCTGCCCTTAGATACTGGCTGCTGCGGATATGGACGGCTTCTCTTTGCCAACAAGGGATGGTTAACCATGAAGATGTCAGCCAACTCAGCCACCGTCTCTGGAATATGGGGCTGGTGATCTTGAACATGTTCTCTCACCTCTGGATGACAACACTGAAGAAACTGCTCCAGGTCCTTCAGGTTTTGGAAGTCCTCCAGGGTTTTAATTTCAGCTTCACTGAGCCACCGCTGATGCTGGTATCTTATCTGAATCACAAACTCGCAGTGAGTATCATCCGCCCCCTTTTGCAAAGTCTAGAACTTTAGTCTGTAGGTCTCGGGATTAATAAAATAACAGTTCCTCAAAGCTTTGCGCATCTCTTCAAACTGGGAGTACGTCTCCATGGGCAGTCCATGGAATGCCTCAAGAGCTCTACCAGTGAGCTTCCCTCCCAGATAGCGCACCCAGTCTTTCTGAGGAATTTCATTGAGGCATCTAATTTTTTTCAAAGACATCCCTCTATGTCATCTCTGGTATCAAAACAAGTTTGGCCTGATCTGGGCTGTAGATCCTGTCTCTGGCCTAGGTGAAGAATTAGGCTGGAGCTTTGGATATGAGCCATTTCCATCTCCAGCTTCATTTTTTGCAGCTGGAATTCCTGCTTACGCTCCTCACACTGCAGCTGGAATTCACACTCTTCACGTCGCTGATGCTCTTTCCATTCCCCTCACTGCAGCTGGCACTGCAGCTGGTCTAGCCAACTCACAGGCCTCTACTCATAAGAGGTCTACTCTTCCCACAGGAGAACTCTGCACAAGTTGGTCCTGCAGCTTCTCCCCACTGAGGTCATCCGGTTGATCTTGTGTTAGGCCAGGCATCTCCAGTGTCTGCTGGCCACTGCCAATTGCCATCAGCACACTGCTAATCTCCTAACACTACCAAAAAAAGAAACTTAACAGGAAAGGGACCCTGTTACTGCTGCTCTTGTTCACTATGCTCTTTGTCTGGAGGTTACGGATAAAAAAGGACTCTGAACCACAAAGTGGATGGTGACCCTCACACTATACACTGAGCCTCACAATCTCACTGCTGCCACAAAAAAACAAAAAGGACAAGGTCTGTCACGAAACACCTAGTCACCCACCTGGGGTTAACCCACAGCCACTTAGAGGGTCTATCCCCAGCACAGCTCAGGTCCCCCTGCACTTGCCACTTATGCTCTACACTAGCACCCTCCTCCCACCAACTGGGTCACAACCACCCCTGGGTGAGTCTCCCACTCCCAAATTATCCACATTGATTTCTAGGTTACTGGGGCCACTTTCCCAGTGGTCCCACAGTTCCCAGAAAGCACTCACAGACCCAATACACAATCCACCAGGATTCTTTATCAGTCCAGACAAGCAGAACAGACAATTTTGTTTATTATCATAAAAATCGAACACTGAACAAAAAATGTGCAACTAGCAAACAATTATAGGTAACTGAAATATGGATCAATTATAGCACTAACTAAACATCTATATACTGTCTAAACAGTATCTGGGAAGGTCAGGACATATAATTCACAGATCCTCAGCAAAGAGATCTGTCTCTCTTTCCTCCCATGCTAAGACTGAAGCCAAAATCAGTAACTCTAATCTCCTGGTCCAATCAGAGCTCAGTCAACAAGATTTGGAAACATACTGCTGCTTGCTTCCTGCTTGTGTTAAAAAAAAAAGAACATACAAAGGGTCTTTTACTAAAGATTAGCTCGAGTTATCTACAGCAGGGCCCATTTTATTGCTATGGGCCCTGCTGCAAATAGCTTGAGCTAATATTTAGTAAAAGACCCCCTCAGTTCCTTATAACAGGTTTACACAGCAAAGAAACACCACCTGGCCAAATAGGAGAAATACATTTTGAGATATAAAAAAGAAACAGGGAAATATCTAATACATTTTACAGGCTTAAAACACACTGTTCCTTCATAGGCCCTGTTTACTAAGCAATGCCGTAGGCAAGCTAACTTTGTAGCATGCGCTAAAAATTAGCGTGTGCTAATGATAGAGACATCTATTATATTCCTATGGGTGTCTCTTTTTTTAGTGTATGCTGAAAAGTTTTCGCACCTAAACTGTGGCTTAGTTTAACAGGGCCCTTATTACTCCACCTGCATCTCTTCACTTCTTTCTCTTTCATTTTTACTGTAATTGCTGAAATTTTATGAGGTTGACTTGTTAAAAAAAATAATAATAATAATAGCAAACATCTCTTCAAATACATACCAACATGATCCTGGCATATTTCCAAAACAACCAGCTAAAGCTTATGTATGAAGCAGCTGCAAGTCAGTGAAACTGTGATAGAAAAACTCCTATCTAGAGTGCATTATTTCACAACAAAACATAGATAACCTACTGCAATTATGTTCTTGCCCAATCTAAAAATAGTTGGCTCTCAGCTGGTGATAGACGTAGCATGCTGTTCCATGCAGGATTTGAAGTGCAGCTGGGCCATCTGTAGTGCATACTTATAAAATACAGCTATCCATCAAGTGAAAAAGAAGAGGTTCACCGATAATTTGTATATTGACAATAATTTTTTTTGCATGAAAGAATACAATTCTGTAAATCATTTTTTACCACCATGAGAATATTCCTTGGATTTACACAAATAGCATATCTGAAAAGCCACATTGAGAGACGTTTTAATAACAATAAAAACTGAGATGCGTTTGGGCATCTTAATGTTTCTACCAGTTTGCTCGATCCATGTGCTATTAAGCACTTTAGCTCCTACTTGAAAACTCATTGGTTTTTTTTTACATGTTTTTCTTTGCATTGTTTTCTCTAAGCACGGTATACTTAAACAAAAATGCTAGATCAAGTGTGTGTTTTTTTCATAAATAAAACATTAAAGTTACAATTGAATTCAAATGTAAACTTAATATCTGAACATCTGAGCTCATAGCAATCCAGGTGAGATGCAGGTATAGAATGTGAAATTACATCTGACCCAAAAGCAGAAAAAAACAATGCATTGGTACTCTTGCTGGTGAATATGCAGTCCTGTAAGAATACCATATACAGTATCAGTGAAGTTATAAAATACCTTGAAAGTGCTCTTTACATTAAGGGCATGCCTAGTGGTTAGTGCAGCAGACTTTGATCCTGGGGAACTGGGTTTGATTCCCACTGCAGCTCCCAGGGCTGCCGAGAGACTGGGTCAGGCCTGGGGCAAGGCCACCCCTGGTGTTTTCCTCCCCCCCACCGAGGTCGTTGTTGTCGCCGCTCCCCCTCCATCTACCACCGGTCCGGGCCCCCCTGAATTCAAATCATAGCGCCTCACCTCGACCTTGCTCCATGTGAAAGAAGTGCAGCAGCGGCAGTCTGCAGATCGCCTCCCTTCGGGCCTTCCCTCCCTGTGTCCCGCCCTCGCGCAAGTTATGTCAGATGAGGGCGGGACACAGGGAGAGAACGAAGGGAGGTGATCTGCAGACTGCCGCTGCTGCGCTTCTTTCACACGGAGCAAGGTTGAGGTGAGGCGCTATGATTTGAATTTAGGGGGGGCCCGGCCCGGTGGTGGACGTAGGGGGGAGGGTGGAGGCACTGGTGTGCTGGTAAATGTTTAACCACAGGCTCTCTCCCCGGTCCACCTCTGTGCCCCCTCATCCACCTCTGCGCCCCCCCCCCCCAAATTGCAGAGCTGGCTATAGCCGGGGAGAGAGCCTGGGGGGGGGGGGGGGCAATGCATTACTCCAGAGAAAAAAAATTAGATGACCCAGGTTCCAATCTAATTCATGTTTAATGTGGGATAAAATGCCATAAATAAGTAAATAAATATAAACTTTTAATGTTGAGCACCTGATTCTCAAAGTGGACATGTTCCAAACACTATAATGAAAAATAAAATGATTTTTTCTACCTTTGTTGTCTAGTGACTTTGTTTTTTTGATCATGCTGGCCCAGTATCCGATTCTGCTGCTTTCTGTCCTCTTAACTCCGTTTCCAGGGCTTCCTTTCCATTTATTTCTTTACTTTCTGCCTTTCTTCTTCATTTCTTGCCCTACATCCGTAAGTAAAAGCTGGGTCCTCCACAGACTTCACTGTCCAGTGGATCCAGCTTCTGCCTATTTTCTTCATCCATGTGCAGTTTTTCTCCTCTCTTACTTTTCCCTCATCTCCTTCCTCACTCTTCCCTCCCATCCATCCATGTCTAGCATTTCTTCTCTCTCCCTTCCCTTCCCTCCATACACCCATGTCCAGCAACCCTCCTCTCCCCCTGTCCTCCCCTCCATCCACCCATGTCCAGCAACCCTCCTCTCCCCCCTGCCCTCCCCTCTATCCACCCATGTACAGCAACCCTCCGCTCCCCCCTGCCCTCCTCTCTATCCACCCATGTACAGCAACCCTCCTCTCTCCCCTGCCCTCCCCTCCATCCACCCATGTCCAGCGATTCTCTTCTCTCCCCCTCCCCTCCATCCACCCATGTCCAGCAACCCTCCTCTCTCCCCTGCCCTCCCCTCCATCCACCCATGTCCAGCGATTCTCTTCTCTCCCCCTGCCCCCCTCCAGCCACCCATGCCCAGCGATTCTCTTCTCTCCCCCTGCCCCCCTCCAGCCACCCATGCCCAACAATTCTCCTCTCTCCCCTGCCCCCCTCCAACCACCCAAGCCCAGTGATTCTCCTCTCCCCTGCCCCCCCTCCAGCCACCCATACCCAGCGATTCTCCTCGCTCCCCTGCCCCCCCTTCAGCCACCCATGCCCAGCGATTTTCCTCGCTCCCCTGCCCCCCTCCAGCCACCCAGGTTGTTCAGTGGATTCTTCGAGGCAAGCAGGAAAGATCCCCAGTCTTTCCTGCCCGCTGCTGGCACTGACTGTCCTGCAGCGCTACTGCATCGCGCTTCAAAATGGCCACCGAGACTTACAAGGGCAGCCTCCAAAACTTCAGCAGAAGTCTCGCAAGGCCGCCGCTGGAAGTCTCAGTGGCCATTTTTAAAGAGCGATCCAGCAGTGGGGGAGGGCCAGCGCCGGCAGTGGGCAGGCAAGATTGGGGATCTTTCCTGCCTGCCCCGAAGAATGCCTTCTTCAGGTACTCGAAGGGACCCTGTAGCTCAGGGGAGGGAGAGAAGAGAGCCGGCTCGCCCTCAAGAACAACTGTCTCTTGCGAACCGGTGCGAGACGGCTCCAGCACACCACTGGGTGGAGGGGACTGCGGTGCCGGGCCCCCTTTGGAGGCTTGGGCCAGGGGAATTTTGTCCCCCTGCCCCCCCCCCCCATCTCGGCGGCCCTGGCAGCTCCTTGTGACTGTGGGCAAATCACTTAACCCTCCATTGCCCCAGGTACAAAATAAGACCTGTATATATGTAAACCGCTTTGAATGTAGTTGGAAAATACCACGGAAAGGCAGTATATCAAGTCCCATTTCCCTTCCCCCTCTTAACCCTTTCCTGGGTCACATTTTGCCACTCAGTTTTATAGGATCACCACAATGAATATGCATGAGATAGATTTTCATACAGGGCTAGATTCTTGTATATGGCACCTGAAAACTCAGCGCTGAAAAACTGCTTAGCACTATTCTATAAACCTCGCCTAACGTTAGGTGAGGTTTATAGAATATGCCTAGCAACTGTTACCCTGACTAAAATTGGTTGCGGCCATTTATGCCAACTAAAATCTGGTGTACTGCCCACACCTAAGTTATGTGTGGAGCAGGCATATTCTATAGCATTGCGTGTAAATTCAATGAATGCCCATGACCCACTCATGCCCTCCCATAGCCATGCCCCCTTTTCAGATTTGCATCTTAAAATTTAGGCTCATCACTTTACAGAGTACTCTTAAAAGTTGTGCACATAAATTTGAATTGATGCCAATTAATGGCAATAATTGCTTGATAAGTGGCAATTATCGGTGCTGATTGGCTTGTTAAGCCAATCAAATTGTGTGCACAAATTGGAATACGACCAGATTTGCATGCGCAACTCAAGTCGCATTATACAGAATTAGGGGGATGAGTCTCTGCAATATATAATTTTATCTCATGCATATTCATTGTGTCATTCTTGAAAACCCAACTGGTTTGGTGTGCCTCCATGTAAAGGTTTGAGAAGCACTGGCATATTGGAGGAGAAAGGAAGAGGAAATGGGGGGGATCATGTGTGACTCTGCTTCATTAATGCACTCACTCACACAGAGCTTAATGCTCCTACCAAGAGGTTTTTTTTTTTCTCTTGAGGAATTTAAGATGCATGAGGAAGTTTTTTTGAATTTGAACAGTTTAGGTTATTGGTACAAGCGTTACTTTTGTCTAAACTAGATTATTGTAATCTTATGTATTTGGGAGCATCCAGACAAACTATTCAAAAATTGCAATACAATTCCAAATACTGCAGTAAGAGTGATTTTTTTCTCTGCAGAGGAAGGATAAAATCTCTTTATGTTTTGTGGAATTCCATTGGCTACCTATAAAGGCAAGGATGTTGTTCAAATTTTCTTGTCTGTTGTATAAGATCTTAAATGGTGAATGTCCAACTTATATATTAGATCATTTAGAACTGGAAACAGGCAAAAAACAGACTCAATGTCTACCTTAGCTAACAAAGCCCCAGGGCATAGCGGATGTCTTTTTATTGTGTTAAGTAGAAAAGGAAATGCGCTTTTGTTTTGATTTGGGTTTTTTTTTCTCCAGTGTTGCAGTACATGCTGAGGTTCCCAGTTCAATTTTGTCTATATATTTTTATTTCTAATTTGAGGGTCTGTCAGTGTGACTTTAGCAGCAGATGAGGAGATTGGAGAGGAGAGGGAATTGGGGGAGAGGCTTTATTTTCTGCCCTGGTCACCAGCATGGCTAACGGCAGCCCTGACCCTTGCTGTAGCTAGTGGGGATTCCCAAGCCCTACTAGCTGGGGTCTCTTCTGAAGCTGGCCAGAGATGCCTTCTACTGAGCTTGGCAGATGGGAGCAGCATCCTGGAGCCACTGACAACTAAGAATGTATGGGGTGCTGGCATCAGTGGCTCGAGGAGATGCTGCTGCCTACTGGGCTTGGTGGAGAGGAGTTCTGGCCATCTTTACTGGAGGCCTTCAGCTGACAGAGATTGGGGATCCTCATCTGCTAAAGGATTTATATTTTGAATTGGGAAGTGCTGGGGAAGAGAGAAAATTTTGTGCCCACCCACTTTGTGCTCAGGCCCACCCAAAATTGGCTGTCTGGCTACGCCACTGGAAACGAGAAATGGCAAATTGATAAAGAACAGTCTGTTTTCTCTGTTTTTCCGTTATGAGAACAAAATAAATTGTTCCTCTATTCCAATACCTTCTTTGAAGTAGTTTGGGAGCTCTCAGTGTATTTAAGCACTATTACCTAGAATCAAGCTGCAACTGGCTATTGAAGAGGAGATTCTAAAGTGTGTCTTCATTTATTGCACACAGGTTATCATTGGTTCCTGCAGTCCCAGTGGTTAATAACACAACATGTGCTGTATGCTTTAACACACTGCACATAAAACAGAGGGGGGTCTTTTACTAAAACTTAGTTTGACTTATCTGCGGCAGGGCCCATTTTATTCCTATGGGTCCTGCTGCACATATCTCGAGCTAATCTTTAGTAAAAGACCCCCAGAATATATATTTACAGAAAAAGAGATACAAAAATTAAAGCACCAAAGAAATTTACCTAAATATTTATTTTTATTTTACTTTTCAGAATGCTTAAAGCTGATCATAAAAATTTTACATATAAAGGCAAAAGAAACAGGTATCCACTATACTGAAAATTATTTTAAAATATAAGACTTTTACTTATGAAAAAAAATAGGGGCTTTTTACAGAGTGGCGGTAAGCCCAACGCAGGCTTACCACTCACTCTTCCGGGACTACTGCTGACCCAACGTGGCCACTGTCGATAGTCCCGCCCCAAGCACGTGTCATTTCCGGGGAGAAAAGCAAATCCTCAGAAATGGCTTGTACAGTGGTAGCCTGGTAGTGATCAGGCATCAACGTGTGCTGCCCGGTTACCACCAGGTTAGAGTGGGAGCCCTTATCATCACCTCAATGTGTGACAGTAAGGGCTCCCTGTCGCATGGCCATGCGGTTAGAGTTCTCTTACCGCATGACCATGTGTGCCTGGGGTCTTTTTACTCACTTCAGTAAAAAGGGCCTTTGCGTGTGGGAAAAATGGCCACCACCAGGGGATCGGCAGAGACAACAGCGCGTGTCCTAGCACTGGAGCCTGCTACTCCTTACAATGCTGTGCCTGCGGCTCTGCTGCTCATAGGAAAGGCAGCTGTGTGGCCACGGGAGATGAGGCAGATGAGTGGGGAAGGGGGAAAAAAAGGTGCCGGTACTCCATACAGCCACAAAAAAAGCACTGGTTGTATACATGTATATAAGGTAAATAACAAGTAAACTGTCAGATTTTGGAGAGATATCCTGCACACTGGAGGCTCATAATTCAGAACAAAAGCGAATATATATGACTTTTATGAGGTTACCTTGGCCGATTAAGTGCTGAATATCGGCACTTAACCGGCCAAGTGCTGACTCTGCCCCTGGAAAGCCACCAAAATAGCCAGTTTTGAGTTAGGTGTTAATTGGACATTTTCAGTGGCACTAACCAGTTAAGTGCTGCTGAAAATGAACGCTTATCCCCGAACAAGCGATTTACCGGCCAGGAGCTATTACTGGCTGGATAAATCGCTTTGAATATCAACCCCCCTAATAATTCAGCATTTCAAGAGAATGAGCTCCAAAATGAAGTCAGAAAGGGGACAGAATTTGGCTGGTGGAAGGATTGCAGGAAATAGTAGGTGACATCAGGGCACTGAGACAAGAGCTGCCCAGCACTTGCCTCTAACAGAAGCAATCCAAACAAGTTATATCAGGCCTGCATTTCAATTGAGACAAAACATACTAATGTAATCCCCTGTTAGGCTGAGGGTTACTGGAAGAGTAAGTCCCTGTAGAGAGTCACTGGGATAGTGACTGGAAGGTCCCCGGGTGGGAGAAAGCCCAGCCCAAGGGGGGGGGGGGGGGGAGTTTGAAATAAAATGTAGAGAAATAGTGGCCTTGTACTGAAGAGTGATGGGGGGGGGAGAAGGAGATTGAGAGGAGATAAAAATGATAGTTTGCCCTTTAGGGGGGAGGGGGTTGGTTGCCTGCAAGCCCCTGCCAAGTGACCAGGAGGAGAAGGGGGATCCTGGAGCGTCACTTTAAGCATAGACGGTCGGTAGCCAACTGTTTTGGAAAGGCTGAAGGGGGCGGAGCTTACCTCCGTGGTGACATCATCGCGTCGCTGCCAAGGGGGCAGAGGGGCGGAGCTTACCTCCGTAGTGACGTCAATGACGTCGCATCGCTGCTAAGAGGGTGGAGCTGACCTCCGTATTCTCTGTGGAAGCGGCGTCAATGATGTCGCTGCCACAGAACTAAAACAATTAAACCGCACGCGCGAGGGGGGCGGGTAGGGCAGGTGCAACACCCGGAAGTCAACCATTGGGCTGGGGAGGCTTAGCCTCCCCAAACCTCTTATACGGGGCACCTATGACTTTTAAGATTGGGGCTAGGAATGAGGAGCAGTTGTTACTGCACTCACAGTGACTGGTGAAGGAGTCAGAGCTTTGGGTGGGTTGGGGAGTCCAGCCGGTAAACAGGGTTCAGGGCAGGATGTAGCCTGCTCAAGTCCCTATGAGGTACACCTGCGGAAGGAGGACAGCCATAAGGGACTGTGACTGGTGGTAGCGGAATGAATTGGTGGAGAAAGAAGCTGAGGTTACAAATTGCAAACAGGATAGGCATGGACAGGGGTGCTTGTGAATATGTGAATAATCCTAAGAAGAGGGAAAAAAAAGAATCTCCTGTACATATACCCGGGAAGAAAGTGGTATAGATGTTCCCCACAGAACGGCAGAAGTATGAGATTGATGTAAATAACAGTTTATATAAGAGACTGCTGTAAAGAATCATTGAAATTGCAAACTGCCTGATGTGGCAGTTACAATAAAGTTGAGTTTGTTAGTAAATTCTTCAGAGTGCAGTGTGGTTCCTGGACTGAAGAGCTGAGAGGAACCCAGAACTGGAAAAGTGTCTCGACTGTAAGTGGATTGGAAATTAGGTGTGTGGTAAGAGTGGCCTGAGAGTGAGCGAAGACTGCAAAGCTTGTGTAAGGTTTTTTTTGTTTAAGGGGCCGGAGCTAACGCATGGGTGAGACCCAGCAGGTTACATTAATAAGGATTCAAAGCAAAGTAATAAGAATAGCACAACAGAAAAAAAATGCTAAAATGATCATGCCAGTGGTTTTCACCATTTCTGACTAGAGTTTATGTGATGGTTCAAATGCACAATAATGTTCTGGAAATGTTAGGAGGCCATTGCACAGACTAAAGTTACAAAGAGTCTGAAGCACAGGGTGAAAGACCCAGAAACCGGGCATCATGAAGTCACCCTGCCCTAATTCATGCTTCCAAACAGCCTGGGACATTTTCTGCCACATGAAAATGTATCTTCTTTCCTGACTTGTTCTGAAAATCTCTTCCTATCAGAAAAATCTTGAACTTCCCAGACAACCAGCACAGAACATTTCTGATTAATATCAACTATCAATTGTCACAAGCTGAACGATGTAGTGGCATCTTTAGAGATCCAATTGGGAGGAATACAGAAAGACACTGGAATTAAGTGTCATAATGATACTTCCTGATCATAGGGCAGGCACACAGCTGTTTTACTGATGAAGTGAACAGGACCATCCTATGAAAACCCTTGAAATTAAACCCACCTCCCTACTTTAATCACGTACGTCTACTGGCAACCGTGGTAGGCCAAATATCTGAACTGTGTTCTTTGAGACAAATGGAAAGAAAGAGCTATAAGCATGGACTAGTTCACCTACTAAAACCAAAAGTGCTGGAGAAAGTTATACCACACCAAGGAGCACAGCAGTGACTAATTCTGTATTATCCACATACACTTGTGACAGTCAATTAAGAGGGCAAGCCATTTTCTTCACATGGGTAAGTAGCCCCTGACTAAAGAAATAAAGAAGCAAATCCGGAAAGAGTCATAAGCCTGTCATATATAATTCTTTTCTTTTTCTAGCTATTAATTATTTGGCAAAACATTAATAAAGATTCTATACCAATTCAGTTTCCTAAATTTTGACATGGTGAATATATACTTTGTGAAATTGCTGTGGCTGGAGAATTATTAAGTAGGGGGTCCTTTTACAAAGGCGCACTGAAAAATGGCTTGCGGTAGTATAGGCACAGGTTTTGGACACGCGCCGATCCATTTTTTAGCGCCTGTAAAAAAAAGGCCTTTTTTGTTCACCGAAAATGGACGTACAGCAAAATGAAAATTGCCACGCTTTCATTTTGGTCTGAGACCTTACCGCCAGCCATTGACCTGGTGGTAAAGACTCATGCGGTAAGTGGGCGGTAATGACCTCGTACGTCAAATGCCACTTGGCGCATGTCTGTTACACGCACCCGAAAATAAAAAATATTCTTCAGACGCGCGTATCGGATGCAGGGAAAAAAAATGAAATTACCACAAGAGCGGTATTCTGGCAGTATCTGCATTTTGGTGCGCGTTGGGCATGCATAGATGCTTATTATTATGTTATTATTATTTATTAGGATTTATTAGGATTCATTTACCGCCTTTTTGAAGGAGTTCACTCAAGGCCTTATGCAGCTTAGTGAAAGGACCCCTAAGTTTGCAGAGTGTGAGTCAGTTAAGGCTATTTTTTCCTACTGCTACCATTCCTCAACTGGGCTATTCTACATTTTTTTAGACTCCAGGGCAGCTGAACACTGTAGGGATCAAGTAGTACTTTTTTTGATTCAGAAATAGAAGCCACTTATCAACTAAGCAGCTGTTTTTTTTCTTTTTTTTGTAATATTACTGCATATAGTAGGTGTTCATGTAAGCAATTAAAAATAGAAGCAAAATATATATATGCAAGTTTTCATTTTGCTAATTAATTTCCATGAGTGATCTGGGTCATTACATGTTATACAGATGAGAAAGAAAAGGTTTCTATATATGTTTTCGTGCTATTCTACCCCTCCCCCACCCCCAATTTTTCCCGTAGGAGTGAATAATTGTTTCAGAGCATATTTACATAAAGCATTGTGGTGACAAATGCAGGCAAGGCATTTCAGCTTCTTGTTTCTATGTCATATTTACATGCTCTATGTGCTTCCTCTCTCCTATTCCAGATATTGCTGAAATCAGCAGAATGACCTTGCGTTTCCAAAATGGAATGCATCTTATTCAATGAAAGCAATAATGTATTCTATGCCAGACAGTGACAGGTAACCTAAAAATCCCAAAGAAACAGATTTATTAAAGATTTTAGAGCGTATGAGCCTTCTCAGTGCTATTTTTCAAAAATAGGATATAAATACATTTATCCTTGCCAGATGCAGTGAATAAGTTTTTAGAATAAATTTGAATGTGTCAGGCAATTGTGAATAGAGCCCAAAGTAATAATTCAGTGTAAGAGAGCTATTTTTTCTAACATCACTTGTTTATGAGTATAC
Source organism: Microcaecilia unicolor (assembly GCF_901765095.1). NCBI lineage: Eukaryota > Metazoa > Chordata > Amphibia > Gymnophiona > Siphonopidae > Microcaecilia > Microcaecilia unicolor. Next base: position 224,620,197 of record NC_044031.1, read on the forward strand.
ACTTTACAGTACTGTGCTATATATTTAAAATGATCTGTCTTTGTCACCGTAGTACCCTCCTATAGGGGTCCTTTTACTAAGCCGTGTAAGCATCTACACGTGACCAACGTGCGTCAAAATGAAGTTACTGCCCGGCTGCCGTGTGGCTTTTGTGGTAATTTTATTTTTAGCGTGATTCCAAAAATGCACGTATTGGGTGCGCACTGAGTGGCATTTGATGCGCATAGGTCATTACTGCCCAGTTACCGCATGAGACTTTACTGCTAGGTCAATGGCTGGCAGTAAGGTCTCAGACCCAAAATGGACGCGCGACAATTTTCATTTTGCCGTACGTCCATTTTCAGTAAAAATTAAAAAAGGCATCTTTTACAGGTGCGCTGAAAAATGATTCTGCGTTCACCCAAAACACGCGTCTACATTACCGCAGGCCATTTTTTTCAGCGTGCTTTTGTAAAAGGGCGCTTTAGTGTGCATGCATGATGAAAATCCAGTTCCTGTGAAATAATGCACTGTTCACTGTTTCTGCTAGTTGCAAAGAGGCCAAATGTTGATCCTCCAGATTAACAAACAAGTCTATATTCCAGAACACCTGCAACAAATTTTCATGACTTGGATCCTATTTCTATGTAAATGTAGGTTTGTTTCAGCAAATTTGGCAATGCATATGCACTACTCAGTCTTGCAAAAAGTGGGAAAGAGTTACACGAGAAAAACAGAGGGGATGCCAGACATAATATTTTAGCCCTTGCTGGGTTCAACTTATCCAAATTCAGATGCTTGAAACATCAACAGAAAGATATTTGTTTGCTCTAGTAAATATAAAGTATTCCTTTCTAGTTTTAAATAATGCTACTGAGAAGCATTCTATATCTTTGGAATTTTCACCTCAACACCCATAAGCAAGTGTATGTATCCTGCCCTAGAAATATGTGTAAGGGCAGGTAAAACATCAAAATAAGTGAAATGAAAATAAGCAAGGGAAAAAAATTATATATTTTCCTCTCTTTTCCGTATCTTTGTTTTTTGTTTTCTTTTAGAAATGCATATCTTTAATGACAACATGCACATCTAAAATAGAAGGCAAAGGAACTGCAGTTAGCAGGGTCAGTCCATGATGTCTTCACCAAGGCAAAATGGCATAAATCTAAAATGGCTTCCTACAATTGACCCCTAGTATCTCAATGGTTGGACTTAACATAGGTGTATCCCCCTCAAAAAAACAGTCATGTGCTATTCCTGGAGGATTTTTGCACCAAAAACAAAAAATGTAGCACAACTTTTTTAAAATTCTGAACTATTTGTAATTTTTTTTTTACGTTGAATTCCCCCATCTTATAGGTACAGCTCCTCTGTGCCCTAGGCCTAACCCTCCTTCCCGATTTCTTCTTGCTCAGACTCACTGCCACTTCTCAACTAGCTTCCCAAGCTTGATCTCCCTTCCTGAGCTCTGCAAAGCTCATTCCCCACTAAGGATAACCCTAACTTTCTTTTTCTCTCTCCCCATCACCTAGCAAGGACCTCTAGTTCTCTCTCATCACTCTCTCAGACCCTTCTTTAAACATACATATCTCCATAGCTCTTTCTCTACCTCCTCCTAATAGAGACACTCATAGCTCAATTTCACACACCTCCCCCAGCAAACATATCCCCATTGTTCTCTTCTTAAAATTCCTCTTTCCTCAGCATGCACACACCTATAGCTCTATCTCAACCCCCTATCCCCACACACACCTATAGATTTCTGTCTCAACCCCCCAGCATACACCCTGTGAGAGCATAAGGCCTCTACATAAAGCACTATATATAACACTACATGGTACTATAGCTATATAGAACTATAATATATGGTACCAGAAGTCAAAGCCAAGTTCATTCATGCACCCTGATACATGTTGGGACAAAGCTTTCCATACAGACTATAGGCCTTAAGTCAGAAAACCAAGGGCTTTAGAAATTTCCATTCCAGCCAAACTGATGCAGTGGCTTGGACAACACCTGCATAATGGTTATGGAACCATGGCTCATGGTTTAGGTGTCTCAGTAGCTCGAAGCAAGTGGGAGGGTATTGTAGCTTTTCAAGTCATAACATTGAAACAGATAAAGTTGTTATAAACATCCATGATCTGTGCATCAGGGCCAGGATTTATGTCACCAAACTAGTTGCAGCCTACTGTTTTTACATAAAAAGGCTAATATCTGAGGTAAATGGCTGCTTACTTTTCATCTGATCTGAAGTGCAGCCCCTGCTTTGCCTACCTTACTGACCTGGCTGAGGAACACTCTGCCTCCTGCTGGACCTCTGGTGTCATCTACATTCAGGTTGTATATTTGCTATATAATTGCTGTTTAGTGCCAGTGGGTAAGATAAGGGGCTGGAATAGCAGACTACCTTAGCGATTTATGTGCATTTTCTCTGAGCTGTTTTCATAAGACCATTTTTGTCATTACTCTTGCCTTTTCATTTTGTTTCTGCTGCTATGTAAATAAATAAGCAATCCATTCTTATAATATCTTTGGGTGCAATGTCAGTGCTTGCTGGTATTTGTGCATTATTTAGTTATTTGGATTTTGATCATACCTTTTTCAGTAATAGCTCAAGGTGAGTTACATTCAGGTACACTGGGTATTAGAATTCAGATCTATAGATAAAGAGAATGTAATTCCTTTCCAGATAGTACACTATTTAATACCAAAGTGTTACTGTTTAATGTTTTCCCATACATCATACTAAGAGTCATATTCCCCAATTATACCCAAAAAGAGTGTAATCTGTGTATGGGTATCTGTGTGTAGCCCAGAACTGGAGAAGTATGTGCAGGTGAGGAGCAACGAGAAAGCTGTGAAGATATATGGGAAAATTCAGCTATGGGGTGTGCCATTGAGGGGATATGGGGCGGGTTAGTGACTGAGAGAGGACATCTCTATGAGTTAGTGAACATTTTTGTACTCTGTGCTTTGGTGATTTAAAGTTTGGGGTTTAAAAGTTACAGGCCAGTATCCAACATCCCGTTTCTAGGGAAACTCAGAGAACAGTCTGTGTTTAACTTAATGAATGGCTAGAAAAGAGTAACTGGCTAGATCCATGTCAATCTGGATTCAGACCTGGTTATGGAACAAAAACAGTCCTCGTATCCCTACTAGATGATCTTCACAGAAACCGAGACAAGGGATTTGCCTCGATGTTAGTACTGCTAGATTTCTCAGCAGCTTTTGGCACTGTGGATCTTGATATCTTGCTAGCATGACTGACAGAAACAGGTATCAATGGAACAGTACTTGCCTGGTTCAGATCCTATCTATCAGACAGGTAACAATCCATAATGATTGGTAGCAACTCAACACCACCATGGACACTGACCTGCGGGATACCACAAGGATCAATATTGTCACCTATTCTGTTCAATATCTACCTCAAGCCACTAGCTAAGGTGGTTCGGTCAATGGACACTCAGTTCTACATCTATGTGGATGATGTGCAGATACTCATAGCCATTGAACCTGACTTACCTAAAGCCTTGAATAAACTGATCACTTGTCTAACATCAATTCAGGAATGGGCTAAACACAACAAACTTTGCCTGAACCCAAGTAAAACCAAGCTTCTCTGGGTCCCTAACACAAGTGGATACATACCTGACATCAAAATCCCTTTTGGGAAGTATGAACTCCCTCTCAAATCACAAGTCAGGAACCTTGGAATACAGTTAGATTCAACACTTACTCAGATTCCCCAAATCCAAGCAACCTTCAAGAGCTGCTTCTACTATTTGAGACAGCTACGTTGCCTCTCTCCTTACATCAAGAAGGTAAATCTTATCCCAGTTGTGTATACCATGGTAACATCAAGACTGGATTACTGCAATGCACTATACAATGGTCTGACTACAAAGGGCCTGCACCAGCTCCAGTTGATTCAGAATGCAACAGCAAGACTCATAGATGGTTGCAAGCGACATGACCACATCACACCATTTTTGCAAATACTTCATTGGCTACCAGTTCAATACATGGCTAAATTTAAAACTCTATGTCTGATCTTCAAGACCCTGAAAGAAAATGGCCCTGAGTATCTGAAGAATAGGATGATCTGCCACACACCGCCAAGGACACTAAGGTCCTCCCAAGGACTTTCACTGACTACACCCTCTCAAAAAGGCATTACATGATCTGATACCCACAAACAAGCCTTCTCCGGAGTAGCCCCCACACTCTGGAATGCATTGCCTGAAAGGCTCCGCTTAACACAAGACTACCTCTACTTCAGGAAGCAGGTGAACGTTTGGCTCTTCAACCAAGCCTTTAATGGAAGAAGTAACTGAATTGTTAAGTCTCACTCACACACACAAGGATTGACTCGGGCTGCACATAATGCAGCGGGACATGTTTAGCCACTCCTACCCTAGCTGAGATAATATTTAACCATCTCTCTGACCTCACGTGCAACTTTCTTTACTTTCTAATTCTTCCTACTTTCTTACTCATCTATATGTTACAACTTTGCCTACCCCTTCACTACCAATTATAATGTTCTAGTACATATTTTGGGGCATAATCGAAAGGGGCCACCCATCTCTAAGGGCGCCCATCTCCAGGAACGGCTATGAGAAGGGGCGGTCCCAACCGTATTATCGAAAAAGATAGGCGGCCGTCTTTTCTTTCGATAATATGGTTGGGGCCGGCCAAATGCCTAGGATTTGGGCAGATTTGAGATGGCTGGGCTCGGTTTTCGACGATAATAGAAACCAAAGCCAGCCATCTCAAAAACGAACACATCCAAGGCATTTGGTTGTGGGAGGGGCCAGGATTCGTAGTGCACTGGTCCCCCTCACATGCCAGGACACCAACTGGGCACCCTAGGGGGCACTTTTAAAAATAAAAACAAAACATTAAAATACCTCCCAGGTGTATAGCTCCCTTATCCTCCCCAAAACCCCACTCCCCACAACTCTACACCATTACCATAGCACTTATGGGTGAAGGGGGGCACCTAGATGTGGGTACAGTGGGTTTTGGGGGGGTCGGAAGGCTCCCATTTACCACCACAAGTATAACAGGTAGGGGGGTTGGGCCTGGGTCCACCTGCCTGAAGTGCACTGCCCCCACTAAAATCTGCTCCAGAGACCTGCATACTGCTGTGATGGAGCTGGGTATGACATTTGAGGCTGGCATACAGGCTGGCAAAAAAGTTTTTAAAGTTGTTTTTTTTTTGGTGGGAGGGGGTTGGTGACCACTGGGGGAGTCAGGGGAGGTGATCCCCGATTCCCTCCGGTGGTCATCTGGGCAGTTCAGGCACTTTTTTAGGACTTGGTCGTGAAAAAAAAAGGGTCCAAAAAAAGTGGACCAAATTTTCGCTACAGCCGCCCTTCTTTTTTCAATTATCGGCCAAGGGCGGCCATCACGCCCCTGTCCCACCTTCGCTACCCTTCCGACACACCCCGGGAACTTTGTTCATCTCCGCGACGGACTACAGTTGGGGGCGCCCAAAATCAGCTTTCGATTATACCAATTTGGGCGCCCACGGGAGAAGGGCGGCCATCTCCCGATTTGGGTCGAAATATGGCCACCCCTCTCTTTCGAAAATAAGCCTGATTGTGTTGTCATTGCAAGTAGTATACCATGTCATACTTTGTATTGTTGTTTGAATATTTTTACTGCTCTAATTGCCTATTGCTCATGTTTGATCTATTCTTACTGTACACCGCCTTGAGTAAATTCCTTCAAAAAGATGGTAAATAAATCCTAATAAATAAATAAATTATGGCTGGGATACATATTTACACATTGTAAGTAACACCCATATCTTTGCCACTTAAATATAGACACCCTTTAATAGAATTACCTTAAAAGAGGATAATTTTGTAACAGGCTGCCTAGGTTGGAAGGCTAAATATGTGCCAATTTTGAGGATATTTTATATTCATTAAAAAAAACCAAACACAGAGATACCTATCTGTTTTTACAAAACAGTATCACAAAACCAATCAAAATTGCAACTAATTTTATGCATGGGATAATTTTATGAAGCCTTTTATACACTTACAATTTGGGGGTTTATGCTTGAGAAACCATTTATAAAATTTTCCACAAATCTTTTAAGTTACAGCCTGCTAATGAATACACATTCCTTTTCTGAATATCATGAATGAAATATCACCAGCCACAAGAAAATGGAATAAGGCAAGCTCTTTGTATAAATCTTTGCATTGACTATCTGACTTTTTACAGAATGATTTCAAAATGTTCACTTTGCTTTTCAGAAATCTGAATGGAATGATCCCAGTGCAAAGGCCCACCCAGCAGCAGCACTACACTACCCTCTCTCCCTCTCCTCTGCCTGTGGACCAGCACCCTCTCTCTGACCCCCCCTCTCCCCCAGTATACTTCAGAGGTGTCCCTGGAGGACATGACAATTCATTTTCGCTCTCTGCACCAGTCTCGCAGGCTTCTCTCTGCTGCGCCCCACCAGTGAGGAGACAGGAAATGAAGTCAGTGAGGATGGGATAGTGAGGAGACAGGAAATTAAGTCAGTGAGGGCGGGATGCAGCAGATGGACCAGCGCAGACAGTAAATGTTTATCTGTTTAGTACTTTTGAGTCCTGGAGGAAGTTTGCATTGTAGAATTGCATTGCTGCTAGCACATTTTTTAAATATACCTATATTTTAAAAATTACATTATGTTCATTTTTTTTTAATTTGTGATTTTCTCTCTAATATTCAGACCACAGCAGTCAGCATTTTGTTAAAAGCAAAACAAAGCACTGACCTTTGTAGCTTAATTATGCATAGATATTCAGCACCACGCAATACCCAGATAACATATACCCTGTTAGATAACCGAACATCACTGCTAACCGAGGAACTCTTGGTTCTGCTTAACCTCCACCTTGTATCTTCCTGGCATTATCTGCTTGAAAACTCCTCAAGGAAATGGAGGAGTTTTAGAGCACAGAAGTATTTCAATTTGGTTTAGCATTTGGAAGTCATACATAAGTCATATTTAAGTGCCAGGTGGATAGCTTTATGAGAACATGATGAGTGCAGTCAGTCTCATGTATAGTGACTGTACTTTTGAACTGAGCACTTTTCTCTATCACTCAAATATTATTTCATAATAAATATTATATTAATGTGGTTGTGGTGTGATCACTGTATGTGATATTCTAGTCTTCAGTACTGGTGGAGGAGTGGCCTAGTGGTTAGAGCACTGGTCTTGCAATCCAGAGGTGGCTGGTTTAAGTCCTACTGCTGGTCCTTGTGACCTTGGGCAAGTTACATAACCCTCCGTTACCTCAGGTACAAACTTAGATTGTGAGCCCTCCTGGGACAGAAAAATATCCAGTGTATCTGAATGTAACTCACCTTGAGTTACTACTGAAAAGGGTATGAGCAAAATATAAATACATTGTGAATTGAAGATTATTTGATGGCACAGATATATATATAGCTTTCTCTTGGTTTTTGATTATCTGTATAGCACCAGCGCATTCAGTGGTCATTTTTAGCAGCATTATAATACCACTGACAATCCATGGCTGTCATAGCAGAACTCAGTTTGGCATTCATCTACCATTCATCGATTTAAAGTTATCTTTTCTACAAGGCATCATTTATGTCCACCAGTCTCTCTAAAGACTTGACTTGGTATGTTCTTCCATGCTTAATCCTCCGGTTTTACCTTCAGGCTACTATTATATATAGACTCCTGAGGCAGGCATTGTTGCCGAAACACCTGTGCCTTGTCAAGTCCTATTTCATTTACAATTAAAGAATATTTTTCTACACTACATCTCCTTGGCTTTTTGGAAGAGTCCTATTGATCACGCTGCTCTTCTGTTTTTGCATTATCCCTCTCATAGCGGATTCAGTTTCTCCACCTTGGTGGTTGACCCCTGACCCTGGTGAGCGACAGTTTTTGAGTAAGGTCTACTCTTACCTGGATAAATGCTGCTGAATATCAACTCCTTTGTTTTAAACTTTATTTAAAAACTTGTATGTTTTGTTATGATAAGAATGTTGTAGTTTAGTTTTTTTTTTAGATATAGATTGCATGATTATATTACATACTTTGATGTGTTATAATCTGCCTTGAACTTTGACCGCAATTTTTTAAAAAGGGGAATATAAATTCCAAATTAAGTTAAATTAAATTTAATATGCTCCCTTTTAAAATTGGTGTCCCTTTTGTGCATCTGTGCTACACAAGTTAGGGCAGTCTAATTTAGATTACCCTCACAGCTGATAGTAACTAGGAGACCCATGATGATTAATGCGGCCATGCATGTTAAAACTATGTTATGATATTATATTTCTAACGCTTATGCAACCATTGTTGATATAGCAAAAGAAAGTTAGTCCAATTTAAAATATTAATGAGATGCAAAAAATGCACATGTATGCAAATTAGTTCATTAACATTAAAATACAGTAGTAGACCATGATCAATTTTGTGACGTGTTAATCTGTCAAAATTTAACTACACCTCTAGAGATCTTAACTTTTTAAAAACAGAATTAGCAATTAACAGGTCTTCTAATGATCTTGAGGTTCGCCTCCTTTTCCCATGTCATATTTATAGGGGCATTAACAATCCCTGAATACAAAATTCCTCCTACAGTTCAAAATTTCTCTCAAAACAGAGTCCTTTCTTGTGTCCCCTCTCCAGAAAGAACCTTGCTAATTGTCAAAGGGTTACTTCACCACCTCACTGAAACTCCACCTCTTTGAGGTGTTCAAAATGGAGCCTTTTGTCCTTATGCCTCCCATCCTTGGACCTCCTTTAGCCCAGTGTAAAGATGTGGTGGTTGGTTTGATTCTGCTGAATTCCTTTTGGCATTTAGTACAGGGTTAAAAGTTCTATATATATTTCTACAGCTTGACGACAACTCAAACTAACTTCTGTGAATAACAAATATAAGATGACTACATTTTGACTGCTGGAAAAGAGCACTCAAAAATATATTTGCTGAAAATGATGTCTGTAACTCCTTTGCACATCTTGCAAAGGAAGCAGAGTGGATGCCAGAAGTAACTCTTCAGCCCTTGCTGGGCTCATTTGATCCAAATTTAGTTGTTTGAAACATTGCTAGCAGAAAGATATTTGCCCTAGTGACTAAAAAATAATGTCATTCTACCTTTAAACAATGTTGCTGAGAAGAAGCATATCTTAGAACTTTCACCTAAAGGACCTGTAAGAAAGAAGATAATTTATCAGCCTCATTTACCTCTCCTCAGTATCATTACTTTAGAAATGCATGTTCTGAATGACACAAACAAAAGAAGAGGAGGCACCCTATGTCAAGCCAGCATCAAAGTCAATAGGAGTCAATAGGAGTTCGGATAGACCATGGGTTTCCAGCACAAGAAAAGAGAGGCACTAGAGCTAAAAGATTGATAATAATTTAATAAAATCTAATAAGTATGGCAATATCCACCAATAGACATAAAATTACAATAAAACAAATATGGTGTCTGTCCAACTTCCGAGAGTATTGCTCTCTTGCAGGAGCAGGAGAGGACACACCGTAGGAGCAGGCACACAGGAAGCGGCTGGCCAGCAGAGGGCCTGGGCCACCCCTGGAGGCAAAAACAAAAAGGTAAGGGGGCCCTAGACCCGGCTTTGTCTCTCGGTGGCCCTGGTAGCATGTGAAACTACAGACCATAGGATACAGAAAAGTTGCTTTGTTGGTAGAAGAAAACAGTTGATTCAGAGGGAGGCTACTTAAATGATCAATGGTCTTTGTCATAAAACGTATAGGCAAAGACTTAAAGATCTCAATATATATATTTTGGAAGAAAGGTACCAGAAAAGAGATGTGATGGAGGCATTTAAATACCCCCACGGCATTAATGCACAGAAGGTGAGTCTCTTTTAATTGAAAGGAAGCTCTGGAATGAGGAGGCATGGGATGAAAGTGAAAAGTGATAGATTCAGGAGTAATATAAGAAAATACTTATTTATGAAAAGCGTGATAGATGAACAGTTTCCCAGTAGAGGTGGTAGAGGTGAAAACTTTATCTAAATTCAAGAAAGCATGAGAAAAGCATATAGGAGCTCTAATAGAAAGGGAGGGCTAGTACATGGTATGGATTGGCAGACCGGATAGGCCATATGGAGGGGCATAATCAAAAGGCACCAGCCAAATAGCTGGCCGGCTATCTTTGGGTCCGGCACCGTAAGTGGGCGGAGCCAACCGTATTTTCGAAAAAGATGGCCAGCCATCGTTTTCTTCACTAATACGGTTGGGCCCAGCCAAATGTCAGAGTTCACCAGGTTTGAGATGGCCGGCATCAGTTTTCGGCCATAATGGAAAATAATGGCAGTGATCTCAAACCCGGCAAAATGCAAGGCATTTGGTCGTGGGAGGAGCCAGCATTTGTAGTGCACTGGCCCCCCTCACAAGCCAGGACACCAACTGGGCACCCTAGGGGGCACTTCTAAATATAAAAAAAAAAAATAGCTCCCAGGTGCACAGCTCCCTTCCCTTGGTTGTTTAGCCCCCCCCCCAAATCCCCCCCAAAACCCACTCCCCACAACTCTACACCATTACCATAGCCCTAAGGGGTGAAGGGGGCACCTACATGTGGGTACAGTGGGTTTTGGGTGAGTTTTGGAGGGCTCCCATTTACCACCACAAGTGTAACAGGTAGGGGGGGATGGGCCTGGATCCACCTGTCTGAAGTGCACAGCACCCACTAAAACCTGCTCCAGGAACTTACATACTGCTATCAGGGAGCTGGGTATGACATTTGAGGCTGGCATAGAGGCTGGCAAGAAAGGGGTTTTTTTGGTTTTTTTTGGGTGGGAGGGGGTTGGTGACCACTGGGGGAGAAAGGGGAGGTGATCCCCGATTCCCTCCGGTGGTCATTTGGTCAGTTGGGGCCCCTTTTTGAAGTTTGGTCGTGAAAAGAAAGGGACCAAGTAAAGCCAGTGAAATGCTCGTCAAGCCTGGCTTTTTTTTTTTCCATTAACAGGCGAAGCCGGCTATCTTGTGAGCATGCCCCCCGTTCCATCTTCACTACCCTACCAACACGTCCCCTTGATGTTTCACCAGCTCCGCGACAGAAAGCAGTTGAACCCGACCAAAATCGGCTTTCGATTATACCGATTTATGCCGGGTTCAGGAGATCGCCGGCCATCTCCCGATTTGTGTCGGAAGATGGCCAGCGATCACTTTCGAAAATGAGCTGGATGGTCATTAACTGCTGTCATTTTCTATGTTTCTATGTAACACTGGCTACCATTACCTTAAAGTGCTAAATTTAAAACTCAGTGTTTCATTTTCAAGACCCTCAGGCAAAATGGACCAGAGTACTTAAAGAATATGTTAGCCATTTACACACTGTTGAGACCTCTAAGATCTTCTCAAGGATCGTCACTATCTGTCCCCTCATCGAAAGAAATTGTACGATGTGATACCCACCAGAGAGCCCTTTCAGGAGTAGCCCCCACGTTCTGAAATTTACTCCCCAAGGGGCTATGTATAACTCAAGACTACCTCTGCTTCTAGAAGCAGGTGAAAGCCAGGCTTTTCTCCGAAGCCTTTAATACATAAGGTGGCTATACACCCATTTTATACCTGGAGTAGTTTGCTACACACACTGTAATTTAGACCAGTTCCTTACATCTTGATTAACTGTACAAAGAACATACCTTTAGTTAGTTACCCATTTATTTATCCCAACTGACTGTGCACCACATATGTTGTCCCCATCTATATATCTGCATATGGCCCCTCAACTATATGGTAAGGTGTATTGTAGAAAAGCATTAGAATCATAGCAATGTTATTTGAATATTCTAATTGTGTGCTTATTAGATATTCCATCACTATTATGCTTACATCATATTATATCTCTGTTATTTGAATTTCAGTGCTATACAATGTATATATATTTTTTATCCAGTTTCATGGTAATCTTATTATTAGGTTTCAATTTGCTGTTTTCAATTTTTCCTCTTTCAATGTATTTATGTTTATACTTGTAAATTTTTATACTGTTATACTGTTAACAAAATTGTAAGTTTGATGTTAAACTGTATCTAATGTACACTGCCTTGGGTGAATCTGTTCATAAAGGCAGTTAATAAATCCCAATAAATAAATAATAAATAAAACTTATAGAATAGTATAAGTTCCTTCTGTATCTCCAGCATTTCTGTGTGATCACATACACCAGCTCTACAAATGATACAAATGCTCACGTCTAAATTATTGTCTTGCATTTGAACTGCTTTGCTAATATTCTGTAAAGAAAGGTAGGTACCTGTGGAGGGGCATAATCGAAAGGGACACTCAAGTTTTGCTGAGGACGTCCTCGCAAAACGTCCCGATGGAGGGGCGAGGAAACCCGTATTATCGAAACAAGATGGACATTCATCTTTCGTTTCGATAATACAGCCGGGGACGCCCAAATCATACAGATAGTATTAGGCTGTTTATACACATTTTTGACAATATTTGGATAATAAAATGATACATTGTCTCTGTCAGAGGTGAACACATAACTTCTTATAAATTTTGTCTCATATAATTTTTATGGATTATATCTTCCTAAAAAATGGGAATCATACTTTTATTTTCAAAAGCATTTCTGCATGTAAAGCTGTTGAGAAATAGGCTTTTGTAAAACTTCAAGCCTAATATGCAAGTAACTGTGACTGAGTATAGCCTGTACATGGGTGCATTTACCTGGAAAAAGCAGAAGCATTCCTGATATGGAGTTGGGGAGAGGTTAATGTCAATGCATTATATGCATATGCTTCAGAAAATATAGTACGTGCATTTGCGTGGAAACAGCAGCACACAATTTCCCTGGGGTAATTTTCAAAATGGAAGTCCTAGGTAAGTCCAAAAGGTATCTTCTGTAACTTTCTAACTTATTTTCTCACAACTCTACATTTTGCTCCCACAGCATTAAATCAGCCCTTTGGTTATTTATTCAGCGTCTGTGCTGGTAGCTGCAACAATAAATCTTTCTTTCAACACAGTGCCAGGTTGACTTGATTAGATTGTTTATTGTTAATCTCCACAGGCACATCGCCACAGCTGTACTATCACCAAAGACAACTTTGTAATTGAGAGAACTCTCCACGGGCATATTGTCACAGCTATCAGCTTGAGTAGCTTAGAAATGGAGGGATATTTTCCCTTTCCAATCACTTATCCTCTTACTCCTGTTCAATAAGTCATATCTTGTTTCAAATCCATTTTCTGTGACACTGTTGTCTACTGGATGAAGCACAGAGCTACCAAACCAGGAAGTTTTAATCCAAATGCCCTCTCTATTAGCAGTGGCGTACCAAGGGGGGGGGCGGTGGGGGTGGTCCGCCCCGGGTGCATGCCGCTGGGGGGGTGCCGCGCGCCGGTCAGCGTCATTCGTTTCCATGCTCCCTCTGCCCCGGAACAGGAAGTAACCTGTTCGGGGGCAGAGGGAGCATGGAAACGAATGACACTGACTGGCGCGCGGCACCCCCCCCCCCCCAGCGGCGTGCACCCGGGGGGGGGGTTCTTTCACTGGGGTGGGGGTGTCCTTTCGCCAGGGGGGGGAGATCGCACTGCACCGGGGGGGGGGGCTACACCCGGGGGCGGGGCGCATCGGCGATCCGCCCCGGGTGTCAGCCCCTCTAGGAACGCCACTGTCTAGTAGTCACTGTGGCACATTTTCAAATAACCCACCCACTTGTAAAGTACTTTTTTTTTTCTTACTGCATGTGCTTGCTCCTAATTTTCAAAGAAAACCCACTAACCCTCATCGATGACAACCGATCACTTGTGCCAGGATTACTTATATGAAGATTTTCCCAACAAAGGGGCTCAGCCGTGAATTTTCAGATGTTTAAGGCAAGTTACATTCAGGTACAGTAGGTATTTTTCTGTTCCCAGAGGGCTTACAATCTCAGTTTGTACCTGGGGCAATGGAGATTAAGGGACCCTTTTTCTGCACTGCATTAAGTAGCTAATGAGGCTTTTATCACACAGTAAACAATAGCATGAGTCTTCACTACTGTCTACCATGTTAAAAACAGCAGCACATGATAAAAATGCTCCATAAGATGTCTAGTGTGGGAGTGGGTGGGAAGTGGGCATGACATGGGTGGAAAGCTTCCATGCACTAAATGTCATGCCCAAGGTCCCTTCCATGCACTAGCTGTCATGCCTACTGATAGTGCAGCTGAAATTTCTGCCACCTTAAGAGAAAATGGCAAGGGCAGCTGCACTATAAGCAGTCATCTGGCCCAGCTGCTGAAAGGTGAAGAGCAATGGCAGTAAAGCCTCTGGCCCATCCGATTCCCTCTCCAACAGCAAAGTCCCCTCCCCGACATCACAAAATTCTCTGATCCCCTCCTCAACAGCAAACCCCCCTCCCAATACCCTCCCCGACACACTCAGGACTACTTTTTATCCTGTCACTTGGGAAGTTCTCACCTGGGCCTACACCCCCTTTCACTTTCCTAGAGGGTTTACCCTTCTTACCAGGACCACCATTATCCTGTAACTGGGGTTTTCCTTCCTCGTCCAGGCACCCATCCTCCCTCCTGGCACTTTTCAGGTTTGTGGCCCCCCCTCTCCCTGGGACATTGGGTGCTTTCCTTGCAGTGGGTTCCACCTGTCCCTCTTCCCTGCAGACACCTCTTTCCCTTGGGTTCCCGGCCTAACCGTGAAGTCTGCCCCTGAGGAATGGGTCACCTCCCGACTCCCATGGCCTTTGGGCTTCCCCTTGTCTGCCATGTCACTTACCCCCCACCAACTGACTGTAGGATTTCCTATTTCCTCCTAGTCTCCCAGTTCATCCTCTGAACTGCATATTGCCAGATACCACTCTCCAACATGGCCCATTTCCCCACATTGGTAACATACTGGCTCAATCTCTTCTCTTCTCCTCGGGGTCCTGTCCTCCCAAGACACCCCTTCAGGCTTAAGCATTGTCCCAACAGTCTCTAAACAAAGTTCCCCTCCAAGTCCCAGAACCTGGATCATGGTGTCCATTACTGCCATGTCCATTCCTTCTGCTGGTGACTTGGGCTCTAGCTCCTCGGGCCTCTGGACTTCTCTCTCCGGTCTGCACTGTCTCCGCCTTCCCATGGCTCCGATGTCCTCCTCGACCGTCCGATGGGATGTAGCCTGCAACACAAGAGAAGAAGCCAAGTGCGGACTGCCTGTTTCCCTGGTCCTACACTTGTGCTACTTCTTGGAACTCGTACCAGAATTCACACAGAACAAGCCTTTCTATCCTTTACAAGAACTGTGCTTCTCAGCTACTGGATCCTCCCTTGCCTCCCCCCTAGGTACCCTTTACCTGGGTAGGCAAGTAATGCGCCTTTGTCAGTGTTGGCCCCTTCGACGGGCTTCAGGAACCTCCTGGACACCACCACCTTGCTCTGGCTACTCGACTGCTCTGGTCTGGAACTCCCTCCACTCTCAAAGGCCTCTCCTCCTCCATGTGGAAGTTCACTGTGATCCCACCACTGCCATCAATTGTAAAGCTCCCGGCCACTGGATGATTCTGAAATGCAGCCCTCTGCTGGCCGGGGTCTCACTTGCCAGTCTCTGAGTTCCCTTGGCTCTCAAGCCAAGTCGCATATTGCAATTGGCCAGGCAAACTGATCAGCCACAGACAGTTCCAACCAAAATCCTGGGTAACTCCAGCAAGCACAGCACCGAAGCAAACAGTTCAAAACAAAGGGGTTTCCTTTATCTTCCCCTCCTCAGGGTAACTCCCGCAAGCACAGCACAGAAGCAAACAGTTCAAAGCAAAGGGGCCCCACCTCTTCCTCTTCCCTAGCTCCTCAGGAGGTATTGTTTATATAGGGCTGCTACTAGCCCACCACACCCCTTCTGGGCCCCTCCTCCCAGTTCTAGAAGAGTCCAGAGCCTTCTGGGGGCCTTTCTCTTAACAGGCTTTAGCTGGAGCTCCCTCTGCTGGCCCCTTCAGGACATTACCCTGATGTCCCACTTGGAGCGCCCTCTAGGGACCATACCATGGCATTTTCCCCATTTCTGGTAGGAGAGCGCCTCCTAGTGGCCTCCTCAGGGTAGGGCAACCACTGTGTTTATCACAATGTGCACATGCACATTCATTAATAGAATCTATGTACTAGAAAGCAAAAACATTCCCACATCCCTACAATACTGCACACAAACGGTACTCTCTGTCCTCATGTCCACCTCAATGACATCATCTGTACCAATGTAATGTCTCCCCCCCCCCCCCAATCAGTGTTGTGAGTCTCTCCTATTTGATTTCCAAATGAATTTGTGTGCTGAAGGCAAGAAGGGCCATCCCTTGACTCCTGGTGTACAAACTTATATCTTGCAAAAGATTTGGCATTCGGAGGGACCTTGAGTCCCTCTGGCAGAGGTTCCGCCGCATCAAGAGGCAGAGCCCTGACATGATCAGGGAAGTGAGACAGCGCCTCAGGGCTTGAAGTAAGTATTATAAACAGGGCACCTGTACTCATTTGTAAATGTATTTATTTAATAATGCAAATGTCCTGTACAATATCAGTTTCCATGTGGCTAATAAGCAACTAGTAAGTCATGACACCTCTGTCCCAGATCAAGGCCTGAGGTTGCAGCTAATCTCCTGTGAGTGTGGCTGCAACTTCCAACTAACCTCCTCTGAGATGAATGAGATGACATGCCTCACTTCTGTATCCCCCTTTCTGGGGTGGATACTGTTTCATGGTATTCCTGCCTGAGGTCCTATTCTTAGTGGATGTCATTGCCTCATATTAAAGTTATGTGCTTCCCTCCCCCCCCCCCCCCCCGAAAAAAAACAACAACCCCAAAATGGTCAGCCAACCATAGTCACAAATCATAATGCAAACATGCTGCTGACCAATGAGTGTGATCTGACTGTGTACTCTGTGTCAGACCAGCATCCAGGGTTCCCTGTCATGTCATCTCATGCATCTCACACCCCAAGGGTATAGCCCAGGGCTGACCACACCTTTCCCCATCCCCTGCCTCAGGCTAGCCAGCTCCTGCACTATGTAAGCCATGTTGGATGTGCTGATCTCAAGGACAATCCTGTTACATACACAGGGCGGCAGCGGCGGCAGGAGGAGGCCGAGGAGGTGGAGGCCAAGGAGGAGGAGGCCGAGCAGGAGAAGGAGGAGGATCCATGGCAAGACATGCCTCCCATTGAGGGGGATGATGATGAGGGCCCAACACCGCCCGCCCGCCCTCTCCACCCCATCCAAAGCCCATCCCCCACAGGACAAAGAGACAAATAGAGACTACAAACAGGTAAGGGAATGAAATATGAACTTGGGGACAGTGAATGGAGAGGGATAGGGGGAGGGAATGGGGGAGATAGAGGAAGGAGTAGTGATGTTTGGGTTTGGGGGCTAGAAGGGGTAGGTAGGGAAAGGTGAAAAGGTAAAACACAAATGAGGCAGGTGAGGGTGAAAATGTTCCAACCACAGCACACAGACAAAGGTAACAGGTACTCAACAAACTCTCAGCTTTCTCTGCAAACAACAATTCAGCTTTCTCTCCCAACAACGATCTCGCCACGCTCCAACTCCACAAAATCGCTAATGGGTCTAAAGACGACTTCCCCCTTACTCTGGTTGCTTTTATTTCAGGTCTAATTAAAATCACCCATGTTCTGACCCATGCAAAACCATTTTGCAAGCCGTTATACGCTGGGGGCGCACATCACGTAACACTGCCCATAACACGCCCCCTAACATGTCCCCTGTGGGGGCGACCATAGATGGGCGTCCTCGCGTTGATTTGGCAGACCTTCTTTCACGGGGATGCCCATGTGCCTTTTGTGTCGCTTTTTGGCCGCCCTTCTCTTTCGAAAATGAGCAGGATAGTAACATAGTAGATGACGACAGAGAAAGACCTGTACAGTCCATCCAGTCTGCCCAACAAGATAAACTCATATGTGCTACTTTTTGTGTATACTAGACCTTGATTTGTATCTGCCATTTTCAGAGCATAGACCATAGAAGTCTGCCCATCACTAGCCCCGCCTCCCAACCACTAGCCCCACCTTCCACCACCGGCTCTGCCACCCAATCTCCGCTACACTTCTGAGGATCCATTCCTTAAGAACAGGATTCCTTTATGTTTATCCCACGCATTTTTGAATTCTGTTACCGTTTTCAACTCCACCACCTCCCACGGGAGGGTATTCCAAGTATCCACCACTCTCTCTGTGAAAAAATACTTCCTGACATTTTTTCTTGAGTCTGGCCCCCTTCAATCTCAGTTCATGTTATGTACTTATAAATAGCATTGACTGGAATAGTGATCTTCATACATATTTGCATACTTGGACTAACGAACAGTTAGTGATCTGCATGCGTATTTGCATACTTGGACTAACCAAGAGTTTGGATTGATTTAAAACCCCAGGAGAAATGGAGTTGGACCAGTGGTGTGCTGGTAAATGTTTAACAACAGGCTCTCTCCCCGGTCCACCTCGGCCCCCCCCCCCCCCCATCCACCACTGCGCCCCCCCCCCCCATCCACCTCTGCGCCCCCGTCCACCTCTGCGCCCCCCCGTCCACCTCTGTGCCCCCCCCCCCAAATTGCAGAGCTGGCTATAGCCAGGGGAGGGGGGCAATGCATTACTCTCTCCAGGAAAAAAAAATTAAATGATCCCAGGTTCCAATCTAATACATGTTTAATATGGGATAAAATGCCATAAATAAGTAAATAAATATAAACTTTTAACGTTCAGCACCTGATTCTCAAAGTGGACATATTCCAAACACTATAATGAAAATAAAATTATTTTTTTCTACCTTTGTTGTCTGGTGACTTTGTTTCGCTGATCATGCTGGCCCAGTATCTGATTCTGCTGCTCTCTATCTGTTCCCTTGACTCCATTTCCATGGCTTCCTTTCCATTTATTTCTTTTCTTTCCTCCTTTCTTCTTCGTTTCTGGTCCTCCGCAGACTTGACTGTACAGTGGATCCAGCTTCTGCCTATTTTTTCCATCCATGTGCAGCTTCTCTCCTCACTTCCTTTTCCCTCATCTAATCTCCTTCCTCTATCTTCCCTCCATGTCCAGCATTTCTTCTCTCTCCCTTCCCTCCCCTCCATCCATGTCCTGAAACTCTCCTCTCTCCCCTGCCCCCCTCTATCCATTCATGCCCAGCAATTGTCTTCCCTCCCCTGCCCCCTCTACCCATCCCTGCCCAGCAATTGTCTTCTCTCCCCTGCCCCCCTCTACCCATCCATGCCCAGCAATTCTCCTCCCTCCCCTGCTCTCTCCTCCCGCTCCCAAACATGTCCAGCGATTGTCCTTCGCCCCCACCATCCCCTCCCGCTCCCATCCATCTTTTTTATTACTTCTCCATTGAAGCACGCGTTATTTAAAGCCCTGCTGCTCATCTCCAGCCTTCCCTGTTTGCTTCAATGAGTTTGTTCGTTCCCTTAGTCCCGCCTTCTGATGTCTGACGTATGACATCAGAAGGCAGGACTAAGGGCACGAACGAACTCATCGAAGCAAACAGGGAAGGCTGGAGACGGGCAGCAGGGCTTTAAATAATGCACGCTTCAACGGAGAAGTAATAAAAAAGATGGATGGGAGCAGGAGGTGACAGTAGGGGTGAAGGACAATCGCTGGACATGTTTGGGAGCGGGAGGGGAGGTAAGCATGGCCTGTGATGGCGCCCTCCTGCCATGCTTACCTCCCGTAATGGAGCCGGCTCACCCCAAAGAACAACCGGCTTGCAAGAGCTGTCAAAATTTAACAAGTGGCTCTTGCGAGCCGGACCGAGCTGGCTCCAGCACACCACTGGGTTGGACCCATTGGCTCTCAGGGCCGAACTGAAGCCCTAGACTTATCTCGGGTGAACTGGATGAATCATGATTGACGTGAAACCATTTCACCATGAGTGAGAAAGGGACCTGTTAAGAGGACGTGGTAGCCCAGGAGGCTTAGGAAAAAAGAGCTTGGTTTTTTCAGAGATCGGGATTTTTACCTTGCATTTCAGTAAGTGGTGGATTCAGCGTATATTTCAGCAAACAGGGTTCAGATTTTGGCTTGAGTTTGTTTTTTGACAAGTAGTGCTTGGTAGGAAATCCTTGTCCTATGCTGTGAAGTAGGCAGCATGGGTTACAGTTTTATTGTACATAATTTAATTTCAGCATCCACAAAGAAAATAACAGGTGTAAAATGAATCAATGTGCACTATTTTGTTTTGATGCATATTACAGTGAATGCTAAATTATTAGCATTAATAATAAAGTGGTCCATTCACTAAGCCAGTAAATGGGTTTAGTACATCCTAACGTGCTAAGCCCATTTCTAGCATGGTTGTTATTTTATTTTCTGGCCAGGTTTAACGTTAGCATTAGCATGCAGTGAAAACAAATAACATGAGAGGTGCTAAGGGTTCCCATTTTAAGTCAGTGTAATCATGTGCTAATGTCAGCTCACTAGGGGCTAGATTCTTTAAATGGTGCTCCAAGATAGGTACCAAAATGATGAGCATAGTAACATAGTAACATAGTAGATGACGGCAGAAAAAGACCTGCATGGTCCATCTAGTCTGCCCAAGATAAACTCATATCTTGAATTTGTACCTGTCTTTTTCAGGGCACAGACCGTATAAGTCTGCCCAGCAGTATTTCCCGCCTCCCAACCACCAGTCCCGTCTCCCATCACCGGCTCTGGTACAGACCGTATAAGTCTGCCCTCCCCTATCCTAGCCTCTCAACCACCAACCCCTCTTCCCCCCACCTGCTCCGCCACCCAATTTCAGCTAAGCTTCTGAGGATCCATTCCTGCTGCACAGGATTCCTTTATGCATATCCCACGCATGTTTGAATTCCGTTACCGTTTTCATCTCCACCACCTCCAGCGGGAGGGCATTCCAAGCATCCACCACCCTCAGTAAGGGTTCCTATTACCAAGCTGCGATAAAAAGGACCCTGCGCCAGTGGCAGAGACCCTTTTACTGTGCACTGCAGCCCTTTTTACCGCAGCAGTTAGTGCCACAGTGGAAAATATCTAGCAATTTTCTTTAGCACGGCAAATGGCATGGGCCAGGACTAGAACTACTGTCAGTGCCCATGTTCAGCCAGCAGTAGTTCTAGATTAGCGAACAATAAGCCCATTTTGGGCTTACCGCAGTTCTGTAAAAAAGCCCCTAAGCTAGTATCTTGTAAAGGGTGCTCTGCATAGAATGACCTTTATAGAATAGTAGCTTAGCGTGCATTTCTTGCCTAACTTTTGGGCGTGAGAATTTATGCCTGACAAAGGCTGGTGTAAATGCTCATGCCCAACTGATAAAGACACTGTCCCAGCATCTACATACTACTTCGCAGTTGCCAGCAATACTCATAAAAAAACTTATAGAAATCTTTAACACATATTAAAATTTTTGTTGTAGATCCTCAGAAGCTAAGCTAGCAGAATGTGTGTAACTTTTTCAATTGCATACACCACCCTTTTGTCATTTGATCCAATTTTTAAAAAATTATGAGGGAGATTCTATATATGGCACCTAAAAAACTGGCGTAGAAATCAGTGCCAACTAAGTATATTTTATAAGCGGTGCCTAGATTTAGTCGTGTTATATAAAATACGCTTAGTTGATATCTCAGTGCCTAAAACTATGTGCCTCCATTTACACAAATGAAAATGTGGTATAAATCCCGGCAAGTAGATTTAGGCACACCTAGCCATATTCTATAACTATGTGCGTACATTTTAGAATGCTCACAAAATGCCCATTTTCCCACCTGTTTTTTTTGCCTGCGCATTGCATTACAGAATGCGCTTAGTGAGCTGTGCGCATAAATGATAATAATTGCCAATTAGTGTTCATTAGTGCTTGTTAAGAACTGTTATCAATGCTGATTAGCTTGTTAAACCAATTAAGTTATGCGTATTGTTATAGAATATGCTTGGATTTTGGCCCAGATCTCTAGATACAATATATGGAATCCAGGCATAGCTTTCAAAATGTCAATCTCAGAGCCTTTGCTGAAGGCATTTATGTGCAAAAATGCAGGTATTCTATAATATTGCATCTAATTTCTGGGAATATCCCTGATCCACCCATGTTCCTCCCATGGCTATGCCTCTTTTGGAGTTCTGCACTATGAAATTTAGGCATGCATGTTATAGAATAGGGCATAGGGCACATCCATGCGCAAATCCTATTATTGACAATTAAGTGTTTGTTAACACCAGTAATTGATTGTGGTCATGAAAGTAGTTAATTAGTTTGCATGCGGGTCTGTGATCAGTGCCCAAAACTGCATGTCCGGCATTGGGAGACCTATACTGCTGTGAAAAGCCAAAACACAATAACTGTTTAGAATGTAAATTTATGAAAAGTACAAAAAAAAAAAAAAAAATTTAAAAAAACCCAACACTGATTTATTTAATGTAATTCTTGAACCAAAACTAATTTTAAATTTCACTAATATGTAGGTGTGATATTTATTCTGTAATGAAATCAATTTCTCACTTTAAGTGAACTTGAGAAATTGATTTATGTGGTGATTCAAAAATTAGAGTTACTGTGTTCTGGCTTTTTATGGCAGTATACAGAATCCAGAGGTAGTTAAATAGCACTTCCACGCTCATTCTCCACCTCTGACGTGCCCCCCCCCCCCCCGAAATACATAAATAAATAAATAGCATGGCGTTAGGGACCCATTTACTAAGGCTTGGTAAGCCTAACTAACATGTGTCTACCGCATGAAGCGCTGAGATATCCCATGGTCGTTTTCCACTGAACATGCACTAATCTTGGACTGGAAGGCGTGCCCATGGGCAGAGAGTAGGTGTGCCTGTGCTAATTGCTGTGTGTTACCATATTAGTGCGGGAGTAGCACAGGAGCCCTTACTGCCTCCTAAATAGGTGGCAGAAGGGCTCCCAGAGTAATAGCTATATGCTAATTGGGAAATTAGCACATGGCCATTACAGAAAAATATGGCAATGGGGCCATTTTACTTCCACACTAAAAGTGGCCACAGCGCATGGAAAACCCACACGCTGACACCAGCGCCGCTCACTTTTTAGCACAGTTTGATAAAAGGACCCCTTAGTGCACACAAATGACAAAAATAATTCAAAACGCTTTACTGTGTCAAACTAATTTTCACCCCTTAAGGGCCAGATTCTATATATGATGCTTTTAAAAATCCACACAGAAAACATTTCTGTCTAGGTGTATTCTATAAGATTTAGGCACAGTATATAGAATATGCTTAGTTGATATCCCAGTGCCTAAAGCTATGCACCTCCATTTACACCAATGAAAACGTGGGTAAATCCCTGCGTGTAGATTTATGCGGACTGGGACTTATTCTAAAACAACACATGTAAATTTGGGAATGTCCATGAAACACTCATTTCCCCACTCATAGCTATGCCCCTTTTGAACTGCGTGCTTTAGAATTTAGATGCAGATCATTACAGAATACTCTTAGCGAGTTATGTGCGTATATTCTAATTATTGCCTGTTAATGCTCATTATTGCTTAAGTGCTGTTAAAAACACTGATTGGCTTGTTAAAACAATTAAGTTACGTACGTTGTTATAGAATATGGTTAGATTTCATCATAGAACGCTAGGTGCGATATATAGAATCAGGCAGTAAGCGCGCAAAAGGCCTCAAAATAAGTTGGTCTCATCTATCACTACACTTTTCTGTGAGCTCCATCTTAACATACATAAAACAATGCCATACATACAATTAAATGATGTAGCATGCACTACAGTTGAAACAAAACAAAAATGCACATCCCTAAAAAGTAACCATAAATCGATTATTATATGACTCCTAATGTAAAGTCTATCAAATCACAGTTGTTTCTGGCACAGTATTATCAAGTTAATACACTCATTTCCAATTCTAGGTTTGGGGTGCTCTCCAAAATCTAATTGCATGCTTTATTTATTTAAATTTGGAGAAAACTAGGCATTGGCAAAACAAAAAAGCTGTTTTGATGTGCAGAGGCTAATTAAAAAGAGTCAGATTACAAAATCTGCCAAAAGTTAGAGATGGATAAACAAAATCACAGGAGCACATCTACAGCTATGTACATACATGTTTCTGCTTAATCCTTTGCCAGACCTCCGTATCTTCTAAACACTAATTAATATCGCACATCATTGCTTTGACAGGCAATGGAAGTACTGTGTAATTAATAATACAACTGGAAATATGCATTGCGTATGGAAACTTCTAGACCTAGAAAAAATGGAATGATTACTATGACGGTGTGGTAAACCTTCATAATGCATATCAATATCTTTGGTAAAATTAGGTTTACCCGTCACTTTAGCTAGATTCCTTTTTTAACAACTTGCAATATGTTGTATATGTTTAATGCTTTGGGGACTTTCAAGATAAGAAAATGATTTTCTAGCATTCTTCCTTTCAGAAAGTTGATGGATGGTCTTCCACATAGCCTAAATGATACAATTGTTAGCTTTATTTATTTTGTGGATTTTTTTCTAAGAAAGAAGATCAAGGATACCTCATGTTTATCAAGAAATTTCTGTCTGTCTGTGATCTGAAATCTGTCACATGGGAGTATTGTGGTAGGGCAGCTAATTAATTGCAGTCCCGAGAGAGGCAGTTCTTGGCTGAAGAGATTATGCTCAAACCTGGAAAGTGGTCACATGGGAGACCTATGGCAGGAAAAGGGACAGAGTATAGTCTCAGTGATGGAATATAATTGCTTGCTAGGTGTATGTGTGTTGTCTGTAAGAGGAACTGCATTGGACACTGTGGCTGGGGAGGGCAGAGATTGGAGTTACACTTCCTGACATGAACTACCTACTGGTTTGATATAGCTGGCTACTCCCACAGCTTCAGGACTGAGAGGAACATATGCACATCACTGTTAGGACAGGAAGCAACAGAAGAGCCACAGGAAAGAATTCCATACCTCCCTCACAGGCAGAAGAGTAGAGATTTAATTGAAGAAATTCACAATATTGCTCTGAAAGAGAAAGTGTAATTGATAGGTGATTTCAGTTTTCTAGATGTTAGGACATCCCTGTTGCAGTGTCATCTACAAGTAGGAAGATCTTGGATTCTCTGCAGGGAGAACTGTTCCAGCAACTGGTAACAGAAACCACATGGGAGGGGACCATATTGGACCTGGCACTCATGAATGGGGAGAGTTTCTGTTATAATACGAGATCATCTGGCATCCTGTGATCACTGGATGGTGTGGGTCAATATTAGCACACATATTCAAAGGGTTCATTCTAAAGTGAGGATCTTAGATTTCAGGAAAACTGATTGTACAAAGAAGGGGGGAATACATCAAGGTGTTGTTAGCTAGATGGACACATTTGGAGAAGTGCCCTTCTGTCTGTCCTACCCTTATACCTTGTTGGTCCTATCTGTCTGTCCTGATTTAGATTGTAAGCTCTTTGGAGCAGGGACTGTCTTTTCTTCATGTTCAATTGTGAAGCGCTGCGTACGACTAAATATAGAAATGATTTATAGTAGTAGTAGTAGTAAGTAGAAAAGCAGTGGACAAAACCAAAGGAACATATTTAAAGGGCAACTCATATTTTTCTTATGAAAGTAAATACAAGTAAGAGGAAAAGGAGGCTATAGTGATTCTCAAAAAAAATAGCTGAAAAGAAGATAGGCTTCATAAATTGCATGGCATTGCAGAAAAAGGAAGACAAACAACAATATCAGAAAGCACCTATGTGTAGCTGGGGTATTATATTCCCATAACCAATTGATTGTACATGTCTCTTGCATATTCTTTGGAGTCTCAGATGTAAAGTAAATTTATGTAGCAATATTATGTACTCTCAGTGAGATATCACTGATCTGTTAATTGTACAAATACTCAATGAGGTATCTAATAAAGAGCAATCTGGGAAGTATTCAGAGACTGTGTTAACTGATTGAGTCACAAGTCTGAGTTTCCTATGAGAAATCCTATGCTTATATTGCTTTTCCTATTGATCTTGTATTGCATTTATTTGGCGAGTAATAAAAACTTTATAAGATTATTTCTCATATCTGTAGCTTTCTCTTACTTACTTAGTTTCTGTATTACTCCGAGTGTGTGCACTGCTCTGCTGAAGCAGAAGTCTAGGTATCACAGAGAAATAGATGTAATTCTCCATAATAATGGACACATTAAGGCACCCTTGGGTGTATTGTTCCTTCTAAGGTATTGTGGCTGAACCACAGAGCTGGGAGGGATAGATACACCCTAAAATAATTATGCACTACTCAGCTTAGTTGAATAGAGGGGATAAAAATGAATTTTTAAAGGAAATCACTTTATGTAAATAAACTACTTAGCTTTGCTGAATGGAGGGGATGAATTGAAGTCTTCATATAAATCCCACAACTGTCAAGGCTCAAGAGATGGTGCGAACCATAAACTGGGTCAGTGTAATTCTTTTTTCAGTCTCTATGCCACACCTTCAATCCGTTACTTATAAAATCATTCTTCTAGCTCTCCATAAACATCTTCAGCGTTCTTCACTCCCTTGCTTAGCTCCCTACATAGGCAATGTTTTGCTGAGAATGGCGTCCTCAGGGGAACTAATCTATAAAAGAAAATAAATTAAAACAAAAAATGAAGTACTGTCTAAAAAGATCAAAAAAACCAAACACGGTAAATCTATACAAAATCACTCTAAACTCTTGATTCATAGAAATGATATCCGTATCATTCATCTGAACATTTTCAAAGCTATCCTGTTATTACTCACAGTTCGGCAGATCATAGGAAGGAACAATTTTCCATTGGGGTTGAATCATGCAAGAAAAACACTCACATATGCGCAGTGTATTTATAGATTGTCAGCTGACTCACAAGCGCGGGAAATCTTATAGATTGCCAATCTATTTCCTTATTCAGGCCACTAGGTGTCACCGTATTCCACCTAAAAATAAGTTCTTGTTCCCTTTTCAATAGACTACGGGGTACATCACCACCCAGGGGCAAAACAATTTGAATAAGCACAACAAATTTCAAATCTTGGGTTGTGTGGTGGGTTGATGCCCAGTGATCCACAAGAGGTGCCTCACGTTTATGATTCCTTAAATTGCTCAAATGCTCTCCTATCCTTTGTTTCACCCGTCTATTCATGTGCCCAATGTACCACTTGTCACACGGGCAAATAATACCTTAGACAACTTGGGCGGAATTACAATCCATAGAATCGTTGAGAAAGAAAGGTTTACCAGTTTTTGGATTGTTTACCACTAGCAATATACACATTGCCCGCAACTCTTATGACCCATTTCCTCATGTATATTTATGTCACGGCGGGTGTGCTGAACCGATGATAAAATTTCTTCCGATCCCTAGTGTAAGCAAATAAGGATGCTTGATCAAAGCCATGTACAGATAGTATTGGCCAGTGCTTAATAAAGATATTCCTAATCGCCCAGGTTTGACGGGAATGAGGCAACACACAAGTCAGTCTATCTATTTTGGTAGATGAATTAGAAGATGGATTTATCAGTCAATGACGGTCAGCATTTGTAGCCCTCTTATATGCCTTCTTTATAATCTTATTCGGGTAGGCTCGGGATTTAAA
This sequence comes from Microcaecilia unicolor, assembly GCF_901765095.1. Classification (NCBI taxonomy): domain Eukaryota; kingdom Metazoa; phylum Chordata; class Amphibia; order Gymnophiona; family Siphonopidae; genus Microcaecilia; species Microcaecilia unicolor. Next base: position 224,647,720 of record NC_044031.1, read on the forward strand.
TCTGTTGTACAGATCTCCAGCAGCCGTTTTGACATCTTCTTCAGAAGCAGATAGTTTTTTAAGCCGTAAAAACTGGCCCATAGGAATTCCATTCCTAGCTGTTAACGGGTGAAAACTATGATAATGGAGTAGTGTGTTAGTGTCCGTGGGCTTACAGAACATCAATGTATTGAATCTCCCATTTTCTAGATTGATGGTAATGTCCAAATAGTTTAAGGATTGGCCCACTACTAGGGACTTAAATTTGATATGTCCATCAACTGAATTCAAATATTGAAAAAATTGTTGAAGGAAGTGGAGGTAGGGTGTGCAATGACGGTGGCATGGTAATGTTACTTATCTTGAGTCTTTGGGTCTCTTGTAATACACCAAAAAAACTGAGCACATTTCACTAGTATTAACATTTATATTGTGTAATTTTAATTTAGTTTTTATTATTTTTTTAGTTGTTTAGATTTTTACCTTACTTGGTTTCTGATAAAAGTATATGGTTCATTGATTGAGAAACCGAAAGTTGACTAAAACCCGGGTTATAAGTTAGTAAAAACGTAATGCCAAGTGTAGAGTGATGCACTTGGGGTGCAAAAACCCAAAAGAGAGACACCGGATAGGAGGGGAGAGATTAGTAAGCTCGACTCAGGAGAGAGACCTTGGAGTGTTGGTGTCTGAGGATCTAAAGGTGAAGAAGCAATGCGATAAGGCGACGGCTGTGGCCAGAAGGATGCTAGGCTGCATAGAGAGGAGCATAACCAGCAGAAGAAAGGAGGTGTTGATGCCCCTCTACAAGTCGTTGATGAGGCCCCACTTGGAGTATTATGTTAAGTTTTGGAGGCCGTATCTTGCTAAAGATGTAAAAAGACTGGAAGCAGTGCAAAGAAAAGCTACAAAAATGGTATGGGATTTGCGTTGCAAACCATACAAGGAGAGACTTGCTGACCTGAACATGTATACCTTGGAGGAAAGGAGAAACAGGCGTGACATGATACAGACATTCAAATATTTGAAAGGTATTAATCCACAAATGAACCTTTTTTTGAGACGGGAAGGCGGTAGAACTAGAGGACATGAATTGAGGTTGAAGGGGGGCAGACTCAGGACTAATGTCAGGAAGTATTTTTTCACGGAGAGGGTGGTGGATATGTGGAATGCCCTCTCGCGGGAGGTGGTGGAGATGAAAACGGTAATGGAATTCAAACATGCATGGGATAAACACAAAGGAATCCTGTTTAGAAGGAATGGTTCCGTGGAATCTTAGTAGAGATTGGGTGGTGATACCAGTAATTGGGAAACAAAATGGGAGCTGGGCAGACTTCTATGGTCTATGCCCTGATCATGGGCTAGGGGTGGGCTTGAGTGTAAATTTTAAGGGGCTTCGACGTTAGCTTCAGAACTTAGTACAAGAACAGTGTTGTACAGACTTCTACGGTCTGTGCCCTGAGAAAGGCAGGGACAAATCAAACTCAGGTATACATATAAAGTATCACATACCATGTAAAATGAGTTTATCTTGTTGGGCAGACTGGATGGACCGTACAGGTCTTTATCTGCCGTCATTTACTATGTTACTATGTTACTATCTGACAGTATTGAAAGAACTTATTTATTTTTATTATTTATGGCATTTGTATCCCACATTATCCCACCTCTTTGCAGGCTCAATGTGGCTTACAATTCGTCATGGATACTGGAAATAGCAGTGAATATACATTTGGTTTACAGAGGGTTTTGTATTACATGGTGGTGAAATACATGAAGGCGTTAAAGCAGAAAGACATTATAAGACATTAGTAGACAGTCTGGAAGTTTTAAGATTGTACAGTTACACATGTTAGATTATACAGTTACACATGTTGATCTTTGTGATATATCTTGTCGAAGAGATAGGTTTTCAGTAGTTTGCGGAAATTGGTCAATTCATAGACCATTTTCAGGTTACGTGGCAGTGCGTTCCAGAGTTGTGTGCTCGTATAGGAAAAGGTAGATGCATGCATTGATTTGTATTTCAGACCCTTGCACTTGGGAGGATGAAGATTAAGGAATGTGCAAGAGGATCTTTTTGCGTTCCTGGGTGGTAGATCTATCAGGTCTGACATGTAGGCTGGGGCGTTACCATGGATGATTCTATGGACTAGGGTGCAAAGTTTGAACATGAAACGTTCCTTTAGTGGGAGCCAGTGTAGTTTTTCCCTCAGGGGTTTCGCGCTTTCGTATTTTGGTGTGCCGAATATTAGTCTGGCTGTCGTATTTTGGACTGTCTGGAGTTTTTTAAGTATTTGCTCTTTACAGCCAGCGTAGAGTGAGTTACAATAGTCTAGATGACTGAGTACCAACGATTGTACCAGATTGCGGAAGACAGTTCTTGGAAAAAATGGTCTGACTCTTTTTAGTTTCCACATTGAATGAAACATCTTTTTAGTTGTGTTATTTGCATGGTTCTCGAGTGTTAGGTGTCGATCAATGGTGACACCAAGGATTTTTAGGGAGTCCGAAACTGATAGATTTAGTTTAGGTGTGTTGATGGTGGTAAATTTATTCTTGTTGTATTGCGAGGTTAGTACCAGACATTGGGTTTTCTCTGCATTAAGCTTCAACTGAAATGCATCTGCCCAGGAATTCATAATATGAAGGCTTTGCTTGATTTCATTGGAGATTTCCCTTAGATCTTGTTTGAATGGGATGAAGATCGTTACATCATCAGCGTATATATATGGGTTTAGGTTCTGATTTGATAGTAGTTTGGCCAAGGGTGTCATCATTAGATTAGATATGGTCGGTGAGAGGGGGGATCCCTGTGGAACTCCGCATTCTGGTATCCATGTAGCTGATGTAGTCGAATTTGATGTCACTTGGTAAGAGCGTGTAGTGAGGAACCCTTTGAACCAATTGAGAACGTTGCCTCCGATTCCGAAGTAAGCTGTGGGGAAAAAAAGGCCTTGCAGTAGCTGTGGGGGCTGTTTTTCCCATGCGCCAAGGCCCTTTTTATTGCAGTTGGTAAAACGCCCCCCAAAATAATGGCCATACTGTATGATCATCTTTACCACATGGCCATATGGTGGGGACCACTTACTGCCACCCTCAGACAAATTTAGATTGTGAGCCCTCCAAGAAGAGGGAAATACCCAGTGTATCTGAATGTAACACACCTTGAGCTGCTACTGAAAAAGGTGTGAGCAAATATAAATAAATAAATAAATAAATAAATAAAAATGTATATGTAGGTGGTGAAGGAATAAGAGTCAAGGCTCTAGTTCTTCCCAACATTGCTGTAGCCTGAGCTTTAATACTCCTTGAGCCATACCATCCTAGATTCTCTCTTCCTATGTCACTTCCCATTTGGGTGGGAATGTGAAGTTTAAGGTGGTTCTACCACTGTGAGGGAGTGTCATTAAGAGGAAGCTATTATGTCCTATAGATTCCCTCACAATCTGCAATTTCATTTTCAAATTCTATCAGTACTCAGGGGTGTATTCCATCCTATCCAATTTGCTACACTTTAGTTTGTCAGTTAGCCCTATTACATTTCCAGGTTCACAAAGATATGTTTCATTTCTTCCAACTCATCACCCTTAAATACCATTTTTGGCATGGGTATCTGAAGAAGGCATAGGCTGAAGACCAGATTTGGGGCCCCCTCCCCAGTTTCTGCCCTGGGCCCATGGATGTCTAACACCAGCCCTGTCCCTGAGTGCCCCCTTTATCCATTGATCATCTAATGGTCCATCTGATTCTCTTACTGGCTCCTTGCTTTGAATATTGCCATTAGTGTGCCCCTCTCGAGCCTCATGGTCTCTATGCTAATGTTGGCATTGCATTGCCTTTCTCCCATTGCTTTGGGGTTCTCCTTGTTGCCCCTATAAAGTTGCCTTGAAGTTTTCCTGCCAATGTTGTTGCTTCTTCTCCTCTCTCCATACTTCAAGGTCTTCATTTAACTGTTTGTGCTGTTTTGCCCCTCTCACAGTTGCTCTGACTCTTTAGGTCACTTGTAGTACCCTCTACACTGCCTTTTGTTGGTAAGGTGTTTTTACACTTGGTTTAAGCCTGCCAAAAAAATTAATGAACTAGAATTTGTAAATCTATTTCAATAACTTTTCTTATGATTCACATTCCATACATTCTTGGATTTAAGTCAAGGACTTCTTTTAGTATGCTGTTTAAATCTTTTAGAAACAGTAAGGCAAAATGAGATAGATGTTCTTCCATTTTTTTTCTGCATTTCATCTCAAAAAGAAGGTAATTAGGGGATATATCTTTTCAGTATATAAGACACAACCTCTATGTCTTTCTGTTTATTTCTATGTAAAGTTGGCATTGGATACTATTAGATCAAGAGACGCTGGAATAAGCTATCAATAGAAAGAAATTGAAAATAGGAATAATCATTTTTACTGCATGGTTCATCATTCCTCAACAGAAATTTCCTTCTTAATTTTCTACACTTACAGAATTCTAAGTACTATACATACATCTATGACAAGATCAATGAGGTAAAGGGTCAGTATACAATAACCAAAGACAGGCTTCCCAGACAGCAATGTTAAATTACTTATGCACTGTATTACAGTGGTGTGCTGGTAAATGTTTAACAACGGGCTCTCTCTAAAAAAAAAAAAAAAGTCTTTATATTTACGTACATTATTAAACATTTTATTGGTACAAAGATACAGTGTAGTAACCAATCTAGAAATAATATTAAAACATAGAATATTCTTTACTGTAAACTCTATATTGACCTGCAACCTCTCAAACCTCACCCCTGTGTGAGCAAATTTGTCCTAAATATTGTTTGGTATTCTGAAACAAAAGTGTATTAAAGCTGAAAAGGCACAGCCCTAATTTATCCTGAACTCTGGAAGTGAATTATTTTAATACATTTCTCAGACAGACCCCAGTAAAGCTCAAGTGCAGGCCCAGCAGAAGCTTAACCCTTCCCAGTCGCTGGATATACCAGAGCTATGATGTGGCTACAGCGCTGTATACGCCTGGTAATGCTTTAGAAATAGTAAGTTGTAGTGGTAATAGTAATAATTGTTGCCAGAATTTTCTAGAGCAGTGGTTCTCAACCTTTTTTCAGTCAGGACACACCAGATAGATAATACTCGCACATGTGACACACTGCATACATGACCCTCACGGACCTTTGGTCTGATACAGTATAGCAGTTCTTATGAATTAAATGTAAACATGCACAGAATCCACAAATACCCTATCTCCCCCTAACAACAGGTGCAGATCATAACTAGCACATTTTATCCATGGAAGTTACCATAGGAAACAAAAATCTGATTCTTATGTCATCTGAGTAATAATAATTATATCTCTCCACTACCGGGCACACTATGAAATAATATAAAACCTGGAAAAATAAAACTCAGCATAGATGTAGCAAACTGATTTAGCACTAATTCCTGTGATTCTAACAACATGGACCTAATTTAAGAATAGGCAGTGCTACAAATATTACACAGGGCTCTAAAACACCAATACAACTACTGCTACAAAGTTCTACACAGAAGCTACATGCAAACAGAATACCACACCTTGATCACACACAAAACAAACTCTCACCAAATACAGATCAAGGGACCACAAGATAGAAATATAAATATGAAGATAAAAACTGGACTGGGAACCCTAAGAAGTCAAACTAGGCAGGCACTTCAACATGGGAGCAATTAAAACAGAAATGCATTTGCTCCTGTACTAAACAAAATACAAAAACATCAGTGGTGTATATTTGCCAAAGCTAACATATTCCAGTTAATAAATTCATAATAAAACACTTTTTCTACCTTTGCTGGTTGGGCATTTTATTTTTCGAAGCATGTTGGTCCCAGCTTCTCTCTTCTGCTTTTCTGTCTGTCTTTTGCTCTCTTTCCAGTGTGTGCTGCTCATTTGTCCTTACTGTAATCTAGGGGTTAATAAAATAAATAAAATTACCTGAATTGTCCCAGAGTTCCATTGTGGCCAGCAGCGCAGGTCCTTGGAATCTGCTGAGAGCTGAGCTTCTGTTGGCTTGGCAACAGCAGCTGGCAGAGGACAGAGGAAGCTGAGCACTAAGAGAGAGAGGAGGTGTTTTGAAGGAGCTGTGAGAGAAACAGGAAAAAGTGGCAAAGTGATTTGGGAAAAGTTTAGTATATGAGGGAATAATTGAGAATTAAACAGAGAGAGACTTGGAAGGAAGTTTGCCTGTGTTTCAGGACTGTAAGTACTCTGACTGAGGAATTGTTAAGATTGACTGAGTGGTGAGTAAAAGAGTAATGGTTTCTGAATGAAACAGAGAAAAGTGTGAGAGTGTGAGTGTAAATTGAAAAGGAGAAAACTGTTATTAAATCAGGTCTAAGTGTTGGTGAGTCTGAGGGTATGAGAGATTTAACCATAGTCTTATAAATTTAGTGAGTGAATCTCAGCTGCTGTGCAGAGGCTCTTCCAGCGCTTTAGAATAGGGATTACCTAGTGAAGTATAGATTGAATAGTTAGAAATATTTTGATTAATATTGTTTAATTTAATTAGCAGGCCACAGTCTAAAGAAATACTTTTAAACTCCCTATAACAGAATTCATGAAAGAAAGGAAGTCAGGGTTTTGCCTCCCAATTTGGTTTGTTATTTGAGAGGTTAGGAGGAAGAAAAGAGATGCAAAGGATCACCAGTGCTGAATCCAGTTCATTCAAGGGCCCCCATGCAAGAAAGAGATTACTTCGCTGAAATCTCAACGTCTGCTAAGTGAAAATGGACAAAAGAAACTGAACGATACCAATGAGTGTGTATGTGTATTAAAGCAAAGAAAAGAATTGAAAATACTTACCTAAGCTGAAAGTTGAGGAAAAGTCTGTGCACGGAAAGAAAAGAATTACACACAAAATATCAAATTCTTGTTACAACCTATAAAGAGGTGAAGCAAATATAGAGGCTAAATAGAAGGTGTTGGAAATAAATGTTGAACTTATCTGAGATTAGCCTTTGATGTAAAAAAGCGATCTTCCTGTTCTGAAATACAAATAAAACAAGTTAATAAAAAAAAGGTTTTCAGGTTAAACTTATATGTTCTGTCTAAGGAAGGAGAAAACATTTATTATAGGATTTGTTTAAACACTTATTCTGAGAGTGCAAAAATAATAAAAGAATTAATTAATTGAATTGCAGTTTGATCTTTTGGAATCTGGGACAAATCCTGATATTAGTTTCTTTTCCTCTTCCATTTTCAGAAAGTGGGAGACGTGGTTAGTGTATTTGTTCCCTCACCACTCCTGGGTACTGGGTTTCTGGGAGCCACGACTACTAACAACAGGTGAACCAGGGCCCAGTGCTTACCATACACCGGAGCGGGGGAGGGTAACATTACTCCACTTTCCTCTTATCTTTTTTCATTTCTTCACTACATTCATTTCTTGACATATTTCCGCTCTCTCTATATATATATATTCTATCTGCCCACTCAAATTTTATCCTCTCACTCTTCAGTCCTATACCTATAGTTCACTTAGCAACTTTCCATTGCCTTCTCTCACCCCCTAGATCTCCTGTCTCACAGTTTCCTTGACCTCTTACTTTCTTCTCTTTCACCCACTCCCCATTACTCCTCTTGTACTCACCATCCTCTTCTTACTCATCTCCTTTGCAGTGCCCATGGTCTCTCACAGGAGGTTCCTCTATGCCCAGTATCTCCCCTCACTCTCCCTTCTTACACCACTGTAGCCCAGCCTCTTCATTCTTTTTTTCCAACCACACACATATAGCTCCACATATATCTCTTTCCTCTCCCCCTATGTTGTAGCAGCAACCTGTCCCCTCTCTCTCCCCTCTCCCCCTATGGTCCAGCAATACCCCCCCCCCCAATCCATTACCTCTTCCTCATCCTCCAATGATTCTATTTACTCTCCCTCAACCCCCCCTCTCCCACAAGTCTATTACATCTCTCTCAGCCTCCTCCCCATGATTCCAGCACCTCTCCCTCAGCCCCATAAGGCTTCCAGAACCTCTTCCCCAGTCCCATCAGGTTTCCAGCACCTTTCCCTCAGCCTCCTCCCCAAGATTTCACCATCTCTCCCTCAGCTCTATCAGGCTTCTAGCACCTCTCCCTCAGCCCCCCCCCCCTTCCAGTACTTCTCCCTCAGCATCCCCCTCCTCCTTCACAAGTCCAGTACCTCTCCCTTATCCTCCCTCAGGTCCGTCTACCACACCTCACCAGCTGTCTTTCAAACCTCACTACTCTTCCAGCATTGCTAACAGTAACACACTGCCTGCTTGGATGGCCCAAAACCTTTTTCTCTGCCGTGTCCTGCCCCACTGTTGGAACTTCCTGTTTATGTATGGGTGGGATCTGGCAGGGAAAATGCTCCAGGTCAGCCAGGACCTTTTTTATTTTTTTTTGCGGGGGGGGGGGGGGGGGAAGTTACTGCTAAAATTGACTCATAGTCCCCACATATTAATGAAAGAACCAAGGCTCTGCACACCAATGTCACTTTTTCATAGATTCTATGGCTAGTTGCAGGGACCTTGGCTATTGTGAGGTGGGTCCTTCAGTAACATAGTATATGACAGTAGATAAAGACCCACATGGTCCTTCTAGGTCTGCCTAATAAGTTATCCAGAGCCACACCTGACATATCATGTAGGTTATACTCTGTCATTATCAAATACTGTCATAACAAATAAGGCATTCACACAATCTCGGATGAGTGGTTTTATAATTCTGGATAGTCACATTTATTGTCAATACTTGAACAAACCGGCAATCCAACAATACTGCAAACTGACATTTTACTCTCTATCAACACTTAGGTGAATGTGACATAAAAACGCACATTTTTTCTTGATCTGTCTCTGCTGTCCTTAGGTCACAGTCCATAGACATCTGCCCAGCACTGGTCCTACTTCCCAATCACTAGGGTTGCTGTCAAAGCCCACTCCTGCCCATCCAGAATTGGAATAAAGACTATAGATTTCTGACCTGTTATGCCATATTTGAGACACAGACCGTAGAAGACCTCTCAGTACTGGCCTTAGTCCTAGAATTGCCCTCTAAGCATCAAAAAGTTTTTGTTTTGATTCCATCCTTTTACCATATAAGGATCCTTTATGTTTATTCTATGCGTTTTGAATTTTGTCACTATTTTTGTCTCCACCATAATCCCTGGGAGAACATTCCAGACATCCACAATCCTTTCCGTGAAAAAGTACGTTCTGACATTACTCCTAAGTCTACCACTCTGTAATCTCAATCCATTTCTACCACTTCCCCATCTCTAGAAAAGATTTATATATATATATAAAACTGAGCATAGTACACCAACTGGGACCTCACCAATGACTTACATAGGGGCATTAACAGTTTATTCAGGAGCCTCCTGTGAGGAACTGTATCAAAGGTTCCATATTATTATTTTTCAAAAGAAATCTTCTTCAGAGGACCAACTATCTGAGGCAGTGACCACATCAGTTGCTGGTCCCTTTACAATTGATATTTGATAGAAAAATAAAAGAGAAGTTCTATTTCTTATATATTCTTAAAAATACAAGTAAAAAATAAATAATGAATTTTTATATGACAAGGAAGCTACAAATAACAAAAATATAGTAGCCTGATGATGAGTGAGATAAGTCATGAGCTATTGAGAGTATGGGATATTTTGAAAGTTTGCTACTCCTTATATCTCTTTCTATTGAGAATATGCTCACATGAAACAAATAATCACTGAGAACATAAATACAGTGTTTATTATATATATTGAAATCCCCCAGGAGTACTCCTATGTGCTGAGAACCCTCTTGTAACTCTTATCCAACATCACAAACTCTCAGCCAGAGCTTACTAGCCGGTTTCTGAGAAAAACTCTAAAACAAGTCTCTTCTATGGCATCCTGTAATCCTAGTCTCAATGTTTGGGGCTCCTCTTTCGCTCAGGGTGATTGTTCCTCATTTATCATCCCTTCTTGGAATTCTTCTCTGATGTATCCTCAGGTAACAGATCACCTTTCTGGTACACCTGATGTGCCCTCTGACACCTTCCTTGGGAATATAATACTGGTTTCTCAGCTTTCACAAATATGCAAATTAGATACACCAGATGCAAATCCACTTTATTAGCACCCTGCTCCAGTCTTGTGAGGAACAACTTCTTTCCAGCAACAGTTCCTCTTGCTTTGTTCAACTGAGCCCACTTATTTGGGAGACCTGGGTCTCAGTTTAAAACAGCCTCCTCCCCTGGACAGGACTTTCATCACTCACTTTAACTTTACAGTCCTATCCTCCACCCCACAGCCTGGATATGCTGAGGCCAGGGAGGTAATTATGCAGCAGCTAACCCCTTACACATGCATCGCGGGGAAGGGGCACGAGATGGATCGGCGGAGCCTCGGCGGTGCCACTGGGGTTGGGCAAAATTTACTTAAAATTCAGGGGTTCATTTTGTTGATTGGAACCGTTTAAAAAGAGTAATTAGATCTTTGAAAAATCTTTGAAGTGCAAAGCTTCCGAGCAACCTGGTTCCAGTCTCCCAGTATTTCTGAAGTCCACAATGCAATCTTGGGCTGACTTCCACATTCACTTTATTACTTCATCCTTGTTTTCCTATTTTTTTCTCTGATAAGGGTTGACTGACATGACACTGACGAATGGGAAGGATATTCGTGATGTGCAGGCTCTCAGCCAGTCAGCCTTCCCTAAGCGAGAATGATGCAACTTCCTGTTCCGCGCAGGAGGGGCCGTCAAAGTAGGGAAGGGAAGGCTCAACGTTAAAGGGCCTGATTACAGTGGTTGTCTGAGGTGTTCAGTGTTCCCACTTCCTTCCCAGACCATAATAATTCAAGAAGAGGAAATGTGGCACGCAGCGCACGTTGGATTTCAGGAGAGGTAGGTGCTGCTGACTCTGAAGGTTTAAGTCAAAATAAAAAAATTAATATTTTGTTTCATGCAGATCTCTTTTGTTTAAACATAACTAAATGGTCTATAAGCCCCTAATGCTTTTGGTTTTCCTATATTTTGTTTGTGATGACTTATACTGTGCCAAAATTGAAATTTGAAAACTGTTATCTCTATCTGGTCATTAATAAAAGGAGCTCATTGTGAATTTCCACCCTAAAAGGATGTTTTGTGGCTGTACATGACATGATCAGAATTGTGACATGATCCCTTGTTTCATATTGTTGACGGTCTGTGATGGTGTCCGTTTGGGTGGAATATGGTGTATTAGGGTCTGCCCAGTGTAATATTTATGGTATAGTAAGGTTCTGAGTGTGTTTGCACAAGTTTGTGCATAGTGTTTGCAGTTGAAGGATTGTTGGCCTTATTGAGGTGACAAACATCAACACTTTAATTTAATTTTAGTTTGTCATAACATCAGACATAGTTTGGTTTTAGAATATTTTGGAGGATCTGGTGTTGAATTGTTCCATAGATGTGTATGTGCTTTAGTGTTGGTTAAGTGCTTGCAATAATTGAGTTTAAAATATATGTCATTTATGATATATAAATCCATTTTTACACGCACATAGAAGCATTACTTGTCAATAACCAGCAGCAGCAGCCCTTCCTTGGGATTCAGTCTCTTCTCCACCATGACAAATTTATATACCGAATACACTGCAAGAAAACTTTCACTTGCTAACCTTCAATCTCACTAATTAGAGTGGTACTTGTATTTTACTTATTTTTTTCTGTGTGTTGTCAGACAATTATGGATATAATGACCACATTATAAGTCCTTCCTTTCTGCACATGTCTGAAAGCTGATGGGAGAGGCAGGTATACCTTTGACAAGCAAATGTCCTGTTTATGGTCTCCCCTCTGAAGTCTTTGTCTTCAATGGGCTCTCCAGACTTTCAGTCTCTTGGGTCTTTGGTTTTCAGAGATGTCCTGATGAGCGTCCAGGTACCCATCTTAGTCATGCTTTTGTTCAGTCCTTTTTAGGTGGGAGGGCAGAGAGAGTTATATATCTTCCTTTTGTCTTTGTTAAGTGTTTGTAATTAACTATCCCTGCTCTCAGAAGTTTCCAGAAAGAGGAATGGGGGGGAGAGGGGCTTGAAATGAAACTATTTTCTCTGCTGCAGTGTAAAAGCTGCACAAATATATTGGTGTATATATAATCCAGCAAAATATAATAAACTGATACCATTACACTCCCTCTCTTGGTTCCGAGATACAAAAATTTTTAATATATTGGAGCAAGGAACCATAAAAATTAAAGGCTAAAAAGAAACTCTAACTCTAACCTAGTACAGTAGCATAATTTCAAAAAGAACAGTAGCAAAGATACTGAACTGTTTACATGGGCATGTGTATTGGGAGAGGTGAATCTTTTAATAATGGACATTGAACAGACTGGACCGTGCAGGTATTTTCCTGCCGTCATCTACTATGTCACATCACTATGAATCTTGGAATATGTCCTTAGCTGGAATATGACTATTATAAGCAAAAAGACTCATCATTATTACTTTTGTTTACTCATGACTTACATTTAGGTAGCTAGGGTTAAGTTTTCTGTGGTCAGTTTCATTAGGCTTTCATTCAGTCAGGTGGCAGAGTATGGCTTTGCTCTGGTTTAAAATAGGATTGCAAGTACACTTTATATGACTTCAGCCACAGAAGTGCCATTTTGCTCTATTTCCAGAGACCACCTCTTTTTGTGTCACCTGCTCAGGGGCATAGGCTGCTCCCAAGTTTGTGCCACAGGATATCTTACCCAGTATGCTAGCCAAATCAATAGCATGAGAGTGCGCAATTGACCAATTTACCACCGCAATGGGATGGACCAATCTATTCAGTCATATTTTCAGCGTTTGACATTCCAAGGAAAAATATTCTATGAATGTTTCCTAACACTGTGAATGTTTCCCTATATTCTCTATCTCAGAGGCTAACTGAGGTATTCACAGCAGTGATAAAAGGACAGATGGTTCTCTTTTAATAAGCAAGAGTGTAAAGGTGGAGCTATTATACTATTGTTTCATTAGAAACAAGAAAGACATATGTATGCAATTATAATAATTTCCTAAGTTACTATTACACACAAAACAATTATTCCTATCAATCCTATGCAATAATATTTACTTAATCATTGACCAATAAACAAAAACAGAGTCATGGTATAATGCCATGAACTACCTTTCAGAGAGAAACTTTTTATTCTTCAGAGAGAAACCTTTTATGGGTAATGAGTGTGGTAAAAGGTTACCATATTTACCTGCTTTAGCAGTGTTTAATGTAGCAAATTAATAGACAATAATAAACAAAAACAGAGGTAGAGAGGGAGTGGAAATATCATCAGTTACATTACGGGTCCAAGGATTAGGGCCAGAGGATTCTATGCATTGCTTAGGCAAAGTGGGGTTATCTATGTCCTTCTCAAAAGAAACTGCAAAATTGGTTTTTATTTTATGCCAGAGCATGCCTAAAGATTTGATTATGAAATACATAAAGTACATGAGTGCATAAGTACCTAAATAAGACCAAACATCCATCCAGCACAGCATTCTAAATATTCTAAATGCCCTGAAAACCTTATCAATTTATCAATCGGAAATTTAATTAATGAAAACTGATACTCAGTTCTCTATAAAGCAGCAAAATACAAAAATATAATTTAAGAACACTGCTATTTTGGCACAATATTTCTGCCCACATTCTCCACAAATTAATATGTTACAAGAAATGATTTATTTTGGGGAAAATAGCTCTAGAGCAACTCGCCACTGTTTATAATTTAAGAGCAGGTGCTGTATTTATAAGTTTTAGGACATTAATTTCTCCACCAATCACCAAAGGTGATAATTGCAATAAATTAAATAAATTAAGTATATATACTCAGAACACAAAGAGACCGTATTTTTAGCTTCAAAAAGGTTGATTTAATATACAATTGCACACGAGAGGTAGGTTTTAAGAGATCTTTACAGGTAATCAGTGCATGAAATAGAACAAAGTAGCAGGTAGGTTAACTTACAAGTCCTTGTTACAAGCATGCTGTGGTCCAGCTGATTGATGAGCACATGTTTCAGGAGCAAGACATCAGCAGACCCCAAAGAGAGCAGCAGGTCCCAAGAGGAGGCAGGTTTCAAGAGGAGGAGGCAGGTTTCAAGAGGACGAGCTGGGCTGTTTCCAGGCCTTTTATAATGTTAGCAGAGAAGCATGGTGTGTGCATGTCCTGGATATTTTGCAAGGCATTATGGTTAATGTAGTCTGTTCACATGACCACATTATAAGTCCTTCCTTTCTGCACATGTCTGAAAGCTGATGGGAGGGGCAGGTATACCTTTGACAAGCAAATGTCCTGTTTATGGTCTCCCCTCTGAAGTCTTTGTCTTCAATGGGCTCTCCAGACTTTCAGTCTCTTGGGTCTTTGGTTTTCAGAGATGTCCTGATGAGCGTCCAGGTACCCACCTTAGTCATGCTTTTGTTCAGTCCTTTTTAGGTGGGAGGGCAGAGAGAGTTATATATCTCCCTTTTGTCTTTGTTAAGTGTTTGTAATTAACTATCCCTGCTCTCAGAAGTTCCCAGAAAGAGGAATGGGGGGGAGAGGGGCTTGAAATGAAACTATTTTCTCTGCTGCAGTGTAAAAGCTGCACAAATATATTGGTGTATATATAATCCAGCAAAATATAATAAACTGATACCATTACACAGGGTTTATGCCATAAGACATATGAGAAGAGACTGGAGGACTTGAATATGCACACACAAGAGAAAAGGAGAGAGAGAGAGGTAATATGATACAGACATTTAAGTACTTGAAAAGTATTAATGAACAAACAAACCTCTTCCAGAGATGTAGGGGCAGTAGAACTAGAGGACATGAGTGGAGGTTGCAGGGATTAAGACTTAGAAGTAACGTCAGGAAATATTTTATTTTCACAGAAAGGGTTGTAGAAGCCTGGAATGCCCTTCCAGGAATGATGGTAGAGACAAAAATGCTGAGAGAATTCAAAAATGTGTGGGACAGACACAGGGGATACCTAAATAGAAAGATAATGGAAACATAACATGGCTGTTGAGGTGTTACCTTAGGTAAGAGTAGTGGGAACTGAGGCCACTGCCTGACAGACTTCTACAGTCTGTATCCAGCAAATGGCAAAAGACTGAAAGAAGATTAGCCAAATCCAGCATGGGGGAACTGAGGCCAATGCCAGACAGACTTCTATGTGTCCTGCAAACAGCAAAATACAGAAGAAGCTTTGGCAACTCCAGTGTTATATATCACTTTATTGGTGTGTGCTACATTGGGAGCTGAATTGCATGAATGTTCATGTTAAGTTACATTTGAACTTTATTTATAATGTCACATATTTGGATCCAGGAAAACTGATTTCATTGGAGTTTTAACTATTAAATTCTCAACGGGTTTTTTATGCCGATGAAAGAAAAAGATCTAGGTGGTGTTGTAGATAATAGGTTGAAATGTTCTGTTCAGTGTGCAGCGGCAGCCAAAAAAAGCAAACAGGATGCTAGGAATTATTAGGAAAGGGATGGTGAATAAGACAGAAAATATTATAATGCCTTTGTATCGCTCCATAGTGCAACCATACCTTGAGTATTGCATTCAGTTCTGGTCGCCGTATCTAAAAAAAGATATAGCGGAATTAGAAAAAGTTCAAAGATGAGTGACCAAAATGATAAAGGGGATGGAACGACTCTCATATGAGGAAAGGTTAAAGAAGTTAGGGCTCTTCACCTTGGTAAAGAGACAGATGAGGGGAGATATGATTGAGGTCTTCAAAATCCTGAGTGGTGTAGAAAGAATAGAAGTAAATTGATTTTTAACTTATTCCAAAAGTTCAAAGACTAGGGGACACTCAAGGAAGTTTCATGGAAATAATTAGGAAGAAATATTTTTCACTCAACGAATAGTTAAGCTCTGGAACTCTTTGCCAGAGGATGTAGTAACAGCGGTTAGCATATCTGGATTTTAAAAAGGTTTGGACAAATTTCTGGAGAAAATGTCCATAGTCTGCTATTGAGACAGATGTGAGGAAGCAACAGCTTGCCCAGGATTGGTAGCATGGACTGCTAATTGGGTTTCTGCCAGGTACTTGTGACCTGGCTTGGCCACTGTTTGGAAAACAGGATATTAGGCTAGATGGACCATTGGTCTGAGCCAGTATGGCTACTCTTATGTTCTTATATTCTTATGTCACTTTGACATTCAGAGCACTGGGCAGAAATCACATCGCATCAACACCCGCCGCGGGCCTTCGCGATGCTTTGTTTTAATTAAACGTAAGTAAATGCATTCGAGATATTCCTACCATACCTTGTTGGATAGTCTGGATGGACTGTTCAGGTCTTTATCTGCCATCATTTACTGTGCTACAGTATACTACCTCCAATTGCAAAATGTTTGACTTTTGGAAGATAGTTCTTACTTATATATAATTTGGAACTGTAACCCTCTCATATTTGCTCATTTCATATTTGTTTACTTCATCTTACTATGCAAGACATGTTCTCTATGCAATACTACAGTTACATAATCTGGTAAGGCAATTGCCTGAACTACACATTGTAAGCCACATTGAGCCTGCAAATAGGTGGGAAAATGTGGGATACAAATGCAATAAATAAATAAATAATCAGCTCCCCAAAGATGTGAAAATTTCAAAATCTGCAACTTGAATGTATATGTTACAAAATTAGCACTCATACATGCATGTACAACTACACATGCATACCCAACTTTTTTCTGAATGTTTTTTTTATTTTTTCCTAAAATGCCTGTTCCAGTCATACTCCAAATGTAGGCATGCTTCTTTAGCAGTGCTATATGAAAGCTAGAAAGCCTCAAGATTTGCAGAGATGGTTTTTTTTAATACTAGGGACAATTTAATAAGCTGGCACCTAGTGGTATGCGCCACTTAGGCATATTAAAGGTGCCATTAATTGACAGGCACCTATATATACTAAATGCTATAGTGCCTAACTACAAGGTAGTTGTGCATATTGATGGACCATGGGCATGCCAGTGAGACTCCCCAAATCCTGATAGCAAGAAGAACAGGACTGTGAAAGTATGAGACCCTGGATCCTATCTGCAGGAATTTCAGGGCTACAGCAGAAAAGGAAATGGGGCAGGTAAGGGGGGAAGGGTGCAGAGCATCAAGAAAAGTGTTGGGTATAGAGAGGAGTAAAGGAGAAGAGAGGTGGAACATATGGGAAGGAGCAGGGTTAGGGAGGAACAGAAAAAGTGCAAGAAGGAGAACAGCAGGGAGGGAGTGAAAGGCAGTAAAGTTGAGAGAGCATGCAAGGTTGCACAGCAAGTGAAGAAGGTGAAGGAGAGTTCATGCATGGGTGGAAAGGAAGAAGGGAGAGTTCGAGAGAATAGTAAAGGGTGGGGGAGATAGTGCAATAAGATGGAAGGAGAGGAAGTTAGTGCAAGAAATACAAGGGACAGGGAGAAGCCTAAGTGCCCCCAGCCACATACAAACTTATACAAACAGCTCCTGACACCCCAACCCCTCAACAGGCCAATCTTCTTGACTTTCCCTGACATCCCCATTATCTGTCAACCCTACCCCACATTAACCAACATATACGCACACACATACCTGATGATATATATTCCCTGACACACACATATTTTATACATGTGACACCCCTAAACACTTTGACATATACATACCTCCCACATACCTACCCACCTCAAACATATACATACCTCATCTTCCTTACACTCACCTCAACATGCACAGACATCCGCAGCCTCCCACATTGTATCCTTATATCTGCACAGAAAATGAGTGAAACTCTTTGTGTAAAATGATATGCATATCATAGTATGATTCACACATATATACATGACAGCCGTTATTCAAAGCAAGTTAACCAGCTGGGAATGGCCACCAACAAGTTGACTCTCTTATCAGAGGCTATCCAGGAATTTTCAGCAGCACTTAACCAGTTATCTTTACTGAAAATGTCCAGTTAGCGCCAAAGTACAAACCAGCTATGCCGGGGGCGTTTTGGGGGCAGAATCCAGAAGGCTCCCGATATTCAGAGCTAATCGGCCAGTGTTAGCACATAAATAGAAACTCATAAATAGCTGTCTATCTTTATGTGCTAATGAATGGCTGGTTAGCTTTGAATATCGATTTAATTAGGAATGCGTTAACTGGCTTTATAAAAGCAGGATATTCAATGCTGGTGATCAGATATGGACCGGCATTGAATATCTGAGTTCAACACCAGTGGTGGATATTAACAACGCTGCACTCCAGTGGCTGAATATCGGAGGGACGGTGCCTGGAAAAAATTGAACCTCTCACATAGTTTCAAACTACTTTGCAATTCTTTAAACGTTGAAGGCCCTGTTTACTAAGCTGTGCTGTAGGTGCGCTTTTACTGCATGCTAGAAATTAGCATACATTAACGCTAGAGACACCCATATATTCCTATGGATGTCTCTAGTCTTAGCACATGCTAATTTTTAGCGCATGCTAAAAATACTAGCGCACTTAGGGGCCCTTTTACTAAGCCATGTAGGTAACCTATGCACGCCCCACACGTGCCAATTTGGAACTACCTCCAGGCTACTACGTGGCCTGGGTGGTAATTTCATTTTGTACATGCATCCAGTAGGCGTGTTGGAAATTTTCCAGTGTTCGGCATAAACCAGGCGGTATTTGGCATTGTACACACGCTGATGATTGCCGCCCAGAGACTTTACCACTAAGTCAATGGGTGGCGATAAGGTCTCAGGCCCCAAATGGATGCACGCCAATTTTCATTTTGCCGCACGTCCATTTTCGGCCCCAAAAAAGGCCTTTTTTGCAGGTGTGCTGAAAAATTAACCTGGTGCATCCAATGCACATGTCTACACCAGCACAGGCCAGTTTTCTGCACACCTTAGTAAAAAGAGCCCTTAGTAAACAAGGCCCTTAGTATGACCTTTGAAAATACATTAGTCCAAACTTTGTTAGAAAATCCCCTTAACAAACACATTGCAGTGTATGCCTTATTTTGTTGCAAAAATGTAATTCTAACTTCTTCGCTAAACACTATTTTGCTAAAACTGATTCATTAATGATTACTTCCTGAAAGATGTCGTTTTGAAAACAGCGAGCATCCAGATTTTACAGCATCTTTCAGTAATACCTGTCAATAATAGCAATAATTTTTAAAATAATAATACATTTGCCTAAACTGATACAAGATAATATGTTGATTCACAATAAATTGGAGTATTTTGAAAATTTTAATAGGAGGTTAAATTTACGATTTTTGAATTTTCCACGGACTTTAATATATACTCCTTTAGAGATTTTCAAAAGATATTTATTGGAAAACTTAAAATTTTCTTCGGAAAGTATACCTCCAGTAACTAAAATTTATTACTTACCTACAAAGAAAACTGGGTATAGATTGGAACAGCCAGAATTGAACGCTTCTGAATTGCTGGAAACGACGTTGTCTGATGAACATGAGCGACAGACTCTGTTGGTTTCATTTGTATTTCCCCAAGATCTAGAACTCGTCAGGAAAATGGCTTTGAAGAATATACAAACTCCATTTTATGGAGGGAAAATCTGGGTTTTCCCAGATGTTACTAAATTAACCCAAACTAGGAGGAAGGATTTTCTTGCACTTCGATCAGAAACTTTATCTTTAGGAGCCACATTCCACTTGAATTATCCGTGTAAATGCAATATAAAATATTTGGGGACGAAATATGTTTTCTTTAATCCTGAACATTTAAAACAATTTATTTCTCAGAAAAAATTATTATAGTACTTGTTGAGTTTAAATCGTCTTGTTTGGCTTCAAGATTTAATAAAGGGCAAAGTGTTATGATATGGGGGGTTATAATAATCTGCTAATGCAAGATTGCATCTTGAAATTTGTTATAATGAATATACTTTCTCCTAAGTTAACGGCTCTTAGCCCCGAAATGGTGGTCTAAAGTAAGTTTTAAATGGTTTCCTGGATTTGTCTAATTTGAAGATTTTCCAACTGTTTTTCTTATCCAAGTAGTAATGCTTGTAAATAATGTGAAAATGATAAATAAAATAATAATAAAAAAAAAATAATAATACATTTGTTCTTGGGTTATTTAGAAAAATGTTGGTGGCCATGTTTTTTCCAGACACCGTGTATGCACTTCACCTACGTTATCAGTCACTTTGCCCACCCAGCCACACCTCCCTTGCTACCCTACCAACACACACTTTACCATGGATGTTTCAACGAAGTTCCCCAGACATGCTTGCGTCCACAAATAATTAACATCAATGTTCACTATAATGATGAAAACGTACATAGAAATGTATAGAGCTACCTGGCAGCAACAGACTTTGGTTCTACTGAAAACAGTGGGAAGTATGTCTCTGTTGCAGAATTGAGGGTATAAAACTAATCATAAATAGGTATTAGGGTTAATCAATCATTGAAGCAAGATTAGCAGGCAGAGCTGTTCTTTAGCTGCTATTCTCCCTTTATGAAACTATTATTAGGGTGAAATGAGCCAATTAGTGCTTAGAAAATTACAAATAATTTTTCACCATCCATATTTGTTATCGTTACTCTCCATTCCCTAATCAACAACAAAGGTGGGTGAACAGAGAAGAAATTACTGTGCAATGTAAGGTAGGCAGAGCTTTTTTCAAATCACAGCACACAGTGATATTTCAAAGGGGAGAGACATTACCAGACACCCAGGATTGAAATCACTGAGAATCTAACTGCTGTGTTGATTATTGTCATCCCAGGAAGAAAGAATAATGCATGTAATTTGGCAACCATGTTTGCAGCAATGTGTAAGATAAACAGTTGTCCTTGCTCGGTCTCTCAGTTGATTTTCTAATTTCTCTAGACAGTCCTGTTGCCGGTACAAAAGTGGTGTCTTGCACAAATTACTTAGGAATAGACAAGTCACTATGAATAGGTTTTAAATAAGTTGCCCTGGCCTGTACATGAGTCCCCCCTCCCCCCCCCCCAAAAAAAAAAATTAGATGTATTTGCCATCAAGAAACAGATGCTGGTCTTGTATACCCTTAATCACAATTACAAACCAAGGGACCAATGTAGTAAGCTGCACTATCATTTAGCACAACAATTTACTTTTGATTTTCCCATGCTAATCCTATTCTTGATGCAGTAAGGAATGCAGTGTTGAAAACTGCACTAACCCCATCAAGCTAAAGGGTAGCATGGTCAGCATGTAAACTGAATACAAACCTACTAAATTAGGAATGTTGGATTTTAGCTTTTTTTTCTTTTTTTATACCCTTTCTCTATAGTACAGAATACTTACTTCAGCTGAAGGGTGAAGAAAAGATCCTTTCTTGGAGCACTAGGGTCATCCGAGGTAAAGTGCTACATAGCCTAAATAGCCAGAAGGTTCTAAAAGAGCTTATAAGAGCAGACCCAGCAACTACACAGCATTGACATAGCTACAAGGAGCCATAGGGCCTGGGCCTCCCAAACTAGCTCTGGGGCCCCTGGTTTGGCTGGCGAGGATCCCCAACCCCTGCCAACTGAAGCATTTTTCCAGTGCTGGTCTCTGCCACATTGCCTGCCTTGCTGTTCCCCTCAAGTCACATGAATGCTTGTTTCAGTGAAACTAAGTGTCGCGCATGCTCAGTTTCACTAAAACGAGCATGCACGCGACATGAGGGGAAAGAACAGGGCAGGCAATGCGGATGGGACCAGAGTTGGACAAATGCTTCAGCTGCGGGGGTTGGGGACCCCTGCCAGCCAAGGTATATGAGGCGGTGGCAGCGGTGGCGTCGGTGGCAGGAGGGGAGTGGCAGGGAGGTGGGCCAAAATGTGCCCCCCCCCCACACACACTTTGGGCTCTGGACACCCCAACCTTGAGATCTGGCGGCTGAAAAATTAGAAAACACATGAAGATGGTCAACACAGCAATAAGAAGGATGGCTGTAGGCACCAAAGGAGAACCATACCAGCCGAACAGGTACCTCTCAAGGCACTGAGGACTTCAGTTATGGAGAATCCAGATATCTCTTCCCAAGGCACTTTTAAGAGTGGAGCAAAGTAGGACCAAAAGTGGCAAGAACAACTTAAGCAGCACAAAACATTTAATGCAACAATAACAACAATGGAATTAAGACTCAAGGTACCAAGAAAGTTGTAAACTAGGAGGAAGACTGCATCTACCCACTAAAACATCTATTGCAGAGCAACACAGCAAGAAGAATGTCTTCAATCCCCCAAAGCATAAAAAGAGAAGACAGTGGTAGAAGGCATACTGGAAAGAAGACCACAGGCACCCATTAAGATGAAAGACAGAAGGAGGGGAAGATGAGCAACCCCCCAAGGACACTGCTCATAGAGTAATGCACCAAGCACTGAGAAGAGAGGAAGAATAACCAAATACAGTGAAATAGAGGTAAAGGATGCACCAGCAGTGGCATGAAGACCATCGGGCTCATTTTCAAAAGAGAAGGATGTCCATCTTTCGACATAAAACGGAAGATGGACGGCCTTCTCACAGAGACGTCCAAATCGATATAATCGAAACCTGATTTTGGACGTCTCCAACTGCAGTCCATCGCAAGGATGTCCAAATTTCAAGGGGGCATATCAGAGGTGTAGCGAAGGCGGGACTTCGGCGTGCTTAACACTTGGACGTCTTTGACCCATAATCGAAAAAAGCAAGGATGTCCCTGATGAACACTTGGACGTTTTCACCCAGATGTGTTTGTTTTATGAATAAGGCACAAAAAGGTGCCCCAAATGACCAGATGACCACCGGAGGGAATCGGGGATGACCTCCCGTTACTCCCCCAGTGGTCACTAACCCCCCCCCCTCAAAAAACATCTTTAAAAATATTTTGTGCCAGCCTCAGATGTCATACTCAGGTCCATGATAGAGCATGCAGGTCCCTGGAGCAGTTTTAGTGGGTACTGCAGTACATTTCAGACAGGCGGACCCAGGCCCATACCCCCCCTACCTGTTACATTTGTGGAGGAAACAGCGAGCACTCCAAAACCCACCATAAACCCACTGTACCCATATATAGGTGCCCCCCTTCACCTGTAAAGGCTATGGTAATGGTGTACAGTTGTGGGTAGCGGGTTTTGGGGGGGTTGGGGGGCTCAGCACACAAGGTAAGGGAGCTATGTTCCTGGGAGCATTTTATGAAGTCCACTGCAGTGCCCCCTAGGGTGCCTGGTTGGTGTTCTGGCCTGTCAGGGGGACCAGTGCACTACAAATGCTGGCTCCTCCCATGTCCAAATGGCTTGCATTTGGACGTTTTTGACATGGACGTCTTTGGTTTCAAAAATCGCCGAAAGTCAGAAACGTCCATGTCTAGGAACAACCAAATCCAAGGACGTCCAAATCTAGGGACGTCCAAATTTAAGGATTTGGACGTCTCTGATGGTATTTTCAAAACGAAAGATGGAAGTCCATCTTTTTTTGAAAATACGGTTTTCCCCACCCCTGGATTTTGACATTTTGCAAAGACGTCCAAATTGCAACTTGGATGTTTCTTTCGAAAATGCCCCTCCACATGGCTCAGATTGCACAGAGAGAGGGAAAAAGCAATTCCAAGATTCCTAATTTTTTAGGTTATATTCATTTTTAAAAATCTTTTACAATCCAGCCAACATACCCATTGAAAATCCAACCAGTGATTGCAAACCATATTGGTACTTGAATACATTTTAAAACACATAGGGGCCCTTTTACAAAGCTGCATTAGACACTAAAGTACACCTAATGTAGCAAAACAATCCATGACCACCTAAACTTCAGGAAATCACTAAAAACCCACCTCTTCAAAAAGGCCTTTCCCACCGATCCAACGTAAATACTCACACCCAGCAACACAGCATAACCAATGATCGTACTGGACAATTTACAATCTTCATTCCCTTGACCCTCATGACGCCTGATTCACACCTACCTCATTTGACCACTATTATAACCTTGTATTTGTTATCAACTGAATTGGCAAACGCATTTACGGTACTATCCAGCTTATAATCGAAAAAGAAAAACGCCTATATTTCGACCCAAATCAGGAGATGGGCGTTTTTCTCGCAAAGGCGCCCAAATCGGTATAATCAAAAGCCGATTTTGGGTGTTTCCAACTGCACTCCGTCGCGGAAACGAATAAAGTTGATGGGGGGCGTGTCGGAGGTGTGGTGGAGGCGGGACTGGGGCGTGGTTATCAGCTGAGGAGAGATGGGCGTCTTTAGCTGATAATCGAAAAAAAAAAAAGGCGTTTTGACCGTGATTTTGGGTCACTTTTTTTGGACCCTTTTTTCTCATGAACAAGTCCCAAAAAAGTGCCCCAACTGCCCAGATGACCACTGGAGGGAATTGGGGATGACCTCCCCGAACTCCCCCAGTGGTCACTAACCCCCTCCCACCAAAACAAACCCACTTTAAAAACTTTTTTTCCAGCCTGTATGCCAGCCTCAAATGCCGTACCCACCTCCATGACAGCAGAATGTGTTCGATCCTCTCACAGCCTTTCCCTGGGTCAGATGTGGCTCTCGGGTGCAGTACAGGGTCACATCAGCATTGCATTGTGGTAGGTGTAGGGTATTGGGCTCCGTGATTTCATTAGCTTGTGTTACAGTCTCACAATGTTGGTAGTTGGTAGGCTCTTCTCCCATGGTGCTTTTCCCCCTGTCTACTGGGTCAGAGTGTGCCCTGTTGTGTTTCCTGTTGTAGTCCATGCGGTAGTGGCCATTTTTGTAAGCCAGTTTTAGTTCCCTTTCCTGTGTTAGCCACGTTACAGAACTTAGTTCTTACCTTGAATGTTGCTGAAAGAGGGCATTGTACAGCATTCTGCCAGCTCTGACCTACTGCTAATCTCAGTACCAGGGAGACTCGTTGCCAGTGGGGCACAACCTCTGATCTGCAGTTAACTGTGGGTAAATGCGGTTATTCCAATAAAGGACGTTTTTGGAGAGATTAGTCTTCAGGTGTCAACTGGTGTGCCAATGTTATACAGCAGCAACAAGTCCTAGAGGCCTGCGTGTATGCAGGTCCCTGGAGCACTTTTAGTGGGTACCGCAGTGCAGTTCAGCCAGGTGGACCCAGGCCCATCCCCCCCACCTGTAACACTTGTGCTGGTAAATGGGAGGCCTCCCAAATCCACTGTACCGACATGTAGGTGCCCCCTTCACCCCTAAGAGCTATGGTAGTGTTGTACATTTGTGGGTAGTGGGTTTTGGGGGAGGGGGGTTGGGAGCTCAGCACCCGTGGTAAGGGAGCTATGCATGTGGGAGCTTTTTCTGAAGTCCACCGCACTGACCTAGGGTGCCCAGTTGGTGTCCTGGCATATCAGGGGGGGCCAGTGTACTACGAATCGTGGCCCCTCCCACGACCAAATGGCTCGGATTACAACGTTTTTGAGCTGGGCGTTTTTAGTTTCCATTATCGCTAAAAAAAACAAACGCACAGCTCAAAAATGTCCATTTTTTCAAAAATACGGTTCGGCCCGCCCCTTCACGGACCCGTTCTCGGAGATAAACGCCCATGGAGATAGGCTTTTGCATTCGATTATGCCCCTCCACGTAAGCCACATTCAGCCTGCAAATAGGTGGGAAAATGTGGGGTACAAATGTAACAAATAAATAAAAAATGGAATTCTGCAGGATGTGTTATGTTATGCCTTTATTTATATTCCACCTGTAGCTATACAGTTTAAGGACTGATTACAAAAGCCATAAAACTAGACCAATCCGTCTAGGAGCTACAGTTTGATAAAACAAATTAATAGCATATGACGATCATTAAATTAAGGAACAGCAACCAGGGGAAACCTCAATGACAAATCCAAACAGTACAACTGGAGTAGAGGCTGACCATAGACCAAACCAACTCAGGAGATGGTCCTGAGAAACACTTTATTAATTGCACTAAGGACCCAACACAGCCCGTGTTTCAGCGTAACAAAGCGCCTGCCTCAGGGGTCACAAATAGTTTTCTAAAAGAACATATAAGTATATCAAACATATATCACATAATATAAAAACATTTCTCTTTAAAACAATAAGATAATAAAGATGAATAAGAACTAGAAATAAAATATACGAATTAACTTACACCTGCAACATGTATATTTAAATTAAAACCCAAATACTAATAATAAAACATGCACTTTATATATAAAAGCAGACATATTATTAATCTATATTTTAAAAAAACAAAGTATATAGATATCAGTGGACTAATGTATAAAAGAATGTATCATCAAATTACAGGGAAGATGAACTAAAAAAATTATATTGTTTATCTCCTTGATTTTATAGAGTTCAAACTCGGTGGGAACCTTGTTTTCAATTACTCAGACTGCACACCTGGCGGCAATCTTTCCTAGTCAGTGTATTCTGCGGTAAGTGTTTTATGGTTTTACATAGAAAATACCAAATTTATTTTTTTTTAATTGAGTTCATCTTCAGCCAAGCGTCAGTCACCAGGTATATAAGTATACTAAATACTACACCCAAGTTATGTTTATGATAGTAGTGGTTTCCTTCCTTTCCCACCTTAGGGATGGATGCCTATAAGACATGATGCATAAAGGCTGGAAAAATATGTTCTGCAACACCAACTGAAGTGTGTCTAGAAATGCTTTATAGATTCTAAGAACATATGGCATACCTAAAGCACTAAAATTCTTTTTAGTACCGTAGTAACCCATGAGTGCCATTATAGGAAAAACACAGGACTGGGTAGGAATGACTGAGCATCACTCCTGCCCAAAGGCCCCTGGCCCATCATTGACTTTATATGCAACCTTTATAGAGGTCTTGCCCATGTGGGAGATGACTAATGGTATCTTAGGGGGCTTGGAGATAGTGAACTGGGTGCTGCTATCTTTGGGGGGTGAGGGGTAGGTGCTTGCATCTTGGGGGTGTGGGGTGGGTTGGGCTTCAGATGGGGGGGGTCTTCAGCTAGGGGGACCTGCTCTGCCAGCCTGAGAGCACTGCTTTGAGGCCCAGTTCTCCCAGGATGCAGGAATAGCAGCACTTGTAAGGTGGCTTGAAAGCAGCATTTTTTCCTGTAACAGCAACCTGTGGGTCTGGGTCTAAGATGTTGCAGGTTGCCAAATCCTGTGGGAAATCAAGGTGAGGTCTTTTTTTACACACTGATAATTTTCCCCCTTAGAGTGATTTTCAGCTGAAAATCTACTTAAACCTAGTGGTTATAGCTATGCAGTGAGAACAAAAAAAAGCAAGGGATCAAATCCCACAGAAGCTTCATTAACACATATATAAACTTTGTCACAAAATGCCTAGCCATCCGCCTAGGGCTACCCCACGGTCACTTAGAGGGTCTATCCCCAGCACAGCTCTGGTCCACCTGCACCTGCCACTTGTGCTGTACACTAGCACTCTCCTCCCACCGACTGGGTCATAACCTCCTCTGGGCAAGTATCCCACTCTCAAATTATTCCCAGTGATTTCTAGATTACCGGGGCCACACTCCCAGTGCTCCCACAACTCCTAGAAAGCACTCACAGACACACAAACAAACCACCAGGATTCTTATTTACTCCAGACAAGCAGAGTCAATAAACTAAAATTGTTTATTGTCTGAAAAATTAGAACAATGAACAGAAAAGGTGCAATCAGCAAAACAATAACAGGTAGCTGAAATATGGATCAATTATAACACTAACTAAACATTTGTTTACTATCTAAATAGTACCTGGGAAGATCAGGACATATAGCTGCTCACAAGTTATCAAATATAACTTTTCACAGGGCCTCATCAAAGAGATCCTACTCTCTTTTCTTCCTGGCTAAGACTGGAAGCAAAACCAATAACTCCTGGGTAACTGTCACGCCTCCTTCCTCAAGAGAGAGACCCCGGACTGCAGCCTCTAGAGACCACTGTTTGAGTCTCGATAGTCTAGTATCAGGGCAGTTCTGGCTCTTCCTTTCTAGAGAGGTCATCAGTGTTACCATTCACTGCCCTTCTGGTGTTTATAACAGAAGCTTTTACCACGCTCAGTACATGCTAAGAGTTTTAATCCTGTATGCTTTATTTTGTGAATAGTGAGAAGTATCTTCTGACAGAAGCTTTTACCATATTCAGCACATGTGAGTGGTTTTACTCCTGTGTTTCCTGTTGTCCTTGTAATTCTCCCTTTTGACTGAAGGTTTTTCCACAAACTGTACATTTAGATTGTCTCTCTTCAGGGTCAGATCCCTCTGGTAATGTGTCTGTTAGGATGTTAGTATGGGTTCACTGTCCTGACATTCTTCTGGTAGGGTACACACAGTTAGTACCATGGCTGTGTGATTTGCATAGGCCTTTAACATATTTACATTAAAGGTATGCTGCTTCTGTCTTGAGAGTCCTAGATAAAATATAGTTTGTATCATTCAGGCGCCTTATGACTTTATAAGGTCCTGCCCAATTAGCCTGAAATTTATTCTGATGATCTTGGACTAAAACAAGTACCTGCTGGCCCTCATAAAACTCTATTCCAGGCCTTACAATCATGTCAGGTCTTTTTCTTAGTTTGGGTTGCCTGAAAGTTATCCCTGACAAAGCCCACAAGGTCTTCTAATCTCTGCCGCATATTAACTACATATTCAATTACAGGGGTGTCAGAGGTGTCAACTTTCCCCTCCCAATGTTCTCTTCTTAGGTCAAGGGGCCCTCTCACCCTCCGGTCATAAAGCAGTAACTCCCCCCCAAAATGTTGTATTTTGTGTGTGTCATTAAAAGTGCACACTATTTGAGAAGAATATGTACTATTTACAAAGAGGGTGCACTCGTTACCAAAGTGCATGCATGCATGAAGCATTGCACGTGCACAAATAGTGCATGCATACACACACTAAAGTTGGACGTGCAAATCTAAATTAAGTGTTGGCATTTTCACCAGGGTTTAGTTGGTGTAAATGGTCATGCCTAAAGTTTAGTTGCAGGGACAAGCATTTTGTGTATTCTATATTCCGCAGCTAACTTTAGGCAAGGTTTATAGAATAGCGCTAACATGATTTTTTTAGGTGTCATTTATAGAATTTAGTCCACAATGTCAGGAAAAGGAGTGCTCTCTTTGCAAATAGTGCACACACTTTGTTAATAGTGCCATTTTTTTTGCAAAATATGTGCATTCTGTGGAGAGTATGCACTTTTTCAGAAAGAGTGCATATGGTTTCAAAAGGAGTGAACACTTTTAATGATATTACTCCTGTAATGATTAAAAAAAATCCCTGGAAAAGATCAAACAAAAACATTTCTGGCTCTACACCCCTACTATTATGGAGTTCAAAGTGACCTTACTCCCCACATTTGTATTTATTTTATTTTATTCACAATTACATAAACTACAGTTGAATAGAAAACATTTTTCTGGCCATGGTAGATTTTGATTAGACATCTTTTCTACTGTATTCCACTTTGTATTCTCTAGGGAGTGAAGACAGACTATATAAATTCCTACGTAAAACTGAATTAAATTAGAACTGAAATAGCATCACTGAAGTGGTTTAATCTGTTCTCATGAGCAGGTGGAAGTACTGTACGCAGTGACAGATGGCACGTCAATACAATTTTCAGCTAAATGCCAACCATCATGCTATCCAAAAGAGTGACAAACTTTGGTGTAATTCTGTGCCCAGGAACTATTAGGAAAAAAATGTATATATATATTCACTAGCTGTTCATAATTACAGTCAGTACAGTTGTAAGCAAAAACATTAACAGACACTTCAGAAGATAAAATTTATTAAGCTAGTGCCCAGGCTAGGATTATTTTACATGTTTGATAAAAAGGTTAACTCTAACTTGCCAACAAAACCGGAAAGGCTGATTCCTTATGTAAACAGAATCCAAAGGAAAATGAGTAGGGAAGGACCAATGGACATCCACACAAGAGGCTAAACCAGAGGTCAATGTGAGAAATACAGAATGTATTGTACAGGATAAACCAAATACACTCAGATTAAGTCAGACTTTACACGGAACCATGTTTTGGCAACTCAACACCTGCTTTGGGAGGCAATATTTCTGACGTATAGCTTAAACAAATGAGTGCAAGCACTATGGACTCTATTATGTTCTTATTAAAATGGCCATAAAGATATGCTTAGAAAGCAGAGGAATAGCCTAGTGGTTAATGCAGTGGGTCCTAAAGCAAGGGGCATGGGTTCATATCCCACTGTAACTCTTTTTTTCTTGGTGTTTTAAATGTGATCCCTTCTGGAACAGAAAAATTCCTACTGTACCTGAATATACACCACTTCAGTAGCCTTTGGGCTTGTAGGTGTCTTATATCTTTAGGTACAGTTACGTATTTTTCTGCTCCTGGAGGGAGCCCCAGAAAAAAAAAATTAATAGAATTACAGTAGGATTAGAACTTCTGTCCCTTGTTTACAGTCTACTGCACTAATCACTAGGCTACTCCTCCCTCGGATCTGTTTACTACTGTTTTTAGAATGCCCATAATACCCAATACTCTGTCATACAGCCTGGCATCCTTTTCTGGTTTCTCATTCAGGGGAGAAGGAGGGGGACAGCAACCACTGGGAGATTAAGGAAGGGTCATGTCTTAATCCCTCTAGTGGTCAGCTGCTCAATCAGAGTACCTTTTTGTAACTCTGACATGACTGAAACAGGTCTAGATAAAAATGTTCTTCTTTTTAAACATGGACATTTATTCCCATTCAAAAATCTTTTCGGTCTTTCCTACTCCTGCCAAAAACATGCCCATAAAATTTCCTCTTGATATTAAGTATGAAACGTCCAAATTCTCACTTTCCAAAATCAGGATTTGAATGTTTTTAGCAGATGGACTTTTTTTTTTTTTAAGGCATTTTGAGGCATCCATTTGCTCTGATAATAAGAAAACTGACTATTTTGTTTTAACAACCATGGATGGAGGATAGTTACCAGTGTGTTTAAATGCTGAAAAAAAAAAAGGTTTAGGGGGTGGAGGTTATTGAAGGCTGAGCTCAAGCTGAGCAGAGAAAGAGCCAGTGTTGTTTTTAGGACATTGAAGAAGAAACCGCCAATTAAGCTCAGCTGCTTGTGTGACTGATTGCTGAGGTAAGGGGTATTTTCCTCAAGCTGAAACTAATCTGCATATTTACTAGTTCTAGCAAGAGATGAGGTGGAGCTAAGTTGCAAAACACTGCCTGCTGGGAAATTATTCACATGGTATAAGAAGGTGAAAGATAAAAGCAGTAAATTTTAAGGTACCTGAAGAGAACATGGGTGTGACTGTCTTTTAAAGTACTATACCTGTGTGAGATAACAAATTGATTTGACTTTTCATCACCCTGAGTGCATGAGGGACTGAGAAGAGGAACCCAGACAGCTTGCTGTCTTCTTTGGAACATGCTCTTTTGTGGGTGATTCTTTAGATGTTGTTGGGTATTTTAGCCTGACAAGTGGCACTTTGATACACTGCTTGTTGTATTTGCAAGAAGCTTTGGTATGAGAATATACAGCAGTTAGAGTTTAGGCAAAGCATAGCCAAAATCATAAGTATGCATACAGCTTGAAAAATATGATAATCTACTTGTATAATATAAATGTACATATTTACATCTGACCAATGTTTTCTTTACAGAATAGCTTTAAAGTTATAAAATTTATCCCCAGGGGAATAATTACATATGTGACTTGAGTAGGTTTTATGTATTCAAGTATGCACTTATACAATATCCCCAGCATATGCACAAAGCATCAATATATGACAGGGGGCATTACAGGGGGTGTAACTGGAGTCATTTGGGTGTCAGCAATATTCAGTGCTGGCATCTGCATAACTAACTGGGCATAAAGGACCACATAAGAAGCTGTCCTAACTTTTTTATGGTTAGTTATGCAAATAATCACCAGTACTGGCCAGCAGATGAAGGTCCATTAACTGCACCCAGGACAGTAAACACCCCCTCACCCCCTGACAAGTAAATATTCTCTCCCACCCCCGACCATTAAATACCCTCCTCCCACCAATCGCCAGTCAGAATAGGTCCCTTGGGCCTACCTGAACTCTCTTATTGTCCAGTGGGGCGATGGGGGCAGGAACACACCTCGCTCACTCCTGCCCTTTGCAGCTTCATGGTTAAAATGGCTGCTGTGACCTCTATTTACCTGATACTTACTGCAAGGATATTTTGACCATATATGACTGAATTTAAGAGACAGTGGGCCAAATGCAATATGATTTACTTTATTTATTTTTCTTGTTTTAAGCAGACCTTACAGTTTAGACTGTTGGGGCAATAACATTGACTGAGCTAGAAGGAAGGGAGATAAATAGTTAATAGAGGTGAGGGTAAGGAAAAGAGAGAATGGTTTGATAAAAGGAGTTCAGAGGGTTAATGTTGAAGTGTGGGTAGTGTAGTAACAGGAGAGGAAGGGTGATTGGATAATAAGGGGAGGTGAGGATTGGTGGTTGTCATAGGAATGGTTGTGGGTAAACAGAAGGGTTTTTGGCAGTTTAAAATCATTATTTGAGTGGGCAGGAGCGGGTGAGGGTGGATGAGGGGTTAGGATTTTGTGCCCTTCCCAACCCGCCCTGTGTTGTGTGGTTTGTCTTTAATTACAATGGATAGTTGGTGACATGTTGTGGGTTTATTGTATAATGATTTTAGTGGAATGATTATGGTGGGCATGTGAGTGTGGGTGGGGAATGGGAGGTTGGTAGCAGCTTTTGAGTCAGCCGGATATGTGGGGATAAAGAGGCACCAGATGCGGTTAAGTGGATATTGGTTAAAAGATATTTTGATGGAAAAAATAACTTGTGGGCGGAACCACCATGAGTGAGATGTGGCTTGACGGCACTGTGAGTCACATAGAATAAAGGGGGTAATTTTGGACAAGTTAGAGGGCCAGTTTCGTTACCGAATGGCTCTGAACTGTTAAACCACTTTGGGAATGCTAACATTGGTATGGAAAAATTTAATGCATTGGGTAAAGGTTAAGTTATAGAATTGAGTTATATATTTATATATGGTTAATAAAGCTGCGGCCAAAATTTAAATCCAATGATGAGTTGTGGTATTATTATTTATAAATTAATAGATTGTAAGATGAAGACTGGATGATGTGCGAATGTCTATGTTATGACTTATTCATTGCACCATCTGAGATTTGTTTAGATATTACTTTCTTTAATGTTTACAATAAATGCACCTTAAAATGAAAGGAAAAGGCCAAGAACTAAGCATAATTTAAAAATAAAACAAAATCTAGAGAAATCATAACCACTGGTCTTTACATCCACCAGAAATTCATTCAAATTCCCCTGTCAATATACTCTACAACCTCATCATTCTTCTTGTTAAAAAACAAAAGAAGAAGAAAAATATATATAAATGTGTTAATAGAAGGAGTTGGATCATTAAGGGCCTGATGCACTAAGTATTTTTAATTTATAGACAGAGGATGTGAGAAAAATCTAACAGAATCATGGCATGTGGGATCTCATCCTAGAGTACCCATATGTTGGTAACAGAATTTAAATGTCCTTTGAAATAAAAGCAACCTAAATAATTCATTCAGTGAAACTAGAGAAAAGAAACGAAAAGGCAGAAAGAGGAATAATATTGGTGCAGCACTGGGGCTTTATTTTTAAACTTCACTGGTTGCTCCTGAGGTATCGCTATCAATTTAAGATACTCACGTTAGTACACAGAGCTATTTTCTCAGGTCCTTCTCCATATCTTGCTATAGCTATAATTCCTTACAAACTGATGCCCCATCTACATTCCTCAAAATAATCTCTTCTCACTCTCCCACTGCTTTCTAGTGCATGGCTCGATTCTACATGTACAAGTACCTTTTTCTACTTGGCTTCAACCCTTTGGAATTCCCTCCCATGTTCCCTGCATGTAGAACCCAACTATAACCTATTTAGGAGTGCTTTCAAAACATACCTGTTCAAATTAGTGTTTAATCTTAACTCATAGGCTGCAAGGCTGACCTGATGGGCATCATTTGGAAACTGGATGGGTCCCTCCTCCTTTTATGGTCCCTCCTCTCCCCAGCATCCTTTCTGTCTTATCCCCTCTGATCCTTTACTCATAGTGTTGCATATGGTTGTAAGGTACTTTCTCTGTATGTTATTCTGTCCTTTCTTTTAATAATTTTACATTTTATTGTAAATCGCTTTGATATGTTTTCTGAAGGCAGTATATCAAATTTTAAATAAACCATAACCATAAATGAACAGTAGAAACATTGATGCTCTCTGAATGTAGTGCACATATTTTTCAGAATGCTGTATAAGCTACGCGAAACAAGATGGAACTGCTTTATGTAATTGTACTGCAGTCACTGAGGGCATGTACAATCAGAGACTCATTTTTACTTACGACGCCAACAACATTTTGGACCAAGAAATGGAAAAAATGTCAAAAAAGATGATTTCACAGAGAAATATTGAAGAAACATCTGTGTGTACTTTTATATTGCCTATCCCAAGACAACTGCAATCTATATTCCATAAGTAATTGAACTGATGAGGCACATTAAAAGGATGAAAGTGAATATTTGATGTTTTGTAGTTGCATATGTTCAAATATGAGGTGCACAAGGTTCTACAACTCTTGCTTTTTGCATGTACCAATTAATTATATACATAAAATCCTATTTACTTAGATCTAAGTTTCTTCTCACGAATACTATCAAGGCAATTCTGTAAATTGGTGCCCTGATACAGTGCGGGGAGTGCCAGTTCTAAGGTATCAGGGTGTTCTGATGCCATTACAGAACACTAATGCAAATCCTGGATTGCAGCACCAAAAACAAGGCAGACCTGCTTACCCCAGGTTAATAGAATCAATATCATATAACCCAGCGTCTTACACATTCGCACTGTATAGGAAAAAGTCACAGACCTCAGTGACGGCTCGTTTCACAAGGGCAGCACCGCACTTGGCTCGCCTTGCCTCCTCACTTGTCTGAACAGACTTTCATTAAATTAAACTTCATGCTTAACATGTATTTTATAAAATTATTTAGAAATTTATGTAATTGTTTTAAAACTTCACTTATCTTAGTAATCAACTGACATGCAGAATGTTTCTCAAATGCTGTGTCCTCTAGAAAAAAATAAGATAACAATTAAAATCAAATATCTAGATTCATGTTTAACACCAGCTAAGTAGCACTCGCCACTCTTTGCATACCATAATTCTTTAAGCTTTGCAATGGCGGCGCACACTATGTATTTAAATATCTTAGTCATATGATCTCCACCCAATCAGACAGAAACAGGAAAATTCCCCTACATCAAAGATTTCCTCTCTAATTCATTATTTAAACCTACAGGGGATGGTGTATTCAATACATAAATCCAACGTTGCTCTTTATAATTAAGCAGTTTTTCTACATCAACACCCTCCTGCCCTACATCAACCACTTCAGTGACATGCCGTTGTAAGTCAGATAACTTATGGTTGTACTGCAGTCAATGTTGTACTATAGGCGCTATCAAAGTCTTAGTATTTATGCGTGACTTGTGCTCTGCCAAGCGTAGTTTGATCGGGTGACAAGAGTGACCAATATAAATTAAATCACAGGTACTCACCAGAGCATATATCACATTCTTGCTGTTACATGTAGTATCAGAACACGCATAAATCAATCTTCTGGTGGTAGGAATGAGCCAAGACATGCCCGTAATAGCAGATCCACACCACTGAAACTGGTTGCACACTGTATGTCCCAAAAATGAAGGGAGAAGTTGGTAATACAATCTTTTATGACAAACGTTCTCCAATAGTTTGTCCCCTCTGAAATGCAACAATAGGAAAATCATGAAAACAAGCATGGACTGATAACACATTACAATATTTGTTATCAGTCCATGCTGTTTTAGTGATATTCAGTTTTTATTCAGGATATTTATATCTACATATTGGAAGCTTCCAAATAAAAACCTGTCAAATAAGTTTTAAAAAAAGAAAAACAAACCTTTTGTCCTCCACCTTTTAAGCAACTGCCTATCCAACTGGAACAACTTTAGACTTTTTACAGATGGACCTCACATAGGCAGTCCGTTCTTTCTAATAATCTTTAGCAATTGTTTTCAATAGTGTTTGCTATTGTTTGGTGTGAATGCAAATGGCAGCAAGGTCCACCTACTGGCTTCAACCTATATAATTGGTTAGATAGGCTCATATCAAAAGGCATTAGAAGCACCACTAGCTCCTGTTCAGACAGCTATGAAAACCTACCTGTTCAAAACATTCTACAACTAACCACATAAACTATGGACAACCTCCCTATCTCCCTATAATACACTAGTGTAACTCCACCCAAATGTAAACTGTAAGCCACTTTGAACTGGAACTTGTTTTTGGATAACAGTGGGATACAAGAATACATTACCAAAAACCTTGAAATCTACGTACGACCACCTAAACTTCCGGAAAACAATAAAAACCAACCTGTTTAAAAAGGCATACCCTACCGATCCAACATAAATGCCTGATCTCTGCAACACAACAAAACTAAAGAACGTAATGGGCATAACACAAATCTTCCATTAGATGATGCCCTAATGTGGTTGTGCCACATGAACTTTATCTTACCACAACATCACATTGTATTTGTCACACTGGAGTCTGCAAATGCCTCTCTGGTACAATGTAAGCCACATTGAGCCTACAAATAGGTGGGAAAGTGTGGGATATAAATGTAACAAATAAATAAATAAATTCCATCCTGAAACAAACCCTCGTTCGATTACCATCAATAATGTAGAATTTTTAATTTCTCCAATTATTAAAATCGTGGGAGTCAATGTAGATTGTACAGCGCTGCGTAACCCTAGTAGCGCTTTAGAAATGTCAAGTAGTAGTAGTAGTAGATTGCTTCGTGTCATTAGGACCTCATATTAGTTATGTCATCAAAATGCTTTCTGGTGATGAAAAAAATGCATTTTATAAGGAAATTCTTTGAAACCGCTCAATTCGAAAGGTTAGTGCACTCTTTGATTCTTTCATCCCTTGATTACTGTAATTGATATACCTGGTTTGCACAAAACATTCATTTAGAAAATTTCAAACAATACAAATTACGGCAGTCAGATTGATATATGCATTGACTAAATATGATAGGGTTTCTTCCTATTATTGCAAACTTCACTGGCTGCCTATAGAAGCTAAAGTTTAAACTAGCATGTTTTTATTTATGTATTTAAAGCTTTACATGCTCAGATTCCAGAATATCTGCTTAATCACTTTTATTATGTATCATCTCAAAGAGGGAGGAGATTCGATAGTAATGTTACTTCACTTTTTCATCAATTAGAGGAAAAAGCAATTTTGATTTTTGACGGCTTTCTGGCTGCTCAGGCTGCTTGTCTATGGAGAGATATGGTTGGGAAACTTACTATCTCCCAACTGTACCTATCCTTTAGGAGAAAAGTGAAAAACATTTTATTTAAGAAATGTATTTAGTTGGTCACTGAATTTACTAATATTTCCCAGGAGTATTCTTGAAATATGAAACCTGCTTAGAACTTGATGGTATTAGCGGGAAATAAGTCTAAGTGTAATGTAATGTACAGGTCAAGAAGACTAACATATTCAGGCCAATCAGAGTCCGAACTCTACAGGTTTTCATGAGGACTCAGAGGAATTATTACAAGAACTACTTTTTTAATAACTTTCTCTTTGGAGAAGGACAAATGTTTGATTTTGAAAACTTACTCTAGATATAAAGATGTGTTATTTTGTGGAGCTAAGATACAAGTATTCCCGATATTGCTTCTGTAATTCAGGCTCAAAGGGGCCCTTTTACTAAGCTGCATAATCCTCTATGCGCGTCCAACGCATGTCAAAATGGAGTAACTGCCCAGATACCACATAGTTCTTGTGGTAATTTCATTTTTGGCGTGTGTCCGATACACGCATCCGAAAACTAATTACATAAGTATTGCCATACTGGGACAGACCAAAGGTCCATCAAGCCCAGCATCCTGTTTCCAACAGTGGCCAATCCAGGTCACAAATAACTGGCAAGAACCCAAAATAGTACAAAACATTTTATGCTGCTTATCCCAGAAATAAGCAGTGGATTTTCACCAAGTCCATTTTAATAATGGTCTATGGACTTTTCCCTTAGGAAGCCATCCAAACCTTTCTTAAACTGGATGCGCGCCAAGTGGCATTTGATATGCACAGGTCATGACCTCCCGGTTACTGCGTGAGACTTTACTGCTATTTCAATGACTGGCAGTAAGGTCTCGGTCCCAAAATGGACGCATGGCAATTTTCATTTTGCCTCACGTCCATTTTTGGCAAAAACGGGCATTTTTTACAGGTGCGCTGAAAAATGATTCTGCACAAGCCCAAAACATGCATCTACACTACCACAGGCCATTTTTCAGCGCGCCTTTGTAAAAAGGCCCCCCAAAAAGGCATTTCTCTCATATTACATAAGTACATAAGTAGTGCCATACTGGGAAAGACCAAAGGTCCATCTAGCCCAGCATCCTGTCACTGACAGTGGCCAATCCAGGTCAAGGGCACCTGGCACGCTCCCCAAACGTAAAAACATTCCAGACAAGTTATACCTAAAAATGCGGAATTTTTCCAAGTCCATTTAATAGCGGTCTATGGACTTGTCCTTTAGGAATCTATCTAACCCCTTTTTAAACTCCGTCAAGCTAACCGCCCGTACCACGTTCTCCGGCAACGAATTCCAGAGTCTAATTACACGTTGGGTGAAGAAAAATTTTCTCCGATTCGTTTTAAATTTACCACACTGTAGCTTCAACTCATGCCCTCTAGTCCTAGTATTTTTGGATAGCGTGAACAGTCGCTTCACATCCACCCGATCCATTCCACTCATTATTTTATACACTTCTATCATATCTCCCCTCAGCCGTCTCTTCTCCAAGCTGAAAAGCCCTAGCCTTCTCAGCCTCTCTTCGTAGGAAAGTCGTCCCATCCCCACTATCATTTTCGTCGCCCTTCGCTGTACCTTTTCTAAGTCTACTATATCTTTTTTGAGATACGGAGACCAGTACTGAACACAATACTCCAGGTGCGGTCGCACCATGGAGCGATACAACGGCATTATAACATCCGCACACCTGGACTCCATACCCTTCCTAATAACACCCAACATTCTATTCGCTTTCCTAGCCGCAGCAGCACACTGAGCAGAAGGTTTCAGCGTAACATCGACGACGACACCCAGATCCCTTTCTTGATCCGTAACTCCTAACGCGGAACCTTGCAAGACGTAGCTATAATTCGGGTTCCTCTTACCCACATGCATCACTTTGCACTTGTCAACATTGAACTTCATCTGCCACTTGCACGCCCATTCTCCCAGTCTCGCAAGGTCCTCCTGTAATCGTTCACATTCCTCCTGCGACTTGACGACCCTGAATAATTTTGTGTCATCGGCGAATTTAATTACCTCACTAGTTATTCCCATCTCTAGGTCATTTATAAATACATTAAAAAGCAACGGACCCAGCACAGACCCCTGCGGGACCCCACTAACTACCCTCCTCCACTGAGAATACTGGCCACGCAATCCTACTCTCTGCTTCCTATCTTTCAACCAGTTCTTAATCCATAATAATACCCTACCTCCGATTCCATGACTCTGCAATTTCTTCAGGAGTCTTTCGTGCGGCACTTTGTCAAACGCCTTCTGAAAATCCAGATATACAATATCAACCGGCTCCCCATTGTCCACGTTTGCTTACCCCCTCAAAAAAATGCATTAGATTGGTGAGGCAAGACTTCCCTTCACTAAATCCGTGCTGACTTTGTCTCATCAGTCCATGTTTTTGTATATGCTCTGTATATGTTTTGTATATTCAATGAAGATCATCTGAAACAGCATGACATTGAATATCTGGGGTCAGAGCCAACCACAGCACTTATGTGGGCTGCCTCCTGCTGGCTGAATATCAGCCCACAAGGTATATAGAGGAGCTTTTACTAAGCTATGGTAAGCACTAGCACATGCTTACTGCAGGTTAACAATCTCTACTATGGTCTGCGTTCAGGTGACCTGTGATAGTTTTTTTGCACTAAAGAAATACTTTTGATTTTTTAGCACTGGGGGCACGTTTGAGGGCGGAGAGTAGGCGTGCCCAGTACTAATCGGTTAGTGAAGCTGCATCACCACGCACTAACCGATTAGCATGTGGTCAGCGTGGGACCCCTTACCGCCTAGAAAATAGGTGTTGGTAATGGACTCCACGCTAATGGCCATGTGCTAATGACACGTGGAGGGGCATAATCGAACGCGAACGCCTATCTCCATGAAGAGGAGGAACAGACCGTATTTTCGAAAAAAAATGGACGTCTTTGTTTTGTTTTGAAAATACGGTTTGTACGGACCAAATGCCATGGATTTGTTCGTTTCTGAGCTGGGCGTTTTTTTTTTTTTTTTTTTGCGATAATGGAAACTAAAACCAGCCAGCTCAAAAACGTCCTAATCCGAGCCATTGGGTCGTGGGAGTGGCCAGGATTCATAGTACACTGGCCCCCCTGACATGCCAGGACACCAACTGGGCACCCTAGAGGTCAGTGCGGTGGACTTCCGAAACAGCTCCCACATGCATAGCTCCCTTACCACGGGTGCTGAGCCCCCACCCCTCCCCCAAAACCCACTACCCACAAATGTACAACACTACCACAGCTCTTAGGTGTGAAGGGGGCACCTACATGTGGGTACAGTGGGTTTTGGAGCCCTCCCATTTACCAGCACAAGTGTTACAGGTAGGGGGGATGGGCCTGGGTCCGCCTGCCTGAATTGCACTGCGGTACCCACTAAAAGTGCTCCAGGCCTCTAGGACTTGTTGCTGCTGTAGAACCTTGGCACACCAGTTGACACCTGAAGACTAATGTCTCCGAAAACGTCCTTTATTCGAATAAGCACGTTTACTCACAGTTAACTGCAGATCAGAGGTTGTGCCCCACTGGCAAAGAGTCTCCCTAGTACTGAGATTAGCAGTAGGTCAGAGCTGGCAGAATGCTGTACAATGCCCTCTTTCAGTAACGTGGGTAACACATGAAAGGGAG
This sequence comes from Microcaecilia unicolor, assembly GCF_901765095.1. NCBI lineage: Eukaryota > Metazoa > Chordata > Amphibia > Gymnophiona > Siphonopidae > Microcaecilia > Microcaecilia unicolor. Next base: position 224,688,660 of record NC_044031.1, read on the forward strand.
CTAAAACTGGCTTACAAAAATGGCCACTACCTCATGGACTACCGGAAACAAAACAGGGCACACTCTGACCCAGTAAGGAGAGGGAAAAGCACCAAGGGAGTAGAGCCTACCAACTACCAACATCGTGAGCATTTAACACACGGAACCCAATACCCTACACCCACCACAATGCATTGCTGATGTGACTCTGCAGTGCGCATAACAGAAAAGGTGTCACACTCACCCGAAAGCCACATCAGAACCAGGGAAAGGCTGTCAGAGGATAGAACACATTCTGCTGTCATGGAGGTGGGTACGGCATTTGAGGCTGGCATACAGGCTGGGAAAAAAAGTTTGTAAAGTGTTTTTTTTTTGGTGGGAGGGGGTTAGTGACCACTGCGGGAGTCAGGGGAGGTGATCCCCGATTCCCTCCAGTGGTCATCTGGTCAGTTGGGGCACTTTTTTGGGACTTGGACCTGAAAAAAAAGGGTCCAAATAAAGCGGACCAAATTCTCGTCCAAAACACCCTTCTTGTTTCGATTATCAGCTAAAGACGCCCATCTCTCCTCGGCCGATAACCACGCCCCAGTCCCGCCTTCACCACGCTTCCGACATGCCCCCGTCCACTTTGTTTGTTCCTGCGACGGAGTGCAGTTGAAGACAACCAAAATCGGCTTTCGATTATACCGATTTGTTCGCCCACGGGAGAAAGACGCCCATCTCCCGATTTGGGTCGAATTATGGGCGTCTTTCTCTTTCGAAAATAAGCTGGATAGTGCATGGTCATTAATGGGGAAAATAGAAAATGTGGCCATTTTACAGCTGCGCTAAATATGGCCTCAGCGTGCGGGAAACCCACGCACTAGTCATACCACAGGCTACCTTTAGCACAGCTTAGTGAAAGGGCTCCATAATTTGACTAGTCTTATGCTTTCATGCAATTTCATGCCAATAAATTTAAGTTTAAAAATACAGAATCTTTTTGATACTCTGACCTTTTTTTTAAAAATTTGGTCATAAATAAATGTTACCCAAAAGGATTGAGAAAAATATAAGCCAATTTTAACCTTGATCTTTAAAATATAATGTATGAAATCTACTGCTTTTTTCTTCTTCTTTTTTTGACAGAATTGCTGTCAACACGTAAGGCTGACATAATAACAAGGGGATGCATGATTCATGGAAAAACTGAATAGAACAGGAAATAATAATTAACTGTAGTGATGACAAGAGCTGGGTGTGCGATCTGCTTGTATTTATTTGCCTGGGAGGTACATGTGTGGGTGTGGGTGTCGGTGTACGTGATAAACCATAAAAGCTTGAAATGCAACAGACTTCAAAAAACAACTTTTTAGTATTGTATAATTAAAGCATAACAAAGAACTTGAATTAACTCTGTTATTATTAAAGGGTGAGTTTCTATCAGTAGATGATTTATTATATATAATATAAAAGAAAGGCTTTAAAAAGTTATTCTACAAATTGAAGAGTGGTAAGAAAACATGACTACAGATCAACTCACAAGCAATCACAAGCTTGAGCTAGGTCATATGTATTTTACATTTGTAATTATCTCTATTCTGTTCAATGTGACCTTTAGATGCAACAGATATTTGGTGGGCAGCAAATAGGTTCCAGAAGAGAAGATTTATTGTCCCTCAATGTTAAAATACAATCACTGTGTCTGGGGTATTCATACCTAGAACCTCGTACTAACCTATGAAGATATACATGTCTCCATTTTTGCAAAACTTAGCTACAGGATGCAGATGAGTTCCTCACTCATCTTTATCCACTAGATTAATACTTCCAGAAATATTTTGTACGATGCCATGGTCAGGAACTTTGCACATTCCCTTACACAGTAATGATTGTGTGAAAATTAAAAGTCAATTTTATGTGGTGATGATGGACCTCAAAAGGGTCTTCGTGGACAGAGTTGGAGGTTCCCTCATGGAATTCTGTTTCTTGGTGAGCTAGCAGCTCTTCCGCCTCCCCCCCCCCCCAGCATATATCCCTGAAGCACTGCTATTCCCATGCACAGATCTAAGGGTGGCCTACTCTAGACCACTGCCCCACCTTCAATAGTTCCTGGAGGCAGCAGTCCCCCTCTTCTGTTGTCTGAGAATGCACCAGTATCCAAGATGGTGTCCCTGCTCCCCGGGAACACTGACATGGGTGATCTATAGAGCGGGCAGGTTCAGGTAGGTTGGGTGGGGTTGAGGGGTGGGAGAGGGTAGGGTTTGATGAGGACTGTGGTTCATTTTACGGCATGGTGCTTTGTGAGTGGGGGATTGGATGTCAATAGGAGTTGGGAAAAGGGTTGTGACAGCTTTGGGGGAAGGAAATGTTTATGTTTTTAGAATGACTAGAAACATAGAAATAGAAAAATGAAGACAGTCTATCCAGTCTGCCCATCCATGCCATCTACTATCCCTTCCTGTCCTTTAGAGATCCTATGTAATTGTCCCAAGCTTTCTTGAATTCAGATACAGTTTTCTGCTCCACCAGGAGGCCATTTCACAAATTCACCACCTTTTCCATGATGAAGTATTTCCTCAGGTTACTCCTGAGTCTATCCCCTTTCACCTTCATCTTGTGCCCCAGCATATAAACATGTATGTTGCTGTTTCATAAGATAAATTTGTATAGGCTGGCACAAGAATATTTATGTGCCCATGTTGCCCCATTGATATTTATATATTTATAATTCCTAAATGGATTCTTCTACTGCACATAACCAGCACACAAGTGTCCATTTCACCAGGCATTTTAAAATAGACTCTACGTTGGCAGATCCTGTTCTAATGTAGTATCAGTACTTGAGTAAAGTCTATGCTACATGTATAGACATAAATATTCAATGTTAATGGACCATGGTAGAAGCTTGCTGAAAAGAAGAGAAGCATTCCCTGATGGTGTTTAGTTTCAAAATATGATATTATGTGGAAAATAGTTATTTGACTTCAGGTGCAGATAAGCATTAGAAGAAAAGGGACCAATGATGAAACGACAGTGGTGAAAATACATTGATGTGACTTATTCCAATTATTAAGGATCTCATAGTTTAATGATCTGGTAGACATAAATAAATAATTTGGGGTTAGAGAGTGTTTTATAGATACCTATGTGCCATTATATAATAAGCACCCAGACCAAATGCAAACAAATGTATACCTGCTCTAAGGCTAGCATGTGCTATGCATGTGTGAACATATTACATAAATGTGTACACATGTATAAATTCAGCAGCTATTGCCAGCATGTGTACTTATACATATGTATACAGCTAGAAAAACCCTTTTTCATGTATAAAATTACCTCTCTTACCATGACTCATTTAATAATAAATTCTGAACTAAAGACAGCACTCACTATCCAGCTCATTTCCAAAAGTGATCGCCGGTGATCTCCTGATCCTGGCAAAATCGGTATTATCGAAAGCCGATTTTGGCCGGCCCCAACTGGTTTTTCGTCGCGGCGCCGACCAACCTTCAAGGGGGCGTGTTGGTAGGGTAGTGAAGTTGGGATGGGAAAGGGGCGTGGGTACAAGATGGCCGGCTTCGCCTTATAATGGAAAAAAAGTGGACGGTTCGAACGAGCATTTCGCCGGCTGGACTTGGTCCATTTATTTTTAGGTCCAAGTCTCAAAAAAGTGCCCCAATTGACCAGATGACCACTGGAGGGAAGCGGGGATCACCAAAAAAATAAATAAATAAAACATTTATTTGCCAGCCTGTATGCCAACCTGAAATGTCATACGTTGCTCCTTGACAGCAGTATGCTGGTCCCTGGAGCAGTATTTAGTCGGTGCAGTGCACTTCAGGCAGGTGGACCCAGGCCCATCCCCCCCCCCCCCCCCCACTTGTTACCTTCAAAATTTCAGATGTACCTATTGCATCAAGGCCTGGCCTCTGATTTTGGGCTGGCATAAGATGTTAGCGTACATCTGACCATCGATAGCAGTACTTAAATGGAAGGCATGCATAGAAAGAATATATAAAAATATCATATGACAAATATAGGTTGATGACAACATAACAACGTAAGAACAACCATACTGGATCAGATCAAAGGTTCATGAAGCCCAGTATCTTGTTCCAACAGTACTCAATCCAAATCACTAGTTTCTGGCATGATTAATGCAGAAGAAAAATTGGGAATGAAATTATGGTGGGCAATATATTGTAGTCGCATGCTTAGTCGAGCTGAAGGTTACCCCAGAGGTGGGTACATAATCAATTTACAGTTTTTGTGGCTAAATTTTCCCTTCTACCTTCCTAACTTTAAATCATAGTAGACAGACTGTAAAGGGTACCCTCTAATGACCATATCACTTTATGCATGGATTATTAATAAGCACAATAATAAAACAAGCAAAAAGAACACTGGACATAATAATTGTCTTTAAAATAAAAATTCCCTTTAATGAACACTCCAGTAGTGAATAATTACGTGCAAAAGAAGAATGATAATTTCCCTGTCCCCAGAGAATTTACAATCTCATTTTGTACCTGAGGCATTGGCAGGGAAGTGACTTGTCCAAAATCTCAAAGAGTTGCAATAGGACTTAAACCAGGCTTTGCCAGTTGTCAGCTTGATGCTCCACCCACTAGGCTACTGCTTCTTTGTGCTCCCTAAGTACTGTGAGATGTAACCCTTGTGGAACAGGTTAAGGATAATTCCATGGGGGGGGGGGGGGGGGGGGGGGGCTAAAATCTCCTGCTGTTAAAGGGGGATGGCACTCACCATTTGCAGTTTCAAGTCTCTTCCCTGTTTGAGATTTTCAGAATTCAACAGCTTCAGTGTGCTCTTTTTCCTTACTGAGATTCAAGGTCCAGCATCACTCCATAGCACACTGGACCCAATATTCAGACCATGGAAGTTAGCCCAGCTAACTCCCATGGTCAACTCTGAGCCTGGATATTCAGGCTGTTTCCAGTGGTTGGCATTGAATATCCAGTTTATTTTTGTCCGGTTCAAATTTAACCAGCTAAGCTGATATTTAGCGCTGATCGGTTAAGTTTGAACCAGCTAAAATAGGCCTGGCATTCACATGCTGAAAATTAGTGGATAGCAAGTTATATTGTACGATATAACTGGCTATCCACTAGTCACTAACCACGAATTTTCAGCGGATCATGGGGCATAAAACTGGCCAGGTGCCAATCCTGGCCGGTTAAATGCTTTTGAATATTGGGGGGACTGCGCCTCAGAGATGCAGCTATGAGTCACTCTGACCTCTCTTGATTACTTAGGGCTTTTTTTATTAAAGTGTGCCAACAGATTTAGCACTTGCTAATGATTAGCATGTGCTAAATGCTAAGCAGCCCATTTTATTCCCATAGGCTTCTTAGCATTTAGCATGTGCTAACTGGTAGTGCGCACTAAATCCATTACCACACCTTAGTTAAAGAAGCCCTTACTTTGTCTCCTTACTTTGGCCCAGATGCATTAAAGTCGACAGTAATTCCCGTTCCCTACCGATTCCATAGCGAATCTAGGGAACGAGAATTCACTAAGGAAAGGGAATGCAAATGAGCTACTCGTTGTAGCTCCGTTGCATTCACCATTACCTCGGTAGCCAGTCGGAGAATCGGGACATCCCATTCGGTTATGCTCCTCTTCCAGGTCTCTTCAGCCAATCAAGCGCGTCTAGCTTGCTGGTGTCAGCTAAATGCACTCTGATTGGCTGAAGAGACCTGGAAGAGGAGCATAATGGAAATGGACGTCCCGAACTCCAGATCGACTCACACGTCCCCGATTCCCTTCTTCTCGCACAGCTACAGAAGGTGAGCAGCGCCGGGGAGACAAAACTAAAAAAAACGGCGAAAAGACAAATAAAAGACGTCCCTCACAAGCGCAGGCAGAGTACGTCCATAAAGGACACCCCTCATGTGCGCTCGCTGCTTTTTTTTTTCTTTTTTACCTTTTTTTAGGGCCCTTTTCCTTTCCGATTCCCTCACAGGAGCCCTAACGAGAGGTGCAGACCTCCTGATAGGGTTCCCACGGTAAGGGAATCGGATAAACGGTAGTGCATCTCATTATAATGAGTTGCAACGGTACTGCAGCTCATTATAATAGCCTTTGGATAATTTGCATTCCGTTTTCGTTGTCTGCTACCGTGACAGGGAAAATGCCCTTAGTGCATGCCCCCGGTAAACTACTTGCGTTTTAAACTGGCTGGAACCAGTTTAAAACGCAAGTTGTGGGCTCGTTAGGTTTAGTGCATCTGGCCCTTTGTCTCCTTACTTTGTTGCTCAAGGGAACAACTGAGAGTAAAGCTGGAAGCCCTTGTGCCCTTGCACTTAATTACTCCCCTTACTCTCCCTTAGACCTTAAAGCAGGGAACTAAGGCTGAATAGTGAATATAGGTCAGATATGGTTTTTTAATCACAAAAACTACTCAAAATGTGTGCTTAGTCCAATAAAAACTGTCTGTATTTTTAGGTGTCCAAATGTAACTGAAAGCAGAGTGTTCACTGATGGAGGGAATCTTCAGAGCTTCTTATAGCATCACCTTTGTCACAGAGTTGCATTCATGAATCCATAGGTAGGTGATTAGATAGGTATCACCTTATATTATTTTGATTTGTTTTATTAACCTTTATTTCTTTATGTTGCTAATATAGGTTTCTTCCATCCCTCTAGCACTGAATAAAAATAAATCAGACATTATCTTACAGATTCTGTATAAACTGTCTTCTGTGAATGGCTTGAAATGTGTGCATTTGAATAAGCAAGCAAACAAAGAAACTGGGAAACGTTCCATTTTTGAGACTATAAGTCTGTAACAATACCAATTTACACTTCAAGAAAGACAGCTGAGCAAAGTCGCACAAAGCAACAATCTCTTCCTTCCTCTCTCAGAAGACCAAATATATTCACATGTACACAAAACTGGCAAATCATGCTTCTCCTTCTCCTTTATAGATTAAAACAACTCATGGTGCAACAAAATCTGCAGGAAGAGTTTACCAATGAATTTAACAGGCTAGAATATATGTGCACTTTGTTTTCTTTCCTTTCTTTGATAGTTGCGTAGGGAATATTGCCCATACAAGGTTGCATCTTCCCTTTGTGTGGGTACTATTATAGGTACTATAGAGTAACATTTTGTTTCAAACTATGCTTTTACTTCCCTTCCCTGACCTAACTCTACCCCCTCCCCCATTGTGGGGGGATCCATTGTGGAAAAGCAGGCATACTGTTGCAAAAGATGATCCATGTTGGTTTGTTATATTAATTTATATTGTGTAATAGCACTTGCTGTTACTCAGTAATCCATTGTCTTACTAGACAACACATGCTACTTAGTGACAGTGTACTATAATCTAATAGTTCAAGATACCTGGTAACAATCCACACTATTTAGTAGACACATAACTTAATGTACATAACTTAATTAGTTAACCAGCATCTCTCCTTCTCCTCCTCCTTTCTTCCTCAATCCCCTTCCCCAAGTCTACCTTCCTTCTTTCCTTTCCAAAAGTCAGGGGTGGCAGTGATTCACATAGGCTGCCCTGCCACTGGTCCTGGCCTCTTCTCTCTAATGCAGACTGCCTTTGAGGAAACAGAAGAAGCTGAGGCTGGCATCAGGGCAGCAAATGTGAATTGCTGCCACTGCCTTTTGAAAAGCAATGAAGAAAGTCAGACTTGGGGCATAAGGTTGAGGAAAGGTGAGGGGAGATACCAGATCACAGCTGAGGAGGGGAGGGAGTGGGGGGAAAGAGTATCAGTGAGTGATGCTGGACAACAGGAGGCAGAGAGGGAGAGATAAGGCAGAGAGGGAGAGATATTGAATGGGGATGGGGTAATGGAAAGGAAGGAAGGACTGATGTCAGAATCGAGGGGCAGATGTCAGATTTGGGGGAGAAGGTGAGAGAGGGAGAGATGAATGATGAGGAGAGGGGGAAAAGAGGAGAGGGGGAGATGTCAGATTCAAGGGAGGGGCAAAAGAGGGAGAAGGGAATGTGGGGATGAGTAAAAGAGAGGGAGGTGATGCAGAGTTATAAGGGCGAAGCAAGGGATAGGGAGGGAAGATGCTAGGAACGGTGGATCCATGTGGGAGAGGCCATATGAGGGTTGTCTAGGAGATGAGTAAAAGGAGGACAGTGATTGTAGAGGGTAAAGATGGTAATGGGGAGCAGATGAAAGATATATGAGAATAAGAGGATGGGAAATGTGAGAGCTAGGGAATGACAGAAGGAGATAGAAATTTGATAAATAGATTAAAAATGAAAAGAAGTAGAGTAAGAGGGTGAAATTTGAGTGGACAGAGGACATAAAAACAGAGGAGAGACCTTTAAGAGAAAGATTAATATGTCAGAGACAGGTGTAGTAAGGGAATGGAACAAGACAGTGGCCACAGGAAATAAAATTAGCAGAAGACAGGAAAGCAGAAAAAAAGAAACTGGGACCGATGTGATGGAAAAATAAAATGCTCAGACATACAAAGGTAGAAAAGTAATTTTTAATTTATTAACTGGAATATGTTAACTTTGGGAGATGCTCATCGCAAACATCTGGTTTTTGTTTCTCCAGTGTTGCAATATATGCTGATCTTAACTTCTTGGAGTTCCCAGTTCAATTTTTGTCATCATATTTCTATCTCTAATTTGGGATCCCTTGTTGAGTATTTGATGAGGGTCTGTCTATGTTTTGCATGTGTCTGAGGTGTGATATTTGTTTACAGTTTCTGTGTTGAGGTCTTTTATGTGTCTAAATCAGCATTTTACACATGAAAAAGGTTTAACATTGCTTTGAAAAGTCTGTGGGCTGTTATTTTCTGAAATGAACAAAGCAACACTCAACTAATTGACTATGTTCAAAATTTGTTTCTTAGACATCCACCTTGTCTTATACTGTATACATGCTTGTAATTCATAATTTAATCAAGCATCTAGATAAGTGTGTACTTCACTGAAAAAAAATAAGAGGAGGAATGGCAAAGATAGCTGCAGTTTGGACAATTACTGTACATCCTGTTGAAAATGATGGTCTACATTTTATAATTTTCCCCTTGCTACTAATGACATGATGTCCTCTTTTTGTACATTTGTTCTTTTATTTTTATCCTGATATCACATAATGTGCACAAGGCAGTGACATAGCCACGGGGAGGGGGGGGGGGGGGCTACTGAACTGCAGCACCTCTTTAAATGGCTGTCAGGAATGCCAAAGCCCTGCCAGCCAAATAAATACAGTTCCCGAGCCACCCCGTCCTCCTTGCACTACTTCTTTAATGCAGAAGTCAGCGGTGTACCTCTAGCCATTGATGCTGGAATTTCTCATGCATGTTCAGTTCATGCAAGACCTGAGCATGCTCCAGGCGTCGGTGGCTGGAGGAACGCTGCTGAGTTCTAAGTTAAAGAACCAGTGCAAGGAGTAGAGGGTGGCTCGGGAACTGTATTTCTTTGGGTGGTGGGGCCCCTGTATCCCTGCCAGCAAAGGTATGTTTAATGTGTGCGCTGGGAAGGGGTGTAAAAGGAGGAGTGAGGATTGTGTTGCCCCTCCAGTCCACTTCTGGGCACTCCGAAAATTAGAGGGCTGGCTATACTCCTGCACAAGGCTGCACTTGATGAAAACTCAAGTATTTATTTATTTGTTTATTTATTAGGATTTATTTACTGCCTTTTTGAAGGAATTCACTCAAGGCGGTGTACAGTAAGAATAGATCAAACATGAGCAATAGGCAATTACAGCAGTAAAAATATGAAACTAACAATACAAAGTATGGCATGGTATACTACTTGCAAAGTAGTAATTTATCTAAGATTAGATTGGTCTTGGAGCATCATATCCAAATATTATGACATTTTAAAGTTTGCCACTTTTATTACTGGCCAGAAGGTAATTACACTTTTCTTTCCCCACTCTTAAACTAGATGTGTCAGTTTTTCTAATTTATTATTTGTTGATCCTGTTTATTTCTCTTGAAATTGTTTTGCTTGTTTTTCCTTCCAAATTGTGACATTGAACTTTGTATGTTACAGAGTTCCTTTGTAATTAGAGCGACATTTCTTTTCTCTATTAGGTAGTAACATCTTAAATGTTCTAATTGATTTTTTTTTAGAAAATTATTTTGGCTCTACATTGCAAACATTTCTTCCTTTAATTATCTGGTACTAGATAAATATTCATGAGTGAGTAACTTGTATGGAAAATCCACATTATAACAGATATATTTTGTGCAGCAAGTCATTTAATGGTATGGGTAGATAGCAAACTGGTCTATAACAGTCTTCACAGATAAACAAAAGAAATAAAAAAAGGGCAATTTTGTAGCTATCAATGTTCTTGTATGGCATAAAATAATTTGAAATTAACTTGAATCTGTTTAATGAACTGGGTGGGTGTGACATACTGTACGAAAAAAAATACAAAATGTAGCTATTCTGTACTTATTGCCTTTCTTTTTAAAGTAATGCCTCCTCCCCCCCCCCCCCCCCCCCCCCTTCTGGCCTGGACAAGAGGGCATATAATGGAGCTATAAGGTAATGGAAACAAACAAAAGCTGGTTTCAAAATCTTTGGTGCCTAGGGTACTACTTTGATATCCAGGAACAAATATGTATTTGCTCTGCTAAGTGTTCTTTTAAAATTGAATTACTCTAATAAAGAAATGTGTCAAACTGGAAAGTTCCTGCAGGGGAGTTAGAACAAGATGGCGGACATGTTTGCAGTTTGAGCCCCTGGGTTATCAGAGTGGTCTATGGTGTAATGTTGTTTGCATTCTTACCTGCAAATGCGAGACCTACACTTTCCCATTGGACCAAGGGCTTCTCTTGCTTTGGGACTGATTACCAAGCTCATTCAAGAAGAGGCTGTGATGCTTCAAACCTCCAATGCAGAGTCATCAGGACTGTACTGAGCTATAGTTGGACCTACGTGACTCACCTCCTGGTGCCTCAAACCCTGCCTGCTTTGCCACTTCAATGGGAGGAGATGACAGGCTGTGAGTTATTTTTCCACACTGTGCAGCTGCGCCATTCACACAGCCTTTGGTATGGGGCTGAGTGTCATTAGGAGTTCTGATGGGCAAGAGAGAGCTGCCACTCTCCTTGGCCCCTGAAACCACTCACCTTTGGACCCAGCTGTAGCTATCCTGGGTGGCAAGTTGAAAGCTTTGCTAGCGGTTGATGGCATTTTGGCATCTTGGTTGACAGAAGTTAAAGTACCGATGGAATAGAGATAGCTTGTGGATCATTTTTCCTCTTTCTATCTCCTGAAGAGGCTTCAAGAGAGCAATTCTATAACCTAGGCACTAACATTTATGTGCACATTATCCCTCTAATTCTATATGTAACCCTAAGGGGTTAAAATAATCTTAACTGGGCTCCTCCAGAGGAAAAAAAACAAAAACATAGGGGTTCTATAGTGACATCACTATGGGACAACAACTGAGCAAGCTGAGACCTGGTTGCCTTGGCAACGGCTTGCTGGTCAGTTGAGAGTTGGGCAGAAGCAGATGAAGAGAGAATATGTGTTTTTGAGTGTGAGAGTGGCCAGAAGAAGCTGAAGCGGAAGAAGGGGAGGCTGTCTGCTGCAGTGTGTCTGTGAATGATTAACAGCTGTGGTAGTACTTAAGTCATTAATAGAAAGTGTGAAGGGATAGAAGAGGGAAAGAGGAGTTGTTATGGGAGAGTGAGCCTGGTGTCCGGGAGTTTGAAGTCTCATTTCCTCCCGGGGATTGAGAAATTGCAACATTGGGTTCTGGATGGTGAAAGAGTGACAGGATGGTAATAATAGGAAAGGTGGGTGTGATACAGAGATATCTTAATGTTGCAGAGTTAAGGTTCTGGCACGGGTGCAATTAAGGAAGAAACCGGTGTCCAAGGCACTGGAGCCAACTCTGTGGGTGCTGTGGGTGCTTGAGCACCCCCAATATTAAGAAAATTCCTTGTATGTGTCCAGGGAGGGGTCATTTCCATTGGGCTTAGCACCCCCAATAATTTTGAAAAGTTGGCTCCTATGGTCCAAGGGGTTATAAGAGTATGAAAGTTTAAAAGATGGATTGTTATGTGAAATAGAATGTGGAGGGAAGTGCTGTAAAAGAAATTGTGTGAGTGAGCTTCAGGGCTGCACCTGCTAGAACAGGGTAATCAAGTGAGGATAGGACTGACAAGAGAGAGTACTTTATTTGAATTTTGTTTTAATCAGCAAGAGGCCACAGTTTTGATAAAATAAATTTAATGTCACCCAGAGAAGGATACCTCATCAGGATAGGGAGAGAGGGTATTGCCTCCTGTTTATTTTATTAAGAAAGGTGTAGGAAGAAGAAAGGAATCCTGAAGAGTTAGCATTTGGAGAAGTCCTGGGCCCCCATGCAAGAAAGGCTTCATCCCACGTCATTGGAGAGACGGAATAACATTTTTGTCCCACAGCTAAGTGGCATTTGAACCAATATAAAAAAAAGAAGATACTTACCTGGTGATTAGTCTGTGCACTAGATCCCGGGTGAGTGGAGATGAAGATCCTGTAAAACAAAAGGGGTACCCAAAGAATCAAATTCTTTATGTAGTTAGAGAAAACAATTACAGAATTTAGAGAAAGCAAATGTTCACAAATTTGAAATGTTGTAAAAGTAAGGAAATATACGTATCTGATGCATGTTGCGTAGAGAAAGTAACCCTGTGAGAAAAAACGAATGATAATGGTTATGTTTCTCATCCTCATATAGTTGAAAGTAGAAACAAACAGAGTTGGGAAGAGCAGGAAACATAGTTGCTTGAGTGCAGTTAAGTTATCAGTGCCTAAGTGTTATAGTTTTGTGCAAAGGGAACAAAAAAAACAGTTACTGAAAAAAAAATTGTACTACCATTAAATGTTGATTTCTATTGACTATTAAATTGTTGGGGTTTTTTTGTTGCCTTAAATAACAAAAAAACTTAAAATTAGTTTGCTCTAGTTTTTTTTAATCTCCTCTCCACTTCTGGGTAATGTGTTCACGGCATCCGGTCTCGATTACTTCCATCCACTGAACCGGAACGCATTGGAACGTCAGCCTAACCCAGGAGTGGGGGAGGGGCTTACATATATTTGGTGCTAAAAGATGGGCACTCAAATTTGGCTGCATGCTCAATTTGTGCATGCAATTTAATTGCATAACGAGCCAATTAGCATCGATAATTGGATGCTAATAATCGATTATCAGTGCTAATTGGCAATAATTAAAATTTACACACCTATCTTTACTCGATATTCTATAGAGATGCATGTGTAAATATTTATGCGTGATCCAAAAAAGGGTGTGGCCATGAGGAGGGCATGAAGAAGTCAAGGGCATTCCTGGAATTTGTATGCAATGTTAGAGAATTAGGCAGATCTGCACCTAATTTAGGTGCAAGGATTTACACCAGGTTTTAGTTGGTGTAAATCCTCGCACCCAAAATTGGGTGCAGATCCAGACACCAAATGCTATTCTGTAAACGATGCCCAATTTGGAGTTCCGTTTATAGAATAGTGCTTTGTGTTCATTTTTTCATTGCCATATACAGATTTTAATCCTAAGGGTGCAAATGTTTAGAATGCTATATACAAAAATCCAGTGATCTAAATCACTTCTTATGTTTAAAGAGATATGGTGTATAGATCTCAGAGATTTCTCATTGTGGTTTTAAGGCTTATCCACAACAATTTACATACTAAAATCGTTATTGGTCCAAACCACCCTCCTTGCTATTTAAATATTGTCTCATAATAAACACAGTAACAAATAGAAATATGTTTACTCATCTCAGTTATAAAGTTGGCTTAGGGGAACTAATCATCCGACATGGCACATGTTTTACTAACTGTTTTTTCAAGGATGCCCCCTTATGGTAGCCGTAGTTCATCTTGCCAACCCAAGTTAATACAGCCAAGGCATCCTTGAAAAGCTGTTAGCAAAACATGTGCCATGTCAGATGATTAGGTCCCCTAAGCCATTATAACTGAGAGCCAATATTTCAGAAGAGTAAAAATGTTTCTATTTGTTACTATGTTTATCATAAGACAATATCTAAATAAGATGGAGGGTGGTGTGGACCGATGACGATTTCTGAGGTCTATACACCATATCTCTTTAAACATAAGAAGTGATTTAGATCACTGGATTTTTTATATAGTCAGTGGCTTAGGAAGGGCAGGGCGGTGGAGGCGGTCTGCCCCGGGTGTCAGCGGGTGGGGGGGTGCTCCGGACAGCCTTCGTCTCCTGCCATCACCCTTCGTTTTTTTTTTTAATCCATTGCAGCGACGCAGGCAGCGCTTCGCGTCTGCCCTGCGTGTGCTGTGAAGAGAGAAAATCACCTTGCTGGTGTTGGGCCTTCCCTCGTTGTGTCCCGCCCTCGAGGAAATAGGAAGTTACCTCAGAAAAGGGTGGGACACAACGAGGGAAGGCCCAACGCCAGCAAGGTGATTTTCTCTCTTCACAGCACACGCAGGGCAGACGCAAAGCGCTGCCTGCGTCGCTGCAATGGATTAAAAAAAAATGAAGGGTGATGGCAGGAGACGAGGGCTCTGTTGGCTCTCCATGAGGGGGGATGGGACCGAGTCGGGGGGGTCAGAGGGGAGAAGGGGAGTGCTCAGATGGGAGAAGGGGTGGGGGTGTTCAGACGGGAGAAGGGGATTGGGGGGGAGCCCGGGAAGCCCGCCCAGATGGGTGCTCAGAGGGGAGAAGGGGATTGGGAAGGGGTGGGGGAGCCCAGAGGGGTGTTCAGAGGGGAGAAGGGGATTGGGTAGGGTGGGGGAGCCCAGAGGGGAGCTCAGAGGGGAGAAGGGGATTTGGGGGGGGAGGGAGGGAGCCCAGAGGGGTGCTCAGATGGGTGCTCAGAGGGGAGAAGGGGATTGGGGAGGGTGGGGGAGCCCAGATGGGCGCTCGGAGGGGAGAAGGGAATTGGGAAAGGGTGGGGGAGCTCAGAGGGGTGCTCAGAGGGAAGAAGGGGATTGGGGAGGGGTGGGGTGCTCAGAGGGGAGTGCTCAGATGGGAGAAGGGGTCTGAAGCTGGAACTGGGGTCTGACAAGGGGCAAGAGGGAAAATGGGTCCATGCCTGGGGCAGGTGGGAGAATGGGTCGGGGGCTGAAAAGGGGGGGTGCAAGGCATGTGGTGGATGAAGGGGGCTGGAACTGGGGGCTGAAAAGGGGATAGGGAGAAGTGGCTGGGGGCTGAAGCTCGGGACTAATAGACAAAAAGGGCTGGGGACTGGTGGGATAGTGGGGCTGAAAAGGGGGGCAGGTGGGAGATGTGGGCTGGGGCTGGAACTAGGGGCAGGTGGAATAAGGGGGCTGGAACGGGGCTGAAAAGAGGGGGCAGAGAGAGAGGGGACAGACCCTGGATGGAAGGAGGGAGTGAGGGAGGGCAGACCCTGGATGGATGGGAGACCCTGGATGGATGGGAGAGGGAGGGCAGACGGATTGAAGGGGCAGAGAGAAAGGGCAGATGGTGGGTGGAAGGGGGAGAGAGAAAGAGGGCAGACTGGGGCAAATGGTGGATGGAAGGGGCAGAGATAGAGGGCAGATGTGGATGGAAGGAAGAGAGAGAGGGCAGATGTTGATGGAAGAATGAGAGAGAGATGGCAGACTGGGGCTGATGGTGGATGGAAGGGGCAGAAATAGAGGGCAGACAGTGCATGGAAGGGGCAGAGAGAGAGGGCAGACAGTGGATGGAAGGGACATTAGAGAGAGCAGACACTGGAGGGCAGAGAGAGAGAGAGAGAGAGAGCAAAGACAGATGCTGGATGGAAGGAAGACTGTGAAAAGAAGATGAGGAAAGCAGAAACCAGAGACAACAAACTGTAAATAAAATACATATTTTTAATTTTTTGCTTTAACATGTAAATAAGGTAATCTTTTTATTGGACTAATTTTAATACATTCTGACTTAACTTTCAGAGAACAAACCCCCCTTTCTCAGGTCAGGATAGGATACTGTAACAACACTATACTGTATTGACCTGAGGAAGGAGATTTTGGCCTCTGGAAGCTAAATGTATTAGTTCAATAAAATAGTATTTTATTTTCTGTATTTGTTTTATTTCTATTTGTTAATTTGTAAAGTGGTGATTGGTATGTGTTAGTTTTTTCAAATTTACATCTGCTTTCTTTATATTTTGCACAGTACTAGGGGATATTTTCTGTTTCTGTGGTGTTGCATTGTATGCAGAGTCTGGCATCGGGGGTTCAGTTTAATTTTTGTCTAAATAGAAAGTTTATGATTACTTATTCTATAGTGGATTAGGGTGTATCTGTGTTTGTGAAAAAGACATGGCTTTCGGTTGGCATTGACTGCAGGATCGACGATCTGTACTAATCTGTCTGTTTTCGTTTTACAATAGGTGAATTGATGTTCTAGTGTTCACTGTAGTGTTTAAGATGCTTTCCTTTTCCTTGTGTGACTCGTACAAATTACTGCTTATGGTATGGTATAATTGCTCTCTATATAGGTCCTGAGTGTTTTGTATTCTCGGTATGCCTAGTACTGGATTTGGGGGGGGGGGGGGGGTTAAAATATGACCGGCCCCGGGTGTCAACTACCCTAGCTATGCCACTGTATATAGTTATAATTGGTGATCCAGACTATGAAGAACAAATTGCCATATTTGAGTGTTTAGAATGTTAGCATATATGCATGTAAGTGTGTTCTTGTACATATATAAGATAACAAACCACATGAGAAATATTCTGTACCGATACGCATAACTCACGTATTATGTAAGTACAAGTGTACATAGAGGCAGAGGATAAGCAGGGCTTAGGCAGGGTTTCTGCTTATATGCTTAACTTACAGATTACTGTATATTATATACATTGTTGCTATACCTAGGTGCTCACACTTACTCAAGCTCTATGGTTGGCATAAGTGATTGCGTCTAAATATTAGGTGTGTTAATTTGGTTATACTACTATTCTGTATTATGTACTAGACTTCTACAAATCTAGATTTTGTAACCGCCTTTTTAGCAATATGTAAGCCATATTGAACCTGCCATATGGTGGGAAAATGTGGGATACAAATGCAATAAATAAATAAATAAATAAATTCTATAAGGGAATGAAGATTCCTAAATTCCTTTATAATATAAGCTCCTGCAAGGCTACCTCCGGGAGCCTGATTTTCATTCTGAAAACTTAGCACCTAAAATTAATAAATAAATGTAGGTGTTGTTTGTGCACTAAGACTATAGCGTACTAGCACTTATGTGAATCACTGTTACATTCGTGCGTGTAAATGCTGATTGGGTGCTAAGTGATATTCTGAAAAATTAGCATGCAACCTGCCATACTGTGCAACCAGGGGCGTATCTGACCTGCGGCGGTAGGGGGGGCCAGGGCCAGAGTGAGGGGGCACATTATAGCCCCCCCCCCCCGCCGCCGCCGCCGCCGCCGCCATTGCCGATCCCCCTCCCCCCAGCCGCTGCCATTGCCAACCCTCCCCCTCCGTTGCTCGCCTACCTTCGCTGGCGGGGGACCCCAACCCCCGCCAGCCGAGGTCCGCGTCCTCCTGCCGCTGCCGGCTGCCTTTGGTCCTTTCATTTTTCCATTGAAGCTGGCGCCGCCGCCGCCGAAAAAGTTTCTTTTGAATCTGACGTCGCTGCACGTTGCACGTGCAGGACGTCAGACTCAGAAACAATTTCTGAGTCTGACGTCCTGCACATACAACGTGCAGCGACGTCAGATTCAAAAGAAACTTTCGTCGGCGCCAGCTTCAATGGAAAAATGAAAGGACCAAAGGCAGCCGGCAGCGGCAGGAGGACGCGGACCTCGGCTGGCGGGGGTTGGGGTCCCCCGCCAGCGAAGGTAGGCGAGCAACGGAGGGGGAGGGTTGGCAGCGGTAGGGGGGGCCAGGGCGAAATCTGCGGGGGCCCAGGCCCCTGAGGCCCCACGCAGATACGCCCCTGTGTGCAACTGCAACCGGGTGAACAGGTGGGTGGAGCCCGTGCATTTTTTTATAGCGAAAAAGGTGCCGGTACTCAAATGCCAGACCACCCTTCAGGGGTAGGGTGATCACTGATAGACCCACCCCACAATAGCCAGGCCCCCTGCAACTAGTCACAGAATCTATGACAAGGCAGAATTGGTGTGTAGAGCCTGAGCTCGTTCATTAAAACTTGGGGATCATGGGTCAATTTTAGCAGAGAATGGAAAAGGTTTCCGGTACTCAGTACCCCCAAGTACCCCCTCAAAAAAAGCCCTGGGTGGAGCAGGTGGGCAGATCCCACACTTTTGCATGTAACTTATAAAATACTGTAAGTTATGAGGTAAAATGCAGCAAGTATGGATTCACATTTACACCTGCCTTTTACAGGGCATGTATTAGCACCTAAGCAGACTTATGTTCTAATCTACAACACAATCTGGGTGTCTAGATGCCATTATAGTGCCCTGGTTTTGGTGCCTTTATAGAATTACTCCCTAAGAAGATAATTCCCAAAATGTTGCCTAAAGTTAAGCTTTAGATTGCGGTCCAATTATATAAGACAAATAGCAACCAGTATTGGACCAATAAGTCATCATACAAATAAATAAACATATAGAAAAAGAATGGGGTAAAAGGTCTCATAAGTCACACTCCACTTATTCAAAGTTTGGGGAGCCACATTCAAAACCTTTGGTGATTAATGTAATCATAGACCAAAAAACCCCACTTCCATTCAAAAGCATATAATGTGAAGAAACTTTTGCTTAATTAATTATAAAGACTGTGCTGAGTGACTAGTGGTATACTCCTGTCCCTTCATCCGTGAACACAGAACAGAAATATTGTTAAGCAATTTCACTTTATCCTTATCTGCTTCTAGATATTACTCCCCTTACTTTTCAGTTTCAGAATGCCACTTTTGTACTTCTTCATGTCACTAACATATCTAAAGAATATTTTGTTCCTTCCCCACCACCATTTTACCTTATTGACTATTTTGTCTTCCATTTACATCCTTACATTCCTGACTATTTTACCAGCTTCTCTTAGGGGTCCTTTTGCTAAGATGCACTGAAAAATGGCCTGCGGTAATGTAGGCGCGGGTTTTGGGCACATGCAGATCCATTTTTCAGTATGCCTGCGAAAAATACCTTTTTAAAAGTTTTGCCAAAAATGGATGTGCATCAAAATAAAAATTGCCACACATCCATTTTAGGTCCGAGATCTTACCGCCAGCCATTGACTTAGCGGTAAGGCCTCTCGTGTTAACCGTACAGTAATTGCCTACGTATGTCAAGTCGGAGTTACCACCCGATTTTTACCATGCACCATAAAATAAAATATATTTTTGGGCGCGCGTAAAAAATGAGTTTACTGCACAGGTCACATGGAAGTTAGGCGGTAACTTCGAACTGGCTCTCATTGGGTGTACATAGGTGCCTACATGGCTTAGTAAAAGGGCCCCTTAGATTTTCCAGATATTGTCGCCTGTCTTCCTCTTTCAGCGATCTAATGTAGTTTATGAAGGCTAACCTTTTTATCCTTACCTTTTCAGCTACTACTTGTGAGAATCAAAGTGGTCTTCTTTTCCTCTTACTTTTATTTACTTTCTTTATAAAATGGTTTCTTGCCCTTAAAATAGCTCATATTAGTTTTGCCCATTGCTTTAGTTAGAGAATTTGGACATTAAATTTGTTTCGGTGGATAAGAGACTCCAATGTTTCAAGCCTTAGATTTCCACTCTTCAGGCTTCAGTAATTTTAGCGATGAAGAGGCTAGAAAATTGGCTGCATTCCAGAAACCTGGGCTTTTAAATTTTTCCTCAAATAAGATTGCTTTCATTTGAGATTCTCTTGGACAAATATTTTAAGGAGGCGCTAGAAATTTCAGCTCCTCAAGCTATATCAATTGCTCAATGCAGTGGCTTACCTAGGGTATTTGACACCTGGGGCCCAGTCATTTTTTAACATCCCCCTCCAAAATCCAGTACTAGGCTGATTCAACTTCCTGTTTACACAGGGCAGAACGCACGCAGCAGAGGGAAGGTCCTGGAGCAGGTCGTCGTCGGCTCCGCGTCTGTCAGCTGTCAGGCAGTTGTTACCACCCCTCTCGGCTGGACTGTAGTGATGTGCTCCCAGATACCTGATGGTTGTAGTCGTGGCGAATATCCAGGGAACACACACTCACAGCCGAGGGAGTGGAACAAATAAACTAACCTTGTCCTTTACTCTCAAAGAATAAAGGAGGAAAAGAAGCTAAATTTAGGATTTGTTCCTGAACTGGAAGAACCGCACCTTCAGATTTACAAATTATCTTTTTCTTTATTGAATACAAATGCAAGCAAATGTTCATTCAAATAAACTCAAATTCACAATTAGTGTGTGGCTTAATAGAACTGCAATAACATATTCAACATTCAAATGTAGTTTTACATGTATACCCTTAACTTTTTCTGTTTCTTTCAACAAAATCACCTAAAAAGGCAGAAAAGAACCTTTTCAGATAACTATTTAAATTGTCTTTTTATCAAAATCAGATATTTGTTTGAATACTCTCTCCTTGCTATTGATATGAGAATTTGAGTCTTTATGGTATTTTGGATGTTTGTGCAGGGATCCCACTTGAACCAAGAACACTTAGGCAAGTCAGAAAACATGGATTTTTTTTATATTTGATGTTGTTCTGTTCTTTAGTTTTCCCTTAAGATGTTGTGTAAAAATTATATATTCCTTTCAACACCCTTGGCAATGTCACTTAGCTGTAGTTGAATTTATTTAGGTGATGTCTTTCTTGCTTTGGCGCTCATCTGGAACCCTTCAGAGGATGACTCCCCCAGATTTCTTCTTCCTAAACCTCACTTATAAAGAAAATAACTGGGTGCAAAACCTTAAAACTGCCTGGGCTTCTTCAGGAACGGACTCCACTCTGGTGACAATTAATCAGTTCTCAATACTGTGGCCACACTCGCTAATTGAAATAAAATAAGTTAAAGGTTTTCTCACTACAAAACCTATTTCTCACTGTTGTTTCCCTAGTCTAAACTGTTGCAGAAGAAGACTTTTGCACTGCATTCAGGGATCTCACACAGTAACCCATTCCATATTCAATTGGTGATTCAACATTCCATCTCACAGACTTCCCATAAAAACATAACATTTCCCTGCACAGCTATCAGATCTATCTTGAGAATACAGCACACTCATACACAGGCAGTGCTGGATTTTCTTTATTCTGAAGTCAGATTCCAAACCTTGCACTGAACTCAGAACTCTCACAAACAACACACATTTTCCACAGACACAGCCTAAAAGTTTCTTTCTCCAAATAACAGATTCACCTTCAATTTCCCCTTAAACCCCCTTTAAATTCTAGCACATTTCTTTCCCTGACACCCTTATAGTTTCTCTCACTTAGAATAACTACCAGCAGAAATCACAGTCTCTCACACTTCTACCAGTCTCTCTTAACATGAGTCTCAACTGTTTTTCCCTATTCTAAAAACAGTAGGCAGCCATGTGTCCACTTTAGCATACAGACCCTCAATTGTAACCCACTTTTTATCTCTTGGAACCCAGTTCTATCTCTGAAACACCCTTCACACTCACCTCTGCTCACTTTCAATATCAAAATATCCTTTTTCAATGTCACTTATTTCACTTTAAACTCAGAAAATATACTTTTAGTTCTTACATTTCACACACTCAACAAACATTTTTTTCTCTCCCAGTCACTCCCTGCTCTGTCTTCAGTTCACTCAGCAGTTTCCCTGGCAACTCACCCCCCCTAGAGGAACACCTGACATCACTCAACCAATCAGCTTGTCAGCTAAAGACTATTTTTTTCCTCTGATCTGTTTAGAATCTCTCTCCCCCATAGAAATAAATGCAAAACTTCCTATACAGAGAATTTCAAAGTCAATTTTAACCTGACTTGTACCCAAAACAGCAAGGAACATTTTATAGTACAATCCCCACTTAATCATGGTTTATTTCTTGAAAAATAAAACCACATTTAAGAAACATCTCACACTTTCTTCAGCTAACTCCATTAACAATTTCCAAACTAACTTTAAACCTTTTCCAGCCAGCAGCATCCACCAACACCCTGGAACAAGCCCCCCCCCCCCCCTAGAGCCCCAGGAAAAAAACATTCAATATATATTACCATATATAACACAGTGCCGGTAGCAAATCACAAGCGCTGCCACGGGAGTGGGAGATGGAGACTGTGAGGTGGAGGACTGGAGGCAGCGCCAATAGCGCTGAATACAAGCGCTGCGGCGGGGGTGGTAGAGGGTGAGGAAGACAGTAGTCTACTTGCCCTGCAAGGGGAGGGGGCTGAAGGGAAGGGAGAGGTTCTGGACGTGTATGTGGGGGGGGGGGGGTGAGGAAGACAAAGGGGAGCGGGCTGAAGGGAAAGGAGAGGTTCTGGACGTGTGGGAGGTGAGGAAGACAAAGGGGAGCAGGCTCTGCAAGGGGAGGGGGCTGAAGGGAAGGGAGAGGTTCTGGATGTGTGTGTGGGGGGGTGAAGAAGACAAAGGGGAGCGGGCTCTGCAAGGGGAGGAGGCTGAAGGGAAGGGGAGAGGTGCTGGACGTTTTTGGGGGGAGGGGGAAAGGAAGATACGGAGGTGCTGGCCCTTGGAGGGGAGGGGCCTGAAGGGAAGAGAAAGGTGCTAGACTTGTGAGGGGCAGGGGGTTGGAGAGAACGGAAGGGAGAGAGGTACTGGACTTGCAGGGGGGAGGTTTGAGGGAAGGGGAGAGGTGCTGGATTTGCAGGGGGGTTGGAGGGAAGGGGAGAGGAGCTGGATATGGGAGTTGGAGGGAAAGGGGAGATGTGCTGGATATGCAGAGGGTTGAAATGAAGGGGAGAGGAGAGGTGCTGGACACGTAGGGGTGCTGGATAAAAGGGAGAGAGGTGCTGGACATGTGGGGGGGGGGGGGGAACTGGAGGACAGATGCTGGATATGCAGGGGATGGCTGAAGGAAAAGGAGAGATGTGGACCTGGATAAAGAAGAAATGTCAAATAGACAGGAGACCCTGGCAAGTGAGTTCAGAGAAGACAGAGGGAAGCAGAAACCAGAGACTGAGACCAATATGATTTGAAAAATAAAATGACCAGACAACAAAAAGGTACAAAAAATTATTTTATTTTCAATGTTGTGAATATAATATGTTGAATTTGGAATGTACATCTTGCCAGAGTTGATTTTAAACATGGCTGGGGTCCAGGACAGAAATCTAGGAAAGGACCCCAAAGTCCATTACTAGGCTGCGTCTTCAGCTTCCAGCAGGCGGGCTTTCTCTGGCCAGGGAATCAAGCATAATTGCCCTAGTTGCAACCCCTAACACCATCCCTGGCATGTGCTGTCTTTATATTTTGCACTGGAGGAAATGTCTTTCTTTCATGTTTCTCTGGTGTTGTACTACATGCAAGGTCTGATTTCTTGGGGTTTCTGTTTAATTTATATTTCTAGAGTTTGTGGTCACTTATTCTGTATTTGACATTTGTGTTCTCTGTGTGTGAGTGAAGTATTCTGTTAGAATGACGTTTCAATGTAGCATTCTGTAGTAATTTGGCTTGTTCAGCTTTCCCGATAAATGTATTTGTATTTTAGGGCCCCACTATAATATTTAATGCACTTCCTTTTCATAGGTAGGATCCTTGTTTTTGGAAGTTAGTGTTGGCATTGTAGATTTGCTGTGGGTTCTCAGTGACTTGTTTTATAGATTTTTAAAAAATAAATTTATAATATGTCTGTTATTGAGATTACACTAGAAACCAAAATTTCTTTGTATGATGAGTTTTATGGGGAAATGTCCTTGCTGTGCTCTGTATTCATTGTTGGTGGAGGGCCAGGAGGTCCTCTGGATGCAGAATGTGTTTGGCTTCAATACCATATGTGTTGGAGGACCATGGCTCAATTGGCCCGCAGCCACTGAAGCCTGCACTGCTACCCTCATTGACGTTATGGGGAACATGGTAGGGACAGAGCATGGGTGCATCAGGTTTCTGTTTTTTCTCTTTCAAAAAAGTTGTAGTGCCCACCCATCCAACCTGTTGGCCCACCCAAAAATTGCCTTCTGGCTATGCCACTGATACACTTGCTTTGGAGCTACTTTTTTGTATTTTTTAGTTCCCTTGCAAGTGCTTAGTTGGTTGGCAGCGGAAGAATTATGTTTTCTTTTATCCTACACAACTTGAAACTTTTCTGAATAATAGTAAATGTTCCTATGGTTTTTGTATTTCTGTTGGGTGAGGTTAGGTTCTCTGATAATTAATACTCCTAGAACAGGAATAGCTTAGAATGGATTTACTGTGCGTTGGGATTAAGTCTAGGTTTGTTTTATATTATTTTTCTTTTGATTAATGGGTAAACAGGCTCCCATAAAGAGGGCTATTGCACCAAAGCTTATTGTACAGATGTTTCTGTTATTTCTTTTATTTTATACTAGTAAAAAAGGCCCATTTCTGGATCAAATGAAACGGGCGCTAACAAGGTTTTCCTCCCCAACACCCCCTCCCTCCCTACCCACCGGTTCGTCGTTCTGAAGCCACTGACGCCATAGATCCGCACCTCGTGAACGCACCTTCATCAGCTTGTTGGTTGTGAAGCCACTGACGCCATTGCCCCGCCCTCAGTGCGTGACGCCACTGCTCCGCCCTCAACGTCATCACTTTTGACGCGAGGGCGGGGCCCAGCGACATGGTGCTTTCGGTGGCTTCACCACCACGAACCCTTCATTATGGAAGTGACGTCAGTGTCCTCAGAACGTTGAGGGTGAGTTTTATATACGGAAGTGACGTCCGTGTCCTCAGAACGTTGAGGGTGAGTTTTATTATATTAGATAATGGTGTATTTTCTTTGCATCTTATGGCTGGGGTTAATTTTCAAAAGAGAAAAACATCCAAAAAGGTGTCATAGAATCTGCATTTGCACGTTTTCTCACAAAAGGGTCCAAATTAGTATTTTCAAAATCAAGTGTGTTCAAATCACAAGGGGCATGTCAGAGGTGTGTTACGGGTGGGATCTGGATGTTCCTAACATTTATATATTTTTCTGCCATAATGGAACAAAACAAAAACATCCATCCCCCAAACCCACTTCCCCGCTCCCCCCCCCCCCCCCCCCCCCCGTTTTCTATTTCTGTTGATGGCTCTCTCATTCTCCCTTTCTCCTCAGCTCGAAACCTTGGGGTCATCTTTGACTCTTCTCTCTCCTTCTCTGCTCATATCCAGCAGATTGCCAAGACATTCGTAAAATCCGCCCCTTTCTTTCCGAGCACTCTACCAAAACCCTCATCCACACCCTTGTCACCTCTCGTTTACACTACTGCAATCTGCTTCTTGCTGGCCTCCCACTTAGTCACCTCTCCCCTCTCCAGTCGGTTCAAAACTCTGCTGCCCATCTCGTCTTCCGCCAGGGTCGCTTTACTCATACTACCCCTCTCCTCAAGACCCTTCACTGGCTCCCTATCCGTTTTCGCATCCTGTTCAAACTTTTTCTACTAACCTATAAATGTACTCACTCTGCTGCTCCCCAGTATCTCTCCACACTCGTCCTTCCCTACACCCCTTCCCGTGCACTCTGCTCCATGGATAAATCCTTCTTATCTGTTCCCTTCTCCACTACTGCCAACTCCAGACCGCGCCTTTTGTCTCGCTGCACCCTACGCCTGGAATAAACTTCCTGAGCCCCTATGTCTTGCCCCATCCTTGGCCACCTTTAAATCTAGACTGAAAGCCCACCTCTTTAACATTGCTTTTGACTCGTAACCACTTGTAACCACTCGCCTCCACCTACCCTCCTCTCTTCCTTCCCGTTCACATTAATTGATTTGATTTGCTTACTTTATTTATTTTTTGTCTATTAGATTGTAAGCTCTTTGAGCAGGGACTGTCTTTCTTCTATGTTTGTGCAGCGCTGCGTACGCCTTGTAGCGCTATAGAAATGCTAAATAGTAATAGTAGTAATTTTGTCTAGACCTGTTTTATTAATGAATAAGCCATAAATAAATGCCCTAAATGACCACTGGAGGGAATCAGGGATGACCTCTCCTTACTCCCCCAGTGGTCAGTAACATCCTCCCACACCCTAAAAATGTGATTTAAAACATTACTTTGCAAAAAAGACAGCACAAAGGGCCTTTAAAAACAAAAGGGAACACAGTTCTTTCATTAAAAAATACTTTAATAGTGAACTTTGATTGAAGAAAGACCCGACACGGGCCGTGTTTCGGTGCTACCGCACCTGCATCAGGGGTCACACCAATGACAAAGGAGGCTTCAACAGACTAATTTCAAAAGGCTGATGCTTTCCAAAATTTTGTTTGATATGTTCCTCCGAATGAAATGCAGTGCAAAGCTCACACACAGCGTCTATAAGCCACCTTGAGGTGTTCCTGAAGCCGTGATTGCACTGCCAATATATTCCAATGCTTATGAATAATGTGTCCAACTGCAGTTGCACAGGTATTTGTGACCTGGATTGGCCACTGTTGGAACAGGATGCTGGGCTTGATGGACCTTTGGTCTTTCCCAGTATGGCAATACTTATGTAATAAGGAAGAATACATACTGGGGGGGGGGGCTAAGCCTCTCCCTCTGCCGAGTAAAAAAAAGCCATGGTCGATGAGCATGCAAAGCCATTTTATATGCTCTTTTCACTACCCTGACAGGGTATCCCCTCTGAATAAAACAATCAATCATAATGATCGCCTGAGACTTAAACTCGTGCACAGAGGAACACAACCATCTAAGTCTAAGAAACTGACCGACAGGGACCCCTTTTTTTTAAAGAAGTGGTCCTGTCCATCTGCTTCCTATAAATGGTAGTGGTAAACCTATTATCAGGAGATTTCATGATTTTAACATCCAAAACTCTATTTCTGGTTCTTGAATTTTAGTTATAAAGGTAATATGAGGGTCTACCTGGTTCATGTAGCGAATAAAAGCTTGAAGTACATCAATTGAACTGCTCCATATCATAATAACATCATTAATAAAGTGCTTCCCCATCACTATATGATCTCTGTAACAAGAGGGATAAACATAATCATTCTCAATATTAGTCATGTACAAGCAAGTTATAGAAGGTGCTACTATTGCACTCATGGCAACACCCTTAACTTGGACAAAGAACTGTTGTTGAAATTCAAAATAATTATGACAGATAACATACATAAGCAATTGATGCAATATTCTAACTTTGAAATCTGGAATATCCGCCATTTGAAAATAATGGCAGGTTATATCCAGCGGCTGAGCTTGAGGAATATTTGGATGTTCCTGTTGATGGACATATCATTTGAGATGAGGTTTTAAGTCTATTTATAGCCCAATGCTTTGGGCAGTCATCATTGGACTCATTACATAAATAATTTCTATGTGCGTTTGTTCTACATTGATAGTATTGGATTACGCGGTTTGAGTGGTTTGTGTGAAAGGTATGAATAGTATAAGGAAGTTTGTTATGATATCATGCACATGATGTATAATTAATTAAACTATTTTCATAGTATATATGCATGTGGTCTAGAGTATATTTGTTAATAATAGAGAATTCTGGAGCAAGGAAGTAGACTAACCTTGGTTTGGATTAGCATCTTTGTTTTTAGACTTGTCAAAGAATTTGGAATTATCTTGGCTTTTGATTATTGTTTTATTTTGAATTTACAGATACTCAACCCACACATTTGGGTGGGCAGTGATGCGGATATGTAGCCCACACTGTTGGGTGAGTGGCAGCATGATAGCCAGGCAGACTTCTACAGTCTGTACCCTGAAATTAGCAAGGACAAATCAAGCTCAAATATACATATGTAGCATCACATCATGCCTTGCGCTATGAATTTATCTTGTTTAGCAGACTGGATGGACCGTACATGTCACTGTCTGCCATCATCTACTATATTAGTTGCCCTTTTTTTTATTTATTTGCGTTTTCAATATACATTACAAGTCATATGCAACTTGAACAGGTAATACGGATTTATATTAATTAACTAATAACATTACTTTCTAGAAGCATATTGATTAATCCTCTTTAGACCACTAAAACCTGGTGACCCGTGAAGAAAAATGAAACATAAAGAAAATATAAACAAAGTTTAAAGCAATATAGCATAGCAGATCTCTACTCTATCTAACACCACTTAGCTTGTTCTAACCAGCAGCCAATGTCTTCACCTTAATAAATTCACTCAAATGTTCAGACTGAAAAAACACATATTTTATCCCTAAAAACTTTACTACGCATTTACATGGATAGTTTAAGTAAAAGGATGCTCCCAGAGCTATAACATCGGCCTTCATGGCTAAGAAAGCTTTTCTTCTGTCCTGAGTGGTTCTTGTTACATCTGGGAACATCCATACTTTTTTACCTAAGAAAAGTGTTTTTACATTTCTGAAATACAATCTTTTAACATGTTCCAAGTCCTGTTCAAAAACAAAGGAGACTATCAAAGTCCACCTTTCAGTTTCTTCAGTTATAGAAGTATCTAGAATTTCTGTTATATTCAATATGTCCCTTTTCTGTATGGAGTGAGCCTCTGGAGTTGATTGTGAATCATGTAATTTTGTTGGCTGTATATAGTATATCTTATTTATTGGCGGAAACATATCTGGGGTATATTGTAATATTTCCATTAGATATTTCTTAAAGGCATCCAGTGGGCTGACTCCAATAGATCTAGGAAAGTTCAAAAGGCGAAGTGTCAATCTACGATGAAAATTTTCAACGTGTTCTATTTTCCGATGGACAAAAAGTCTGTCTTTTACTGTTGTCACATTAAATTCCTGTATGGTCTTCACCTCTTGTTTTAAATCATTCATCTGAGTCTTAAATTCTTGTTTAGTATTTTCCATTGTATTAGAGAGTAAATCCATTTTACTTACAAGAGATGAAATTTCTTTAGTGGAATTGGCAACTGATACCTCCAAGCGCTGGAGAGCTTCTAAAACATTCTCCAGCGTCGCCGTCCCAGTTCGCTTCGTCAAAGCACTAGGCTGAGGAAGAAAAACATCTTGTTTCTTCCCTCCGTCGGTCATCGCCACCACCAAACCTCGATCCAGGGGTTGCTGCGCTACCGAGTTCGGTCCACTCTGCCCCTGTTGGGGGAGGCACCCTTCGGGCTGAGGCGGCGCTCGGTGGTCCGGGGGAGATAAGGTGGTATCAAGGCCCAAGCCTCCATGAGCTCCATCCCATGAGGCAGCGGGGCTCCCCCCGGATATCGGAGTAGGGGTTTTCGTGACGTATCTGTCCATTGTTTGTTGTCCTGCAGGGGGGTCGAGGTTTCAACCTTCACCAACCCTTTACGCTTGGTATGGGGCATTATCGGTAAGAAAGAAAAACGTTTTAGGAGACAAACATCCAGAGCTTGCACACCACAAAATTTCATGCCGCCATCTTGTCACGTGATCGCCAGTCCATATCTAAGGCTTTTAACCCTATTAGTTGCCCCTTGAAACCAGGTGCCTTTTTATACAATAATCACAAGATAGAGAGAATCTTTTCTCTCATATAGAACTCATGGAGTTCATGCATACGTGAAGCTGCATTTTATTTTAGACTAGACCTTTGAAAGGCTGCATGGTTACAGTAGGTGATATTTTTCCACCTACTATTTCAAGATATTCAAATCAAATTCTGCATTCTTTACTGTACAGGGCAGGGAAATATCCATTTCTAAAATCAGGACATATAGCACATGGCAAAGGTTGCATTTTGTCAGGCGGTTAGATTTCCTAATATTGTATGAACAATTAACTGCACACTGATTGCATTGATGCCACCTGCTGAGACTGAACACATTTTTAGCAGTAGAAAGCAATTTCATGTCATCAGTGTGCAAATGGTCGGTAATGCCAAGTGCATTATCATTAATGAGGTGACTAACTTTTCTGACTAAGCCCATGACTCATATTCTAGCAAAGTGTACCATACAAACTGCTTCCTGACAACTTTTAGTACAGAATAGTAATTTGATCATAATTGTTTGCATATATATATATTCTATATATATATATATATATATTCTATATATATATATATATATTCTATATATCTCCACATATTGCAGGCATTTCTGGTGGGCAGGGTTAGAGTGGAGGTTCACTTGAATGTAAACCTTTGAAATTTCAAGTATGCAAATAAGGTTTCAGGTAAAAAAAAAAAAAGTACCTATTCAAATAGCATGTATAGATTTGAGTGCATTCTTTATCAATATAATTTTCAAAGGGAAAGATTTTTGGCACCTTGACCTTTAGTGGTTCCACTGTGAGATTACTGCTAGGAATAGAGAGGTGCCATTTTAGAGTCGGAAGCCAACACAGCAGGAGCAGCTGGGAATACTGTAATTATTGTCCCTTTACTAGAAGCACAGGAGATCTTCAATAGATGCTTAGGGAATCAGGGGTGAATTGCGAGAAACCTAGCTTGAATGAGGGGGATGAATGGCATGTAACAGCACAAAGAATGAATGAAGGATGAGAGGGAAGGGGGAAGAGCATATTCAAAAAATAATAATGGTGCGGGGGGGGGGGGGGATTCAAACCATATATCCATCCTCATTAGCATTTATGAGGATTAACATGTAGCATGCCCTAATCCCACTTTTGAAAAAAAAAAACCAACACGCCCCCTTGTGATTGGACGCACTGAGGACAAATTGCTTAGATAAAGCAATTATCTGTAAAACAGACTTCAAAAATACTGATTTGGACGTTTTGAGAAGAAGTTTGTCCAAATGGTGTTTTATGACACTTTTGGGATGTTTTTTTTCCTTTTGAAAATGAGCCTCTATGTAACTTTGTAAGTCTAAGTGCTTTGAAAATATGCCTCATATTACAAGGAAATTTGAGAATGAAACTTGACAACTATAGCACTAGCTAAGGGAAGCAAGTCAAGAAATATTTTTAAAGCTTCACTTGAGTAATAGGAGACAAAATTGGAAACACATTAACTTTAGCACTATGAAACACAGTCTGCTTTGGAAATACAGTTTCAGAATTAATTTTCTATCAATTTCAAACATAAAAGAAGCTATTACATTATCCAATTAGTAACTTTCCTCAATCTTTACAAAAGTTCTTTTAGGTTCAAACTATCTAGAGAGCTCAACACATCCATGGGTCCATCCTCTATATCAGAATAAAGGTTGAGAACTACTATCATGACACACCTGACAAATGCCCATGCATGTGTCACACTGCCTACTATATTCCAAGGCTAAATTCAAAAAAGGCTTAATTAATTTTACATCATAAAAGGACGTTTATAAAATAAGTTTGTTTAAAAGTTTGCATAGTGCAATTAAGTGCATGCTTGTATACAGCTTTTTCATACATTGCCTCCACTGCATGCAAATCTATCTCATGAATATTCATTGACTACCACAAACGTGACTGCTGACAATTCTAACAAATAAATCACTTTATTCATATACTACAAGAATTTTTCTTAATTTCTTTTCTGCTTATGTTAATGACTGATGTACTTATAATAACCTATATGTAACTATTTCATCCATTCCTTATTCTCTCACACTTTTTAAACTACAATCTCTTTTTAACAGGTCACCTGGATAAAGACAGCAATAATAAATCTTACACGCTAAATATAGACATAACTGAATAGCTTCTCTCATCCAAGTCTATATACTATCCAATGTCCGCTGTCCGTTGTATCAATTATATCAATTACTAGGCAGTGCTGCTGGAAGTCTGCTGCCCGCGCTTTTAAATAAATCCAATGTTCATCCAGCGGAACTGTAAAGGATCTGCCATGAACCACTATTCCTTCCATCTGTCTTTTCCAAGTGGCTGCACTATATCCAATTCCTCTCCCACTGATGTTGCTGTAGAAGGTGTACGTTGTAACCAGCACCTTTCAGTATAAGGTCTTTCAACCCAACGCTAACATAGCGTTTCTCCCGATGGCTTCCTCAGGGGTTGAGCTATAATAAAAATAAATAAATACAACAGCCAGCTAACCTTTTAGTTTGCCTCTGCTTACTATCACCTCCTAATAAAGAAGCTTCTAAATAATGTACCTTATATCTTTTGACGGCTGCTTGCACAGGATCAACCACTCTGGTGTCCCGGAAAATGGCGTCCTCTTCACTGCTGTCGCTGCACCTGAAAGTAAAAGGGTTAAACACGCGCAAGGAGGGGAGGAACGGAGAGGAGGGCTGTAGATCAGGGAGCTGAGGGCGGAAAGGAACGGAGGGACCATCCGAGAGCTTCCTGGCTGCAGCGATGCACCAGGCAGCCCTGCGTTTGGGGGGCAGCAGCCAGGGGAAGGTCACGGTTGGGCTGGGGAGGCTTAGACTCCCCAAGCCTCTTATATGGGGCGCCTATGACTGTCCTCCCATCCCATCCATGTACATCAATTCTCCTCTGCCCTGTCTTCCCCTTCCCTTCCTCCCTCCCTCCCCTCGATGTCCCGCAATTCTCTCCTCCTGACATCATCTCGCCTCCAGCATTCCCTTCTACCTCATTGTTCCGCCCTCTGATGTCATTACGTTTTGACGCGAGGGCGGGGCAATGAGTGGGAATGGATGTTACGAACCCAGGCATCCAGACGTAGAATGTTGGCGGCACAAATTATTATATAGGATAAGTGCATTCACTCTGCAGCTCCTCAGTACCTCTCCTCTCTCATCTCTCCCTACACTCCTCCCCGGGAACTCCGTTCACTGGGTAAATCTTTATCTGCCACCTTCTTCTCCACCGCTAATTCCAGAATCCGTTCCTTTTATCTTGCTGCACCATATGTCTGGAATAAAATTCCTGAGCCAGTCCGTCAAGCTCCATCTCTGGCCGTCTTCAAATCTAGGCTAAAAGCCCACCTTTTTGATGCTGCTTTTAACTCCTAACCCTTACTCACTTTTATCATCCCCACCTTAGTAATTCCCTTATCTCTTATTTGTCCTGTTTGTCCTAATTAGAATGTAAGCTCTGTCGAGCAGGGACTGTCTGTTCATGTTCAAGTGTACAGCGCTGCATACATCTAGTAGCGCTGTAGAAATGATAAGTAGTAGTAGTAAGTAGTAGTAACTAACAAAGAGGGGCATAATCAAACAGGGCGCCCAAGTTTTCCTGAGGACATCCTCACAGGACATTCCTCAAAGGGGCGGGGAAACCCGTATTATCGAAACAAGATGGGCGTCCATCTTTCTTTTCGATAATACAGTCGGGGATGCCCAAATCTCAACATTTAGGTCGATCTTAGAGATAGTTGTCCTTAGAGATAGTCATCCCCGATTTTCGGCGATAATGGAAACCGAGGATGCCCATCTCAGAAACAACCAAATCCAAGCCATTTGGTCATGGGAGGATCCAGCATTCGTAGTGCACTGGTCCCCATGACATGCCAGGACACCAACCAGCCACCCTAGGGCGCACTGCAGTGGACTTCAGAAATTGCTCCCAGGTGCATAGCTCCCTTACCTTGTGTGCTGAGCCCCCCCAAACCCCACTCCTCACAACTGTGTACCACTACCATAGCCCTTAGGGATGAAGGGGTCACCTAGATGTGGGTACAGTGGGTTTGTGGTGGGTTTTGGAGGGCTCACATTTACCACCACAAGTGTAACAGGAGGGGGGATGGGCCTGTGTCTGCCTGCCTGAAGTGCACTGCAGTACCCACTGAAACTGCTCCAGGGACCTGCATACTGCTGTCATGAAGCTGGGTATGATATTTGAGGCTGGCATAGAGGCTAGAAAAACTATTTAAAAAAATGTTTATAGGGTGGGAGGGGGTTAGTGACCACTGGGGGAGTAAGGGGAGGTCATCCCCGATTCCCTCCGGTGGTCATCTGGTCAATTAGGCCACATTTTTGTGGCTTGGTCGTAAAAAAAAAAAGGACCAAGTAAAGTCGTCCAAGTGTTCGTCAGGGATGCCCTTCTTTTTTCCATTATTGGCCGAGGATGCCCATGTGTTAAGCACGCCCCAGTCCCGCCTTCACTATGCTTCCGACACGCCCCCGTGAACTTTGATCGTCCCCGCGACAGAAAGCAGTTGAGGATGCCCAAAATTGGCTTCTGATTATGTCGATTTGGGCGACCCTGTGAGAAGGACACCCATCTTCCGATTTGTGTCGAAAGATGGACGCCCTTCTCTTTCGAAAATAAGCCTGATTGTAACCAAAACCCTGCATGTAAATACAGATCTCACATTAACTATGATTCATGAGTAATACTTAGAGAAAAAACAAGATTTAAATGATTTCCATAACCGCAAGTAATTTGTTTCAGTCTGAATAGTAATAGGCAAGGCATTCCATATTGGGACCACAATGAGCTTCCCTCCTACCTTTCTGCCCTTATTGCTCCATATGCACCCCCCAGACTACTCAGGACTTTGAATGACCATCATTTACCTCGGTTCGCGCTGCAACACTTACATTTACTTAGCCATTCTGCCTCTTTTTCGTACAGCGCTCTCCATCTGGAATGCTTTATCTACCTCTGTCCATCTTGAATTATCCTACTCAAAATTTTGCACAGCCCTGAAAACCAATCTCTTTAATATCGCTTTTGATGGCCTGTCGATTGGAGGAAATGCGGCACCAAAAATGTATTGAACCAGTTTCCTCCTTCTCTCCCTGTCCATTTCACTCTATTTTCTTTCCTATTATTTGATGGTGTTCCTTTCAATTTTATTTTGGTTTTGTATTGATTGTAAACCATCTTGCTATGCTACGCAGGAAAGGTGGTATATCAGAGTCGTTAGTAAACCATAAATGTCATAATGGGCCTATTTACTAAAACATAGTACGCTTTTGCATTTAACATGCATTCGTGTTTGGAGGAGGTGGTCAGCCATGCCAATAATTCTTGGAATATGCTGCAGTAGATAACTATATGCAAATAATTACATCTTTCATTAACTGTAGTGAGCACTCCCTGCCACTTCCTTACCTCTTTCTCTCCCCTTTCCTTGCTTGTTTTAATTCTGCAGTAATAAATAGGCCCCTATGTATTACCTTTGTTAGTCAAGTGCATTTATATCTTATCAGTCTACAGTTAGAAAGTGATGCATGTGGGTAAGAGGAACCCGAATTATAGCTACGTCTTGCAAGGTTCCGCGTTAGGAGTTACGGATCAAGAAAGGGATCTGGGTGTCGTCGTCAATGATACGCTGAAACCTTCTGCTCAGTGTGCTGCTGCGGCTAGGAAAGCGAATAGAATGTTGGGTGTTATTAAGAAGGGTATGGAGTCCAGGTGTGCGGATGTTATAATGCCGTTGTATCGCTCCATGGTGCGACCGCACCTGGAGTATTGTGTTCAGTACTGGTCTCCGTATCTCAAAAAAGATATAGTAGAATTGGAAAAGGTACAGCGAAGGGCGACGAAAATGATAGTGGGGATGGGACGACTTTCCTATGAAGAGAGGCTGAGAAGGCTAGGGCTTTTCAGCTTGGAGAAGAGACGGCTGAGGGGAGATATGATAGAAGTGTATAAAATAATGAGTGGAATGGATCGGGTGGATGTGAAGCGACTGTTCACGCTATCCAAAAATACTAGGACTAGAGGGCATGAGTTGAAGCTACAGTGTGGTAAATTTAAAACGAATCGGAGAAAATTTTTCTTCACCCAACGTGTAATTAGACTCTGGAATTCATTGCCGGAGAACGTGGTACGGGCGGTTAGCTTGACGGAGTTTAAAAAGGGGTTAGATAGATTCCTAAAGGACAAGTCCATAGACCGCTATTAAATGGACTGGAAAAATTCCTCATTTTTAGGTACAACTTGTCTGGAATGTTTTTACGTTTGGGGAGCGTGCCAGGTGCCCTTGACCTGGATTGGCCACTGTCGGTGACAGGATGCTGGGCTAGATGGACCTTTGGTCTTTCCCAGTATGGCACTACTTATGTACTTATGTACTTATTTATTTATACTGCTGTATTGAATCAACCTGAATTTTCCCTTTAATTTAATTCATACCTTGATAAGGTTTGGGCAATACTATTTCAATGCACTAATCAAATCTATAAATCTTTGGAATATAGACTTTACCAGTAAAGAAATGATGTGATTAATAATAACGACAGTAAGCCTTGAGAATCTTTTCTTACAGATCCCTGTCTCATATCATTCTTTCTCACTAATAGCATAAACAGAAAACAGATCAATATTCGCTGATAGGCATTCCGCTTAGACATTTTATCCTAGTGGTGCTGCATGTTAATACAATTCTTGGAGATGAATCAAATTGAAAATCATTTGCAACCTCCACTGTTCATTATTCTGGAACAATGGTTTTTAAACTCAGTCTTTGGGACATATGCAGTCTGATTTTCAGGATACCCACAATTAATATGCATGACATAGATTTGCGTTGTGTGCAAATTTATCTCATACTTACTCATTGAAGGTATCCTTAAAATCAGACTGAATGGGTGTGTCTGGAATATAGTGATGTCAGTTGGCTTTAAGTATATCCAAGAGGGGTCATCCAGTTCTGACTTGACCTCCTTGTATGAAGGAACTTCTATTTCTGATTTCCCAATTACATTCTCTTAAAAAAAACAAGACTACAAGTCCCTGCATAGGCTGGATCAATGCTGTCACATGAATCTGGGCCAGCTGGCAATCCTATACACACAATGAATATGCATGAGATAGATTCTCATACAATGGAGATAGTGTATGCAAATTTATTCATGCATATTTATTGTGAATATCTTAAAAATACGATTGGCTGGGTGTGTTTCGATAAATGTGGTCTTTTCTCTGTGAGGTACTTATTTACTAAACAACATTCATACATTAACATGTATTGAAGAACTGTTTCAGCATCTAGTGCGTATCAAGATACTATACACCTAATACTGTCTATCACAGGAACTTGAAAATAAAATTAAGGCCAAAAATATTTTAACGAGCTGTGACAAATGCACCTGCATGCAAAGTTGTTTAAAAACATAGAAATGAATAAATACTTGTGGGGGAACATTTTTGAATATAATGTCCAAGTCAGAATTGGGATGTTTAGTTTATTACATCCAAATAAAACCCATCCATCTTAGAGACGATTTCGAACAGGTCAAACTTCTGGGTTTCCCTTTTGAAAATTGCTCTTAGATGGACATTTTTGCACAGATGTCTAAAAACAAGACCAAGAGTCAAAACCAGATGAAATACGCTATGTAAGTGAAGATCCAAAAAGAAGAGGAGTAGGGTAGGACAATAGAAATCCACAAGAATCCAAAAGGCAGTTTCACAATTCAGAACAAGAGGTTTATTGATAAAGCAGCAGAATTGAACAAGCCTGACAGAAAGCCATGTTTCAGCAAAGATCGCCTGCCTCAGGAGTCACACAATCTTATGGAATGCTGTCAAATTATTCAGTGATGTACTATCAGAACTGGCTTTATGTATAATTCCAAATCATTTTGTTTTCCCCGCTTTAAAGCTTTGGCATCATTGGAAAGATAGTTATATTCATCTACTTAGGCAACTCTTTTCTTCAGCCTCATGGCGGATAAGATTTGGAATTGCACATAAAGCCATTTCTGATAGTACAGCATGGCTCCATGTCGGGTCTGTTCAATTGTGATGCTTAATATGTCTTTTGTTTTGAACTGTGAAACTTTCTTTTGGCTTCAAGTCTAAAAAGAAGATCCATTTTTTTAAAACTGGCACATCCAACCAAGCACAAGAAAGTCTGTTTGGAATCATTTGAGACAATTGACCACACAGATGTCCCTGCAGATCAGTGCAGTAGACTTTAAACAATGGCACCCAGGTACATTTCCACCATAATGCATTTATTTTGTATTGTGAGCCCTCCAGGAACAGAATAAAACCTATGGTACCGAACTGTACACCACTACAATCACCTTCCACCCTGTAGGTATCTCATATATTTAAGTACAGTAGGTAATTTGGTGGTTTTGGAGGGCTCATAATTTCCACCACAAATATACTAGGTAGATTGAGATTTGGACCTGGATCCCCTTGTTCACAGTCCACTGCACTGGCCACTGGGTTACTCTTGGGAACTGCTTGCCTATAATACATGCAGCCTGGTATCCCCTTTCAGTTTCACTGAGGGAGGAGAATAGCATCTACTAGGGGATTAAGGAGAAGTGAAGCCTTAATCCCTCCAGTGGTCAGCTGGTCAGTCAGAACACTTTTTTTTTACTGATTGAAACAGGTCTGGATATACATGTCCTTTTTTTGCCTTGGACATTTAGATTTAGATTTATTATTTATAACCTGCCCTTATCCATGGCTGAAGACAATAAAACATTCCAACAATAAAAGGTAAAATTATGTATCATACCTGATAATTTTCTTTCCATTAATCATAGCTGATCAATCCATAGACTGGTGGGTTGTGTCCATCTACCAGCAGGTGGAGATAGAGAGCAATCCTTTTGCCTCCCTATATGTGGTCATGTGCTGCCGGAAACTCCTCAGTATGTCGATATCCAAGCTCCATCCGCAGGACTCAGCACTTAGAGAATTACACCCACAAAGGGACACTCTGCCCAGCTCACCACCGCCGAAACGGGGGAGGGGAATTAACCCAGCTCATCCCCACACAAGTGGGGGAGGGGAATCCGTCCAGCTCATCCCCGCGGAGCGTGGGGAGGGACACCACCCCGCCGATGCGGGGGGATCTGGCTTATCCTGCAACCGCAACCACGGGAGGAGCTGACTGACCCTAACACCGCCGAAGCGGGAGGGGTACAAAGCTGCCCTACAGCCGCACGAAGCGGGAGGGAGCGCCGGCAGAATTTATGTCTCAATCCAGCCCCATAAAACGGAGGGGAGAGGAATGCAGCAGCTCACTGTAACACAAACTCGTCTCAACTCTTGAAGAATCCCATTGAAAAAACTTGAACACGAAGTCCTCCTGAACAGGAACTGAAGACTAAACTTGAATCTGAAATGCAACCAGAATATAAACAGTACAGATCTCTGGGAGGGGCTATGGATTGATCAGCTATGATTAATGGAAAGAAAATTATCAGGTATGATACATAATTTTACCTTCCATATCATCATGCTGATCAATCCATAGACTGGTGGGATGTACCGAAGCAGTACTCACCCAGGGCGGGACATTGAAATCCCTGACCGCAACACTGAAGCTCCAAACCGGGCCTCTGCCCGAGCAGCCACAGTCAAGCGGTAATGCCTGGAGAAGGTATGGGCCGATGCCCAAGTTGCCGCCTTGCAAATCTCTTCCAAGGAGACAGACCCGGCCTCTGCCATCGAGGCCGCCTGAGCTCTAGTGGAGTGAGCCTTCAGCTGGATAGGCGGCACCTTCCCCGCGGCCACATAAGCCGCTGCAATGGCTTCCTTGACCCATCTTGCCACTGTAGGCTTAGCAGCCTGCAGACCCTTACGAGGACCTGCAAACAGGACAAACAGATGATCCGATTTCCGGAAATCATTGGTCACTTCCAAGTATCTGATGATGACTCGTCTCACATCCAGATATTTGAGAGCAGAGTATTCCTCTGGGTAGTCCTCCCTACGAAAGGAAGGGAGACAGAGCTGCTGATTCACATGGAAGAGAGAAACAATCTTGGGCAGGAAGGAAGGCACTGTGTGAATAGTCACTCCTGCCTCAGTGAACTGCAGAAAAGGCTCTCGACATGAGAGTGCCTGGAGCTCGGAAACTCTTCTGGCTGAAGTGATAGCCACCAAAAAGACTGCTTTCAACGTCAGGTCTTTCAGAGATGCCCTCGACAAGGGTTCAAAAGGTGGCTTCTGCAAGGCTCTTAGCACCAGGTTGAGATTCCACGCCGACACCACTGAGTGCAGAGGAGGGCGCAGGTGATTAACTCCCTTGAGAAAACGTACCACATCTGGCTGCGAAGCCAGGGAAGCACCCTTCAGGCGGCCCCTGAAGCAAGCCAGAGCCGCTACCTGGACTTTAAGGGAACTGAGCGACAGGCCTTTCTCCAGACCTTCTTGCAGGAACGCCAGCACTGAAGAAATTGGAGCAGTGAAGAGAGCCTGCTTCACACCACGCTGCAAAGGTACGCCAAACCCTGGCGTAAGCAGTAGAAGTAGAGCGCTTCCTCGCTCTCAGCATAGTGGCGATGACTTTGTCTGAGAAACCCTTCTTCCTCAGATGCTGCCGCTCAATAGCCAGGCCGTAAGACCAAAGGGGGAGGGATCCTCCATCACCACGGGACCCTGATGCAACAGGCCCTGCTCCACTGGCAGCCGCAGAGGGTCGTCCACTGAGAGCCTGATCAAGTCCGCATACCAGGGACGTCTGGGCCAGTCCGGACCCACCAGGATTATCCGGCCCGGATGCTTTGCCACCCGGTCTAGTACCCTGCCCAACATGGGCCAGGGCGGGAACACATAGAGAAGCTCTTGTGTCGGCCACTGTTGGAGAAGAGCATCTACTCCCAGAGATCGAGGGTCCTCTGCTGAAAAAGCGCGGCTCTTGGCAATTGGCCGATGACACCATCAGATCTAGGCTCGGCTGGCCCCAGCGCTTCGTGATGTCCAAGAACGCCTGAGCCGATAACTGCCACTCTCTGGGATCCAAGGTATGGCGACTGAGAAAGTCCGCCTTGACATTCATGACTCCGGCAATGTGGGCCGCTGACAGCTGTTCCAGGTTCGCTTCCGCCCACTGGCATAGATTCATGGCTTCCTTGGCTAGAGGGGCACTCTTGGTACCTCCCTGGTGGTTGACATAGGCCACAGCCGTGGCATTGTCCGACAGGACCCGTACTGGCTTCAACGCCAGTACCGGGAGGAACTCCAAAAGCGCCAACCGAATGGCTCTGAGTTCCAGGAGGTTGATAGACCACTTTGCCTCTACAGGAGACCAGAGCCCCTGTGCTGTCCTTCCCAAGCAGTGGGCTCCCCAGCCCGTCAAAGAGGCGTCCGTCGTGACGACAATCCACTCCGGGGTCACAAGAGGCATCCCTGCAGACAACTTGTCTGTCTTCAGCCACCAGCTCAGCGCCTTGCGCACTGCTGGGTCCAAGGGAAGGCGCACAGCATAATCCTCTGACACCGGAGTCCAGCGCTGCAGCAGAGAGTGTTGTAGTGGTCTCATATGAGCCCTGGCCCAGGGCACTACTTCCATCGTGGCCGTCATAGAGCCCAACAGCTGCACATAGTCCCAAGCCCGAAGCGGAGAGGCTAATAGGAACTGGTTCACCTGAGCCTGAAGTTTGACAATCCGATTGTCCGGCAGGAACACTCTGCCCACTTGGGTGTCGAATCGAACTCCCAGATACTCCAGGGACTGAGTCGGGCGCAGCTGGCTTTTCTCCCAGTTGATGATCCACCCCAGGGAGCTCAAAAGAGCAATCACCCAGTCCACAGCTTTGCCGCACTCTGCAAAAGAGGGGGCTCGGATCAACCAGTCGTCCAGATAAGGATGGACTTGTACTCCTTCCTTTCGCAGGAAGGCTGCGATGACCACCATTACTTTGGAGAAGGTCCGCGGAGCAGTAGCCAACCCGAACGGGAGGGCTCTGAACTGGAAGTGTCGGCCCAGGACTGCAAAACGCAGAAAGCGTTGATGAGGAGGCCAAATGGGAATATGCAAATACGCTTCCTTGATGTCCAAGGATGCCAGGAACTCCCCTGCCTTCACTGCCGCTATAACAGAGCGGAGAGTCTCCATGCGAAAGTGCCGAACTTTCAAGGCCCGATTGACCCCTTTGAGGTCGAGGATAGGCCGTACAGAACCTCCTTTCTTTGGTACCACAAAGTAAATGGAGTAACGTCCCTTGCCAAGCTGATTTTCTGGCACCGGAACAACCGCACCCAGGCGGATCAGATTGTCCAAGGTCTGCTGCACTGCCACAGCTTTGACCGGAGACTTGCAGGGAGAGAGTACAAACCCGTCTCTTAAGGGTCGGCAGAACTCTAGCTTGTAGCCATCTCTGATGACTTCCAGCACCCAAGCGTCTGAAGTTACCCTGGTCCACTCGCCCAGAAACGAGGACAGGCGTCCTCCAA
Source organism: Microcaecilia unicolor (assembly GCF_901765095.1). Lineage (NCBI taxonomy): Eukaryota > Metazoa > Chordata > Amphibia > Gymnophiona > Siphonopidae > Microcaecilia > Microcaecilia unicolor. The sequence goes on from NC_044031.1 coordinate 224,730,493, forward strand.
TCTGCACTGGGCCATGGACCAGGACCCTGTCATTGGGTATGAGACCCTGGGGGAGGACCGGAGGGCGCACCTCCGGGACGGCGGTCTCTGCGAAAGGAATGCTGCTTGGGGGAGAAATTCCTTTTAAAGGAAGAGGGGGCAGAGGAGCCCGACTTGCCCGGGCGGTACCGACGGGCTTCCTGAAACCGTCCTCTGGAGATACCGGGGCGAGCACTGGCCCGAGCCCTGACCTCTGGTAACCTCTTGCCCTTAGACGTGCCGAGATTGGTCACAATCTTGTCCAGCTCGACCCCAAAGAGCAGCTTGCCTTTAAAAGGCAACTTAGCCAGGCGGGACTTAGAGGCGTGGTCCGCAGACCAATGTTTCAGCCAAAGCCACCGCCGCGCAGAGACTGTCTGAGCCATACCTTTAGCCGAGGCTCTCAAGACATCATACAGTAAGTCTGCCAAATAAGCCAAGCCCGATTCCAGGGCCGGCCAATCAGCCCTCAAGGAAGGATCCGAGGGGGAAGCCCGCTGCACAATCGTGAGGCACGCCCTGGCCACATAGGAGCCGCAAACTGAGGCCTACAAACTTAAAGCAGCCGCCTCGAAGGACGACCTTAAGGCCGCCTCCAATCTTCTGTCTTGGGCGTCCTTTAGGGCCGTGCCACCTTCCACCGGCAACGCCGTTTTCTTAGTCACCGCAGTGATTAAAGAATCCACGGTAGGCCAAAGAAAGGCCTCACGTTCACTTTCAGGCAAAGGATAGAGGCGGGACATAGCCCTAGCCACTTTGAGGCTCGCTTCCGGGACATCCCATTGAGCCGAAATTAAGGTGTACATGGCATCATGCACGTGGAAGGTTCTAGGCGGGCGCTTCGTCCCCAGCATAATGGCGGAGCCAACAGGGGCTGAGGGAGAGACGTCCTCTGGAGAGGAAATCTTCAAAATGCTCATGGCCTGCACTAACAGGTTGGGCAAATCCTCTGAGCGAAAGATCCGCGCTGCAGAGGGGTCATCCGCTCCATCCGAGCGGGAATCCGTCTCCTCCAAGGAATCCCCAAAGGACCGTTGGGAGAACTCAGATACGCTGCCCTCATCTACATCAGAGGAAACAGAGTCCTCTAAGGCCTGGGAATCCACCCGAGGGCGTTTACTTCCGGGGGCCTCAACCCCTTTATCGGACAAGGGAGAAGGGGCAGCGTTTTGCATAAGGAAGGCCTGATGCAGCAGCAAAATAAACTCGGGGGAGAAACCCCCCAGACTATGCACTTTAGCAGCCTGGGCCACAGCCCTAGACGCACCCTCAACCGGCGCTCGCAAGAGCGGGGGAGAAACATGCTGCGCATCCAAGATGGCGTCCGGCGCGACACTCCGCGAAGGAGCCGCGCGGGAAGAACGGCGCTTAACTTTAGCCGCTTTTTTGCCTTCGCCCAAATCAAGGGCGGCCATGGCATTAACGTCTCCCAGCTCAAGGGCGGCCCAAGAAGAAGCCGTCCAAGCAGCTTGGCCGGCCAAGATGGCGGAGGCGAGCAGCGGGGGATGGGCGTTTATGGCGGGAAAAACCGCCGCACCGGAGGAAAACCCGGGACACTGACCGGCCTCTGAACTGACACCCAACAAGGGCGAATCAGACTTCAAGACCCCCGCATCCCCGCTAGAAGCGCACACGCGGTCCGGGGAGCGATTCTTCGCGCCCTCGCCCTCCGACGCCATAGGCCACGTGGAGATTGATCGGGGAACCCCCTGCCCGCTATAAAAAGGTAAAAATTACCTGCTTCTCGCTCCGAGCTGTAACGACCTGGTGTCCCAGTGAGTAGCTGCAATAAACGTTTAAATAAACGTCGAAATAAACGCCTTTAAGGACGTCAAAATTTTTTTTTTTTTTTTTTTTAACGGAGCCAGCGGGAGGGGGGAGAAAAGGAGGGACCTGGCGCCACCAGGTTTGCACTTGCTCAAGAAGAGCCCTCAACCCCAGGTACTCAACAAAACCTAAAAATTAGGCTTGGAGACCTAGCCAGAGCTGCTGCTGTGTGTGACCACCACCTGCTGAGATAGAGAACATACTGAGGAGTTTCCGGCAGCACATGACCACATATAGGGAGGCAAAAGGATTGCTCTCTATCTCCACCTGCTGGTAGATGGACACAACCCACCAGTCTATGGATTGATCAGCATGATGATATGGAACATTCCATTATCACTCTTTGAAGACTAAAGTTTGGGCCCTAGTTCCACCCAAAACACCCTTACTATTTGGATGAACTGCAGTGAAAAATGTCCTAATTGTATATTTTGAAAATCATGATTTAGATGTTTTGGGCCATTTTGAGATGTTTACGTGCTTTGAAAATGAGCACCATAATTTTAATCCTCTATGATTTGCCATAACCAAAAAAGTTGACTGTGTCTTTTTTATTAAAATGTATATAGTGGAGATAGTTATAGGAGATATTAGATGGAGATTTTGGGATAATTGTATAAGGAACCACCAAGTTTTGGGCAGCAAAAATGCACATGAATGCTGGTAATCTAATTATTTATATGCACATGTGAACACGTGCACATAAATAAGCAGTTTCCATCTAAGCAGTACTCTGTAAGTAGATGCCTAGGTGTGGTTGTGCCTACTTTACTGATAGGCATTCACACGAGCAGAATTTGAGCGGAGTAACACGAGACTGCTGTTAAAGGTCGTAGCAGCCATGTTCTGCAAGGAGCCACAACAGGCAGGTGGGCATTGTTTCTGCCCATAGGACTGCATTACACCACCAAGGATATAAAAGGAAGGCCTGGGAGGGTTTACAGGGGTGGAAGGTTGTGATATGCTTTGAGGGGGAGGGATGAGGGGATTGTGATGTGCTTTGGGGACAGTGGGGGTGGTCATGATCTGCTTTGGGGGCTAGGAGGAAGAGAGGAAGGATGGCACACTTAAACCGGGACCCAGCAGTTATGCGGGTGCTGGCACTGAATATTCCTTACAAGCTGTCAGTGTTAAGAGAAATGCTGAATGCCACCAGCTGAATATTGGCCCCGATGCCTTGTTTCTATATTGGAAAGATACAAAAAAACATATGAGGAAAGTATGTCACCCTTCTTTCCCCTTATCCCATTTACTTTACCCCCTTCCTACTCCCCCCTCAACAATTCCACTCTGCCTCAGTTATCACCCTGCGTTCTTCCCTGTAGTTCCTTACATTTCCCCTTTCCCTTCCATAACTTTTGTTCTCCTTCTCCATTTTTTCCCTCTCTGTCATCACAAGAGAAAGCAGTTTCTTCTGCTTTCTCAGCCTTGGGATACCTGCCAATGTCACATTTAAGGTATCCTTTCTTGTCCTCATTCTTATTGTAAGTACTACTCATCCTGTCCAAAACCTGCTAGGCAGTGTACAACAGCTGCAGACTTCTTTGGGCCTGTGGAATTCACCACTGGGTGACAGTGTCTGCAAGATCCTAAATCACTGCCCATGACTCTGATGCAGCACAACTGCTAGAGGAATGTGAGTCATCACTCCTCCCTCTTGTCTCTATTCTTATTATTTTCTGCAATAAGCTGAGACTATGAAATAAACTATTATCTTCACCATAGAGAGCTTTCTCTGCAAATATTTGTCAGTTCTGCCAGCACATAAAATTGGAACAAATATTTTTTTGGACTACATGGGTTCGTTTTGCACATAAAACGATAAGAATGAACCTAGGGTAAGATAGTTAAGTATGATCTCTCAATGTCTCAAATTTTCTGCTAGGGATCTTTTAATACTTGCATTGGGCTAAGAAGAGCATCAGTCTGCAGGTCACAAGGTACAATATGTAAAGGCAATATGTCAAGATACAGCCTAAAATTCCTGTAAATCAACTCAAAGGTGATAACACAATTGAGGCTAATATTAAATGGTGTGATGAACTGGAAATTATGATACATCAAGCCTCGATTAAAAAAAAGGCATTCTTTAGTTAAGGATAGTTCTGTCTTGCCTGATAAGATTGAGGGGGAAATTTTTTAAAGGAGTTTCTACACATAAAGCCAGTTTACATGTAGGAAAGGCCATTTATAAAATTATATGACCGTTTACGTGAGTATATGTGCACTGCCAAGAAGGGTTATACTTTTAGCGGATCAGGAGGGAGTTGGGTTATGCACATGTATTGTATACCTTGAGGGATATTTTCGATACTACGTTTAAATCTGACTTTGGATGTTTTGCTAAAAACGTCCAAACTTCAAGTGGCGAATATAGCAATTTTCAAAACAGAAAAATGTATATTTTTTTAATGGCCATTTTCTAGATGTCATTGTACTCAGTGGGGTAAATTCTATAAGTAGCACCTAAAAATCAGCCCTGAAAATTTAACATGCTTAGAGCAAATCTATAGGGAATATGTGTCTTATATAGTGTAACCCTAGGGATTAAAATTAATACATATATATATATATTTTTTTTTTTTTACCTGGAGGGTTTGGGAGGGTCCCCGGAGAAAGGAGAGGTAGAGCTGGGTGCTCGGGGGAGGCTGTCGGCTGATTGCAGCCATCCAGATGGTGCCCGGGCTTTCAGGAGTTCTTCGGGTCATTTTAGGCCAGTTTGAGGGGGGCTGCGGTCGGAGGGAGGCACGGCGCTGCCGTTTTCACGGCCCGGGGATGGGTTGGCACATCCCCGGGTGTGGGAAGGAGGACCAGGCTCACCGGGCATTCAAGCCCTGTTTTGGGGCCAAAGGCAGCTGGTAGCGGGAGCCGGGACTCAAGGTGCTCCGGGAGGAAGCACCATGAGAGGCAGCGCTGCAGGAGGCAGTGGCGCGGTTTACGGGCCCGAGGATGGTTGGACGCGTCCTCAGGTGAAGTAAGGTGGATTGAGATGTGCCAGACTCTAAGGGTAGGAAGGCGCTGTTGTTTGGTGTCCTACCGCGATCGCAAGAAGTGGAGGGAAGGCAGGCTCCGGGCCAGAGGGAAACCGGCGTGTGGTCTGCTCAGGCAGGAAGTAACGGGGAGGGCGTCACGTGTGTGTGCGCGCACGTGTGTGATGTGTGCACGGACCAACCTCTAAGCTGAGAGCTCCAGTAGGCTTCAACGAGACCTGGGGCTCGATTTTTATTAGGCCCAGCCGGAGTTCCAGGGATTTTTGGCTTTTTGGACTGGTTTTTATTTTGGCTCCGTTTTTGAAATAAGACCCCCAGGACCAGCATAGCTGGTGGTCATGGTGACAGGGGATCTTCAGGGAACAGGTAAGGGGGCAAGTGGCCAAAAAAAAAAACTTTAGTGTTTGTGGGTTTGGGGAATTTTGGCTCTGGTAAGGAAAGGGTTAAGGCGATTTGAATTATTTTTGTAGTTTCGGGTTCGGGGAATTTTATTGTTATTTTCTGGGTGGTTAAAAATTGAAAATTTACATTTTAAGTAGTAGTTTTAGTGAGAGGATAAAAAGCGGGTCTAAATTGGGGTTTAAAATTATAAATTCGACGCTGGGGGTGTAGAAAGGATTGATTTAATTTTGAAGTAGGAATTAATTTAATTTGGGACATTTAATTTTTTTTTTGAGAAAATGGTGGGGGGGGGGACATTAAATGTAATTATTTTTGAAAAGTAAAAACATGGTTCAGGGGGGAATGAAGGGCTGAATTATAGTTGTAAAATTGGTACAGTTTGGGGTAACTTAGGACTTTATTTTTAAGGAAATGTCACTTTTACATTGATTTCTATGGGGAAAATAAAAAGAAAATGGAGACTGAACAGTGTCAGTTGGAATTCCAATGGTCAGGTTAAAAAAATGGAATTCTAGGGGACATTTCTATTGGTCAGAGGAGTGCTGGTGCTCAAGCCAGAACTCCGTCGGCTTGGCAACGCTGAAGCTGATGGTTGGCAGTAGGAGCTGAAGCAGAAGAAGGAGAGGCTGTGTGCTGCAGTGTGTCTGTGATTGACTGACAACTGTAGTAGAATTTAAGTCATTAATAGACAGTGTAAGGAATTTGGAGAGAGGGAGAGGTGTTGAGGTGAGAGTGTGAATCCACTTTCCTGATTGTTTGAGGTTATTCCCTCCTTGGGATTGGGAACTAGGAACATTAAGTCCTGTCTGTCCGAGAGGTAACAGGGAAATAAATAATAGGAGGGGTTGGTTATGAGTTAGTGGGGTATTAACTGTATAGGACCAAAATCCTGATTCAGGTGTAATTAAAGGATAAACCTGAGCTAAAGTGTTTGTGTATGGGAGAAAGATTGGGGAATAAAATGTTATGTGAGCAAGAGTGTAGAGGAAGAGTGCTGCAGCAGAAATAGTGTGAGTGTGCTTCAAGGCTGCTCCTGTTAGAACAGGGTAATTAAGTGAGGTTAGGATTGAAAAGATAGGGTACTTTTATTTAAATTTGATTTTGATTAGCAAGAGGCCACAGTTTTGATCGAATAAATTTAATATCACCCACAGAGAAGTATCACCTAAGAATAGGGAGAGAGGATTTTGCCTCCTATTTATTTTATTAAGGAAGGTGAAGGCAGAAGAAAAGAATCCTGAAGAGCTGGTGTTTGGAGAAGTTCTGGGCCCCCACGCAAGAAAGGCCTCTACTCACATCAATGAACAGACTGAGTTAAAGAGTGTTCCACAGCTAAGTGACATTTGCATTATTATTAAAAAGAGAGAAAAAGAAAAATACTTACCTGATGATCTATCTGAACAATACATTCCGGACGCCTGAAGAGGAATGTTCTGCAAAACAAAATTGGTTGCCAAAGAATCACATCACAGAAAGTAAAGGTTCACAAATTTAAAAGGCTGTAAAAGGGAAAAAAATACGTATCTGATGTCTGGTGCGTAGCTCAGTTGGTAAAGTTATCCTGTGGAAGGGAAGCAAATGAAAATGGTCACATTTGTTAATTCCATATAGTTACATAGAGACCAACCGAATTGGGGAAAAGGAAACATAGTTATTCAAGTGCAGTTAAGTTGTCAGTGAATAAGTGTTACACATGTGAGCATAGAGAACAAGCAGAAACTGAAAAAGGTAGTACTACCGTTAAATGTGTATTTCTATGAACTATTAAATTGTTGGGTTTTTTAATTGCCTTAAATAAAATAAGAAAACTTGAAATTAGTTCTCTCTTTAGTTTTTTTGTATCCTCTCTCCCCTACTGGGTAATGTGTTCACGGTCCCCGGTCTAGACTACTGCTATCCACTGAACCACAACACATTGGTATGTCAGCTTAACCCAGGAGTGGGGGAGGGGCTTACAAATTGGCGTAGTCGGCAGGATTGGGCCACACTTTATTAAAATAAAGTGAGATTGGGGACACATATACAATTGTGAGGGGATATGTACCTTGTGTACCTAAGAGTTTAACACTATTTAATGTAAAGATAATTGTTCATTACTGTTTGAAAAGCTTACTAAAAAAATTGATTTTAGGAGGGTTAACTTCTGAGTGGGGAGTAGAATTTTGTTTTGTTGTTAAGTCTCACACACCAGGTGACAAGGAAGAGAATGGAGGAGTTACAAAGACAAATTAATGAATTGAGAAATTCAATGGAAGGTTGGGAACGGAGTGGGCCTAGTCAACAGCCAACTACAGTTGTAATCCAAAAAGAGAAATACATTCCTGACTTTTATGGATTCCCGCAGCGTGTTGGAGATTTGACCATAGAAGAATGGGTAGAAACAGCAAGATCAGCTCTTAAAATTCTGCGAGTACCAGTAGATCAGTTGGAAATTTTAAAAGACCATATAAAAGGCCAAGCGAAATACACCATGAGTATATGGCTCGAGAACGGGGACAAACCATTGAAGCGGTATTCGAACTGTTGATGCAAGTGTATGGAGACAAAGTCCCCTTGAGATTAAGAGTAAAGGAATTTTACGACCGGCGACAACGAGATTGGGAAACCATCAAAGCTTTCGCTTACCAACTACAAGAAAAGCTGGAAGCTATTCGGACCAGAGACAGCACCAGAGTGGGATGTCCAGAAAGTGTGTTGAAGGAGCAGTTCCTATTGGGTTTGAAGGATGACACATTGAGGAGAGAGATGACCCGTCGCTGGGAGGAGAATCCCAAAATCTGTTTCACGGATTTGATGCAGGCTGCCATCAGATGGTCAGAGGAGGAGCGCATGCCTGAAGCAGGGTCCTCAGGTGTAAGGATCTTACAGCGGGGCCGTAGTGAGGCACCTGAACATTCTATGTCAGCGGAGACAGCGGTGTTAGTGTCGGCATTGTCTGAGATCATTAAATTACTTGGACAAATGGGAAAGAAACAGGATGAGTTATTGGAAAGACAAAGAAAAGAGACATTATGCCGTTCAGAGGACATGAGAAGAGAAAGAACAGTATTATCTAGGAATTCAAATCAGAGAACACCTTTGCGAAATGATAGGGGTCTGCTGATATGTTACAGGTGTCAGGAGCCTGGACATATAGCTAGGTTCTGTCAGAGTGAGAGGAGAATGACCTCTGAACTACAACGCATGGAGAATTAGGAAAGATAGTCAACAGCAACCTAGTACAAGCGGTATGGAGTTTGAAAAGAAAGGAAAAGCGCTCGGAAAGTCTGTAATAAATGATGGCGAAATTCAGAAGACTGTAGTAAGGATGCAGACTGTACAAGGGGAAAACTCTAAATCTGATTGGGAGGCACTTAAAGAAAGAGCAATTGGAAATAGTCCAGTACTAACAGTAATCTTTGGCAGAGTTCAAACCAAATGTATTGTGGATACAGGGTCGGTTGTCACCACGATTGTGGCGAGTCATTTTTACAAGTACTTCAATGATATAGATCAGTTGCAAGATGCAAGTTGGATCACCTTAACAGCAGCAAACGGTACCGATTTGCCCGTCTTGGGGTGCATTGAAGCAAATGTGGCGTGCTTGGGACAGCCAGTGCCTGCATGCTGTATCTTCATCGTTCAAAACAATTTGAAATCGAATAAGTTGGAGGACAATTGTATACCTGGAATATTGGGTATGAATGTGCTTCAGTCTTTAGAGGGGCTATTCAAAGATTTATCCCATTTGTCTCCAGATTCTAAACATACGGGAGTCACACGAATCTGGCACGAGATACAACAACGGAAAAACATTTGAGGAACATGACTCAACAAAAAGATTGGGTTTCATTAAAACAGTAGGAAATCAGAAGCATGTCATTCCACCTCTCTCAGAAAAGATTCTAATAGGGAAATGTCATAGTGTAAGAGGAATGACAGCTTGAACTATGTTAGTGATGGCAACCGCTACCCTAAATTTACCAGGCAAGCTGATGGTAGCAAATGCTTTGGTGAGGCCAAAGAAGGGAAATATCCCTATCAGGGTTTTGAACTATGGAGCAACTGAGACGCTGTTGCATCCAAGAGTAAGAGTGGCGGAAATTTTTAAAGCTGATCCAGTGTTAACACCCACAGATCTCCAGTTGGAAGTTAAAGGTCAGAATTGTGAGGTGAGGAGAATCGGTTCCTATAAAGAAGAAGTTAAAGGCCAAGTTTTGCCGGAGCACTTGACTAAAGTTAAGATTGACTGGAGTCTACTGAATTGTGAACAAGTCAACAAATTAAAACAATTGTTATGTCAATATCAAAATGTATTCTCACTAAATGAACAAGATATTGGGTTTTCTTCCATCATTACTCATGAAGTAAAAACGGGAAGTCTTCCTCCAATTAAACAACCGTATCGTAGGGTGTCACCACACATATTTGAAGAATTTAAGAAACACGTGCATGAGTTAGTAAATCAAGGTACGTTAAGAAAAAGCAAGAGTCCATGGGCTTCACCCGCAGAAGTGATGAGGAAGAAGGGTGGTTCACTTCGATTCTGCTGTGATTATTGGCATTTAAATTCTATCACAATAAAAGATGCCTATCCACTCCCTCGCATTGATGAGTCCCTAGATGCTCCGGGTGGTGTGCATTGGTTTTCATCATTGGATCTGACATCTGGATATTTCCAATTATGGATGGCTCCTCAAGATATGGAAAAAACTGCTGTCACCACCCCATTTGGCCTCTTTGAGTGGACACACATGCCTTTTGGCCTCTGTAATGCTCCTGCAAGCTTCCAATGATTGATGGAAAGTATGTTGGGTGTTTAAGTGTTTAACACTTTACTACTTTATTTAGATGATGTATTAATCTATGCTAAGAACTTTGAACAGCATCTAGAGAGACTGGGGCAAGTGTTTCAACGTTTACAAGAACGTGGATTAAAACTGGAACCGTCCAAGTGTAAACTGTTGTGTTCAAGAGTACGTTTTGTAGGTTATATAGTCTCAGTAAAAGGTGTGTCAGTGGACCCAGACAAGACGGAAGCGCTTCAGCGCTGACAACACCTACTGATGCAAAAGAAGTGTGAAGCTTTATAGGTTTTGCTACTTTTTATAGGAGATTTATACCAAACTTCCCTGCGATAGCCGCTCCTTTGCACAAATTGATGGGGAAACCAAAGAAGAATAGGAAGGAGATTATGTTCAATTGGACTAGAGAGTGTCAGGAGGGTTTCGAAACTCTCAAGTCTAAATTGATGTCAGCGCCTGTTCTGACTTTCCCAAGATTCAAACTTCCTTTCATTTTAACAACTGATGCAAGTTTCAAGGGGCTGGGAGCTGTTCTAAGTCAGATACAGGATGGGGAGGAGAAAATTATAGCATATGCTATTCGTGGATTAAGACATGCTGAGCACAGTGACAACAAGTACAGTGCATTTCAATTGGAACTGCTGGCTTTAAAGTGGCCAGCAACTGACAAATTTCACGAATATTTACTTTATAAGAAGTTTACAGTAAGAACGGATCACAATCTGTTGAAATATTTGGAGACAGCCAATATACCGGCGACAGAACAACGTTGGTTAATTGGCTGAACTTGACTTCAATGTGGTGTATAAAGCTGGAAAGTTTAATCGTGCAGCAGATGCCCTGTCAAGATTACCTGTGGAGGAAAGTGAAAGTGAAGCAGATTCGTGTGATGAAAAACACTTTCTTGTTCTGTCCAGTACAGAAGTATCCACTAGTTTAAAGACTGTATTAAGCAAACGTAAAGCTAATAGTAGGGTTCACACCACGTGCTCATTTCTGAACTTGACAGATTTAAACTCAGATGTGGAGCTAGCAGATTCACAGCGAGGAGACCAAAGTTTAGAACCAATAATAACAGCTTTAGAGACAACACAGATTACGAACTGTGGAAACACAGACAAAGGCTGGTGTTGAAAAATGGAGTTCTCTGTCACCTAATAGAGGATTGTAGGATGGCAGTGAAATCATTCAAATCGTGGTACCAATATCGAAGAGGAATACAATTCTAGAGTTATATCACAACAGGAGAGTCCATTTTGCAACTGAAATTACCTGTAAGCAGATTAGGAAAAAGTATTTTTGGACAAATTTATGGAAGGATGCTAACAATTGGATTCAAAATTGTAAAACCTGTTCCTGTGCAAGAGAATCTGTACCTACAGAGAGGGCCCCAATGCAACCTTTCATTGTCACAAAGCCCCAGGAAGTGATAGCTTTAAATTATACAGTGCTGGAAAAAGATGTGCGGGGATATGAAAATGTGCTCGTTATAACAGGCATGTTTACACGTTTCACAATCGCTGTACCTACAAGAAATCAGACAGCGAGAACCACGGCCAGAGTACTCGTAGAGAATTGAATAATGGTGTATGGATATCCTACACGGATTCACTCTGATCAAGGAAGAACATTTGAATCAGCGATTATCAAAGAGCTTTGTCGGTGGTATCATATTGAGAAATCCAGACCACTCCATACTATCCTCAAGGGAATAGCCGTTGTGAACGATTTAATCGTACAATGCATCACCTGCTAAAGACAATGGTTATGGAGAAGAAAAGAAGATGGTCAGAATATCTCTTAGAAGTCTGTCAAATTTATAATAGCACGTTGCATGGATCGACAGGATATACACCTGCTCACTTGTTTCTGGGCCGAGGGACATTACTTCCATATAAGGAGTGAGTTATTGAAAAAGATCAACCTGAGTTTTCGACTGATGAATGGCTATATGAACATGAACGAAGATTACTTGAGATTCGAGATTTGGCCAGATAATCTTCTGAGGAGATTCTGCAGCCTGGTGTGTGGGTTTTAATAAAAAAACAGAATTTCATGGGACGACATAAATTACAAAATGTTTGGGAGGAAGAACCTTATAAGGTGGTGGAGAGGTTGGGTTTCGGGGACAATGTGTATAAAATTCGGACACGGAATGGTGAAGAAAAAGTTCTGCATAGGACTCAATTGAAAAAGATTGAGTGGGAAGTTCCTGAAATTGATTTGCCTGCTGGAGAAATTACAACAGAAGGCTAAATGCGCTACGATTGGCTGAGAGAGACCCCTGTCTGTGATTGGCTGAGAGAGACCTGAAGGGGCATAATCAAAAGGGAGGGACATCCAAGTAAGTGGAGCTGAGGCCAAGTGGTTAGAGTACCAGTCTTGTAATCCAGAGGTGGCCAGTTCAAATCCCACTGGTACTGCTAAAAAAGCATTTAGGACGTCCCTGAGGAGCACTTGGATTTTTGTTTTTAATTTTTTTTGGGTGGGAGGGGATTGGTGACTACTGGGGGAGTAAGGGGAGGTCATCCCCGATACCCTCAGATGGTCATTTGGTCAGTTGGGGCTTTTTGAGGTTTGGTTGTGAAAAAAAAGGGACCAAGTAAAGCCGGCAAAATGCTCGTCAAGCCTGGCTTTTTTTTTCCATTATCGGGTGAAGCCGGCCATCTCGTGAGCACGCCCCCGTCCCGCCTTGACTACCCTACCGACACGCCCTCTTGAAATTTTGCCGGCTCCGCAACGGAAAGCAGTTGAAGCCGGCCAAAATCGGTTTTCGATTATACCGATTTGGCCTGTTTCAGGAGATCGCCGGCCATCTTCTGATTTGTGTCGGAAGATGGCCGGCGATCAATTTCGAAAATCAGCTGCATAGTTATTCAAGTGCAGTTAAGTTGTCAGTGAATAAGTGTTACAGATGTGAGTATAGAGAACAAGCAGAAACTGAAAAAGTTAGTACAACCGTTAAATGTGTATTTCTATGAATTATTAAATTGTTGGGTTTTTTAATTGCCTTAAATAAAATAAGAAAAGAAAACTTGAAATTGGTTCTCTTTTTAGTTTTTTTGTATCCTCTCTCCCCTACTGGGTAATCTGTTTGTGGTACCTGGTCTAGACTACTGCTATCCACTGAACCACAACACATTGGTATGTCAGCTTAACCCAGGAGTGGGGGAGGGGCTTACAATAGAATCGGGGCTTAGGGCTAAACTATGCCTAACTGTAGGCACCTGCAATTAGACCTCCTATAAACAGCTTAAATGCCAGCGCCTAACTTAGGTGCACTTTGGCATGGTTCTATATCAACATACATAAATTTTGGGAACGCCCCCAGAAACGCCCCTATCCATGCCCCCAAATAGTTACATGCATTAAGATTTAGGCGCACTCTGTTTATATATGTAGAATCTAATTATTGCCAATTTTTGCTGATAATTAGTTATCACCCAATTATCAGCCTTGACTGGCTCATTACTCAATTAAGTTACACACATAAATTGGGCACGTGCCCAATTTAATGTGCCTCACTCAGCACTATATATACAATCTGGGTCAGTGTAAGTCTATCATTAGAAAAAAAATCCATCCAAATGAAAACCACACAAAATGAAGCCACTGGGATGTAGGAAGAGCCAGAATTCTTAGTAGACTGGTCACACAGACATCCTAACAGAGCAGTGGGGCATCCTAGGGGCCACTATAGTTGTCTTTATATAAAAGGTCCTAGGTACACACCTCATCTTTACCCCTTTATTGTTGTTTGGTAAGTCCATTCAACTGTACACCACTTCAATAGCCCTTATGCCTGCAAGTGTCACCTATATGTAGGTACAGTAGGTTTTTGGTGTTTTGGAGGGCTCACACTTTCCACCACAAATGTAACAGAGTGGGATATGGGCCTGGGTCCCCTTACGGTGCACTGCACTGACCACTAGGCTACTCCAGGACTGGCTATAACATCTGAAGCTACTCTTTTATCCTTCCCAATTTTCTTCTTCCCTGTTTCTTCTATCCACTCTAATTTAATTGTAATCGTTTAACCACTGGTCTGGCGATAGCCTAATCAGTACATTGTAAGCCACTTTGAGCCTGCTCACATGTGGGAAAAAAGTGGGGTATAAATGTGCAAATAAATAAATAAATAAATATAGAGGTTGGTGTGTACTGTTTTGTTCTCATCTTTGGGGGGGGGTGGGAGGGGGTCAGTGGTCATCTGGTCATTTCAGGCACCTTATTGTGACTTAGTCATGATAAAAATGGGCCTAGACCAAAATGTCTAAATTGTAGCTCTGAATATTTTTGTTTTGCTCTATTGTGGTAGAAAAACAAATGTTAGGAACGCCCAAGTCCCACCTCCAACATGCTCCCATGTGATTTGGACATACTGCTGACGAACTGTATAGAAAAATATCTAAAAAATGGTTTTGAAAAGAGTGACTTGGATGTTTTAGCAAGAAAAACATCCAAGTGCCGCTTTTTGATGTTTTTAAGTTTCAAAAATGAGCCCCATTATGAAAGAACTTTGAGCCCCATTATGCTATATATGAAAAAAATTGAACAGTCATCTAACTTTGAACAAATCTGAGAAGCTGTTATAGATCTGGGAAATGTAGCAGTTGTGGGATGTGTTGCAGTTAAAATCTTTAGAGAACACTGATGATAAACAGATCTATCATTTTAAAGGTTTTGTGACTTATGATTCCACTTATATTATCTATTTGATGAAATGCCAGTGGAATACATATTATACTGTAAAAAACAATAGAGCATCTAGAGTCTGGATGGCAGAACACAAGAGCTGTGTGAAACATGGAGTTGTGACATATACCCAAGTTACAGAGGGAGGTGATATTTTTAGCTCTCCTGAGAATGGCACAAAGCTGGATTTGGGGCCTACATGGCACATTCCTAGCAGCAGAAACACAGATAGTGAGCCCCAAAGTTGGGCCCACTATCCTTTCAGTGTCTGGTGGTCTCCCAGTGACAGTTTCCACTTCCTGATCTATCACCAGCAAACAGCCCTGTGGTCACAGTCCTCCCAAAAAGCACACCATCCCTTTCCCTTGTACAGAATGGGCCCACCCATCAAATCCCCCTCCTCCTCCTCAAATCCAGTCCCTTCAAAACAGATTCCCCATCCTCTTTGAAATAAACCTCCTAACCCCCAAATCCCCTGGGACTTACCAGGGCCATCCCTGGTGCTTTGTAGGGCAGGGGAGTGTAGTGGAAGTGAATTTTAAAGATTATTTTTCAACTCTGGAGTTGTTGTTTATTATTTGCTTTTTGATTAAGCTGAGCAGGAGCGCTCAGGCAATGGGTGGGAGGATGTCTGCGCATGCGCGGTGAGCGCGGTTCTCATGCTGGAGGGCTCTGGCAGAGCTTTTTTGGTTTTGCTCTGAGAAAATTTGCCGTTTCCTGGGCCGTCGTGGACGCCGACCCACATGTGAGAGCAATCAGCCTGCTGTCCTCAGAGAATACCTGCTACAGGTATGTATCTTCGCTTTGTGCTAGAGAGTTGCACGGGGACAGAAATCTTACCCATCCCCGCCCATCCCTGCTGGAATCTTACCTGTCCCCACCTGTCCCCACTGGAATCTTACCCATCCCCATCCATCCCCGCAAAATTTTAACCCATCCCAACCTGTCCCCGCAAGAATTTAACCCATCCCCACCCATCCCCGTAAAATTTAATGGTACATAAAAGAAAATTCCAGTCTGTCTCTGGATTTGAGCCACAGCACTGTAGGCAAGGAAGGATCGGAAGTTGGAACTTGGAACACTCTGGTGCGCACGTGTAAGATTTGTCTCTGATTCACTGGCATTGTGTGCTGAGAGGTCGCCACATGCACACGCCAGTAGGTCAAGTGACATCTGATTCTCATGCCTGTGTCAGAGCTGAGGTCTGTGCACCAGCCTGGGTGCAAAGAGGATTAATAGTAACATAGTAAGTGACAGCAAATAGACCTGAACGGTCCATTCACTCTGCCCAATAGTCACACTCATTATCAATTCATCATTAAATCAACGAGTGTGATATTATATACTTGATTATGGTCTTTCTTTCGTGTTTCTGGAACAAAGACCACAGAAGTCTATCTGGCCCTATCCTTATGTAACAACTACTGGAATTGCCGTTGAAGCCCACTCCAGTCTATTCGTCTTCTCATTGTGGGACACAGACCGTAAAGTCTGTCCAGCACTGTCCTCATATTCCAGCCACTGAAGTTGCTGTCTAAGCCCTTTCCAGCCCATCCTAAACCAGATTGCCATATATGAGACACAGACCATACAAGTCTGCCAGGTATCATCCCTAGTTCATCACAGCCAGAGTCGCCATCTAAGCGTCACTTGACACATCCACACACATGCAGCCATTTAAGGTTAGGTTTTATATACCTTCCATTTTCTAATTAGAGATCCTATGTGTTCATCCCATGCCTTTTTGAATTCCGTCATCATTTGTGACTCTACCACCTCCTTAATGGAAGACTTTCCACATTTGTGCTATTAAAGCAAGGAAGAAGAGGAAGAGGAGGAAACAGCACTCAAAGGACTTGGTATTCGGTAGATCAGAGGCTGATGCAGGTGTAGCTTATACTTTCATGGGAATCCCGCTGACCTGCTTCCATCCCCGTGGGAACCCTGCAGGAACTGCCCCGTCCCTGCGGGAATCCCGCGGGTTTCGCGGGATTCCCGCGAACCCCGTTCTCGTGTAGCTCTCTACTTTGTGCTGCTTATCCTTGTAGTGGAGGAGTGGTCTAGTGGTTAGAGCACTGGTCTTGCAATCCAGTGGTGGCCAGGTTCAAATCCCACTGCTACTCCTTGTGATCTTGGGCAAGCCACTTAACCCTCCATTGCCCCAGGTACAAACTTAGATTGTGAGCCCTCCTAGGACAGAGAAATATCCACTATACCTGAATGTAATTCACCTTGAGCTACTACTGAAAAAGGTGTGAGCAAAATCTAAATAAACAATAATAACTGTGCCTTGACCAACCAGTGCACTGAGGTCTGTATTTTTTATTAGAAGTAATTCGTTTTAAAAATGATTGTTAAACTTTGTGTGAAAATAAATTAGAATGTAGAAGATAAGACACAGCTCTAATTAATTTGGTATGTGAACGGAGAGGTGGAGCCTGTTTCGAGTTCAGACTGGCCACCTGGACTGGGAACATGTGACCACATTCCCACAGTATGGCTTGTTTACCTAAACAGAGAAATTCTCAAGCATTCTGTAATTTTCCTTAGCTCTGAACATGAGTTCTAAGCCTAATAAAAAAGTGAGTTTCTGTCAGAGAAATTGGGAGCTCGACTGTGAGTAACGTATGAACTGCGCAGAGAACCATATTTCCTGGTCAAAGAAACTCCTAGCTTTCACTGTGAACAGGCCCCCCCCCCCCCCAGCTGATGATAAGAACCTGGATGATGTAATGATCAGTGATGGACTTATGGTCTAGAAACTTCTAGCATTGCTTGGATGTAGAGATTGGGGATCAGTGATGTAATGATTATTTATAGGTATTGTTTCTTTTCAGTTATATAGCTAATCATTGTATATATATATATATAAAATCATTGTGTATCATTTTAGAACCTCTAATAAAGGTCTCATTTACCTAATATGAATCCAAAAGCATCCACAGTAATTACTGAGTAGTCTGTGTTAGTGAAGCAGGCTGTAAATCCATAGCAGTACAGACAGCAAGAGAGATAACCAGTTGCGGTACAGGGGCGTGGTTATCGGCCGAGGAGAGATGGGCGTCTTTAGCTGATAATCGAAACAAGAAGGGCGTTTTGGACGAGAATTTGGTCCGCTTTATTTGGACCCTTTTTTTCAGGTCCAAGTCCCAAAAAAGTGCCCCAACTGACCAGATGACCACTGGAAGGAATCGGGGATCACCTCCCCTGACTCCCCCAGTGGTCACTAACCCCCTCCCACGAAAAAAAAAACACTTTACAAACTTTTTTTCCCAGTCTGTATGCCAGCCTCAAATGCCGTACCCATCTCCATGACAGCAGAATGTGTTCTATCCTGTGACAGCCTTTCCCTGGTTCTGATGTGGCTCTCGGGTGAGTGTGACACCTTTTCTGTTATGCGAACTGCAGAGTCACACCAGCAATGCATTGTGGTGGGTGTAGGGTATAGGGCTCCGTGATTCCACTAGCTTGTGGCAAATGCTCACGATGTTGGTAGTTGGTAGGCTCTACTCCCATGGTGCTTTTCCCCCTGCTTACTGGGTCAGAGTGTGTCCTGTTTTCTTTCCGGTAGTCCATGAGGTAGTGGCCATTTTTGTTAGCCAGTTTTAGATCCCTTTCACGTGTTAGCCACGTTACAGAACTTAGTTCTTCCCTTGAATGTGGCTGAAAGAGGGCATTGTACAGCATTCTGCCAGCTCTGACCTACTGCTCATCTCAGTACCAGGGAGACTCGTTGCCAGTGGGGCACAACCTCTGATCTGCAGTTAACTGTGAGTAAGCGTTCTTATTCCAATAAAGGACGTTTTCGGAGAGATTAGTCTTCAGGTGTCAACTGGTGTGCCAATGTTATATACCAGCAACAAGTCCTAGAGGCCTGCATGTATGCAGGTCCCTGGAGCACCTTTAGTGGGTACCGCAGTGTACTTCAGCCAGGCGGACCCAGGGCCATCCCCCCCCCCCCCCCCACCTGTAACAATTGTGCTGGTAAATGGGAGGCCTGCAAAACCCACTGTACCCACATGTAGGTGCCCCCTTCACCCCTATGAGCTATGGTAGTGTTGTACATTTGTGGGTAGTGGGTTTTGGGGGAGGGGGTTGGGTGCTCAGCACCTGTGGTAAGGGAGCTATGCATGTGGGAGCGTTGTCTGAAGTCCACCGCACTGACCTCTAGGATGCCCAGTTGGTGTCCTGGCATGTCAGGGGGGCGAGTGTACTACAAATCGTGGCCCCTCCCATGACCAAATGGCTCGGATTAGGACGTTTTTGAGCTGGGCGTTTTTAGTTTCCATTATCGTTAAAAAAAACAAATGCCCAGCTGAAAAACGTCCATATTTTTCGAAAATACGGTCTGTCCCGCCTCTTCACGTACCCGTTTTCGGACATAGACGCCCATGGAGATAGGCGTTCGCATTCGATTATGCCCCTCCACCTCGATCACACACACACATGGAACAGAAATGCCAAATACATAACAGCTGACCAAAAATGATAAATATATTCTAAAGCAAAACCCCAAGAAGCCACACCAAAGAAATTGAAAGAGATGCATTTCCTCCTATACCATGAAAAATATGCCAGGGATGGTGTTAGGGGAATACAACTAGGACAACTGCCCCCTGACCAGAGAGAGCCCTAAGCCTGATAAAAGCTGGTAGTGGGCTTTGGGCCGCCTCCTAAAGATCAAAATACCATTTCCCAAAATATAAAGCCTCTCTCCCACCTAACCGTGTACCCTCCCCCCACCCCCATCAAAATATATCTCCCTTACATGCAAACGGAATACTCAAAACTCAGGTATATATTACTTGCCCTACACTCATCGTGTTGCACCCTTGATAGCTCCCCTACATCAACCCCTTCCCCATTTCAACTAAAAAAGGGATTGTAAGCCTTGTAGCAAATAACCCAAGTGAATAACCCAAGTGGGTCCATTCTTCATTGCAAAATACCACAGAAAGGTAGTATATCAAGTCCCATTTCCATCCATTTATTTTAGCCTGTACACCGCTCTGCTAGTCAGAGCAGTATAGAAAGTTTTTTGAAATAAATAAATAAATAAAAAGGAAGAGACTCTAGCACAGTGTGAACAAAGCTGCAGAATGGGGGGGGGGGGGGGGCAGCAACTAATAAATGTTGTTCAGAAGAGAACACAACCTGGAGTATACATAAGAAGAAAATTAAGCAAAAAATGAAGGTAAACCAGTCTGAACAATCTGTACATGCGTGTGTTGGTTTTTGTGTGCTATGGTTGTATACATCTCCTTTATAAAGGAACAGAGGTGTATTTGTTAAGTTTATCACAACTACACAACAAAATCAGCCTCTTGATATGAACTACAAAGTACTTTCTGTACTAATAAATTCCTGTGAGGTGCAAGACCATAATAATGAGAAAGGGAAAAAGCCTCTGTGTCCAGTATAAACCCAGTATAATTATTTATGGGATAAGGAGGAAACAACATGGGTCAACTTTCTTCATCGGCATAAAAAAAAATTCTTATCTTGCTAAAATCTTCACAGGAATACTGGATCCAAAAGAACTTATGTTAAGTTTATAACATAGGCTTAAAATAGGCACCTTTCTGAACTTCTCACATCAGCCTCCTGTTATAAAACCAACCCCAAAATATAAAACCCAAAAATTTCAATGGTACACACATATTAGTAGTTGTAAATTTGTGTGCATCCTAAGTTGATTTTCCAAGAGGAAAATTTCCCTTTGAAACATGATACAAAGTCTGCAGGTATGTATCCTCAGGCTATACACTGCATTCAATCTGGAGAGTGCATCCTGTAAGAAACTCCTGAAAAAAATCTCCTCAGAGTATGCTAATGATATGCCATGGTACACAGAGGGTGTCTTTTACTAAGGCTTAGCTCCAGATATCTGCAGCAGGGCCCAGAGGAATAAAACGGGCCCTGATGCTGATAACTCAAGCTAAGCTTTAGTAAAAGACTCCCAGAGTGATTAAAATACATGTGAGCAAAACAGAGAAAATATTGCCAGGCAGTCTGCCTGATTTCTATGACTATCTAATGAAAGCATTCAAAACAATGCCAGAGTCTGCACTAAAACTAGATGCTCATTGATGAGTTCAGCTGGAGAACTACAGCTGATGCCATTAAGCAGACTAGCTCAGGAGGGCAGAGGAGGTAGATAGCAAATCTGACAAATGGCTCTCACAGCTGGGGGTAGAGCTTGTTGATCTACACACTTAGCCTAACTGAAATGGCTGCCACAGTAGGGAGTAGAAATGGTGGGTAGATGTAGCCCAGAAGAGCTGAAACTGCTCTGTAGTCAGGGTAATAGCTAGTGCATGGTCACAACCCAAGTTCTGCTATCAATCAAGGAGGCAGGACACTTGAAAATGAACTGTGCAGTGTAGAATCCTGAGAAGCACAGGAATCAAAGAAGAAAAACAAATCATTAACTCTGCAAACAGCCAGTTAGAAGCTGACAGAAATTCAAAAGTGCTGTGCAACTGCAGTTTAAAATCACACAAAGAGACAGTTCAGAAATGTGTATCTTCGTGTTTGCAAACAGTCATATCATAAGCAATAAAGAATTCTTGACAGAGAACAAATACTTTTGGGAAATGGAAAACAAGAATTGTGTGAGGGTAGTTTAGATGCATTGCTTTAGCTGGAAGCAGACACAGATACTTAAAAAAGATAAGAACATAAGAGTACCAAATGGGTCAGGCCAATGGTCCATCTAGCCCAGTATCCTGCTTCAAATAGTGGCTGATGCAGGTCACAAGTACCTGGTAGAAACTCAGTTAGTAGCAACATTCTATGCTACGAATCCCAGGGCAAGCAATAGCTTCCCATGTCTATCTCAATAACAGACTATGGACTTTTCCTCTAGGAACTTGCCCAAACCTTTCTTAAACCTAGATACACTAACTGCTGTTACCACATCCTCTGGCAGCAAGTTCCAGAGCATAACTATTCTTTGAGTGAAAAATATTTCCTCCTATTTGTTTTAAAAGTATTTCCATGTAATTTCATTGAGTGTCCCCTGGTCTTTGTACTTTTTGAAAGAGTGATTCACTTCTACCAGTTCTATACCACTCAGGATTTTATAGACCTCAGTCATATACCCCCCTCAGCCTTCTCTTTTCCAAGCCGAAGAACCCTAACCTCTTTAGCCTTTCCTTATAAGGGAGAAGTTCCACCCCCTTTATCACTTTGGTCACTCTTCTTTGAACCTTTTCTAATTCCACTCTATCTTTTTTTGAGATACGACAACCAGAGTTGAACACAATACTCAAGGTTAGGTCGCACTATGAAGCGATACAGAGGCATTATAATATTCTTGGTCTTATTTTGCATCCCTTTCCTAATAATTCCTAGCATCCTGTTTGCTTTTTTGGCCACTGCTGCACACTGGGCAGAAGATTTCAGCGTATTGTCTATTATGACATCCAGATCTTTTTCTTGAGTGCTGACCCAAAGGTGGACCATAACATCAGGTAACTATGATTCAGATTATTCTTCCCAATATGCATCACTTTACATTTGTCCACATTAAATTTCATCTGCCATTTGGATTCCCAGTCTTCCAGTTACTTAAGGTCTACCTGCAATGTTTCACAATCCACTTGTGTTTTGACAACTTTGAATAGTTTTGTGTCACCTGCAAATTTAATCACTTCACTTGTCATTCCGTTTTCCAGATCATTTATAAATATGTTAAATAACACCGGTCTCAGGACAGATCCCTCCCTTAATGCAGTCAATCAGAGGCAAAGGAAAACCAAATATTTACTATAAAGAATTAGAATTTTTATGTATAAAGTGCCTTTGTCCAAGGCAGGAGTACAAAGGAACATACATACAATACACTTGGAACATACAGCAGTATAACTCTCCAACAAAGATACAAAACAAGCAACAATCAATTAGGTACAAAGAATGCCAGACAAAACAAATAATCCATTATATTCTTATTAAAAGTGGCAAGCTGTGGGTCATTCTTTAAGCACAGAGGTGGTTTATTCCATTCAAATATTGTGGCTGCAGAGAATGTGCCAGTCCTAATCAAATCCAAATGGAAGCGACAAAGGTCTGGCACATCAAGATTGCATTGGTCCTGTGATCTTAATGTAAATGGTGGAACAAAATATAAAAGTTAAATTGGGATGTGTGTCCCCTTTAGGGGCTTACCTGGGGCTGCTCCGGGGGCTAGCTGGTACTTTGGGCCTTTTAGATGTGCCCCATTTTTTCTTCGACCCTTTGTGGGTCTGGATGTGGTGCGGGCTATTTTTGCCCTTCCAAAGATCTTCGGGCCATTTTAGCCCATCCGGGGTTTGCTGGGCTGCCCTGGAGTCTGGTTCTGTGCCTGGGGGGGTGGGGGGTTCTCTTTGACCCTTTATGAGTCCGATGATCTTCCAGCCGTTTTTGGCCCATCCGGAGTGGTGGCCAGCGTTTTTGGTGTTCCCCAGGCTTGCTCCGATGGTTTTGGGTCCCGTTTCGGGACCAGAGCAAGTTCTGGGGCTGAAGACGGGCAGGGGAGAGAAAGAGAAGCTGAAATTGCGGCTGGCGTGAGTGGCACCGCCGCGATCCCGCGATGGCCAGTCCTGGAGCTAATGGGGGGCTGGAGGTCACCTGCGCGGCGGCAATCACCGCTGAAACAAATTGCACCACCACCGTGGATGCGGAAGAGCTAGGGAGAGAGAAAAGCTGTCTGTCTCCTATGTGCGCGCATGCGCGATTCTGCCTGGAGCTCCCGGTAGGCCAAAAAATGGAGACTGGGCCTCGATTTTGGTTTTTGGCCTGAAGAAAAGGAGCATCGGAAGGCTACCGGGGCTCGGAAAAATTGAAAGGACCCCAGGATGGACGTTAGAGGGGTCAGGTAAGAGGTCCTATGGCCTTGTTTTAATTTAATTTGATTTAATTCTGGGCTTTTAGAGGTGTTTTCCTGTCGGGCCTTCCCTGAACATTTAAAAAATTTTATTTTTATGGTCGTGGGGTCTGGGGGGGTCAGCTTAGATGAACTGAGTACTTTTAAAATTTTAAAAGCAATTTTAAAGGGATTTTTGGGGTTTTTCCAGTGTAGAGTGTCCTGCGCTGCTCTGGAAGTGTGTTAAAAAATTCAGATGATGGTGTTTAGGAACGTACATGTTATTTAATCTCTGTGGAAATTTTGGGTAAATTCCATTAAAATTTAGTAGGGTTTTGAGTGAAAATGGTGTAAACAGTGTTTATTAAGGGGTTTAAAAAAAAAAAACATGGATTGGAATCAGGAAAATGTGACTGGGATGGTGGTACAATTTTTGTTAAAGTGTAATGTAGTTTACTTTGTATTTTGTATGGAAATCCATTTTCCCCATATACTTTAATGGGAAAAATGGATTTCAAGATGGAGAATGTGCCTAGATTCTAAACTGCAAAAGTTAGCTGACATTCTGACAGCCAGTAGCTGATTGGTCCTTACGGGTCAGATGGCCAAGCCGGGATGCTGTTGCTAGGGGAGACGAGGCTGTAAGAGTGTGAGAAGAGCTTGTGACATTGAGGGAGACAGACCTGTGTGCTAGTGTGGCTGCAGGTGTGTGGAGAATTGGGTGTTGGATTGTGAGAGAAGCTGCAGATGTGGGTAATGTAAGGGAGTGCGAGAAGATCCAGACACTGGAGGGAAGTGTATAGTTTGGAGAGTGAGTGAAACTGGTTGTGAAGGAGCAATTACAAACTAACAATAGCCTTCTCATTAGTAGTGAGGGAAAGCCAGTGAAGCTAGGGTAGAGAAAGGGAATAATAATTATTTATTGTTTAAAATTAGAGAGTTGATCCAAGATGGCGCTGTGAATGGACGCACCTGTGTTAGCTCCTGGAAGTTACTCTGTTTGTAGGTCCTCTTCGGTGCCTCTGTCGCCTCATCAAGCATGGGGAAACAGAGGGGAAAAGTGAAGGAACATCCCTCAGCTCCTGTGACTTCTTCAGCGACGAGGCAGACAACTTTGCAATTTTTCAGACAGCAACCGGGTCCTCAGGGTTTTTTGACCCCCTCTGCAACTCTCGGCGCTTCGGCGTCGATTGAGAATGGAAACGGGGCTTCCCTGAGCCCCGTGGAATGAGTTGCTCCACCCCAGCCTGGAGGGGAGTTGCTGGCAGCTCTAACAGGGAAGGAAGCCGAAGGGGCTCAGCCCGAACTGTTTGAGGGAGTGTCTGCAGTAACAGAGGCTGAATCTCAATGCCGAGAACTATTGCTACAATCAGCTTCAAAGGTATTGCCCCAGGATATAGTTTCTAAACTTGCTCGTGTTGAAGATCAACCTCACCCTTCTCCAGCCATTAGTGGTGTGAATAGACCAGCAACTGTGACATTAGAGTCACTATGGGATATGGTTTACAGCATTCACAGTTCTATGCTATTAGATTGTAAGCTCTTTGAGCAGGGACTGTCTTTCTTCTATGTTTGTGCAGCGCTGCGTACGCCTTGTAGCGCTATAGAAATGCTAAATAGTAGTAGTAGTAGTACTATGCAAACTACTTTAAAAATGAATACTTCTGACATAAAGACTCTTTCTGAGGCTGCCCTGCTTCAGGCGCAAAAGACTGCACAGCAAACCTTAGATTTGGAGACTGTGAATACTAAAATTCAAGAAATGGGATCTGTAGAAACGGCTTTGGTTAAGGATAATAATTTCCTACATAAAAGATTGGAGTACCTGGAAAACCAGGCTAGAAGACTTAACCTCAGGTTTCTTCATTTTCCCAAAGCGCCTTTAATTTCCCCTTTGGACATGGTTAAAAAATATATGATTGATATTCTTGGAATGGATAAGGACTCATTGCCTCCCCTTACTCAGGCTTATTACATCAGGAGTGGTGGAGTGGTGGAAGAAAATCCCCCGATAGCAGGGGAAGGAATGGATCTTACTTCTTTCCTTGAAAGTTCATTGGAGATAATTACTCAGAGGTTGACTCTGCTTGTTACTTTTGTGCTGGAGCCTGATAGGAATGCTGTATTAAGGCTTTCCTTGAGACACTTAGAAAATCTGTTTTTGGGCTCAAAAATTCGTATTTTTCCTGATCTCTCAAGGCTTACACAGATGAGACGGAGGGCCTTTTTGAAACTCCGCCCTAGGGTGGTGGCACTGGGAGCAACTTTTATATTATGTTTTCCTTGTTATTGTAATGTAATGCTTGAGGGTAAACAGTTTCAATTTGTAGACCCAAAACAGTTAAAACAATTTCTAGATGCTAGAGTGGAATTGAATGTTGTGTGCCCTCCCTAAATGCAGGCTGGGGTCTGAACCAGAGGTTGCAACCATTAGTCCGTAATTATTGCTATATGTTTTACTTTAAATTCTAAATTCTTGGATTCCAAATTTCCTAAACTTGTGGACAGAAAGGCTGTTAATGATATTTCCTTTTATTTTTTTTTTTGCCTCTTGTATAAATGCCGATTGCATATTCACGTATTGTGATGATATATTGAAATATATGAATAAAGAAATAATTAAAAAAAAATTAGAGAGTTGGCCACCAGTTTTGTGTAAAATTCACAGAATTTCTCTATATGTTTATCAGGGAGGCAGGGTTTGTTTTCCCCTCTTATTTAATTATAGTTCAGGTACCGTCTACCCTGCAAACATCCCGACTGAAAGAGCTCCAACGCAAGAAAGGGGAGAAGCTGAAGAAGTTTTGCAGTAGATTTGCAGCTAAGTACTTACCTGCTCGAGTTTTGGACCAAAGTTTTAATTAAATTAAAAGGTTAAGAGAAATAAACTGAAATACTGTATACTTACCTTCGGATTCTTGATGGTGAGACCTGGAGGAAAAGAAAACCACACAAAGAATCAGTTCTTCACATAGGAAAACAATTCTAACATTATTAAGCTGGTTGAGAGTTAAAACTGTTGAATACTCATCTGACACAGGTGTTGGTTAGATTAATTTGCTAGGATTGCTTGCTGTTAAAGAAAAGAAATAGAAATTAGTAGATCTGTTAATACATGAAAGCAACTGAAATACTGAGATAATTTTGAGTTAATTTTAAATAACGTTTAATTTGTAACAATTTCCTTGATTTGGTAAAGGCTCTGATTATTTTTGTGGGGAAAACACTGTGACATCTTTCAGAGCCTGTTCCTTCAAGTGAGCGCACTTATGACATCATAGTGGGGGTTTACATTAACATACATACTGGCTGATACGAACAAAAGCTTTCTCTAAATAAAAAGTTCAACTTTGATACAAAGCACAATAACAGCTTATTTCATAGGTAACCATTTTAATTGCTTCAAAATAGACAGACACGTGCTCAGTTCTGGTGAACCCCAATACTAAACATACCACAGAATTCTGGACTACTTGGATACAATAATCAGGTAACGCCAAGTATACAACATTACAATAATAAGTCTCCCCAAAATCAGTGCTTGTGGAGTCCGCTTAAAATCAAGCCATGATAACAAACAATTTTAACTTACACATCATATGGATTTTGAAATATACATTACGTATGGGTCCTTGCACTTGGCTTCTAAAGGAAAAGAGGGTGTCCACGATAACACAAAAATTTTTACCCTGTGAAAATGTATCAATATCAACTCCTAATACTGACAACTAGAAAGCATTACAAGAGATGGGTCATGTACTACTTATATGACTTTTTTTTAAATATTCAGCTGCAAACGATTCTGAGTCATCCAATCAAGAATAGCAGTCAGGATTTCCTTCAATCTGGAAGATCAATTCAGGTCAGTTCTAGTGAAAGGGAAAAAAAATGGATATTATCAGTGGACACTCTGTATGAATCTTCTAACAACTGTAGAAGGGTACACAGTAGACGCAGATAAATGTTAAAAAGTATAGCTGACAAGACTGACCCCTGAGAGACCCCCATACATACAGGATGCTCAAAAGAAATAGAATCTACTGTCCGCAGTGCAGCCCTGTGGTTGCTCAGAAAAGATTGAAACCATTGCAGGATGACTTTCGCGAGGCCACAAGTACAGAGACAATGAAGGAGAATCTCATGATCTAAGGTGTCAAACACTGTGGATATGTCCAAACAAAACAAAATGTAATATATTTGTCAAGGCCTATACTACTTCATCCACCGTCGCAGCCAACAAGGCCTCTGTACTGTGAGCCTTCAGAAAGCCATACTGATGAGGGTCAAGCAAAGAATGGACACTTATAAACTCGTCAAACTGACAAAATACTGAAACTCTAACTTTTTTGCAACTGTAGGCAACATTGAAACAATGGATCGAAGGCCAAACAGCAACCAACATAGTTAGAAAGTGAGGTAAAAGAGGCTATTAGCCAAAAGACAATGGAAAAAAGGATCCAAACAGGAAAAAGCATGAGCACTGGCAAGTTAGATGCAAAGCAATGATAAGCAGACAGGGAAAATTTGAAAAGGGGCTTCCCCTCGAAGCAAAAACTTAAAGATTTTAGGCACATTTGAATCAAGAATCCTATGAAGGATGATAAAAGGGTAAAAGGGACACTATGAGCATAGATTTATTTATTTCATTTATTTATTGCATTTGTATCCCCCATTTTCCCACCTATTTGCAGGCTCAATGTGGCTTACATATTTTTGTTAGCATTGTCAAACCAGGATATCAGATACAGTTAGTATGGTGTACAGATTAAGTAAAGGAAGAGAGAAGAAAGTAGGGAGTGATTAGGGTAGGTGTAGAAGGTGGGCTTTCATAACTGAGTGGGTTGGTGAGGTGGGTTAGTGAGATTATCAGTTCTCATTGTAGGCTTTGTTGAAGAAATATGTCTTTAGAGATTTCCGAAAGATAGTTATTTCGTTGATTGTTTTCAGGTCTGTAGGAAGTGCATTCCATAACTGCGTGCTCATGTAAGAGACGGTCATAGCATGCATCAGCTTGTATTTTAGTCCTTTGCAGCTGGGGAAGTGCAGATTGAGAAATTTGCGGGATGATCTTGTGGCGTTTCTGGGGGTAGGTCCAAGAGGTTTAGCATGTAGATTGGGGCGTCTGCATGAATAATTTTGTGTACAATCGTGCAGATCTTGAACGCAATGCGTTCCTTAAGTGGGAGCCAGTGAAGTTTCTCTCTTAAGGGTTTTGCACTTTCATATTTAGTTTTTCCAAATATGAGTCTGGCGGCAGTATTTTGGGCAGTTTGGAGTTTTTTGATAATCTGTTCTTTACAGCCAGCATACAGTGTGTTGCAGTAATCCAGATGACTTATTACCATTGATTGTACCAGGGTACGGAAGATGTGTCTCGGGAAGAACGGTTTTACTCTTTTGAGTTTCCACATGTTTTTTTACGTGGGCATCAAGAGTGAGGTTTCGATCAATGGTGACTCCAAGAATTTTCAAGTTTTCTGAGACAGGAAGAGAGCAGTAAGCAGTATGGTGTGGTTATGGTAGAGAAAAATTTTGTGTTATGTTGTGAGGTGAGTACAAGACATTGTGCTTTTTCTGCATTCAGTTTTAGTTGGAATGCATCTGCCCATGTGTGCATTGTTTGGAGGCTTTGGTTGACTTTGTTGGTGATTTCATTTAGATCCTGTTTGAACGGGATGTAAATTGTGACGTCATAGGCATATATGTAGGGGTTGAGGTTTTGATTGGCTAGACGTTTGGCTAAAGGTGTCATCATTAGGTTGAATAAGGTTGGTGAGAGGGGAGATCCTTGTGGAACTCCACATTCAGGTATCCATGGGGGTGATCTGTCCGCGTTTGTTGTTACTTGGTATGATCTTGTAGTCAAGAATCCTTTGAACCATTTGAGAACTGTGCCTCCTACTCCGAAGTATTCTAGAATATGTAATAGTATTTCATGATTAACCATGTCAAAGGCACTGGACATGTTGAATTGTAGGAGGAGTATGTTGTTACCAGTTGCAATTGCTTGTTTGAATGAGTTCATTACGGACACTAGAACAGTTTCGGTGCTGTGATTTGATCGAAATCCTGATTGAGTTTCATGCAGAATTGAGTGTTTATTTAGGTATTCAGTAAGTTGTTTCATCACTATGCCTTCCATGAGTTTGGTTATGAGTGGAATAGATGCTACTGCGCGATAGTTGGTTAGGTCCATAGTGCTTTTCTTAGCGTCTTTCGGTCTTGGAGTAAGTAGGATGTTTCCTTTATCCGTGGGGAAGAGCCCATTTTGAAGCCTGTGATTTACGTGGTTCATGTGGTCTGTTTTGAATTGTTTGGGTGCGGATCTTATTAGACTATTAGGGCAAATGTCTAATTTGCATTACGATTTGGCGTATTTTCCAAGCCAATGTGAGATTTCATTTGATGATAGCATGTCAAAGTTCGTCCATGATCGATCTGCTGGGCATTCCCCGGGTTTTGGGTCTAAACATTCAAGGATGTTTGTGTAGTCTGTTATATTGGTTGGCATCATGAGTCAGAGCTTTATGATTTTTTCCTTGAAGTAATTTGCAAGATTGGTTACTGATGGGGTATCTGTGTTGTTGGAGGTCACCGTAGTAGTATTTAGGAGATTGTTTACGAGTGAGAAGAGTTTGTGAGTATCCTTGTAGTTTGGTCCTATTTTGGTTTTGTAATATGGCCTTTTAGTTTGTCTGATAGTGTATTTGTATTTTCTTTGTAGTTGTTTCCAGTCTTTGAGTGTGGTTTCGTCTTTTTTTTTGTTCCATGCTCTTTCTAGTCTTCTGACTTGTGTTTTTAGTTCTTTCAATTCTTCGTTAAACCATGGTGTTGAGTTTTTTTCTATATGAGGTTCTGGTTTGAAGTGGTGCTATATTATCTAGTATTGTTCTGCATCTGTTATCCCATTCTTGAAGAAATTGGGGTGAGTCTGTAGGTGTTGTCCATTCGATATCAATATGGGCTCATTTTTAGGACACAGAGGCCCTTTTACTAAAGGGCATTAAGCACTTAATGTGTGGATAGTATATGCAAACAGGCCACCTTAGTTTACTACTACTACTACTTATCATTTCTAAAGTGTTACTAGATGTACGCAACACTGAACATGTAAGAGGCAATCCCTGCTCAACAGAGCTTACAATCTAATCAAGACAGACAAACAGGACAAATAAGGGAATTACTTACGGTGGGAATGATAAAACAGACATGGGTACTGAACAAGTGAATAGGAGTTAGGAGCAGTGGCGTACCTAGGGTAGTTGACACCCGGGGCCAGTCATTTTTTAACACCCCCCCCCCCCCAAATCCAGTACTAGGCATGCCGAGAATACAAAACACTCAGGACCTATAGAGCAATTCTACCATACCATAAGCAGTCATTTCTACGAGTCACACAAGGAAAAGGAAAGCATCTTAAACACTACAGTGAACACTAGAACATCAATTCACCTATTGTAAAACGAAAACAGACAGATTAGTACAGATCATCGATCCTGCAGTCAATGCCAACCGAAAGCCATGTCTTTTTCACAAACACAGATACACCCTAATCCACTATAGAAAAAGTAATAATAAACTTTCTATTTAGACAAAAATTAAACTGAACCCCCGATGCCAGACTCTGCATACAATGCAACACCACAGAAACAGAAACTGTCCCCTAGTATTGTGCAAAATATAAAGACAGCAGATGTAAATTTGAAAAAAAACTAACAAGTACCAATCACCACTTTACAAATTAACAAATAGAAATAAAACAAATATAGAAAGTAAAATAATACCATTTTATTGGACTAATACATTTAGCTTTCAGAGGCCAAAACCTCCGTCCTCGGGTCAGTACAGTATAGTGCTGTTACAGTATCCTATCCTGACCTGAGGAAGGGGGTTTGTTCTCCGAAAGTTAGTCAAAATGTATTAAAATTAGTCCAATAAAAAGATTACCTTATTTACATGTTCTATTATAAACATTTAAACACATCTACAATACTTTATCCTAAAGCAAAAAAAATAAAAAAATATATTTATTTACAGTTTGTTGTCTCTGGTTTCTGCTTTCCTCATCATCTTTTCACCGTCTTCATTCCATCCAGCATCTGTCTTCACTCTCTCTCTCTCTCTCTCTGCCATCCAGTGTCTGCCCTCTCTGCCATCCCTTCCATCCACTGCCTGCCCTTTCTCTCTGCCCCTTCAATCCACCATTTGCCCTCCCTCTCCCATCCATCCAGGGTCTGCCCTCCCTCTCGCTCCCCCTTCCATCTAGGATCTGTCCCCTCTCTCTCTCTGCCCCTTTTTTCAGCCCCCAGTTCCAGCCCCCTTCTCCCCTCTGAACACCCCCACCCCAGTCCCCTTCTCCCCTCCCCTTCTCCTGTCTGAGACCCCCACCACAGTCCCCTTCTCTCCTCTGAACACCCCCACTCCAGTCCCCTTCTCCCCTCTGAGATCCCCACCCCAGTCCCCTTCTCCCCTCCCCTGTCTGAGATCCCCACCCCAGTCCCCTTCTCCCTCCCCTTTTCCCCTCTGAACACCCCCCACCCCAGTCCCCTTCTCCCCTCTGAGATCCCCACCCCAGTCCCCTTCTCCCCTCCCCTGTCTGAGATCCCCCACCCCAGTCCCCTTCTCCCCTCCCCTTTTCCCCTCTGAACACCCCACCCCAGTCCCCTTCTCCCCTCTGAGATCCCACCCCAGTCCCCTTCTCCCCTCCCCTGTCTGAGATCCCACCCCAGTCCCCTTCTCCCCTCCCCTTTTCCCCTCTGAACCCCCCCACCCCAGTCCCCTTCTCCCCTCTGAGATCCCCACCCCAGTCCCCTTTTCCCCTCCCCTGTCTGAGATCCCCACCCCAGTCCCCTTCTCCCCTCCCCTTTTCCCCTCTGAACACCCCCACCCCAGTCCCCTTCTCCCCTCTGAGATCCCCACCCCAGTCCTCTTCTCCCCTCCCCCTCCCCTGTCTGAGATCCCCACCCCAGTCCCCTTCTCCCCTCTGAACACCCCCACCCCAGTCCCCTTCTCCCCTCCCCTTTCCCCTCTGAACACCCCCACCCCAGTCCCCTTCTCCCCTCCCCTGTCTGAGACCCCCACCCCAGTCCCCTTCTCCCCTCTGAACACCCCCCACCCGAGTCCCTTTCGCCCCTCTCCTTCCCCACCTCAGTCCCGTTAAAACCGGCGAAGCAGCGTCGCAGGCAGTACCTCGTGCCTGCTTGTAAAAAAAAAAAATCAAATCTCCTTCCTTCTCCTCGTCTTGACGTCGACTCGGCCTTCCAATCAAATTGATTGGAAGGCCCGAGTCGACGTCAAGACGAGGAGGAGAAGGAAGGAGATTTGATTTTTTTTTTTTACAAGCAGGGCACGAGGCACTGCCTGCGACGCTGCTTCGCCGGTTTTTTTTAATGTGCGGCGCCGCGGGAACGGCCACGGAAGGCGGCGGGAGCGGAGCACCCCCCACCCACTGGCACCCAGGGCGGACCGCCCCCACCGCCCCCCCCCCTTGGTACGCCACTGGTTAGGAGTTAAAAGCAGCTTCAACAAGGTGGACTTTTAGCCTAGATTTCAAGACGTCCAGAGATAAACGTACTGACTTTATAGGAGCTGTTCTGTGAGAGGCCTCTAAAGAGAACCGTCTGTAGTAAAATTTGCCATACTGAACTCTTCTCTCTGTATGGAGAGAAGGGGTGAGAAGGAAGAGAGAGAAAGAGAGGTAGCATAGGCGGTTGGTGGCCCAACTGTTTGGGGAGGCTAAAAAAGGCTGGGTTAGGGGTGGGGCCAGGGGCGGAGCTTACATCCATAATTGTCTGACAACACAGAAAAAAAAAATAAAGTAAAAATAAAATAGTCACAATTAATACCTTTATTAAATTTAGATATTAGATATGTATTATATGTCAAAGAATAAAGTGTTGTTCAAAGCAACTGCAAAACACTATGCACAATTTGTGCAAAAACACACACTCAGAACCTTACTGTGCCCTAAATATTACACTGGGCAGACCCTAATACACCAATATACCACCCATACAGAAAATGCAGACCGTCACAATATGAAACAAGGGGATCATAGATCACAATTCTCATGTAGAGCCACAAAACTCCCTTTTGAGGGTGGATAGTGTTCACAATGGCTCCTTTTATTAACGACCATATGTAGATCCTTCAAGAGATAGTGTGGTCATGATTTAGGCTGTACACCCGTTCTGATGTTTTGGTGCCACCTCAGTAAGGCCAACACACAATCTCTCTACTGCAAACACTATATACAAATGTGTGCAAAAACACATCCTAACCTTACCAAACCATAACAGCACTAATTCCAAGGACAGGGCGAGCTACAACCTTATGCGTGGAAAGGCAGCACTATAATTACACCTGACTCTAAAACCAGAACACAACCAAGTGAAACAAAAACAAAACAAAAAAGGCTGCAAATACTACACGCTAGCAGAATACTGCATCTTGATCACACATGAAAAACAACAGATATGAAGGCAAAATACTGAACTCATCCTCTGCTGCCTCCCCTCTTCTCGCCTCCCTTTACTCCTACCCTCTCTTCTCCCAACCTACCTCTCCCTTTCCCTCCTCCTCCAGCCTACCTCTCCCCTTCCTCATCTCTCCTCCAGTCTGCCTCTCCCCTTCATTTTTCCTCCAGCCTGCCTCTCCCCTTCCTCATCCTTTTTCTCTACCTGTCTCCCTTCTGCCTTCCTATCCCAACCTGCGTCTCCCCTACCTCTTCCAGCCTCTCTCCCAGCCTGCCTCTCCCCTTCCTCATCCTTTCTGTCCTCCTCCAGCCTGCCTCTCCCTTTATCACCCTCTCTCAGCCTGTCTCTCCCCTTCATCTCCAGCCTGCCTTCCTCCCTCTTCCTCATCCTATCTGAGCATCTTCTACTTTCCTCCCTTTCCATCCCTACTCCCTACCCCTTCTCAGTTTTCCCCTCCTCGCCCCCCCCCCCCCCCCGTCAAGTAATTTTACGTCATATATCCTTCCTTTGTGCCCCACCTACTTCTGGGCGTGGTTATCGCCTTGTCCCTTCCTGATTGTCTGGTTTCTGTGGGCCGTCGCTTCTGATGGTTGTAGAGCGCTGATAAGGAAATAAGCGTGCGTTGCCCGCGTCGCGTGGGAAACACCTTTGAAAGTTTGACAGAAGCCGATAACATGGGTTCCTTCCTTCCCACGTCAATTCACGTCTGGTGCTCATCTGATTAAGCATGAACTGTGTTACATGCCCGAACTGCTACCCGGCTCCCCCCAGCAAGATACGGGGTCAGATCCAGGTGAGGTCAGGTGAGGAGCAGCTGTGAGGGGAGGCGGGGCTCGGGATGGGTGACGCGCAGGTCAGACCACGGGGCCCCGTTCCCGCCTGCCTCCGGTCTCTGCGCTGTAGTTCGAGCATTGGTCCGAGCATGTAACGGCCCCAGGCAGAGTTCCGCCTCCTGGATATCCGGGGTTTGCCAAGTTGCTGCTCTTTCTTTGTATTGATGCTGTGGTGCGTGCATCGTGCTCCGGATATGGGGAGGCAGCGGAGGCTTATCGGGTCGCCTATGAGAGGGAGGTTCAGTGGTAAGCACATGACAGATGTCTCACAATGTTACCTTGCTATTCACAGTTGGGCATTACTATATTACACCACTCCTCCTGTCTCCACCTCCAGTATTTTGTGTAACCCTGGTCTCACCACAAGTTCTAGGCACCAGCTAGCTCTTTGGGTCAGGTATCCAAAACCAGGGCCACAACAATAGTCTGAGTAGTACTGAGCTTGGTTGCAGGCTGGGGCCCGAATAGATCCGGTAGGCCGTAGGGTTTTAAACCACACTCTTTATTATTTTTTTTAATGGTCTTTGAGCAAATTGACTTCACTCGCACTCCTAAGAAACTTTTCACTCCAGGTTTTAGGTTAAATGCAAAAGATAAATTTACCAAAATACTGCACAGGCAGATAATCCAAACAGTCTGAATTTCTGAAAGAGCTTTTAGTTCCAGTCCAAGATTTTTGGTGAAAGTTCCAACTATTAAATTAATTGTCTCTTGAAGATCCTAGTGTATTTATATATTACAGTAACAACCTGTCCTCCAATACCCATCATTTCTGGCAGAACAACCCAAGATTGAGGCTTCTCATTCCTTCTGTGCCAGATGCTCCTTTTACCCAGCCGCCAGACGCACTCAGGAATGGTCCTCCCCTGTCATCCTACTCCTCTAAAGGTGAACTTCTTCAAGCTGCTGCCTCAAGCACTGAGCAGGCTCTTCCTGCACTGCTCTTGGGGATTAACCCTTTCTATCCACCTGGAGCTTTCCTTATAGTTACTGCTTTTATTAACAGAACTACTCCTTGGTTCAGGCTTAGGTAATTGGGCCTGATTGGGATACCCCCTCTCCCTCTCCTCACAGGTCCTGACAGGGATGAAGGCAACGAAAGATCATGTACTCTCTAATCCCATAACTTTTATAACATTCAAACTCCACCCCAACTATGACATCCCTTGTCACTTATTCTTCTAATACCACCCCCTAGGCTGGGTTCTCATCCTCCCACTCATACTGCCCTCTCCAGATTTAGTTCTACAAACCAGTTCTAGTTATCCCCTGGGGAAATCCACACACCATTTTACCGGGGTGGGGTGGGGGGAGGGATTACACTTATTTCCACGGCATGATATATATATGAAAATGGCAATCTTACTGTGCTTGAACATGTTGCCCTCCTAATAGACCTGTACAGATGGATGAGACAGTAGGTTATGTAGTAGATGGGGTTGCCTAGTGGATAGAGTAGTTGTCATTGAGGAGTGGTAGGTTCAAATCCCAATGGTGGTACCTATCACATTCAGTTTGCTTCACCCTTTATTGCCACAGATATGGAAGTAGCATACAATCAGTGCTGCCTGATGCCATCAAGAATATAACTATGGTTGTACTTTTGCCTTTATCTTCCTGATTTTATAAAACTTAGGCTCTGACATACATTTTTGGTGCTGAATCCAGGTTGAGCAAATATCGCGGAACGTGATGATGCCTAACATCAGAGTCACTGAATCCAGGTTTAGCAAGATGCCTAATACTGGCACCAATGTCTGCACCTGCTATAAACAACACTCAGGTGTAGTGATATTGTCTTTAGCACTCAGTGGGTTTGCATGCTCTACTGTGCTTCTAGTGATATTTTGGGATCTTGGTGTGCTCTTACCCTACCCCATATCATTTGAATTCTACCCCTGCTGCTCCTGCTTACTTTCTTCTCACCTATACCTGTTCCACTTCTGTCCATTAATCCTTTTCCTGCTAATCTACTGTCCTTAACACTCCTCCCTCTTCTCCCAACTCTCTTTGCAAATTGGTGTGTTTATCTGTATGTGGGTATCTCCTTTCAGTGTACTATTTTCTGTTTGTGGAGCTGCAGCCACTTGTGTCTGTCTTGGGTGTGCCCCTGTCAGTATTAGTGACCCATTGTTTGTGTGTGTGAGTGTGTTTGTGACTGCAGGGGAGAGTGATGGCGAGCTCTTCATAGGCTAGTTGATGGCACATCAGAATGTAACCTGGTAGGTTATATTTATTATTTTAAAATTGTTACTTGGGTTCCAGGGGAGGCTACAGGCTTCCAGTGATTGTTGGTGGCCAGTGTTGGGGCTCCAGAAGCGGTCCTGGGCTTCCTGTGTGAAGCTGTGCTATCTGCGGCTTACCCCAATGCTCTGAGCATTGGATTTGGGGTTTTTTGAGTGGGCATCACTCAGGCATATATGTGGGGTGATGCAGAATTTAATTAGAGTGAACATTTCTAGTTTTATAGAAGTTTTGATAGATTTATGATAAAAATCTGTAAATTTCTTTAAATGTGTGTTTAAATTTATAAAAAAATGCACTGTATGTGTAGTTTGATGGTACTAATGATTGTTAGATATTTTGATCAAGTTGTATAGAAATCTTATGATTTTTGTTTTCTAAAATATAACTTTTTCTATTATTTTCCAAATGGAAATTGTGAAAAAAATGCTAATCAGGGTCCCTGAGGCAAACACCCTGTGTTGTGAAACCTCAATGGCTGGCAGAAGTCAGCTGGTGACTCAGACACAGTCTCCCTTGGCAACAGCTTGCCAGGAAGTGGAGTAGGGGCTGAAGACACTGAAGAGTGAGGATGTGTGTGTGTGTGGAAGCTCTGATTGCATGACAGGATTTCTGAGGACAGAAAGTATATGAAAGTGTTTGAGCACTGAATGCAGGTGAACTGAGCTGGAGGTGACAGGTGCTGGATTTCAGCAGAGAAAGAAAGTTCTAAACTCTCTTTTTTTTTGTGCTGTTTAAGTATGTGAAAGGGAGTTTTCCTTTCCTACAGGTGAAGTGAGCTGGAGGAGAAAGGAGTTGGCTTTGAGCAGAGGAAAAAAAAACCTAAAACTTGTTTGTTTGTATGCTGTTTAAAAGTTTTGCAAGTTAAGACTGTGGTAGAGAGACCATGTGCATGATTGTGTAAAACCAGTTGTGTAAGTGGATTATCCCAGTTAAGCCACTAGGAAAACTGATCTCTAAAGTTTAAGGTTGGGCTTGCAGCATGTGGTTCTGCATGGTCTGCTGGTGTGCTAGTGTGGAAGATTGCATGATTTTGGAGAGACCAAGTTGCTGTGGGTAGTGTGACTACATGATCCAATGAAGAGTGCCCTTCCTTAGTTAGGGTATTCAGTAAAAGAATAGAAACACTATTTAATGTTACACAATTATTATTTATTTTGTTAGTTAGAAAGCCACAGTTATCCCTGAATCCCAGCTAGGACTGTTCCTGCTGTTAGTTAGGGAGGAAGTCTTTTTTGTTGATTTTATTTAAAGTGTGAGGCAGTAGGTTCCTGTACTGGAAGAAAAGAAACTGAGCTCTAACATACAAGCAAGGAAATGAAAGAAGCTCCAAGAAAGACCAAAGATAAGTCTTCACTCCCATGCACAGTCAAAGAAAAGACACTGAAAGGTCACTGAATTTAATCTGATTTACCTGTTCTAGAGACTGAATCTGGGTGTTCACACCTGAAAGACACACATTATTTCAAAAAGAATCAATTCTTGAGACATACACCATATAAAGGAAAGTTATAACTAGAGTAAGAGAGAGCAAATAAAATACTTTGATTAACAGTTATCTGATGGTTTCACTGTTGTTCTTAAGCTGTACTACTGCACCTGTTAGGAAAAAAATTCTATTAGTTTGTGTTTAAATGTATGTTTATGCAACAAAAGAACCTAATGTGTTAACAACACCAAACTTTCTATACCCCAAATTGGGTTAAGTAAACAGCTAGTAACTTGCCATCTGTCTGGTTACTAGGTCTTAAAATCCTTTTAGGTTTCTTTCCTCTCCATATTCTAGGACTTTGGATGCGAGGTTAGTTTAATTGTCTCTGAGCTTGAGGTATTTGGCCACGGGTAACAGTAGAGCTTGCAGGGCCTTCTGAGACTTGGAAGCTACAAGAAGCAGGAGTAACAGAGGAGAAGGAGAGGCTGAGGCCAGGGGCAACTGCAAATGGTGGTACAGGCCCAGGATCAGGTTCCTGGACCTGACTGATGAACAATGTGTAGCTAGGTAACGGTTTAATAAATGTAACCTAGGGGTTAAATTGAAAAAAAAGTTTTACCTGGGGGGGGGGGTGGAGTTCGGAAGCTCCGGAGGGCTCTGAAGGCTGTTGCCGCCCAGGTGAGGAGAGCTGAGAGGTACGGTGCTGGCTGGGGAATTTTGCAGCATACAGGGGCGCTGCAGGTGATTTGGCCTAGTTTTGGCCGTTTTCTGATGGTGCAGTGAAGAGGGGTGCTGCAGGAGGCTCCGGGGACGTCAGAGGGAAAGAGAAAGAGAGCGCTGGAGGAGAGGTGAGATGCGAGAAGCAGCGGCAACATTTTTGGGGCCAGTGCTGTGCTGGACGGCTGGATCGGATGCTTGAAGCGTCAAGGGACGTCGCGGAGGCGCGGTGTTGGTCCAGGGGTTTTGGCCGGCTTCGCGGCTGTATTTTTGGCCAGTTAAGGAAGGGGAAGCAGCCAGATGAAGAGCAGGATATTTCAGTGGTCTGGTGGGGCAGCGTCGTGGTTTGGTGTCCACCGCGATCACGCGGGGACACCGGAGACGGAGGGGAGAAAAGAGGATAGGAAGGAGGAGACATCGCGGGTGCATGTGGGTGTTGCGTGCGCATGCATGCTCACATGCACAAATCGGGGACGTGCATCTTGCAGGAGCTCCGGTGAGGCCTAGAAGCCTGGGCCTCGATATTAAACCGGAGTTCCAGCAAGATGGCAATTTTTGGTGTCGTTTTAATTTTTGCTCCGTTTTTGTTTGGAGAGCAGTGGGACCGGATACGAGGGGAGCCTACACGTCAGGAAAAAATCAGGATAAAAGGAAGGGGTCATTTGGTCCGAAATTATAATTAATTTATTTTTAAAATGTGAAAATTGTGTTTTTTATTTTTACAAATTCAGGGGTTGAAGTTTTTTAAATTTGTTTTTCAGATTTGGGATCGGGGAATTTTCTTGATTTTTTGGTGGGTTGGATTTTAAATTTAAATATTTTTAGGGGGTGTGCTTGAGGGGGGTTAATTTAAAGGGGTTAGTTAAGGGTTACATTTTTTTATTCGACGGAGTAGATTCAGAGGGAGGTAATTGAATTTTTGAGATACTTTTTAATTAAATTTGGAATTTTAAAGGGGTTTTAGAGGAGGAATTAGTGGGGCGGATAGTAAAAATAAGTATTTTAAAAACTAAAAGCATAACTTAGTAGGGGGCAGAGAGTTCAATTATTAGGGAAAATTT
This sequence comes from Microcaecilia unicolor, assembly GCF_901765095.1. Lineage (NCBI taxonomy): Eukaryota > Metazoa > Chordata > Amphibia > Gymnophiona > Siphonopidae > Microcaecilia > Microcaecilia unicolor. The sequence continues at coordinate 224,770,816 of NC_044031.1, forward strand.
GGGGTAATTTAGGTGGATTTTGGATGGATTTTTGCTTAATTAAATAATTTTTCCATTGATTCCTATGGAAAATTATTGATTAAAAATGGAGCTTCAGTTGGGCTCAGCAAAGTTCCGTGGGTCAGCAAGGGAATACGGAATTTTGAGGGTGTCCTATGATTGGCTGAGGGATTTTGGAATGCTAGTCTAAGCTTCGTTGGCTTGGTAACGGCAGCGTGAGTCAGTTGGCAGAGTGCTGGTGAATGTGGAGGAGAGAGAGAAGTGTTTTGGCTGTGTGTCAGTGGCAGTGGAGTAGAGACAGATTTTGGGATGCTATAAGGTTTGAAGTGGCTGATTGGATGTGATTGGAGGCAGAGAAGATATTGTAGGGAGAGGGAATGATTGTGAAGGTGATTAGGGGGGGGGGGGGGGTGGTTTAGTGAAAACTGTAGGAAGTGATATGTGACCAGGTGATTGGAATGCAACAGTGTATACATGGTGCATGGTTCTATTAGCATAGGGAAGCTCAAGTAAAGAACAGGTTTTTAAAGTGAGGGTTTGATTATTTTTATTTAAATAGTTCAGTGTGTCCCAGTATATTTAAAGAAAACTTATTAATGACACTAAGTAAGGGGGGGGGGGGGGTAGGATAAGGATTCAGGGTCTTCCTTCCAGTTCATTTATTTAAGTGAGAGGTGAAGGGTCAAGAAACCAAAGAAAAGAAGAGGAAAAGCAAAGATCCGGAGTTTCCACGGGCCCCCACGCAAGACAGGTGACAAGGAAAACAACACAAAGTTTCAACTTCAGCTAAGTGGTGACAATTCTGAATGAGAGAAAAGACAAATACTTTCCTGATTTGACAGCTGTTTCTGTGGTTCCTGCAAAATACAAAAATAGAGCACAAAGAATCATTTTCTTGCATAGTTAAATTGCAGTTTGCTTGGTAAAAGGAAAAGCTGAGTGTAGTAAAAGAAAGTAAAAATTAGTCAGACCGGGAGAAACTACATGAAAACTGTTATCGAAATTTTGTATGTTACATTTATTTTACCCAATTAATTAAAATTTGAATAAAACAATTGTATTTCAGAAATTGAAGTTTGGTTTCTTCCTGATCGGAGCAAATCCGAAAATTAGTTTCTTTTCCTCCCATTCCTGCCTCGGGTTTGGAACAAGGTTAGTGTTATGGTGATCTGTCTTCCCCTGCTCCGAAGTCGGTGATCACTCTCTTGGCCTAACTACTGAAAGAGAGAGTCTTGTATCACCTCGTAACTAAAGAAAAATCCTCTTCGGAACAGGGGGAGGGTTTTACATAAAGAGACCATAGTGCAAACTGTGTGAACAGCTGCAAGAGGACCTGGAGTCCACTGATTGGAGAGGGCATGCCATGCCATGCCAGTCCATGTCATAGTGATGACAGAACTGGCCTTTCTAGTAATGGCACATTCCAAATCAGTGGCATAGGTACGGGTGGCACCCAATCTTGGCTTAGGCCCACCCAGCTGCAGCTCCACACTGCTGTCTTTCCCCCTCTCCTCGTGGCATCCTGGCATCTGCATTCTGGTCTCTGAACCCCTTTCCTTCCTGGTGTTGGTACGTGTCCTTGGCGCCTGCAACAATTCATTCTTGCTGCTTGTGCTGGCCCCGCAGGCTTCCATCTGCCATGTTCTGTCAGACAGGAAACAGGCAATGATGTCAGTGAGGATGGGGCAAAGGTCCTATCACTCCCTCAACATGCAGGTTGTCTGTAATGCAGCACTGGAGATAACAGATGTGTGTGCCAACTTTCCAGGATCCTGGCAAGATGCCTATGTCCTTCATGCTCTGGCACCCATGACACTTTTGAGTGGAGAAATCAGAGGGGGATGGTTACTAGGTGAGAAGTACTCTACAATTTGTACACCCTTCTTATCGTTGACTAATCTCTCTCTTTACCCCCACAGATGTGTGGCCAGTGTGGGCCCAGCGATTAGGAGGATAACACAGAAAACACTTGTAGGAGCTGCCAACATACAACAAAAGTTGTGTGTACCTTCTCGAACATCTTCTCTCCTGATTATCAACCCTTGCCAGAAGTGACAGCCTTCACCCAGTGCAGCCTCTAAAAATTTCCAATCACAGCGTTTAAAAAGTTACACTGCTGAGGTTCTCCTTCAAGGTACTGTGCTTGGCAGTCTCAGACAAATAAGAAGGCTTCCTGGAACAGCACTGCCTCCACCACCAGTGTTTTCAGGGTTCTACTCCCAGAAAATAGAGAATAGACCTTCCAAAATAGTAGAATTTAGCTTTGGCCAGCTTAGGCCATGGCCGAGTTCTCTCCCTTTGGACTAGAACCCAAGGAAACAGACTTTTCTAACCAAATTAGCTTCAAAATGGATTAAAAACTCACCAAACCAGGCTTTAACAGTAGCAAATGTCTACCCTTACCCAGGCACTACTACTCAATCAGATCTTTTCACAGGCACACTTCTCATCTAGCAAAATAATTGTAAAATGCTCCAAAACATTTTTCAGTTACTCACACTTTTTCTCCTCAAATGCACTCCAGTCAAAACCAAAAGCATCCCTCTCTCAACAGCCTTCTGAGAACAAACAGTCCACTGAGGTGGAAGAACACTAGAATCTCACAAGGTACAAGAGAGAAAGGGAACAGTGGGAAGTGGACTATGGCATTCCAAAGACACATGTGGAGAAACCTCAAAGATGCTCAGTCGAAGTTTATTGGTGAATGAAGACTCGACTACCTCTAACAGCTCTCTCATACACAATAAACAGTGAAAGACACAGCTTTCGTGTGCTGGCAATCATAAGGCTGCCTAGGGCAGTGTTTCTCCAAGTCCAGTCAGTCCTGGAATAATCCTTGCCAGTCAGGTTTCAGGATATCCACATGAATATGCATGAACTTGATTTGCATACACTGCCTCCATTATATGCAAATCTCTTTCATGCATATTCATTGTGGATATCCTCAAAAAACTGACCGGCAAGGGTAGTCCAGGACTGGATTTGGGAAAGACTGTCCTAGGGCACCCTTGTGCCCGGATTCATCTACGAACATTCCAAAATATATATTTTTCTGCCTTAAAAGTTATGCCATAAATGTAAAAATGTCTCCCCAGTCACACACATTAAAATATATCTTTTTTTAAACCATCTACCCTGTGCACATAGCTGCTGGCCACATGCATCCTGCGCTACTGCAGTTCTGCATTCCATACTGTGCAAGACCAGGTCCCACATACACAATCTCACTATGTTCACTTAAAAATAATTTAAAAAAAGAAAAAGGTTTGCTAGGATACGGCCTACACTCATGTCCAGCCAGCCCATCATCCCTGCCGCCTCTGGCGGCTTCTCTGTGCCTCTCCACAAATCACACCAGCGCTTTCTTCCAGTTGCCCATATGTGCCTGTTGCTACATTTGGCTCCACTACAGTGCTGCCACATGCCACCTCTAGTGGCTTTATCATCCTACCCAAGCCTCCTTAAGCCCAAATGACTTTGCTGGGGCTCCCATCAACTTACAGCCTCCGGTGGCTTTTCATCACCCTTGCACTCCTGCCCTCAACAACCTCGCTGGATCACCAGGGTTACAGGTAGGCCTGGAGGGGAGAGCATGCCTGCACAGCTAGGTGGTGTGGGGGGTCTTGATGTGCGTTGGCAGGGGGGAGGGAAAGAAGGGAAACACTGGCAGGGGGCTTGAGGGGGCTCAGGGGGTTTAGTTAAAAAAAATTAAAAAGAAGAAGAAAAATACATTTTTAAAAAAGTTAGGCCGGCCGGCCCGATATTTAGCCAGGGCCACATAACTTTTATGGCTGAATATCGGCTGGGCCTGCATAAGTGCCGGCCACCCAGGCCGCCCAAAAAATCACCGATATTCAGTGCTGCTGCCCGGACATGGCCCAGCACTGGAATATCAGGGATAAGTTAGCCAGCGATGATCAGCGTTTAAAAAATGCTGACCACCGTCGGCTGAATATCGGGGTGTTTATCTTTTACTTTTATCCTTTGATGAGTTTCACCTTATCTACATCTGAAGGTCTGGGTATCACCCCTACTTTTGCTTCTTTTGGTTTTTGCATCATACGTAAATGGTTTTTTTTTTTTTGGGGGGGGGGGGGGGGGTTCTCCTTTTTTTCGTCCAAAATACACCACCAGAATGTAAAAGTATGAGTTGTCTTCACAGTATATATATCTCCCATTTAATAATTTCATAAAAAGGCCCTTTCCATGTGTAACACAACCTGTACAAACAGAATCTTATAAATTACTTCCCACCACCACCCACATACACAAAATCTATGGAGCCATTTTACAATGCCACCTTAGAGCTACGGCGGTATTGGCGCATGCCAGTCTGGTACTACCATGAATCCACCATAGGCTGCTCCACTGCTTGCAATTTCTAGCATGACAGAATTTTTTTTTTTGTACGGGGGTCTTACCTGGTGGTTATCGGGCAGAGCAGCACACTGCTCGTTACTACCAGGTTAGCGCAGGAGCCCTTACCGCCTCCTTAATAGGTGGTGGTAAGGCCTCTCCCCCTAAATGACCGTGTGGCAAATGTGCACTTACTACTCAGCCATTTCCTTTTTTACCTGCTGCAGGTCCCCTTTTACCACAGCTTGGTAAAAGGGGACCTATGTGCTCTGCATAAAGAATTAAGCTGTTAGAAATTACTTTTCATAAGTGAAAAAAGAAATATTTAATTCTTGAAGTTGTGCCAATTGATCACATGAATACGTTTTTTCCTTTGATTTTTATTGTATTTTAATTAAAGGTACAGTGCATACAATGGTATCATGGCTCTCCTCAAGATAAGATACTGTAAGTAGCTTACTTCTCAGCACCACCTGGTTATAATTATACCAGAATAATAGAAAACAAATAGCCTGTAACAAAAAACATGTTCAAATAGCTGTGCTCAACAGTGTCATCAGAGTATTACAGCTAATTGTTTCCAATCTCCCACTACTTTGATACAGCACACTGTAATACTTGGTTAAGGACAGCATTCCATACAAAGTGTACTTTTACACATGCCCTAATATGTAAACACAACCTGGAAAAAAAAACAAATAGTTAAAATAAATAGCAGTGAGACTGAGACTAAAGAGGTTGAACAATGAAGTAAAAATGATTCACAACAGCTACCAGGAAGCACTTATTTCCTACTGAGAATCATAAATGTGTATAATGGCCTACCAGGCAAGATTACTGAAGCAAAAACACTACATCATTAAAGGAGCAGTTAGATGGTATCATGTGTAGAGAAGTTGCTTTTAAAAAATGGAATAAACATGGATTACTCTCACTCATTCTCTAAAAAATGCCTCAGAGTGCATATTCTACCACTCCTATTTGGCTTTTATATAAGGTGTTATATTTATTAAATACAATAAAGTATTCATTGCCAAAACAATTATACAAACAGATTTGTGGTACATTCACGTGCAGAAATGGGAAAGCAGTTGTTAACCAGATAGTGATTTGCAGATGTGTACTAGGAATTCTACATGTTTACTATAGAAACTGTGGGGGTCTTTTACAAAAGGTGTATTAGTGTTTTTAGTGCGTGCTAAACGCTAGAGACACCCATAGGTTTATATGGGCATCTGTAATGTTTAACGCACATGTATTTTTAGCATGCCTTTGTAAAAGGGGCCCCTTTTGTGTGTGTGTGTGTGTTTAACCATGACTTCATAGTTAAGAACTTCATAGCTAAAGTGCAAGCAAGCATTAGGAAGAATTCTGAAAAATTTTGTTTTTACTCTGTTTAACTAATTAATCGAATTTTTGAATGGGTCAATCTAATGACCAGTTGTCAGCAAAACGTTAAAACTAGGTTGTATAATGTGCATTCAGTTAAAACAAAACAAAATAGAATGCCAAATGTATATTCAGAGCTTTTTAATAAGCATGTTAAGTAATTAATGTAGGGATTAATGCATGCTGTTAGCATATGGGCATTGTAATAGTTTAATATGGTGGCTTGATACTACAGGGAATGGGTGGGGATTGCAGCTTGCAGTTAATGTACAATGACTTACAAGCAGATAATGCAGATCCTTTATTGCCACCTCAGCTGGTTGGCATGTGACAGGCATCTGTGTTAGATATTCAATACCAATCACCGGAAACAGCTCAGCATTGAATATCTGGGGTAAGTGCTGATCACGGCACTATGCGAGCTGCCTCCCACTGTCCTGAATATTGAGCCCAGAGTACATAATATGACAGGAAGTGTATTTCAAGCTGGCATTACGGCTTTAAGTCACGTTATTTGCCCCTTAAAACTTTTTAAAGGTCTCTAAATCAACTTGTGCTGTCCTTAAGCGCGATATTTAGGTCACCATCGGGCTCATTTTCGAAAGAGAAGGACATAAGTACATAAAGTATTGCCATACTGGGAAAGACCAATGGTCCCATCGAGCCCAGCATCCTGTTTCCAACAGTGGCCAATCCAGGACACCAAATACCTGGCAAGATCCCAAAAAATGTACAAAACATTTATACTGCCCATCTTTCGACATTAATCGGAAGAAGGCTGTCCTTCTCCCAGGGTCGTCCAAATCTGCATAATCGAAACCCGATTTTGGACGTCCCCAACTGCTTTCCGTCGCTGCTGCCTTTAAACATGCTGTGGTCACACCTCTCCTTAAGAAGCCTTCACTCAACCCTACTTGTCCCTCTAATTACCGACCCATCTCCCTCCTTCCTTTTCTCTCCAAATTACTTGAGCGTGCTGTTCACTGCCGCTGCCTTGATTTTCTTTCCTCACATGCTATTCTTGACACACTACAATCTGGTTTTCGCCCTCTCCACTCAACCGAAACTGCGCTTACTAAAGTCTCCAATGACCTATTACTGGCTAAATCCAGAGGTCAATATTCCATTCTCATTCTTCTTGATCTTTCCGCTGCTTTTGACACTGTCGATCACAGCATACTTCTCGATACCCTGTCCTCACTTGGATTCCAGGGCTCTGTCCTTTCCTGGTTCTCTTCCTACCTCTCCCTCCGCACCTTTAGTGTTCACTCTGGTGGATCCTCTCCTACTTCTATCCCTCTGTCTGTCGGCGTACCTCAGGGTTCTGTTCTTGGTCCCCTCCTCTTTTCTATCTACACTTCTTCCCTTGGTTCATTAATCTCATCCCATGGCTTTTCCTACCATCTCTATGCTGATGACTCCCAAATCTACCTTTCTACCCCTGATATCTCACCTTGCATCCAAACCAAAGTTTCAGCGTGCTTGTCTGACATTGCTGTCTGGATGTCTCAACGCCACCTGAAATTAAATATGACCAAAACCGAGCTTCTCATTTTCCCCCCCCAACCCCCCTCCCCGCTCCCCCCGTTTTCTATTTCTGTTGATGGCTCTCTCATTCTCCCTGTCTCCTCAGCTCGAAACCTTGGGGTCATCTTTGACTCTTCTCTCTCCTTCTCTGCTCATATCCAGCAGATTGCCAAGACCTGTCGTTTCTTTCTTTACAACATCCGTAAAATCCGCCCCCTTTCTTTCCGAGCACTCTACCAAACTCTCATCCACACCCTTGTCACATCTCGTTTAGACTACTGCATCTGCTTCTTGCTGGCCTCCTACTTAGTCACCTCTCCCCTCTCCAGTCGGTTCAAAACTCTGCTGCCCGTCTCATCTTCTGTCAGGGTCGCTTTACTCATACTACCCCTCTCCTCAAGACCCTTCACTGGATCCCTATCCGTTTTTCGGCATCCTGTTCAAACTTCTTCTACTAACCTATAAATGTACTCACTCTGCTGCTTCCCAGTATCTCTCCACACTCGTCCATCCCTACACCCCTTCCCGTGCACTCCGCTCCATGGATAAATCCTTCTTATCTGTTCCCTTCTCCACTACTGCCAACTCCAGACTTCACGCCTTTTGTCTCGCTGCAACTTACGCCTGGAATAAACTTCCTGAGCCCCTACATCTTGCCCCATCCTTGACCACCTTTAAATCTAGACTGAAAGCCCACCTCTTTAACATTGCTTTTGACTCGTAACCACTTGTAACCACTCGCCTCCACCTACCCTCCTCTCTTCCTTCCCGTTCACATTAATTGATTTGATTTGCTTACTTTATTTATTTTTTGTCTATTAGATTGTAAGCTCTTTGAGCAGGGACTGTCTTTCTTCTATGTTTGTGCAGCACTGCGTATGCTTTGTAGCGCTATAGAAATGCTAAATAGTAGTAGTAGTAGTCGCAGGGACAGCCAAAGTTCAAGGGAGCGTGTCGCAGGTGTAGCGAAGGTGGGACTTGGGCGTGCTTAACACTTGGACGTCCTTGACCCATAATCGAAAGAAGCAAGGCTGTCCCTGACGAACACTTGGATGACTTTACCTGGTCATGTTTTTCTTACGACCAAGGCACAAAAAGATGACCACCGGAGAGAATCAGGGATGACCTCCCCTTACTTCCACAAATGTCTTTCAAAATATTGATTGCCAGCCTCAGATGTCATACTTAGGTCCATGACAGCAGTAAGCAGGTCCTGGGAGCAGTTTTAGTGGGTGCAATGCACTTCAGGCAGGTGGACCCAAGCCCATACACCCCTACCTTCTAGGTCTTCTGAGACAAGCATCACAGTCACAGCATCATGTTTCTGAAATGTCGATTTACACATCACCTTGGATAGGATATCCATGTTTTCTTGATCCAATTTCATCTGAGACACCATTTTATCAACCCTTTCTTTGTATTTCAGAAACTCTTCATCATTCTCTAAAGGATCATGTGGTCTTCTGGATAACCCATCAGCATCTATATTTGTCTTTCCAGATTTGTAACTGATGTCAAAATTATACAGTGAAAGAGACACCACCAATGACTTGTAACATCTAGCTTTGTGGTAGTTAAAATATACGTCAGAGGATTGATATCTGTCACCACTTTGAACTCTGCTCCATATAACTACTCAAGAAATTTCTCACAAACTGCCCATTTAACAGCTAGAAATTCCAGCTTGTGAATGGGGTAATTATGTTCACTTTTAGTAAGTCCACAACTTGCATATGAGCTCACTCTCAATTTTCCTTTTTAAACTTGATAAAGTGCAGCTCCTAACCCAATGATGCTGGCATCTGTATGCAGCACATACAGCAATTTCCAGTCTGTGGAGGTCAATACAGGTGCAGCTGTGAGTTTCTCCTTTATAATTTAAAGTGCCCTCTGGCATTCTGTGGTCCATTTACCACCCAGAAGTTACTGAATTGTAGCCTAGCCCCTTTCCTATTTCTCTTGTTATTGGGCAATCCAATCAATAGATCACTGAGTGGCTTCACCACACAAGAGTACTGATTCACAAATCTGCGGTAGTAACCTGCAACCCCCCCAAAAGATCATAGTTCCTGAATCGTCTTAGGTGGTGGCCACTTAGTAATGGCTGAATTTTTTCTTCATCAGGAAATATCCCATTCTCAGAGATATGATTGCCCAGATATTTCACTGACTTTTGAAAAAACTTACATTTGGATTACGAGAGCTTTAAACTGCACTTCAAAAGTTGTTGAAAAACTTGCAGCAATCGTTCTTCATGTTGTTCTAGCATGTCAGAGAATATTATAAGGTCATCTAGAAAAGCCACAACTTCATGTCAGCCATTACTTTATCATTCTCTGGAAGCTTGCCGGTGCATTTGTTAATCCTTGAGCCACTTCCTGAAAGGCATGATGAATGCAGTTCTGGGCCTACCAGCTTCCTCTACCTTTGTTTGATAGTGTCCACTCTTGAGGGCCAACACAGAACCACTTGCTGCCTAACAAAAGAGCAAAGGTTTCTTCAATGTGAAGCAGTGGATGAGTCTCTTTTTTTGTTATATTGTTTAATCTATGATAGTCGACCACCACCCTTAAGGTACCATTCTTCTTTCTGACCAACACTACAGGAGAAGCATAAGGACTATCTGATTCCTCAATCACTCCAGTGGCCAGTAGCTCCTTCAGGTATTGCCTAAGATCTTCAAAATTAGCTGGAGACATACAACATGTGCGTTCCTTGAATGGAGTTGGGTCTGTGAGAGTAATCTTGTGTGTTACCTCTGGAATGCAGTAGACATCCAGATCATGACAGGAAAAAGCCCCCTTGTCCTCCTGGTTAACTCTGTTTTCTGTATGCTGATTGAATTCTTCTGAGATGGGATCATTTCCAAAATCCAGTAACACTTTTTTAGACTCCACACCACCATTTCCAGCAGCCTTTGATGCAGCTTCCGCCACATGGGTTAGCTCTGCAGCACTTACTGCCTTCACCAGCTCTACTGGTCTGCCTGCACCCAACACTCCTCTAGCTGGCAGCCTGAAGCCATGATCCGCCACATTTATTAACAATACTGGGTTTTTGTATATGACTTAGTGCCAGTTTGAATAAGCTGCGTTTGTAATATCAAACCTTCAGGAAGTGGATACATTTCTGAAGTTTCCAGTAGCACTGACAAACCTTGAGAATATTTTGGGGTCTTCTAGATAAATTTCACTTCCCTAGACTCATTGCTTGCAAGGACTGTGGGTTTGATGTTGGTTAAACTGATCGCTGCAGGCTTAGCGTACTTCTGAGCAGACTTCTGATGGGCGTTGTATATATATATATTTTTTAATAAATTTACTACATTTCCACAAGACAAACTCCTGTTATTTAGAAACTCAGTAAGAAACAATAATAAACAATAACATGAAAGCAAATGTTTTAAACTTTCTTAGACCACAATCAATCAGGGACCGTCACCTTAATAAATAGGAGATTAGATACTAATACAAAATTAGCATATTCAAATAAACATAAAGTGAAGGCTTCATATGGTTTACTCCTTCCCTAAACTTTCATTTCCAACATTTCAAGTTTTCTTTTTTAACTTGAGAAAAGGCTTCAATTGCTCAGGGGAATAAAACACATATTCAATCCCCCATATAGACCTAGCATTTACAAGGGTAAGCAAGAAGAAAAGTTCCACCAAGACTGAACACTTTCCTATCTCATAGTCAAAAATAATTTTCTCCATTCTTGGGTTGTCTTAGTAACATCTGGGGAGCTGTACATGTAATATATAGCCACTCGATTTTTTTTTTCATAGCTAACATCTTAATATAATTTGGACCTCCATTTCTTCACAATCATGCACTAAGTGTTTGAGGACATTGGTCCCTACTATCAAAGGTAAGGTTTTGTTCTTCTGATAGTAACATAGTAAGTGACGGCAGAAAAAGACCTATATGGTCCATCCAGTCTGCCCAACAAGATGAACTCATCTGTGCTACTTTATATGTATACCTGACCTTGATTTGTATCTGCCATTTTCAGGGCACAAACCGTAAAAGTCTGCCCAGCACTAACCCCGCCTCCCAACCACTAGCCCCCCCCCCTCCTAACCACAGGTGCTGCCACCCAATCTCTGCTAAGCTTCTGAGGATCCATTTCTTCTGAACAGGATTCCTTTATGTTTATCCCATGCTTTTTTGAATTCCATTACTGTTTTCATCTCCACCTCCCTCGGGAGGGCATTCCAAGTATCCACCACTCTCTCCATGACAAAATACTTCCTGGTATTTTTATTGAGTCTGCCCCCCTTCAACCTCATTTCATGTCCTCTAGTTCTACCACCTTCCCATCTCCGGAAAAGGTTCATTTGCAGATTAATACAGACATTCAAATATTTGAAAGGTATCATATCACCCCTGTTTCTCCTTTCCTCCAGTGTATACATGTTCAGGTCAGCAAGTCTCTCCTCATACGTCTTGTAATGTAAATCCCATACCATTTTGTAGCTTTTCTTTGCACCGCTTCAATTCTTTTTACATTCTTAGCAAGATACAGCCTCCAAAACTGAACACAATACTCCAGGTGGGGCCTCACCAACGACTTGTACAGGGGCATCAACACCTCCTTTCTTCTACTCGTCACACCTCTCTCTTTAAAGCCTGGCAACCTTCTGGCTATGGCCACCGCCTTGTCACACTGTTTCGTCGCCTTCAGATCCTCAGATACTATCACCCCAAGATCCCTCTCCCTGCCTGTACATATCAGACTCTCACTGCCTAACACATACATCTCCCGTGGATTTCTACTCCCTAAGTGCATCACTTTGCATTTCTTCGCATTGAATTTTAATTGGCAAGCATTAGACCATTCTTCTAGCTTCTGCAGATCCTTTTTCATGTTTTCCACTCCCTCTGGGGTGTCCACTCTATTACAAATCTTGATGCCATCCGCAAAAAGGCAAACTTTACCTTCTAACCCTTCAGCAATGTCACTGATTAGGACAGATCAAGGCCAGAACCGAGTAGGTGTTTCCACTTCCACAGGCCTCCTTGGGAAATTGTATTTCTGCCTCAATGTACCCCAAGTATGGGATGGGTTGCCCTCCTACATTTGTAACACAAATTAGATTCTCCAGAGACTGTAATTCACAATGTGTACAAATTATTCTCATACAAAGTTTGTGTAATACACATTATTTGGGAGCCTATACAAAACAATAACTCTGCACACCATCCAAATAGGCTACAGCAGAGCAAACTGACCCCACAAGATGATTTAATACATCCCCTGACAGTGGTTCTGATGGGGTGTGGTCATTCAATTTCTTCTTCTTGGTACCTTAAAATTCTCATTTGGTGCCTTTGTCCATCCCTCACAAAAGCACCTTTCTGGATTAAAGAATTGATTGAGGCCTGCTTGTTACTGGATATTTTTCTTTCTTTCTTTCTTTCAAATTTATTATGCAGCTTTTGTTAAACTAAAACAGCATTCACAGGGTTTGTGCACTCGCCCATTATGTGTCCATCCTCTCCACAGTTGTTATAAAATTACACTATTCTGGAGTAACATCTATTCTTTGGAGATGTACTCTGTGTCTGAGGTCCCCTTTGCACCATATTGTTTATAATAGTCCTGTGCTGAGTAACTAATGCAGCGGGTAAGGTGTCAACTTCCTCTCTTAGTGTTTCTCACCCCAGTTCTACTTGGAACCCACTGGCTCACACTGCCAAAGGTTTATATCATTTGCTATACATGCTCTGCTTGCAGGCTTCAGCTGTATACTTGCCAGATGATGCACTTTTCTTAATTCTTTCATGTTTCTCTTCTCTTCAATTGCTCTGATTTTGAATAGGAGTTCAGAGTACGGTGGGAGCCTCCCAGACTGACTAATAACTTCCTCATGCAACCGGGTAATCAGAGCATCCTCCCAGCAACCTTGTACAAATTATTGCAACAATTGCCTATCAGGGGCAAGTCTCATGAAAATTCCACACTCCAAAACCTTTTGCAATAGGACCTACAACCTCTTCAAATAATCTGAAGACTTTTCTTTGGCATTCTGGTGTGTTCCAACGAATTGAAAGAACAATTCTTTGCTATTAGTCACACTGCCATAGGCCCTATCCAGCTCCTCTAAGCACATTTCTGCTGTGGCATTCTCACCTGCATATGAGCAACATTTAAAGATGGAGGAAGTAAGTCATGTGTCTTGGGGAAGAAATGCATTCTTAGTCACTGGATCCTGGATCGCCCTCCCTCCTTCTGATTTTGGAGGAATAAATTACATTAACTAATGGTTTGGGAGTCTCAGGGAGTGCATATGTCTCCTGGAAGGCAGCGTAGGTTTCTTGCTGTATGGGAGGCTTATTTGAACAAGATTTCACCATGGGCGCGTAGCCAAATACTGAACAAATTTTTCTACGGGAGCTGAGGGTAAATTGAGTGGGTGGTAGTGGGGCACTGCACATTAGAGAGAGGGGGGGAGGGTTAGTGGGGATGGGGTTTACTTAACTGCAGTAGGTAGGGAGGGGCCCAAGAGTAGTGGTCTCCCCTACAGTTTAGAGTAATGTGATTTTCAGGAGATGAAGTGGATTTGGGTTTCTTATAATTTTTTAGCTGGCAACTGAAATGATCACTGTTTACTGCATTTAGTGCATTGTTAACTTGGGGTTAAGCTGGGATGGGTAGGGGGTGATTGGGGGGAACGTTTTGAAATTGATTGTTGATATGTGCTATGTTGGATTTATGCTTTTGTTTTTCAGCATTTTGGCATTTTATAGTTCCAAAACAGAGGGGTGGGGGGATGGGGTTAAGCAGGTTAAAGTTTGATGATGAAACATATTATGCTGTGTTTTGAGAGTATATTGTTATTTGTAATCTCGATGTTCTCAATGTTTAGATATGTTCTCTCTGAATTGTCATCAATAAAAATGTTGAAACATAAAGATGGAGGAAGGAGACTTTCAATTAATTTCCTCTCCTTGGCACTTGCAGTAAGGTTTGGATCTTGCAACAAGTGTTTAATGTGTGCTCAGTAGGTTTCATAATCTTCCTCATTACTAGGTTTAGGGGCATTTCCAGAGAAAACCTTAACTCTGTGGTAAATATGACTTAGTTCTTCTCCTTCTTTGGAGGTTTTAACCACATGTTCTACTACAACTTTTGAAATGTCTGCAGGGATGGGAATGGATGGTGTAGAATATTGAGGAAAACTGATTGGTATGGTATAATGAGTCAGTGAAGCATTCTGCAATCTGGGAGTTTCTTGCTGGCTAGTTTCTGGCATCTGAGGGGATTGGACCTTTTTATTACCTCTCCTGCTTTCAACCCCAGGTTCTCAGTCAAAACAGCAGATGCTCTCTTTCTCAATTCAGTGATGTCAATTTTATGTCTGTCTGCTACATGAGCCAGCTGCTCTTAGAACTGGTCTGTCATGTCTAACAGCGTATCATCTAATAGAGAGACTGTACATACTTGAGGAGTTTCAGGCTCAGGTTTCTCTTCTAATGGTGTCCTATTCAAAATGGGTGTGACTGTTCACTGTTTGGGTAATTTCCTACTGACACACAACCCTTCTAAAATGAACACAGAGAGGGATTCTGCGGATTCACATAAAATCTGATCAGACAACTCACTCTCTAAACGTTGTAGGTTTGTAACTGTATCTAATAATTGTAAAATTTTCTGAACATTTACCATAGGCATTATAGAGCTCACAGAGCCCAAGACACTGATCTCTCAGAAATATATCCATGAAAGTTGCAGACTTCCATCATTACTCTGTATATACTGCACAGAAGCAGCCTAACAACAAAACAAACAAAAATGAGTATTTACTTCCTTACTGATGCTGAGTTACTCACACCATAAAAGCACTGTGCCCCACGTTGGGTGCCACATTTTCTTTGTAATCTTTTATTTATTTCTTCCAGGTGAAATGGGAAGTAAGGCCAGACTTCAGACTTTGAAATTAACACAGCATCAGCAATGAACTCACACAAGTCATTTGTATCAATTACCATAATATGTTTACTGAAGGAAAATAACAGATCAATTATCTATTTGTAATAATAATCAGCAGTTCTGAATGCAAAGAACTGATAACATGAGGTTTAACAGATCAGTTCAGGCAGAGGTAAACATTTAGCTATAGGAGTTATGAGTCTTTGCACAGCAGCTGATAAGATGCAGTTCACTCACCTACTGGTGCTGATTTGAACTTCCTGGATGTGAGGAGGGGGAAGCTGTAACATATCTGCACAGCTATCCAATGCTGGATTCTTCCTGAGAGACTAGACCCCTCTGAAAGCTGTAGTGTATCAGCTTGACTACATTCTACAGCACAAGTCCTTGTTTATAAAACAGATTTGATTAATCTTTTACCTTATCAGCAAGGTAAAATCTCTCTGTGACTAACAGAGTTCTTCTCTTTCTCACAGCCTGCTTGAAATCTCCCATATAACACTGTGAGCAGGGTTGCCAGCTGGGAAAAATTTTCCCAGCCCCAAACCAGCTGTAAACCCGCCCCAAAACCACCTGTAGCCAATCCCCGTCTCCCGCGTCACCGAACCCCGCCCCCGCATCACCAACCCCGCCCCCGCATCACATAGCCCCCCCATGTCACCAACCCCGCCTCCCACATCACTGACCCCGCCTCCCACGTCACTAGCCACGCCCTCTACGTCATCCCTGCCGTCAACCCCGCCTCTGAAAGGCTTCTATTGGTTCAATTTGGACCAATAGAAGCCCCGGAAAAGCTTCTATTGGACCAAATTGGACCAATAGAAGCCCCGGAAAAAAACGCCGAACTTGCACAGCGGCGACAGGAAAACCGCCCAAAAAACCGCATCCCGCGGCCGGCGAAATTTTCCCGCCGCCACTGGCGAACACCCGCCCAATTGGGCGGTAAAACTGCCCACCTGGCAACCCTGACTGTGAGCCCACAATTCTCAGCAGCCCTTAAAAAGGCAGTATCCAAATTTGCAGTTGCACAGTATTGCCAGTAACAGTGGGTTACATATGGGTAAAATTTGTAGTATGGTGAGAACGAGAATGTGGAGGACACAGGGAATATATAAACATTTTCCTATCTAACTGGCAATATAGTTTGTTGGGATTGGTACCTCAAGTTATCTAGATGTTCTATGGCAGCGCTTCTCACCCCAGTTTTCGGGACACACCCAGCTGGTCAGGTTTTCAGAATATCTACAATAAATATGCATGAAATAGATTTGCATACCAAGGAGGTAGTGCATTCAAATCTATCTTATGTATATTCATTGTGGATATCCTGAAAACCTGACAGGCTAAGTGTTCTCCAAGGACTGGGTTGAGAACCACTGCTCAGTAAGGTATACAAGATTCTTGCTGTTACTTGGATAGTTAGGCATGAAAGAGTTTAATATGTCAGCTGGTTAAGGGGTCCTTTTACAAAGGTGCACTAAAAATAAGCATGTGCTAAATGCTAGAGACACCCATACATTCTTATGAGCATCTCTAGCATTTAGCGCATGATAAAAATGTTACCACACCTTTGTAAAACATCCCTAAGGCCACTGTTGATACTTGCTATAAAATGTAGAGTTGAGTAAGTTAATAAAATATTTCAGTACTGTCAGCCAGCCTTATTAGTACTAAATTCTTATAGGTACTTTTTTTGTCCCTAGTGGACTCACAATCTAATTTTTATGCTTGGACAATGGAGGGTTGAAGGCTTCTTTTACAAAACTGCAATAGCAATTCTCATGCAGCAAATGAGAGGAAGCCCATAGGAATTGGAATGAGCTTCCTCTCATTTGATGCACTGAGAATCGATAGCGTGGCTTTGTAAAAGAGACCCTAAGTGACTTGCCCAGGGACACAGTAGCCGAGTTAGCAAAGAAGATTGATGAAGTGACAGGTAGGGGTAACATAAATAGAAAACAGAAGCAGGAAAGCACACATTGATGTTATTCCTTCTGAAAACATTGAAATATAGGGATGGTGTGATGGCACCCTGGCTTTGTGGAATGCTGGACTGAAAGGGGGAGTAACCTTCTGAGGAGGGCTAAAGACGATGTAGACACTTGGCAGTCATGTGGAGGCAGCTGGCCGATGACACCTTATTCACAGTCATTTTTGTTTTGGGGGTGAGGTCCTGAGGGCAGGGTGGGAAATTCCACCAACTAATATCCTTCTTCTTCAGGTGGAGGCACCAGGTGTCAAGCATTCAGGTACCACTTGAGTATAGCACTCAAGTGAGTGTTATACTCACTTTAATCATCATTTGACTGCAAATCTCAAGGTGAGAAAATCTGAAATATTTGATAGAAATTTGGGCCTTGTCATTTTTTAATAATCCTTAAAGAACAAAAAAAACACTCTTCTTTGTTTCTCCTATTGGCATATACTGTATTCCTCCCGGCACAAAATAGATTTTTAAAAAATTTGTTTTGATGCCTTTTCAAATCATGAAATTTCTTTTTAATTCCTTTGTTTATTTTTGAAACAGGAACTTTCTCACTTTAGGCAGGACATGTTTCCTATGTCCTTCCATAAAGGGATTATTTCCTTTTCTGCCCTGAGGCAGAAACACAATCCAGATTATCAAATCAAATCAATTCTTGAATACCGCTAATACCCCAGGGTTCAGTGCAGTTTATATTCTAGGCGAGACAAAAGCTAATAATGTTAGTGTGAAGTATAAGAACAAAATATACCAACTGTATGGTTAGATTATGTGCCAAATGGAAATTCTGTCCGTCTGCCCTGTCCACCTATTAGAAACTACAAATGTCCTATGTTTAAACAGAACTATGTGGATCTGCCATTCATGATTAGTATAAAACATTTCAATGACTCAATAAATTTATGAGATTATTTGCCTGTGACTAATGATCAGCTTATCAACTAAAACACTAGGGTTCTAAACTATTACAATGCAAATCAATAGTGCAATGTTTTCCCCTGTGCCGCTTAAATTATTTATAGGCTTTTGTATGAAAGAAAATGTTTATTTTTTTCTGGACAATGAAGCAACAGATTTACCAGTAGGAAGAGTCTCATTATTTTTCCATTAAAGACTTAATTTACAGTTATTATAAAATTATGCTTCTCTGGCTCTAAATGTAAATGTTTTTCCACCACCTGATTATGATTGAGCCCGATGCTTTCTATAAAGACATAGAATTGTGAATAGCAAAAATAATATGCTTGTAGCAAATATTAGAACAACTGGTTATAAACTAAATGGTGATACTATGGGTTGATTATGCTATCCAATTTCCTGTGGCACAAAATTAGACAAAGGTTCTTGGCACCTCTGAACCTATTCCATCTTGTTTAGTTTCAAATGCAATTAACATAAAGAACAAAAAAATATAAAATGTTCTTACTATTCAAAGCCATCACTTTTCTAAAAATAGCATAGCCCATCAACAAAAAAACTTATGCAACAGCCTGAAATTCAAGAAAACACAGAAAATGTTAATGAATAAGCCAACTGTCAAACATTATAAGGTGGATGATACTCAGGGCACATTCACAATCAACAGAAAGGCAATAGAGAAATGAAATGTATTTAAAATACCATCAATTGCAATCTTCAGCAACTGTGGAGCAACACTCCTCATCATGCTCAGTGTCCCTCTTTGCTGTACCCTACTTCTCATTATCCATGGAGAAAAATTCATTTGAAAATTCCCCCACCCTCCCAATCCCCATGAGTGGAAAAAAGTATGTGCTGTGTTCACCACGTCTATTTTTACCCATGGAGAATAAGGGTGGTCTTTGTTTCAGTTGGAACCAATGAAGTATACTTAGGGATTTTAAAGGATATCTCTGTTCCTGCTTTTTTGCATGCTTTTAATACCTGGAAATGTTGTGGTGCTGAGAGAGGACCTGCTGAGGGGAGGACAGCTTCACTGGTGTATCTTACCTGCGGAAATTGCATTCAAACTTGGGAAAAGGCAAACTTGGGGTTGAATAGGTAATTTCATTGTCTTTTTTTTTCTTATATTACTCTACTTACTTAGCAAAATCAGTTTGGACAGCAGTGTAGCCTTTTAAGACGCTGTTAGGAAATAGTGTTTATAGTGTTTTCGACTCTGCTTTAGTATTTTAAGCTGAGGGTTAGACTCTACACAAAAGACTCTACTTTCATATACGGAAAATCAAGATTAGAATAGCTCAACACTTAAGTAATCTTCGGACAGCTCATCAGGAAGCCCCTTTAGTCTCTCATTGGCTGACCTGTCAACATGAAGTGCAAGAGTTGCGCTTTGTAGTGTTAGATCAAATTAAATCTCATAGGGGTGGTAATAGTCCTCTTATGTTACTAAGGAAGGAACAGCGATTGATATTCCGTTGGAATACGGTGACCCCAGGTGGGTTAAATAAAGAAATCGAATGGCTGAATATTTAGGAGGATATTTAAACTCTGAAATCCCGGTGTCAGCTATGCGCAATTGTGGGCGTCCTTGTGGGCAGCTTCACCGGCGCATCGCTGGTTTGTCGAAATCCTAACCACCTTGAAGAGCTGGTAAGCTACTATGAACAATGTGTATTGTTATTTATTTGATTAGTTATGTATGAATGTGGGTATGAAGAAGATTGATTTTAAGATTGTATAAATACATTGTTGTTTCGTTTAGAACACGAGACCCCTGAAGACGCTTGTATGTATAGCGAAATGTGATCATGTCGGGTCCTAGTGTGGTTATTCGACTACCAATTGAAAAATGAGTGAAAACAGTGTTGATAACAGTGTTGACAAGTATAACAGTTGATTTGAATTGGGGATTGACAACTGATGTACCATCCGATTGGATAGCGATATTCTGGCATTGAAACACAAATAAAGAACTGTGAGTGAAGAAGATAGTTGCGAGTCCAGACTCAGAGCCAGAAACGCTACGCTGTTTGATTGTAGTGAAAACAAAAGTGGAAATAACTTGACATTGAATACTCATCGTATAAGACTGAGATATTGTCGGTGATTATATATATACAGTTGTATACTGATATGCATAAAAACAAATCCTGTTATACGGTTGTCATGTAAGACTGTATCGAAGAGCATGATAGGTTTGAATGAGTGTGTATGTTGTGGGATGTAGATAGCGAATATGCAACAATGTGAAAATTGAAAAAAGATTTAGCATTGTGGTATGTGATACATTATTAAAGGAGTATTTTGCATTACAAACGGTTGTTATATTGATATACTTGAATAGATTGTAAGGTCTGTCGAGCAGGGACTGTCTCATACATGTTTAGTGTATAGTGCTGTGTATGTCTAGCAGTGCCATAGAAATGATAAGTAGTAGTAGTAGTAGTAGTAGTAGTAGAATTGCATTTCTAGTAATCAAATAAATACAAAATAATGCTTCAAGTTACATTTCAGTAAGCTTTTTACTTTCATACAGTGAAAGAACCAGGTCTAAAACAGTATTCACTAGATATGGGTGGAGGTAAACATTTCCAGTACACAAAAAGGATGGTAAAAGACAAGAAAAACTAGATAATTAGGGAATAAGAAGTGGCAGGGGTTATGTTATAGTATAATT
Source organism: Microcaecilia unicolor (assembly GCF_901765095.1). Taxonomy (NCBI): domain Eukaryota; kingdom Metazoa; phylum Chordata; class Amphibia; order Gymnophiona; family Siphonopidae; genus Microcaecilia; species Microcaecilia unicolor. The sequence continues at coordinate 224,791,605 of NC_044031.1, forward strand.
ATGCACAGCAAGGTGTGCTGTTAGACACAATGCATAATTACACCATAATGATCATAAAATGGCTGAAAATGAAAAAGCCATAATTACTTCTTGACTACTTAAAACACAGCACGTTCAACTTTTTCATTTTGAATTTGGTTTAGCAGCAATATTAAGTTTATTTCAAATTGACTAGTGCCAAAATGTTCAAGCTGTGATCTTAATATACTGAATGATGCAGTACCAGGCATGATGGGATGGTTTAATAAAATGCAAAAATGGGGTATAAGTCAGAAGATCCCTCTGGGTACATAATCTTGAGTCCTATCTGAAGCTGCTTTTTGAGATTTTGAACAAGTCCGTAAATCTTCATTTTCTAAGTACATAAGTAGTGCCATACTGGGAAAGACCAAAGGTCCATCTAGCCCAGCATCCTGTCACCGACAGTGGCCAATCCAGGTCAAGGGCACCTGGCACGCTCCCCAAACGTAAAAACATTCCAGACAAGTTATACCTAAAAATGCGGAATTTTTCCAAGTCCATTTAATAGCGGTCTATGGACTTGTCCTTTAAGAATCTATCTAACCCCTTTTTAAACTCCGTCAAGCTAACCGCCCGTACCACGTTCTCCGGCAACGAATTCCAGAGTCTAATTACACGTTGGGTGAAGAAAAATTTTCTCCGATTCGTTTTAAATTTACCACACTGTAGCTTCAACTCATGCCCTCTAGTCCTAGTATTTTTGGATAGCGTGAACAGTCGCTTCACATCCACCCGATCCATTCCACTCATTATTTTATACACTTCTATCATATCTCCCCTCAGCCGTCTCTTCTCCAAGCTGAAAAGCCCTAGCCTTCTCAGCCTCTCTTCGTAGGAAAGTCGTCCCATCCCCACTATCATTTTCGTCGCCCTTCGCTGTACCTTTTCCAATTCTACTATATCTTTTTTGAGATACGGAGACCAGTACTGAACACAATACTCCAGGTGCGGTCGCACCATGGAGCGATACAACGGCATTATAACATCCGCACACCTGGACTCCATACCCTTCCTAATAACACCCAACATTCTATTCGCTTTCCTAGCCGCAGCAGCACACTGAGCAGAAGGTTTCAGCGTATCATCGACGACGACACCCAGATCCCTTTCTTGATCCGTAACTCCTAACGCGGAACCTTGCAAGACGTAGCTATAATTCGGGTTCCTCTTACCCACATGCATCACTTTGCACTTGTCAACATTGAACTTCATCTGCCACTTGCACGCCCATTCTCCCAGTCTCGCAAGGTCCTCCTGTAATCGTTCACATTCCTCCTGCGACTTGACGACCCTGAATAATTTTGTGTCATCGGCAAATTTAATTACCTCACTAGTTATTCCCATCTCTAGGTCATTTATAAATACATTAAAAAGCAACGGACCCAGCACAGACCCCTGCGGGACCCCACTAACTACCCTCCTCCACTGAGAATACTGGCCACACAATCCTACTCTCTGCTTCCTATCTTTCAACCAGTTCTTAATCCATAATAATACTCTAAGGCTTTTTGTTGTTGTTGTTGTTGCTGTTGTTGTGGTTATAATTCTATATTAATGACTGTGACCTCTAGAGGAGGAAAGGCAAGAAAATGATTAAAATAGCTGAGTCAATCATGAACTGACAAATATAGGTTGACTTTAAGAAGCAAAACAAGAAATTAGCACAGAAAAAAAATCCAGCAGAAAATAATAGCTATGAAGCACCATTTTAGACAAAATGTCTAGAGCGGAAAGGGACATTCGGGTTGGGACATTCAGACTAGCAGATGTAGAAAAAAAACAGCAAGAGAAGGAAATAAACATGTACGTGGCATAACATACTGCTATTTGCACATATAGATGCTGTCACCTGGAAAGCAAAGGTAAGACATGCAGACCGTGATAGAACACAACTCGCATATATAGGTGATGGCCCACCACTGTTATTCTCACAGGCCGTAATCTACACAGAAACATAATAGAGATTTACACCACTTGCATGTGCACTGTTCTATAGGTGTAATTGCTGATTTCCGGTACTTGCATGTGACCTACTGCTGTTCTCCTGTGCATGATACAAGACTGCTGTTTGGGGACAAAATGTTTCTGGCCCCCATTGAATATATGGCCTCTTGTGAGCCTTTTTAGAGAGCACCAAGATGGCTACCAGGATGAAAAGAAATATATCAGAGGCCACTTTGTAACAGCCACGTGACCAACAGTCAGATCTTGCTGTAGACAGAAGGATCTGGGAACATAGCTGTGAGACACTAGGAAGAAAATCACCAGTCATTTGCTCATGTGCTTTCCAGATAATCTGATAGAGATGGTCTGATGGAGACCTATTTATTAATTAGGATTTATTTACCACCTTTGTCTCAGCACCTTCTGAAACTAAAGATGACCAAGACTGAGCTTCTTATCTTTCCCCCTACCGAATACTATAAAAACTATACACGACTTGACAACCTTCCAGAAGTTACTGAAGACGTACCTGTTCAAAGAGACTGACAAAAAGAATCCTCCTTAATGACTTGTTTCCTAATCTATACCAGAACCAACCAATATTGATCCCTTCTGATTTGATTATTTTATCATATTATCATTATTGAACATTACATTTTTTCCTACTCTCACTTGTATGTTATGTATTATCATTTTATTTACCCTACCTACCTGTTATTCTTGTACATTAATTGTAACGATATGCTGAACCTCTTACTCTGTTAATGGTGATGCCATTGCTATATACTGTAAGCCACATTGAGCCTGCAAATAGGTGGGGAAATGTGGGATACAAATGCAGCAAATAAATAAATAAATTGTACTTCTTTTATGCATTCCATAGCTTCTAACTGTTTGAAGAAGGTGAATTCCCCCTATCCTGAAAGTAAACAAACATTCATCCATGGCTCAAGGATCCCAAAGCAGATTCTGATATAGTAAATAATTACCAGCTCATTTCAAATCTTCCATCTATGTCAAAAGTGTGGAGGAGTGGCCTAGTGGTTAGGGTGGTGGACTTTGGTTTTGAGGAACTGAGTTCAATTCCCATTTCAGGTACAGGCAGCTCCTTGTGACTCTGGGCAAGTCACTTAACCCTCCATTGCCCCATGTAGGACACATTGAGCCTGCCATGAGTGGGAAAGCGCTGGGTACAAATGTAATTAAAAAAAGTGGTAGAGAAGGTGGTTTCAGCCCAGCTTCTTCCTTATCTGGACAATATTAAAGCATTACATCCAAAGCAGATAGGTTTTTGTACAGGATCTAACACTGAACATGCACCTTTAGGCCTCACTAACTTTATTCTGAATCATTTGGATAAAGGTAAGAATGTTCTCTTAATTTCTACCTCATTATGCATCAAATGAAGTAGACTACACAGATCTCTATTCCTTATAACTGATACTTGAGGATATCTTGGTAGGAGGAAAGGTCTTATAAATCACAGGGATCTATCATAATATAGTGATACACGTACAAACCAATCCCGTTCTTGCGATTGTGAATAATCATAGACCAAAAAACCCCCTCCTTCCTCAATGTGTGCTATAATGTGTGACAAACTAATGCGTGGAAACACTATTTTTCTTCTTTTTTTCTTTTATTTCTTTTTATCACCACAAAAATCCCAAATGACCAGCAGTTCAGTAAGAGCTTGTATTGTTCCACTTATCTTTAAACTCAGCCGGTCCCGACAAGCGCTTGTTTAGCTGTCGCTTTCTCAAGGGACTGGAGCTGGGAACATCTGAAACAACCAGGGTTTTTTTTGAGAGGGTACTTGGGGGTACTGAGTACCGGCACCTTTTCCCATTGTCTGCTAAAATTGACCCAAGAACCCCAAGTTTTAATGAAAGAACTCAGGCTCTACACACCAATTCTGCCTTGTCATAGATTCTGGTTGCAGGGGGCCTGGCTGGCTATTGTGGGGTGGGTCCCTCAGTGATCACCCCACCCCTGAAGGATGGCCTAGCGTTTGAGTACCGGCATCTTTTTTGCTAGAAAAAATGCACTGGAAACAACCATAATATGTCATCATGGATTTGAAGAAACAGAAAACAACTCACGTATATCTTGGTTGGAACCTACTTCTGGATATCTCACTGTTGTCTTCTGTCAGTACTGCTCAACATAAAATGGCTGCGGCGTCTTTTAAACTCTGTAAACGGAAGTCACTGTCTACTTGTGCCAGAGACTATCATTTCCAGTTTGTTTACATAAAACATCCCCACTGCATGTTAGTGTTCAGACCTGCAGGTTCTAAACAGCATAAATGATAAATCCAAAATAATTCACGTTGTAGTAACCATCTGTCTAGGTTTCCTCCGCGTGGAGAAGGATTGACATGTTCAATTTCTAGACATATTAGGTCATTGAAGTCATGTGTACATATGCTACAGTGCCTTACCAGTGGTGCTACAATGCATTGCCTTGTGATCTTAGAGCAATGTTCTATTATGTGTGTGTGTAAGACTCTCTTGGTCTTACCTATATAAAGCTTATTGCAAGGGCATTTGATCATATATACAACATTGGTGCTCATGCACGTGGTATGATGTCTTAATCTGTATACTTTATTGTCTACAGGATTCTGGAAGCTTATTGTACAGGTCTTACAACCAATCCTTCCACATTTGAAATGACCCTTTTTTTCAATTCCTCCAGCATCCGTTCTTACACAGGGAATGGGTAACTGGGCTGGACTGACGAGTTATTTCAGATTTTTTGTTCTGGAGAACGCTACTCTTAGATGGTGATTGATAAAAAGCGGGTGTGTTCTCATTATATCCCAATCACTCTTGAGAACATCAGCTGCTGCATCTCCTCCTGAAGTGTAACGCACAACAAAAGTGGCTATCGGATCCTCTGGGTTCGGATGTTGTGCTTTTTGTAATAACCACTCTCTGTTGTTGTAGTTGGCCCATTTGTAAGTACGTTATAATATATGTTGTGGATAATTTCATTTGATTAAATTCTGAAAAAATCTCCTAGGTTGTGTTTTGAAACCCTGCTCAGTTGAACAGATCCTGCAGAATCTCAAAAATTGAGAAAAGGGTAAATTATCTCGCATCCTTTTCGTGTGACAGCTCTTATATTCCAAAATGGTGTTCTGGTCTGTAGGTTTGACAAAAACATCTGTTTGGAATCTATTGCCCAGTAATTAAATGTTGACATCTAAAAAATGTATTTGAGTCTGTGAACTTGAGGAAGTAAACTATATATCAGCGTGACATAAGTTCAATCATTCTAGGAACGATGTAAGAGTGCTTTCATCCCCTGTCCATAGCAGAAAAATATCATCTATGAACCTTCTCCACAGGAGAATATTTAAGGCATATGGTGACTTGATGATCCATTTGTTTTCAAACGCTGTCATATATAGGTTGGCTATAGTTGGAGCGAAAGTAGCTCCCATGGCTACTCCCGATTTCTGTAAATATATGTCCTGAGTACATGAAAAAATTATCACATCGAGCCAATTCTCCCAATTTGCATACAACGATGGAAGGTACCTCATGTGGTCTTGGTCCTGATTCTACTGTATCCCAAACAAGTTCCAGCACTTCTCTTTTGGGATCATTGCATATAGTGATTTGATATCAAGTGTGACCATCAAAAGAGGAAGATCTGTGTCTATCTCAATGTCTGCCAGCATTTTCAAAAAGTGGGTGGTATCATTTATATATGAAAAATGTTCCATCACACTCGGTTTAAAAAAACGTCAGTGAAAATCGATAGGGGTTCCAATAAAGAGCCTCTAGATGACATTATCGGTCTCCCTGGGGGGGGGGGGGGGTTCCGTATATCTTCATGGATTTTTGGTAGGACATATAGCACTGGAACAGTTGGGTGCATTTTGTTGAGAAAACGATATTCTTTCTTAGTGAGGAATCCTTGATCCACTGCTTCTTGGGTTAAAGCAGTTATGGTGGTCTGCAACTGTATCGTCGGGTCTTGTTGCAATTTCTTATATGCTCGTATATCTGACAGTTGGGATTGCATTTCCTGCATATAGTCCTCTCTATTTAAGACCACCACTACACCCCCTTTGTCAGCTCTTTTGATGACTACTCGGGGACTGTCCCTCAATGTTTTAAGTGCTGCTTCGTAAGATTATCATGGAACCGATAGTGGTTGGTTTCAAAATATGAATTCATATCTCTCATGACCATCTCTTTAAAGACTGTGGCCATTTTATGTTGAGCAGTACTGACAGAAGACAGCAGTGAGATAACCAGAAGTAGGTTCCAACCAAGATATACGTGAGTTGTTTTCTGTTTCTTCAAATCCACAATGACTTATATTATGGCTTGTTTCAGATGTTCCCAGCTCCAGCCCCTTGAGAAAGTGACAGCAAAACAGGTGCTTGTCAGAACCGGCTGAGCTTAAAGATAAGTGGAACAATACAAGCTCTTACTGAACTGTTGGTCAATTGGGATTTTTGTGGTGATAAAAAGAAATAAGAGAAAAAAAGAAGAAAAATAATTTTTCCATGCATTAGTTTGTCACACATTATAGCACACATTGAGGGAGGAGGGGGTTTTTTTGGTCTATGATTATTCACAATCGCAAGAATGGGATTGGTTTATATGTGTATCACTATATAGTGATAGATCCCTGTGATTCATGAGACCTTTTCCTCCTACCAAGATAACCTCAAATATCAGTTAGAAGGAATAGAGAACTGTGTAGTCTACTTTATTTGATGCATAATTTGGACACAGTAGTAGATGATTGAGAGCCATTTTAGATTATTTACAAGTACTCTTAATTTCTACCACTTTTCCGCTGCCTTTCATTTAGTAAACCATTCCGTTCTCCTTCAGACGTTATCTGACTCCACATTTCAAGAACTGCTCTTTCTTGGTTTAAACCTTATCATTCCTTTAAAGTGCATTGTCTAGTTCCTTCTCTTCTGTCTATAATCTGTCTTTGGGAGTTCCCCTAGGGCTCCATTTTGAGTCCAATACTTTTGTATATTTATCTGGCTCCTTTACCACTGCTGTTTTACATTTTTTATTTATTATGATGATATTCTGCTTAAGGTTATTGATTCCTTTGACAGTGACTTAACTCCTCTTATCTCCCTTATCTAGAAGAAGTAGCTAATTGGCTTTCAAGGAATGGTTGCATATTAAATCCCTCCTAATTGGTTGTAGTCCTGTTTCCCTGGTTTAAGCCAATGTCTACCACCTATACACTACAACTTAGGGGTATATCTATTTCTTTCAATGACTCAGTTAAGGTTCTCAGTATTACTTTATTTATTTATTTATTGCATTTGTATCCCACATTTTCCCACCTCTTTGCAGGCTCAATGTGGCTTACAATACATCATGAATAGTGGAAATACATAAGAAAATATACATTTAGTATTACTGAAGGATCTTGGGTAACATGATAATGAAAAAACATGGTAGTAGTTTAACAAACAAATATTATGAGACAGTTCTGGATATATGTGTAGGAGTTCACATTTGTTTATCTTTGTGATATGCCTTGTTAAAGAGATGGGTCTTCAGTAGTTTGCAGATGTTAGTTAGTTCAAAGATTGTTTTTAAGTTGCGCGGCAGTGCATTCCAGAATTGTGTGCTCATGTAGGAAAAGGTTGACGCATGAGTTAGTTTGTATTTTAGACCTTTACAGTTGGGGAAATGAAGATTAAGGAATGTATGGGATGATTTTTTAGCATTCCTGGGTGGTAAGTCTATCAGGTCTGACATGTAGGCTGGGGCGTCTCCGTGAATGATTTTGTAAACTAGGATGCATATTTTGAATGTGATGCGCTCTCTAAGTGGGAGCCAGTGTAGCTTTTCTCGTAGGGGTTTAGCACTTTCATATTTTGTTGTACCGAATATGAGTCTAGCTGCAGTGTTCTGAGCTGTCTGAAGCTTCTTGATTATTTGCTCTTTGCAACCAGCGTAGAGTGCGTTGCCGGTCTAGATGACTGAGTACCATTGATTGTACCAAGTTGCGGAAGACAGTCCTTGGGAAGAAAGGTCTTATTCTTTTTAATTTCCACATTGTGTGGAACATCTTCTTGGTTGTGTTTTTCACGTGACTCTCAAGTGTTAGGTGTCGATCAATGGTAACTCCAAGAATTTTTAGGGTGTCCGAGATTGGAAGATTCAGCTTTGGTGTGTTAATGGTGGTGAATTTGTTCGTATTATGTTGTGAGGTGAGTATTAGGCATTGAGTTTCAGCTGAAATGCATCCGCCCATGTATGCATGATATGTAGGCTTTGGTTGATGTCATTGGAAATTTCCTTTAAATCTTGTTTAAATGGGATGTAGATCATTATGTCGTCTGCATATATGTATGGGTTGAGGTTTTGGTTTGATAGTAGTTTGGCCAAAGGTATCATCATTAAGTTGAATAAGGTTGGTGAGAGGGGGGATCCCTGTGGAACATCGCATTCAGGTATCCATGTAGCTGATGTAGTCGAATTAGATGACACTTGGTATGATCGTGTGGTTAGGAACCCCTTGAACCAATTGAGAACATTGCCTCCAATTCTGAAGTACTCGAGGATATGTAGTAGTATTCCATGATCAACCATATCGAAGGCGCTAGACATATCAAATTGTAGAAGTAGTATGTTCTTGCCATTTGCAATCATTTGTTTAAATTTGTTCATGAGAGTAACTAGTACCATTTCTGTACTGTGGTTAGACCAGAATCCTGACTGGGAGTCGTGTAGTATGGAGAATTTGTTTAAATAGCTTGTGAGTTGTTTGGTTACCATCCCTTCCGTTAGTTTGGTTATTAAGGGAATGGATGCTACTGGCCTGTAGTTGGTTATTTCACTAGCACTCTTCTTTGCATCTTTGGGTATGGGGGTGAGTAGAATGTTTCCTTTCTCCTTCGGGAAGAGTCCAATTTGTAGCATATGGTTCACCCGATTCGTGAGGTCTGTTATAAATTGTTGAGGGGCAGATGTCATAAGGTTGTTCGGGCATATGTATAATTTGCAATGAGATTTGGAGAATCTTTTGAGCATTTGGGAGATGAGATCCTCTGTTAATATCTCGAAGTTGATCCAGGTTCTGTCTGCTGGGTATACACCATGGTCTGGATCTAGGCAGTCAAGGAGTTTGGCGTACTCGGTGGTACTGACTGGTATTTTAAGTCGCAATTGTATGATTTTCTCATTGAAGTATCTCGCGAGAATGTCTGCTCCTGGTGTATCTTTACTGTTGGTTGTGATTGGTGTGATATCTAGTAGTTTATTTACAAGTTGAAAGAGTTTATGTGTGTCTTTGTAGTTTGGTCCAATTTCAGTTTTATAAAATAATCTTTTAGTTTGTCTTATGGTATATTTATATTTTCTTTGAAGTTGTTTCCAGGCGTTAAGTGTGGGGTCGTCTTTCTTTTTATTCCATGCACGTTCTAACCTTCTAACTTGTGTTTTAAGTTTTTTCAGTTCTTCATTGAACCATGGTGTTGAGTTCTTCCTGTGTGAGGTTCTGGTTTGAGTTGGGGCAATTTTGTCTAATATTGATCTGCATCTATCGTCCCATTCTAGTAGGAATTTGTTTATGTCTGCCTTTATTGTCCATCCGTTGTGGTTGATCTGTTGCCAGAATATTATCAGGTCTATTTTTCCTCTCGTGGTGTAGGTTTTTCGTTCTTGTTTGTTAATTGTGCCTTTCGTTTGCCATTGGAGGGAGATGTATGCTTTATAGTGGTCTGACCATGGTGCGGGTGTCCATCTTGTGTCTGTTAATATAAGGTTTGAGTCTAGATAGAATTTGTGTGTGATAATGTCTAGTGTGTGTCCTTTAGTGTGAGTTGATTGTGTCATCTCACCTTTCATCAACACATTTTTAATGTTATGAAAATATATTTTTGTTGTTGTTCTGAGTCAGCTACGTAACATTTACAGTACATAAGTAATGCCATACTGGGAAAAGACCAAGGGTCCATCGAGCCCAGCATCCTGTCCACGACAGCGGCCAATCCAGGCCAAGGGCACCTGGCAAGCTTCCCAAACGTACACACATTCTATACATGTTATTCCTGGAATTGTGGATTTTTCCCAAGTCCATTTAGTAGCGGTTTATGGACTTGTCCTTTAGGAAACCGTCCAACCCCTTTTTAAACTCTGCTAAGCTAACCGCCTTCACCACTTTCTCCGGCAACGAATTCCAGAGTTTAATTATACGTTGGGTGAAGAAGAATTTTCTCCGATTTGTTTTAAATTTACTACACTGTAGTTTCATCGCATGCCCCCTAGTCCTAGGGGAAAGCGTGAACAGACGCTTCACATCCACCTGTTCCACTCCACTCATTATTTTATATACCTCTATCATGTCTCCCCTCAGCCGTCTCTTCTCCAAGCTGAATAGCCCTAGCCTCCTCAATCTTTCTTCATAGGGAAGTTGTCGCATCCCCGCTATCATTTTAGTCGCCCTTCGCTGCACCTTTTCCAATTCCACTATATCTTTCTTGAGATGCGGCGACCAGAATTGAACACAATACTCAAGGTGCGGTCACACCATGGAGCGATACAACGGCATTATAACATCCTCACACCTGTTTTCCATACCTTTCCTAATAATACCCAACATTCTATTTGCTTTCCTAGTTGCAGCAGCACACTGAGCAGAAGGTTTCAGCGTATTATCGACGACGACACCCAGATCCCTTTCTTGGTCCATAACTCCTAACGTGGAACCTTGCAAGACGTAGCTATAATTCGGGTTCTTTTTTCCCACATGCATCACCTTGCACTTGCTCACATTAAACGTCATCTGCCATTTAGCCGCCCAGTCTCCCAGTCTCGTAAGGTCCTCTTGTAATTTTTCACAATCCTGTCATGATTTAACAACTTTGAATAACTTGGTGTCATCAGCAAATTTAATTATCTCGCTAGTTACTCCCATCTCTAAATCATTTATAAATATATTAAAAAGCAGCGGTCCTAGCACAGACCCCTGAGGAACCCCACTAACTACCCTTCTCCATTGTGAATACTGACCATTTAACCCCACTCTCTGTTTCCTATCCTTCAACCAGTTTTTAATCCACAATAGGACATTTCCTCCTATCCCATGACCCTCCAATTTCCTCTGTAGCCTTTCATGAGGTACCTTGTCAAATGCCTTTTGAAAATCCAGATACACAATATCAACCGGTTCTCCTTTGTCCACATGTTTGTTTACTCCTTCAAAGAATTGAAGAAAATTGGTCAGGCAAGATTTCCCCACACAAAAGCCGTGCTGACTTGGTCTCAGTAATCCATGTCCTCGGATGTGCTCTGTAATTTTGTTTTTAATAATAGCCTCTACCATTTTCCCCGGCACTGACGTCAGACTCACCGGTCTATAATTTCCCGGATCTCCCCTGGAGCCTTTTTAAAAAATCGGCGTTACATTGGCCACCCTCCAATCTTCCGGTACCACGCTCGATTTTAAGGATAAGTTGCATATCACTAGCAGTAGCTCCGCAAGCTCATTTTTCAGTTCTATCAGTACTCTAGGATGAATACCATCCAGTCCAGGAGATTTGCTACTCTTCAGTTTGCTGAACTGCCCCATTACGTCCTCCAGGTTTACTGTGAAGTCAGTATTCTTAATCACTCGGGTCTTTGTCTTCTTGAACATTCTCTGATACTCTCATGCTTGGATTACTGCAACTTTTTTTCCATGGTTTAAAGAACTCATCCTTTAAGAGGCTGCAGTTAATTCAAAATCCATCTGTTAAATAACTTTATAATGCAAAAAAATATGACCATGTCACACCTCTGTTGCAAAAAGAATACTGACTCCTGGTATCCTGTCGGATACCATTCAAGATCCCAGTAATTGCTCATCAGGTGTTTTATTCTAAACTAGTAAAAGAGGCCCGTTTCTGACATAAATGAAACGGGCGCTAGCAAGGTTTTCCTCGGCCCCCCTGCAGCCACCCATGTCCAGCGACCCTCCTTTCTCCCCTGCCCCCTCCACCCACCCATGTCCAGTGACCCCCTGCCCCCCTCCACCCACCCATGTCCAGCGACCCTCCTCTCTCCCCTGCCCCCCTGCAGCCACCCATGTCCAGCGACCCCCATCTCTCCCCTGCCCCCTTGCAGCCACCCATGTCCAGCGACCCTCCTCTCTCCCCTGCCCCCCTCCAGCCACTCATGTCCAGCGACCCTCCTCTCTCCCCTGCCCCCCTGCAGCCACCCATGTCCAGCGACCCTCCTTTCTCCCCTGCCCCCCTGCAGCCACCCATGTCCAGCGACCCTCCTCTGGACATGGATCAGCTGTGAGGCATGTTTTTATTTTCCCCCGGGTTCTGAAGTTGACATCATAATGGCTACGGTGATGTCAGCCTGATCTATGGAGCCTAGCAGACCAACTCGGAATGAGCCACGGTACCAGGCAAGTCAGAACATTGGAGGTGAGAATTATTATATAGGATGCGTCATAATGGGTCTAGTGACATCAGCTAAGGCTTCGGAGCCCATCTAATATAATAAAACGCACCGTGAACGTTCTAATGAGGACAACGTTCTGAAAGGGTTCGTGGGGTTCGTGGGTTCGTGGCGTTCGTGTTGTGAAGCCAGCAAGCCGTCTCTGCCCCGCCCTCGCGTCTAAACAAACAAATCCGGAAGCGAAGCGTCAGGGAAGGAGGCGGCGCTGAAGGGAAAGCTAGACGTCGGGAGCGCCGCCTCCTTCCCTGACGCTTCGCTGCACGAACCGCCACGGAGGTAAAGTTAAAAAGAATAAAAAAAAGGGATGCATGGATGCGAAGGGGGGGGGGGGGGGAGAAGGGGGCGGCCCAGGCTGGGACATGGCAGAGAGAGTAGCATGGATGCGAGGGGGGGGGGGGTCATGGAAGGGCGAGAGGGGACTTGCTGGAAAAGGATGAATGGAGGCTGCAGGGGACAGAGGAGTATGGATGGGTATGGATTAGGAGGGCAGGGCACAGGGAGAGAGGGGAATTACTGGAAATGGATGAATGGAGGGGGCAGGGGACAGAGGAGTATGGATGGGCATGGATTGGGAGGGCAGGACTCAGGGAGAGAGGGAAATTGCTGGATAGGGAAAAATGGAGGGGCCAGGTGACAGATGAGCATGGATGGGCATGGATTGGAAGGGCAGGACTCAGGGAGAGGGGAATTGCTGGATAGGGATGAATGGAGGGGACAGATGGGCATGGATGGATATGGATTGCAGAGCAGGCCTCAGGCAGAGAGGGCAAATGCTGGATAGGGAAAAATGGAGGGGCCAGGTGACAGAGGAGCATGGATGGGCATGGATTGGAAGGGCAGGACTCAGGGAGAGGGGAATTGCTGGATAGGGATGAATGGAGGGGACAGATGGGCATGGATGGATATGGATTGCAGAGCAGGCCTCAGGCAGAGAAGGCAAATGCTGGATAGGGAAAAATGGATGGGCCAGGTGACAGAGGAGCATGGATGGGCATGGATTGGAAGGGCAGGACTCAGGGAGAGGGGAATTGCTGGATAGGGATGAATGGAGGGGACAGATGGGCATGGATGGATATGGATTGCAGAGCAGGCCTCAGGCAGAGAGGGGAAATGCTGGATAGGGAAAAATGGAGGGGCCAGGTGACAGATGAGCATGGATGGGCATGGATTGGAAGGGCAGGACTCAGGGAGAGGGGAATTGCTGGATAGGGATGAATGGAGGGGACAGATGGGCATGGATGGATATGGATTGCAGAGCAGGCCTCAGGCAGAGAGGGGAAATGCTGGATAGGGAAAAATGGAGGGGCCAGGTGACAGAGGAGCATGGCTGGCCATGGATTGGAAGGGCAGGACTCAGGGAGAGGGGAATTGCTGCATAGGGATGAATGGAGGGGACAGATGGCCATGGATGGATATGGATTGCAGGGCAGGCCTCAGGCAGAGAGGGGAAATGCTGGATAGGGATGAATGGAGGGGGCAGGTGACAGACAAACATGGATGGCCATGGATTGGGAGGGCAGGGCTCAGGGACAGAGGGGAATTGCTGGAAAAGGATGAATGGAGGGGGCAGGGGACAGATGGCCATGGATTGGAAGGGCACGGCTCACACTCTCTCTCTCATATACAATGTCTTTCTGACTCTCACTCTCACACACTGTCTCACACAGTATCACATTCACTCTCTATGTGCCACACAGTCACTCACACACTCGCTTGGTGTCATACACTCACTCTCACAGAGAATCTGTGTCTCACACACACACTCTCTCTGTTGCCCAGACACACACACTCTCTCTCATACACACACTCTCATTCTCACACACACTCTCTCACAAACACACTCACACCCAGACTCACTCTCTCTCTCACACACTCACACTTTCACTCTGACTCTCAAACAGTCACTCTCACATACTCTCCCAAACATACACACTCCAAGGAAAACCTTGCTAGCGCCCGTTTCATTTGTGTCAGAAACGGGCCTTTTTTACTAGTCTGTGAAGAAAGTTACGGACACAGGCAGGCAGACGCATAGAATGTTGGAGGTGAGAATTATTATATAGGATTACCATCTTTTCTGATTGCCATGTTTATACCCTTTTCAGATATTACAATCAAAATCTCATAGTTGTTCCTTCCCACCTTCAGTTTTACCTTGACTACACCAGAAACTCCTGTTTCATTGTAATGGCCCTAATGCTTTGGAACTTGTTTTTTTCTGACCATTATAGACCCACGGAAGCCAGCGTTGTCTTCTTTTGTTTTAGTGTTGATTGTCTTTGCGTACCATTTTCTGTTTTATTAGGTGTTCATTTTTTATTCTATTAACTTTTTGGTATTTTTATGTTAATGATTTTGTAATTTAGGCCTCTTTTTGCTTTATTTTCTGATTCCTTTCTCCCTTTACATTTAAATGTAAACTGATTTGATATTTTTTATGATATTGCAGTATATCAAATACATACCTTGACTGTTCACTGAAAGTGAGTATGAAATCTGGCTTTGCCACTTTAAGGACCAGATCCTAATGGCACACCCTCCCCTCTTTAAAAAAAAGTTTCCCTATGTTTCAGCACATACTATGCAATTCCATAAGGTACGTGTCACTAGTTAAGTGCCGATTAGGCGCATTTAACAATAGATTAATGGCATATACAGGCAAAATGTGTGCATATACATATAGGGCTAGATTCTGAATATGGCACTTAAAAAATCCGTGAGGAATAAATTTCTACCTAAGCGTATTCTATAAGCAGCGCCTATATTTAGGTATGGTATATGAAATACCTTATTTGATATCCCAGCGCCAAGAACTACACGCATCTATCTACACCAAGGAAATCTTGGCATAAATACTGGCAAATAGATATAGGTGCAGAGGGCAGTAAGCATAAATTTTGGAACATCCACAAAATGCCCATTTCTCTGCCCATAACCATGCCCCATTTTGGCTCTGCACACTAGAATTTAGGCACTGTGTATTACAGAATACGCTTAGCAAGTTATGCACGTAAATTCTAATTATTGCCAATTAGTGTTCATTGTTACTTGTTAAGTGCTATTAAAAACACTGATTGACTTATTAAGCCAAAGTTATGCGCATTGTTATAGAATATGCTTGGATTTCAGCACAGAACACTAGACGCGATATACAAAATCTGGTGGATAGTGCATATTTTACAGGTGAGCATAAATATAAGTGAAGTCTGGGTTGTATTCACACTTATGCATGTATCTTAGGCACACACATTTATGCCAGCTGTATGGTCGGTGTAAGTGCTCGCACCTAAATTCTAGCACATATTCTCACTGTTATGCTAGTATTCTATGAAGGAAAGTAGGTGCCTATGCTCATTTACAAAATATGCTCCTATTTGTGATATATACAGTATGGACTAAATTCCAAATATGGTACCCAAAAAAATCAGTGCCAAAAACTAACCTGCTCAGTGCTATTCTATAAACCACACTTTTAAGTGTGGTTTATAGAGCAGAGCTTAGCCCAGGTGCTGTTCCCTCTAAGCTGGTCCTTCAACTGACCTCCTCCAGCTAGATTAAACCTAGATATTCAGTGTTGGGCTATATGTGGCACTGGCACTGAATGCCTCAGTCGTTGGTAGCGCTGGATGCTATGTGGATATGACCATTTGTCAATGACCTACCCAAATTGCTAGTAGACAAAGTTAGGACTGCTATTTAAGCAGCCCTGCTTGGCTGGTTAACTGTGCAGCACTGGTACTGAATATCACTGGCACCTTGCATAACTTCCAGGCCTGCCCCCATTCCACTCCTGGACCACCCTGGCATTGCCCAATTGTGCTGGGGTGGTCAAAGCCAATATTCAATAAAAAATATAAAAGGCTCAATATTCAATGTTAACTGGGCAGTGCCACTGTATATCGGCTCTAACTGGCCATGCCAAAACTGGGCAGTGGAAGGGCTGTCTGAGATTATAATGGGCTGCTTTCCTGGAACAATTTCAGCCTCCCTCCTACTGGTAGGCTTGCTTATGATGGTTATTCTCTTCAGGACCCAATCAAAAGCTCGTCCACTGCTTAGATGGGGGAGCTGGTTGGGACTTCTGAGCCCATTGCTGCCAAAGGTTGGAGCATTGAGGCTGGAGTTGCTACTGAGAACAGGAAGCAAAAGTATACCTGCCCCTGCCATAAAACCTCAGAGAGCTGGAGGGTGCAGAAGAAGGGAGTGAGACAGAGACTTGATGGTGTTCTTTTTGATGAGGTCCACAACCTCGTTCACCTTGTCTCAAAAAAGATTATCACCCAGGCAAGGGATGCTGGCTAGCTGCTCCTGAACCACAGGTTTTAAGTTGAGGACACGGAACCAGGAAAGTCTCTGCATCCTAATACTCAAAGCAGAGAGCCTATAAGCCACATTAAAAGAATCAAAAATGCCCCTAGACAGATGTTTCCTGCACTCTTGCTTACTGACCAACTGGTGAAGTTGAGTAGCCCGCTCCTGAGGGAGAGTGTTCGCAAATTCAAGCACACTGCCAATGAAGAACCACAAGTACATGCTCATATAGAACTGGTAGACACTTCCTCGGTGTCTGGTCTAAGTGAACTCAACCCACTAGCCCACTACTGGTGATCAACATCGAGGCACGCAGATACCTCCTCAATGCCAAAGTGTCACCAGTGTCTGGTGCAGCTCCAAAGGCCATAGGTACCGATGCTCTCATTGTCAAGGTTGAGGAATTGGACTTCTGGAGAACAAAGAGCCTCTCTCAAACCACCTCCCTGGACTTTATGGTTCTCTTCTGCATTTGGGCAGAAAGAGGACAAGTTAGAGGATCATGATCCCTTCCCAGACACTTTAGACATTTGTCCTGGAGTCGATGACCAATATGGTTTGAGTGCATAAAATACTCTTCTTGAACCGACTGGCAAGTTTCTGGGACATCGTGGGGAAGATAGTCACGGTGAAATCAAATGACTCAATGGTGCAGGGAGGGAAAAAGTGAAAACAGTCCTGACTGATAGCTCAGGCTTAAAATGGTTGTGGACTGCAAAAAAAAAAAATTTAAAAAAAATGTAAGTGCTGAAAAAATTAAAAGAGGCACATAATATCACAGGAAGTCATAGAAAATAACATAAATAGGCAAAAAAAAAACAAGGAAAATGTACCACGAGAAGGACAAGTCTTCTCAGCTCCATGGAGAAAAAAAATACTAGTGGTCCCACGTGACTCCAGCCGGCAGAAAGGCACTCAAGCATGCAAATTACGGGCCTTCCAAAATCTTCTTAAAGTAATAGGAACACTGGGTAGTGTCTGCACCTGGGCTCGACTGGAGAGACAAACCCACATGTGAAAATCTAAGTCCTGCTTGTCCTTGGAGAATGCGCAACCTGGAGGATGTAATAGCACAATTTGATAAATTGAAGAGTAGCAAATCTCCTGGACCGGATGGTATTCATCCCAGAGTACTGATAGAATTGAAAAATGATCTTGCAAAACTATTGTTAGTAATATGTAATTTATCTTTAAAATCAAGCATGGTACCGGAAGATTGGAGGGTGGCCAATGTAACGCTGATTTTTTAAAAAGGTTCCAGAGGAGATCAGGGAAATTATAGACCAGTGAGCCTGATGTCAGCAGACACTCATGGAGCAAAAGTGATCTACACCATGACACATTTAGAATGTTGGGAGATTTGTGGCTTCATTAGAACGTTGGAGGTGCATTTTATATAGAGAAGATATTCAGATTCATTTTGGGTATTGTTTTAATTATTACTTCTGGGTAATGTCTCAATAAACCATTTATTTTTTAACCCGATCTGCTTTCTAATTTTCATCTAGAGCCAAAAGGACTTCCCATATAGTTTCCAAAGTTATAGTTCGCAATTTGGAAGAAAAAAATGACTTACTTAGTGAAACTGATTGAATCTCGGAGTCTTCAGAGAGATTTAGCTGCCTCTCCGTAGATAATGCACCAGAAATGCCGTCGCCATGCTGGGTCACGCCTGTCCTCATAGGGGTGTTCAGCAGTCTATTGCTCGGGTCTGGCCCCACTGTAGGGAGTACTACCGCCCCTTCGGATTGCAGGAGTCCCTGTTCAGAAGGTCCTTGCTCGACTGCAGACATACTGTAGGCAGTGGATTCCTTATCTCGGGGCTGAAGGAGATGTTGACTTCTAGCTGTGGGGGCGGTTCACCTCTCTCCACTCCCACTCACAGCGAAGATTCACAGCATCCAGAAGTTCCTGGGATTGTGAAGCGATCCATGGGCCCTACGTTCGGCAAGACAGGCACCGTGGGGCCTGGCCGTTGTCTGCCCCTCCGTTTAGGCATATAGTAAGCAAAACTTGTTCTAAATTAGAATGGAGTCAGTGCGAGTCCTGGAGCAGCTTCGCAGTGCTCCCTTCAGGCAGCCATCTTGTTCCCCCATGAGAAGTAAACTATATGAAAAAATCAGCTCATAAAGTGTGCCTTGCAGAACAGACCATGAGTGTCTTCCCCCAAAAAAGGGGAACAAAGAACAAGGAAGCTATATAAAGACTCAAACACAACAGATGCACCACAGTGTGAAAAATGAGACTGGATAAATAGTAAATGTCAATGCCAGACAGATTGGAAAACTTACAGATGGTAATCTTTTAACAAGCCACATAGCAAAATGAATAAATTGAAAGAAATATTATAAAATAGCGCTGGCGTCTCACTTAAAAAAAAAAACAAGCTAAACAGAAAATACCTGTAAGCTTACCTAACAATGGAGTGAGTATATAACTACTGCTGTTTCTTGAACTACTATGCCAAACACCATGAGCAACTATGCTTATAGGGGCCCTTTTACTAAGTGATGGTAAGCCCACTGCAGGCTTACCATGCGCCAATCTTGAGCTACCACCAGCCTAACGTGGGCACCGGCGGTAGTTCCATCCCCAGCACATGGCATTTCTAGTGCTAGCAGAAATATTGAAAAAATATTTCCACAAGGGGTTACCAGGAGGTAATTGGGTTAGCGTGGGAGCCCTTACTGCCACCTAATTGCAGCAACGGTGGTGGTGGCATCAAAGGGTGGGGTTAAAGTTTAGATTTTCACAGAAAATGCACAGGCATTTTGGCAGAAACATGTACCCAGATTTTGGGTCAGTTTCAGTGCCAAATCCAAAAATGAAACCAAAATTTGGTCAGCCTGTAAAGTGTGTGTCTACTTATACAATCTGTATGCAGGCATTGTTTGGGTTGAGTAGAGATAGGTTGTGATATTTATATATATTTTATAAAATACTTGGGTTCACTTATAGAATACATGCCCACATGTGTACATTTTAAAAAGTTTATATTTGTGCATTAGAATTCTATCCAGCTTATTTTCGAAAGAGAAAAACGCCTATAGTGCGACCTAAATCGGGAGATAGACGTTTGTCTCGCAAAGACGCCCAAATTTGTATAATCGAAAGCCGATTTTGGGCGTTTCCAACTGCACTCCGTTGCGGAAATGAATAAAGTTGACGGGGGCGTGTCGGAAGCGTGGTGGGGCGTGGTTATCAGCCGAGGAGAGATGGGCGTCTTTAGCTGATAATCGAAAAAAAAAAGGCGTTTTGACCGCGATTTTGGGTCACTTTTTTTGGACCCTTTTTTTTCATGAACAAGTCCCAAAAAAGTTGACGGGGGCGTGTCGGAGGCGGAACTGGGGCGTGGTTATCAGCCGAGGAGAGATGGGCGTCTTTAGCTGATAATCGAAAAAAAAGGCGTTTTGACCGCGATTTTGGGTCACTTTTTTTTTACCCTTTTTTTTCACGAACAAGTCCCAAAAAAGTGCTCCAACTGCCCAGATGACCACTGGAGGGAATCGGGGATGACCTCCCCAGACTCCTCCAGTGGTCACTAACCCCCTCCCACCAAAAAATCCCCCACTTTACAAACTTTTTTTCCAGCCTTTATGCCAGCCTCAAATGCCATACCCACCTCCATGACAACAGAATGTGTTTGATCCTCTCACAGCCTTTCCCTGGGTTTGCGTTCGATTATGCCCCTCTATATCGACCATCTCACATTTATCCACATGTTTATTCACAGATTCAAAGAAATGAAGCAAATTGGAGAAATAAGACTTCCCTTGGCTGAATCCATATTGACTCTGAGGCTCATTTTCAAAAGAGAAAAACGTCCAAAAAGTGGCATAAGTCTGCATTTGGACGTTTTTCTCACAAAAACTTCCAAATCAGCATTTTCAAAATCTATTTTTAGATGCTTTTCTCTGAAGCCCGCCAGAAGTGTGTCCAAATCTCAAGGGGTATGCCAGGGGCGTGTTCAGGGCGGAACTTGGGCATTCCTAAGACTTAGGAACTTAGACATTTTTCAGCCATAATGGAACAAAACAAAACTATCCAGGACTAAAACTTAGACGTTTTGAGCTAGACCTGTTTTTCTTACGAATAAGGCACAAAAAGGTGCCCTAAATAACCAGATGACCACTGGAGGAAATCAGGAATGACCTCCCCTTATTCCCTCAGTGGTCACTAACCCCTCCCACCCAAAGTCGGACTTAGACATCATATCGAAAATGCCCCTCTCTGTCTCATTAAACCATGTTTATCCAGCTATCCAGCTTATTTTCGAAGGAGATCACCGGCCATCTTCCGACACAATTTGGGAGATGGCCGGGCGATCTCCTGAACCCGGCCAAATCAGTATAATCGAAAGCCGATTTTGGCTGGCGCCAACTGCTTTCCATCGCGGAGCCGGTCAAACTTCAAGGGGACGTTTCGGTTGGGTAGCGAAGGCGGGACGGGGGCGTGGTTACAAGATGGCCGGCTTCACCAGATAATGGAAAAAAAGCCGGCCCTGATGAGCATTTCGCTGGCGTCACTTGGTCCATTTATTTTTAGGACCAAGTCTCAAAAAGTGCCCCAATTGACCAGATGACCACCGGAGGGAATCGGGGATCACCTCCCCTTACTCCCCAAGTGGTCACCAACCCCCTCCCACCCCCCCCCCCCAAAAAAAAATTTTTGCCAGCCTCTTTGCCAGCCTGAAATGTCATACCCAGTTCCCTGACAGCAGTATGGCGGTCCCTGGAGCAGTATTTAGTGGGTGCAGTGCACTTCAGGCAGGTGGACCCAGGCCCATCCCCCCACCTGTTACACTTGTGGTGGTAAATGTTGAGCCCTCCAAACCCCCCAAGACCCACTGTACCCACATGTAGGTGCCCCCCTTCAACCCTTTAGTACTATGGTAGTGGTGTAGAGTTGTGGGGAGTGGGTTTTGGGGGGGATTTGGGGGGGATTTGGGGGGCTCAGCACACAAGGTAAGGGAGCTATGCACCTGGGAGCAATTTTTGAAGTCCACTGCAGAGCCCCCTGGGGTGCCCGCTTGGTGTCCTGGCATGTCAGGGAGGCCAATGCACTACAATTGCTGGCTCCTCCCATGACCAAAAGGCTTGCATTTCGCCGGGTTTGAGATGGCCGGGCCCAGTTTCTATTATGGCCGAAAACCGAAGCCAGCCATCTCTAAATCCAGCGATCCCTAAACCCTGCGATCTCAACATTTGACCTAAATATTGAGATTTGGGCGGCGCCAACCGTATTTTCGAAAGAAAAGATGGCTGGCCATCTTTTTTGATAATACGGTTGGCGCCGCCCCTTTACAGCGCCAGCCATATAGATGGCCGGTGCCGTTCGATTATGCCTCTCAATGTGTACAGTGATTTTATTTTTTATAATAGTTCCCACTATTTGCCTGGCACTGACATCAAGATTACCAATCTGTAATTTCCTAGATCTCTCCTGGATCCCTTTTTAAAAATAGGCATTACATTGGGCACCCTCCAATCTTCAGGTACTACAGACGATTTTAATTGCAGGTTACAGATCACTAAAATCAGCAGATCTGCAATTTCATATTTGAGTTCTTTCAGTTCCCTAGGATGTACACCATCTGGTCCAGATGACTTACTACTTGGCAAGATAGATCTCTCGCATCTTCCTCAGTAAAGATTTGAGGCAATGAATTCATTCAGCCTCTCTGCTATGGCCCTGTCTTCCCCGAGTACCACTTTTACTCTTTGATGATCTAATGGTCTCACAGATTCCTCATAGGCTTTCAGCTTCTGATATGACTGAAAAAATTATTACTATGAGTTTTTGCCTCCAAGGCAAGTTTCTCTTCATATTCTTTTTGACCTCCTCTATCAATGCTTTGCATCTAACTTGGCAGTGCTTATTTTGCTTTTTGTTTTCTTCATTCAGATCTTTTTTCCATATTCTGAAAGATGTTCTACTACTTCTACTACTACTATTTAGCATTTCTATAGCGCTACAAGGTGTACGCAGCACTGCACAAACATAGAAGAAAGACAGTCCCTGCTCAAAGAGCTTACAATCTAATAGACAAAAAATAAAGTAAGCAAATCAAATCAATTAATGTGTACAGGAAGGAGGAGAGGAGGGTAGGTGGAGGCGAGTGGTTACAAGTGGTTACGAGTCAAAAGTAATGTTGAAGAGGTGGGCTTTCAGTCTAGATTTAAAGGTGGCCAAGGATGGGGCAAGACGTAGGGGCTCAGGAAGTTTATTCCAGGCGTAGGGTGCAGCGAGACAGAAGGCGCGAAGTCTGGAGTTGGCAGCAGTGGAGAAGGGAACAGATAAGAAGGATTTATCCATGGAGCGGAGTGCACGGGAAGAGGTGTAGGGAAGGACGAGTGTGGAGAGATACTGGGGAGCAGCAGAGTGAGTACATTTATAGGTTAGTAGAAGAAGTTTGAACGGGATGCGAAAACGGATAGGGAGCCAGTGAAGTGACTTGAGGAGAGGGGTAGTATGAGTAAAGCGACCTTGGTGGCAGATGAGACGGGCAGCAGAGTTTTGAACCGATTGGAGAGGGGAGAGGTGACTAAATGGGAGGCCAGCAAGAAGCAGATTGCAGTAATCTAAACGAGATGTGACAAGGGTGTGGATGAGGGTTTTGGTAGAGTGCTCGGAAAGAAAGGGGCGGATTTTACGGATGTTGTAAAGAAAGAAACAACAGGTCTTGGCGATCTGCTGGATATGAGCAGAGAAGGAGAGAGAAGAGTCAAAGATGACCCCAAGGTTTCGAGCTGAGGAGACAGGGAGAATGAGAGAGCCATCAACAGAAATAGAAAACGGGGGGAGTGGGGAGGTGGGTTTGGGGGGGAAAAATGAGAAGCTCGGTTTTGGTCATGTTTAATTTCAAGTGGCGTTGAGCATGCTGAAACTTTGGTTTGGATGCAAGGTGAGATATCAGGGGTAGAAAGGTAGATTTGGGAGTCATCAGCATAGAGATGGTGGGGAAAGCCATGGGATGAGATTAATGAACCAAGGGAAGAAGTGTAGATAGTGTTCAGAATTAAGGGGTCCCGAGCCCCCCCCAGAAGGCTTAAATGACCTTAATCTGACTCCATCTCTGAATAGCCCTAGAACTGGGGCAATCAGGGGGTTGTGAAGTTCTAAGAGGAGTTGCCACTGAGAGAGACGTTAGACCTAAGAGACCCGCATTAGTCCGCCTCTCAGCACTGGCAAGAAACAGATACCAGCCTTATGACAAACTGGATTTAGGTTACAAGTTATATAATGTAGCGAGTGATAGCCTGATACAGCAGAAGCATTTATACTTACAGCCTTTCATCATTAAGTTAAGCCCACAAATCATCATTTGGAATAAGGATTTTATTTGCACATCAGACTTTAATCAGGTACATTCAGCAGACAGATTCTGGGTACATCCGGACAGAGCCCTGCCGTCTGACAGAAGCGTTGGGGAAAATTCCAAAGCTATGGCAATTTGTCCCCTCTTTTATACACAAACCTCTCCATAGAAGTCTATGGTGAGATACCTAGCTCTCAATTTCTGAGATGATACTTTCCCACGCAGTCTTATCAGCATGTTTTGGGAAGCGTTGAGATAACAGTTCCACATCTGTCTGTGTCGCAATACTTTTCACACCATCTTAAGAACTCTGTATAACCTCTGTAGCCTTCTATACAAAACTAATAGACTCCATTTTGTTCATCTGATTTAAAGTGACAGTTGTACCAGTTTGTGTCAGGACTCATTGTTCAGACCTGCTTTTTACAGATTCTGAAATATTAAATCATGTACTTGTTATTTGGCCTAGTCAGTACTTCTTCAGTTATTGTAGGCTTCATAGCTTTGGCCCTCACTATTCCAGTGGTAGATCCAAAGCTAGGCCATATATTAACAATAGAAAAGAGGAGGGGACCAAGAACAGAACCCTGAGGTACGTCGACAGGCAGAGAGATAGAAGTAGAAGAGGATCCACCAGAGTGAACACTAAAGGTGCGGAGGGAGCCTCTTTCACATCTCCCTTTAACCATGCTGGCTGTCATTTGCCACTATTTTACAAAGACACATATGTACCTGTGTTACCTTTATTAAGATGGGCACATTTTTTCGACTTCTCACAGATGCTCCTGTTATAAAATCAAACCCTAAAAATACTTGTTTACTTTCGGCAGATTTTTTGAAGACTACCTGTTGCTTTGAAAGAAAATACAAATTCTGCTTTGGCATAAGAATATAGAGCATAGAGGCAGATCTGGAACTCTGATATGAACATTAGGAGGTCTTGCCAGAACATGATGACTTGACGGCAAGACCGTTACAGCAGGACTAAAATCTGTTAGATCAGGCATGAACAGTTCCTAATCAACACTGCTTGAATGCATTTGAAAGATATGACTAATATACCAATCCAAGGGGATACCGGTAGTGTACTAAATGATTGTTGAAGTATTTCTTTGGCACTTTTTTTTACCAGCCAGAATTAATGAAGTATTTAATCTCTTCAGTGTTGATGCATAATTATGGGAGATTAAACATGTCTTTGCACCATGCTGATTTAGCTGTGCTTGTTCCATGCAACAGAATGGTGAAATGAAGTGTACCAAGGGGTCACAATATCAGAAACAGGGCAATGTTGTGAGGTTCAAAACACCTAGACATTTGTTCATAGAGGATTATCTCAGATCTTGATTTCATTTATTCTGAAGCATAATTTTTTTTTTAAATAGCCCTAAAGGATAAGAGAGCTAGGAATGCTGCAGATGCCCTCTTAAACCTGGGCTTTGTGAATCAGTTTATATAATCCTGATATCACAGCATGAAGCCATAATTTACTAAATTGTACAAGTGATACACCTGGCACATGTGCTCAAATTAACAAGTCATCTCATAAATACAAGCCTTCCTTCAGTAAGACAACACTATGAGGATAATTCTATAATTGAGCACCTATAATAAGGCACCCAGAGCACACCTGATAGGAGCTTGTTCTATACAGAAACATAGGTGCTTACTTTCTAGCACACTAGCTTAACAGGGTAGAAACTTGCATATAAACTTAGGTGCAAGCATTTACATATCTTCTCAAGAAACCCATTGACTATTCCATACACACTGTTATCTTGCCAACCACTGTAAAACACAGCGTCATACAACTCTGTAAATGTAATTGAATCAATTTAATCTCTAACAACTGTTAAATGTAAGCCACATTGAACCAAAACTCATTTTTTGGGTAATTGCCAATGCACATTTGTCTACATACATGTGCAGCAGTTTCATTGTATACAACCCATTTTTCACTGCAAAACATGCTTCTCATATAGAAAATGATTCATAAAAATTACACCAATATATTGCTAATTGGGTCTAGCTTTAGAAACCCACTGAGAGGGATTTTGAAACTGAGATAATACTAATATTACATTGCACCAGTACGTGAAATTTTGGTACACGAGTCAAAGATGTTACTGCTATTGGATTCTCTATCAAACAGAACTTTCGCAAGAACTTTCAAAAACTTGTCCATCATTGGCAGAAATGTGTGGTGAATGATGGTGATATCTTTTATGTAAATATACAAATTGCAGCTATGTAGAAAAGTACATACATGTAATAAAAGAGCAACGTTCAAGCATTTTTACTTACAATAGCTTCATTTAAACATAAGTTATGCAGGTAGAGACATTACTTTTCATTCAACCCTCTATAAAATAACTTACAAATATGAACCAGCAAGATAAGAGTATATAGTCATAAAGAGAATTGTGAAACAAAACAGGACTTTGGTAATTAAGGGTCCTGTTTACTAAGATACGCTAGTGTTTTTAGCGCTTGCTAATGATAGAGACACCCATATATTCCTATGCGTGTCTCTAGCATTAACACGTGCTAATTTTTAACATGCGCTATAAACGATAGTGCGCCTACAGTACAACTTAGTAAATAGGACCCTAAGTTTTTTAAAAGATAATTATAATAATAATGTGATTTGTGTCAGGTTCTTCATTGGTGCTACCTTCACATTTGGAGTTACAGGGTATAACTGTGAAGACTGTAATGTAACCAGTATGGAAAAAATATATATTTTTTAGTTATCTGGCCCTTGGGGAGGTTCAGGAGGTTGGGGGCATGTCTGGGGAGGGTCCATCGCAGGATTGCGCATCCAGCGTGAACTGCATGATTCCAGATCACCACTGGATGACAGGAGGTAGGGCATGCCTGTAAGGAAAAGCCTCGGGCTCCCTGAGGCCTGAAGGGGCTAGGGGAATGCTGCTGTTGTGGGTGCGATGTCGGCATGCGTGCTAACGTCATTAATGATGTCAGCAACACAAGCGCAGTGCCCCGCTTGAGCCCGATGGCTCCGGTGTTGAACCAGAGCATCAGGACCCCTGAAGCACCAATGATTTGAGCAAAATATGAAAGGGGGGCTAATTTTGATCCGAAGAAGGGTTTAATTCATAAAATATATATGTGGCCGAAATCAGCCATTATGTGCGATTTGCACATGTGTGAGGCACGCACATTTGGTGCATTTATAATAATTTTTGCCCCAGAGACTGCTGGGAAGTGCAGGGGGCTTTGGAGGCGTCCTTGGTTACATAGAAACAGCACGAATTTTGGTGCAGGCGCAGTGAAGTCAAAGGAGACCTGCACTGACACTTGAAAACTACATTTTAAAAGATTTTGCATGAGTTTTAATGGTAGAATTTAGGTGCAGGGAGCCTATATTTGCTTGCTATGGGGTTATTTAAGCTTAGATTATAAGCAAATTAGTTTTATCACTGATCACACACCAGAAAATCCATACAGGAGAGAAGCCATTTACATGTAGTGAGTGTGGTAGAAGCTTTACTGAGAAGAATACACTGACCAAGCATCAGAAAATCCACACAGGAGAAAAGCCATTTAAATGTAGTTAGTTAAATCTAGATTGAAAGCCCACCTGTTTAACATTGCTTTTGACTTGTAACCACTCGCCTCCACTTACCCTCCTCTCCTCCTTCCTGTACACATTAATTGATTTGAGTTGCTTACTTTATTTTTTGTCTATTAGATTGTAAGCTCTTTGAGCAGGGACTGTCTGTCTTCTATGTTTGTGCAGCGCTGCGTACGCTTTGTAGCACTATAAAAATGCTAAATAGCAGTAGTAGTAGTTATTTAATGAAGTTCCAGTTTGGCTATTTGGGGGTCAATTTTAATGGAATTGTCCATAGAATAGACATTAGGGCATTGCTCTGATCTGTGTTGTGTAATTAAAATCCAAAAACAAAGGTTTTATATAGTGTTTTTAATCCAAAATTTGTAATAGAAGGTCAGTATGGAAATGTGTCCTTAAAGGGAGATTTCTGATTAGTTGCACTGCTCTAGTTAGGAACCTAGCTAGTGACAGTTGGTGAGAGAGCAATGGAAGAGTTTAAAGAAAGAGGACCTGTATCCTGATGTGTCTGTGTGAGGGGTTGAAAGGAAGGAATAAATGAAAAGGTTTTGAGTGAAATAATAAAAGAGTATTTGGGAATAGCACAAATGAGAGTACTTAAATTATAAAGAGGTTTGTACAAATTTTAAGAGGTTTTAATTTTTCTCTTCTGAGAGAAACTTTATAGTTCATAGCTTTAATCTATAATAATTGCCAGTAGTTAATGTCAAGAATAGTTAGAATACTATTTAAAAAAATATTTTGTTCTGAACAGTGCTAGATAGCATTGAATTTCAGTAGACGTTCAGTGGGTTGAGGTAATTAAAATAGAAATTGATATGATATTATTCCTAAAAGATCTCCTTTTAGATATAAAGATATTAAACCTATTTATAAAGAATTTATTGAAGTCTGAATTGGATAGATAATTAAATTATCATCTTAGGAAAGTAAAGAAAAGATTTAATTTAAACCAAACCTCTTAGTGTTGTGAGAATCAAATGTGGTTGTGTGTGAGTGGTATGAGCATTTGATGATCTTCAAGAATTCAGCAAATTCCTGGAAGAGGACATGCTCTCTCCATAGGCAGACTTAAGAACTAAATGTTTATTAGAAAAAGTCAGGAAATCAGGGAAAAATTAAATTTTATTTATATTAGAACATCCAGTCCAGGCTCCTGTAATAGGCAGGCTTACTTCCAGATACACACACTCTGCAGGAAGGTAGTTTCTTTCCTCTTATTTTCTTTTGAAGCATAAGTTTAGGGTGAAGATCAAGGCAAAGACAACCAAGATAGATAAAATATCCAAAAGTCAAGAAAGCTAGAATTTGAGCTAAGTAAAGAAGAAAAAATAATTCTAGAGGACAGTGGAACTAAGAGAGACATTTTACATGTAAATTAGTTACTCATACTTACCTTAAGGAACTTGGCACCTGAAAAGAGAAAAATAAATGTTACATTAGTTCAATTACTTATAACAATACAATTGATCTTTGATATTATTACTTAATATTTACCTTAAAAGTAAATCCTATAAGAGAAAAGAAGATTTTATTGTTAAGTGAAATTTTAATAGTAATATTTATCCAAGATTCACTGATAGTTTAAGTGCAATACTTACTTATAGTCTTAGTAACAACACTGATCTCTATAAGAAAGAGATATATTTTAGAAATGTAGACCTGGATCCAGAAGGGATTTTAATTATTATATTTATGGTTTTTAATGTTTTTAACTAGTTATAGAAAATTCTTAGTGCAATAAAATCATTAATTGCATTAATTGCACTTTAATAAATAGCTTAATTTATATTTACTAGTGTCTGTTATTTGAAGTATTCTGTGTGCTAAATACAGGTTAGGTCTCGGCTATATATATGACTACAAATAAAAAGGTTAATTAAACAAACTGTGTGAAGCTCATAGAAGCAGGTGACAGTAACACAAATTAAGACCTTGTGAATTGTGTTAGATTCAGTGTTTAAATTTAGAACGCAGGTACAAGCTTTGATTCACTCTCTGTATTTTAAGTTGAGATTGTTACCTCAATTGAAATATTTCTTGTCATGGCATGATTTTAAAAAAGTGTTGCAGTCTATGGTGTTTAGTTGCCTAGATTATTGCAATATTGTACATCTTGGCTTGCCAAAGTATTCACTTCAGGCCCTTCAAACAGTTATGAACTCTGTTGTCCGATTGTTGATGGGCCTTTCACGTTCTGAACATATAATTCCATGTTTGAAGCATCTGAAATGGTTACCAGTACAATGGAGAATATTGTATAAGTTGTTGATCACAATCCATCAGGCTATTTACCAGGACTCAACTTACTACTTAAAAACTGCTGTGCAGCGGTATATGCCATCTCAATTCCTGCATTCTGAGCATCAGCATATACTTATAATTCCTGCATTATAGCATGTAAGCTGGGTACCTACCTATTCCGTCACAGGACCCATTGAATGGAACAGTCTGCCACTGCGGCTAAAATGTGAAACCAGTAAATCAGCTTTTCGGAAACACCTGATTTTGCATTGTTTAAAGCCTTTTATAATACAACTGATGATGTATTTGTGATCTGTTTTTTGAGTTTTTAGGTTTTCTTTTTTTGTTTATATTTTTATGAATGTTTTATTGTAACCCGCCCTGGATAAGGGTGGGCTAACAAATAATAAATCTAAATCTATCTTATTTCACTATTTATAAAAGGAAAAGCGTGTACTCATAGGAGCTATTTTGAAACTTCTCATAATGGTCCAAAACCTCACATCAACTCATCACTGCATATGGAAAACCTGTGCTTAGAACAGGTCAATAGTAGCTAATTTAAGATTAGCCTGGGGAACAGTACAGCTTAACATTTAATCTTCATTCAAATCTGCCATTAAAAGAAGGTGTCTCGCGAGGACAGTTTCTCTAAATGTGTTAGTTTTGTGCGTATTATGACAAGAATGAACCTCACTCCTAAACCAGAGCATGTGGATTATGATCTCAGTCTTTCAAATGTACTGCTAACACTCACCATAAAACTTGCATTGTGCCAAACAGAGCTTCCCTGTGGAGGCTAGGTCTTTGGGGGCTGCAGCCACATAGATTTCATCCAGTCGCAATGCTGCCTGGCTGAGGAATGAGCTTCCCTGGGCAGCTTTGATCAGGAAAATGGCCTGTTTGAGGCTTACCACTGGATCTGGAGGGTCCGATGGGTCCAGAAAACACAGCTGGAGTCACAACTGGGCCCAAATTGAAGCTGGGGCTCGATTTTAAGGCCTGCCCAGTGGAGCTCTGGGGAAATTCGCTGTTTTTTTGCCACTGCCAAAGACCATAGGTACCCGGTATCGAAGGCTTAGCCGCAGTGAGCCGGCTCCTCCCCCTCCCTCCGGATCCGGTCCCGTTCCTCACGTTACCAACCTGACTCTTCGGAGCTCAGCTGTCAGCGCTAACTTTCCCCTGCTGGCGCTGCCGGCGTTCGCGCTTTAAAAATGTCCGCCGAGACTTCCAGAGGCGGCCTCGCGAGACTTCTGCTGAAGTCTTGGAGGCCACCCTGTAAGTCTCTACGGCAGTGGCGTAGCTACATGGGGCCTGAGGGGCCCGGGGCCCCCGCAGATTCACCCCAGGACCCCCCTCCCGGCAAACCCGCCCCCACCGCTGCCTACCTTTACTTTTGCTGGCGGGGGATCCCACTCCCCGCCAGCCGACGTCTTCTCAGTCCTTCCTGCTCTTCAATTTGTTTGCTGATGTCCTGCACGTAATTGTACGTGCAGGACGTCAGACTCAGAGAACAGTTCTGTTCTCAGTTCTGTTCTCTGAGTCTGACGTCCTGCACGTACAATTACGTGCAGGACGTCAGCAAACAAATTGAAGAGCAGGAAGCGACTGAGAAGAAGACGTCGGCTGGCGGGGAGTGGGATCCTCTGCCAGCAAAAGTAAAGGTAGGCTGCAGCGGCGGCGGGTTCGCGGCGGGTTCGCGGCGGGAGGGGGGCGACAATGTTGGCGGTGGGGGGGCGGCACCGGGGGGGAGGGCTAAAATGTGCCCCCTTCCCCCGGGCTCTGGACCCCTCACCCACGGAAGGCTGGCTACACCCCTGCTCTGCGGCCATTTTGAAGTGCGAACGCCGGCAGCGCCAGCGGGGGAGAGTTAGCACTGGCAGCGGGCAGGCAAGATTGCCTGCCCCGAAGAATTCGAAGAGTCAGATCGGTGTGAGGGACCAGATCCGGAGGGAGGGAGGGAGGGAGAGAGAGAGAAAGAATTCACTGTAGAACTCGGGAGGGGGTGGCAGGGGAGAGAAGGGACTCGCAGAGCATTTGTGGATGGAGGGGAGAGAAGGGTCGCTGGGTATAATGGGTTCATGCAGGGCAGGGGAGAGGAGGGTCACTGTTGGATATGGGTGGATGCAGGGCAGGGGAAGGAGGGTCACTGGGTATGGGTGCATGCAGGGCAGGGGAGAGGAAGATCACTACTGGACATGGGTGCATGAAGTGCAGGGGAGAGGAGGTTGCTGTGTATGGGTGCTTGCAGGGGGAGAGAAGGGTCACTGGACATGGGTCACTGGAGGGCAGGGGAGAGGAGGGGAGAGAGAAGAAATGCTGGACATGGATAGAGGGGAGGGAAGAGTGAGGAAGGAGATGAGAGGAGAAAAACTGCACATGGATGAAGAAAATAGGCAGAAGCTGAGGACCAGAAATGAAGAAGAAAGGAGGAAAGGAAAGAAAGAAAGAAATGGAAAGGAAGCCCTGGAAACGGAGTTAAGAGGACAGATAGCAGCAGAATCGGATACTGGGCCAGCATAATCAGAAAAACAGTCACCAGACAACAAAGGTAGAAAAAAATCATTTTATTTTCATTATAGTGTTTGGAATATGTCCACTTTGAGAATCAGGTGCTCAACATTAAAAGTTTATATTTATTTACTTATGTATGGCATTTTATCCCACATTAAACGTGAATTAGGGTGTTTTGTGGCTCTACATGAGAATTGTGATATTATGATCCTTGTTTCATATTGTTGACGGTCTGCATTTTCCGTATGGGTGGTATATTGGTGTATTAGGTTCTGCCCAGTGTAATATTTATGGTACAGTAAGGTTCTGAGTGTGTTTTTGCACAAAGTTGTGCATAGTGTTTTGGAGTTGAGCGATTGTGGTTAGTATATGCTTTGAGCAACCACTTTATTCTTTGACATATGATACATATCTAATATCTATATTTAATAAAAGGTATTAATTGTGACTTATTTTTATTTATTTTTTCTGTGTGTTATCAGACAATTATGGATTTAAGCTCCACCCCTGGCTCCACCCCTAACCCCGCCCCCTTTAGCCTCCCCAAACAGTTGGGCCACCGACCGCCTATGCCAAAGAGGGTCCATCGGGACCCAAACTAAGGATGGGGGTCGTGTTTGCAGCCCATGGGGACCAGGTTAGATGTATTCTAGGTTTATTTTTATATAATTTTAATTTTCATGGGCTCTTTTTGAAGCTGTGAGACTCAAGCTTGAAAAGTAATTTTAAATTTTGTTTTTTTGTTCCTCGGTGGTTTTTGGGGGTCTTTTGGAGGTGGATTAGGCAGGTCTGAATTTTGGATGGTGTTAATTTGAGGCTAAAAATAGACATTTTGGGTGCTGAGGTCCTGCACTCTGAAAAACGTGTATTTTCAGTTTCAGATGGCTAGACTTTTACTTAATGGTTTATGTGAAGGAGAAGGGGCCATTAAGGATTTGAGGATCTTGTACAAGATGGCTGTGTTTGGTTCATTAGAGATTTTCATTGTGTAGTAATCTTTCTTGGCTTATAAGAGGGCTTCCTTGTAGGTGTGAGTAGTATGCTTGAAGGCAGGTGGGGTCTCGGAAGAGTGCTGGTGCCTCCAATTGCATTCTGCTTGCCTTCCATGCGATTTTTCTGGCAGTATAACAAAAAATAAGCCCCTGCTTTCAAACTCTTCTGGACAAATCTGTCTACGGAAATGGTTGGATACTCCTTCATGCAGTCCTGGAAGTGGACTCATTTTTCCACAAAACTTTGACCCGATATAACCTTCTTGGTACTTCTTTGTATTGCAAACAAATGATTTTGTTCCTCCTGCCAAGGTTGGGGCTGCTTCAACCCACTTCCATGGCCTTAGGCTCTTTCATCCAATGTTGTTACTGCTTTAATCCACTCCCATTTAATGACAGTATTTTTCAAGAAACACTAAGGGAGCAATTCTATAAAGGTACACTTAGATGTGCATGCTCTGATGCAGTGCAAGCAGCGCCTGTACATAATGGCCTCTGTCATAGAATATTAGTGTAAATGCCCACTATGCCAGGTGTATAGCAGGCGTGTGGCAAGCAGTGTGCACAGTTTACAGTATTTTGCAACTTGTGCATGTAAATGTAGGGCATGTCTATGTCCTCCCATGCTCCTCCTACAAGTATGCCCCCCTTACAGTTACACACTATGCCATTTACATGGATTTTTAAAGAATAGTGCTTAGAGAGTTTGTGCACATATGTGACACTTTTTGCTGCATTTATGTACACAAGGTGCATGTAACTACAGGCACACAGTTATAGAATTGCCTTTTCTGCCTCTGATGCAGTAGGAATACTGAAACGTGTCGGGTTTTTAAAAGACACTAACTGACACTGGATTTTGTTATAGTCAGGATTGACAATACTATATAGGTGTGTGTGTTTTATTTGTATAATAAATATTGATTTATATCCAGCTGATTCCATACTTCTCCTTTATTACTTCTATTAATATCTATAACAATCAATTTTGAAGGTCTAATGATACTTCTACTATCAGTTGTGTTAACACTTTTATCTTTGCAACATTAGCATCAGGGGAATGACGTAACAGTAAGATCCTCAAACTCACCTTCTCACACTATTGAACCAACAAAACAGTATATCCATAGGACCTTATGAACAGGAACCTGTACAAATCTATATTAGTCTTTGAAGAGCTGACAACCTGCCCGTTTGCCAATCTTCTCCTCTCATAACTAAGCATAACCATCAGAATGTAAACTAAGATATCAACATCGCCACCCTCCTCCAAACAGGTTTCTATTATGCCATTAATGTCTTAGCCATTACCCAACATCTTATCAGAAATCAACTCCACTTTATTCTGTACAGATCTAGCATTTGATAATAGCATTGTAACCCTGGTCTCATCACAAGTTCTGGGTACCAGCTAGCTTTTCACGTCAGGTACCTGAAACCAGGGCCACAATCAAAAGTTTTATTTCACTGAGCTGGGTGCGGACAGAGGCCAGGTTTGATCCTGGTAGGCCATTGGGTTTCA
The DNA here is from genome assembly GCF_901765095.1 of Microcaecilia unicolor. Classification (NCBI taxonomy): domain Eukaryota; kingdom Metazoa; phylum Chordata; class Amphibia; order Gymnophiona; family Siphonopidae; genus Microcaecilia; species Microcaecilia unicolor. Next base: position 224,826,520 of record NC_044031.1, read on the forward strand.
AGCCATACTCTTACCATTTCTTTGCCAGTCTATGAGTAAATTGACTTCACTCTCACTCCAACACTCCAGGTTTTATATTAAATGCACAACATAACTTTACTGGAATGTTGCAACAGGCAGAAAATCCAAATTTCATACTTTTCTTGTAACAAACAGTTCACATTGCTGAAAGAAGGTTTTGTGCCAATCCAAGACTTTTGGTGAAAAGTTACAAATACTGAATTAATCTTCTCTTAATAAATCCTAGGATATTTACTTACACTTCCAACCAGTCCTCCATTATCCATCCTTTCTGACAGAACAATCCAAGGCTGTTTCTTCTCGCTTCTTCCACTGCAAGCTGTCCCGCTGAGCTTTTACCCAGCTGCTGGACCCACTCAGGATCGGACTTCCCTGACCGTGCTCCACTTCTAAAGGTGCACTTCCACGAGCTGCTACCTCTGGTACTGCAAAGGCTCATTCCTGCACTGCTCTTGCAGGGGGCAGGGAGGGTTAACCCTTTCTACCCACCTGGAACTCTCCTCACAATCACTGCTTTTATTAACAGCAATTACTCCTTTGTTAGCCTTAGGTCATTGAGCCTGATCAGGATATCCCCACTCTTCATGGGTCCTGGTTGGAGTTAAGGCACCCAAAGACCATGTGCTCACTAATCCTATTACTTTTATATCCTTCTAACTCCATCCCAACTATGTCATCCCTTATCATTTATTCTCCCAATATCTCGTTCTGGGTCAAGGTCCTTGGCCTCCCACTGATGCTGTACCCCCCCCCCCCCCCCCAGGGAATCAGGAGAGTTCAAAACCTGTTCTAGTAATCACCGGGGAAAATTCTGAAACTCAAACTACCAGGGGATTACACCATACTCACAGCATTCTCTTTTCACCTCCTCCTCTCATAAGCACGATCACTAACAATCAGTATGAGATCCTTTCTGCTCCTTTTCCTTCTCCTTCCTCTACCCAACAGGTAGACAGAAAATAAAAAAACTGAGAACACAACCCTGGTACTCCCACCCATAAACATTCCCAATTGCCTTTTTACCTTCAAATATCCTTCATACCCCTTTACTACTGGCTCACTGAAGCCTACATCCCAAGCTAAAAATACACCAAACATAACCTGCATACCCCACTCAACTTACCACCTCACTACCCTTTCATACCCCAAACACCCATCCAACAGTAAAACAGACAACTTCCAGCACAAAAATCCCACCACATCACACCAATTAGCCAGACAACCAATGTCAAAAAATAAAAACCAAACACACAAAGCCATGCCATAATACTATAACATGTCCTTGGGACCTCAGGTCAAATGAAGGGGCACATTCCATAAGAATATAAGCACTACCATACTAGGACAGAAAAAAGGTCCATCAAGCCCAGTATCCTATTTCCAACAGCGGCCAATCCAGGTCACAAGTATCTGGCAAGAACCAGAACAATAAAACAGATTTTATGCTGCTTATCCTAGAAATAAACAGTGGATTTTCCCAAGTCCATTTTAACAATGGTTTATGGACTTCTCTTTGAGGAAATTAGCCAAACCTTTTTAAACCCTGCTAAGCTAACTGCTTTAACCACATTTTCTGGTAATGAATTCCAGAGTTTAATTATACATTGAGTGAAGAAATATTTTCTCTGGGTTGTTTTAAATGTACTACTTGGAAGCTTCATTGCATGCCCCCTAGGTCTAGAATTTGCAGACACCACTGAACATGGAGTACAGGGTTTCAATATATCATCAAGGATGAAATCCTGTGCTCAGCATGCAGTGGCATCTAAGAAAGCAAATAGAATGTTAGGAATTATTAGGAAAGGAATAGAAAACAAATATGAGAATGTTAAAATGCCTTTGTATGAATCCATGGTGTGACCAAACTTCGAATACTGTGTGCAATTCTGATCACTGCATCTAAAAACAGATATAGTGGAATTAGAAAAGGTACAGAGAAGGGCGTCAAAAATGATAAACAGGATGGGACGACTTCCCTATGAGGAAAGGCTAGATCAGCTAGGGCTCTCCAGTTTGGAGAATCTAATCTAATCTAATCTGCGATTTATAGATTGTACAGATCCCAGCTGGAGATTCATGGTTCAAGAAAAGACAGCTGAGGGGAGATATGATTGAGGTCTATAAAATACTGAGAGGAGTGGAATGGGTAGATGTGAATTGCTTGGAGCATCCCTTAGACTGTGCACCTGTGGTACTATTCTACACCAGTTATGCCTTCTATTCATTCTAGGAGGCACACATTGATAATATCACTAGGGTCACAGAGCTCACCATGCCCCACTGAAACAAATAGTACAAATAAAGGCAGCAGGGGTACTTTAGCAACAACAACAAAAAAGGAACACCTGCGTTTTTTTTTAAATTTTATACATTTAAGTTATGGTTTCCAAGTTATACAAAGAGGCATTAAACTATTAGGGCCCTGTTTACTAAGCCGCGCTTTAGGCACGCTAGCATTTTTAGCATGCACTAAAAATTAGCACACACTAATGATAGAGACACTCATATGTGGGTGTCTCTAGCATTAGCGCACCTTAGTAAACAGGGCCCTTAATGATTAAGGTTTCAAACAAGTGTAAAGAAAAACAATGGTACAGAAAACAAGCTAATTTGTTTGTATAATTTTCAAATGATGCTATGAAAAAGAAAAATGAAGCTTTCTTTCACCATCACAATTCACATCTTGGAGTTGAAAGGACGTCTGCATACTGACTTTGAGTTTAAAGGCTTAAATTAGGAGATCTATATATCAGCATGGAAAGGATGTTTGCAAGGAGTGGCTATTCATGAGGTAGCAATGGTGGCTAGAATAAAAAGTAGCAAGGAAATGGCTTGCGGACAGACTCGAAAGACACAACCATAAATTTTGCCATGAGCCCCATCCTCTTCAAATATACATTTCTCAATTTGGTAAATTCTGTTAAGGCATAAAGATTCAAAACATGTATACAATATACCATTCCATAAATCATGATTTCAAACACATTAAAAAAATCTTAAGTAAGACATTGATCAGACTAGAATTTACTTCACGATTTTCTCATGAAACATCCTACTTAATACCCCGCAGTAACCACTGACATTTGACAGTGGTACTGATCCTAATAAATGTTCCATTTATAGTAAGCTGTGTTTTAAACAACAAAAAACCTGTGTTCTTTCTGTCTGCAAAATTATGATGTGTCAAGTATTGTATTATTCTCTTGATACTAAATACTATCTTCAGAGACTTAGTTAACGTAAGATTGAGGGCATGAAATGCATATATTTATCTGTATAATGATCAACAATGAAATATAAAGAAATGTGTGTGTGTGTGCATGTAAAAATTTATTTCAGTTGTAAGTTTATATACAAATAATGAAACAATATGCTAAAGATTTGTTTAACTATGGGAGTTAATTGGACAAACCTTTGCCCTCAAAGATGATATTATGAAGACTGGTTACATTTTGCTCAGTTATCTTGAGGTAGTGGTGGGAGTATGGAACATAACAGTCTAAAACATAGAAACAAAAACAAAGAAGGGGGTAGACCAATGTGATTCCCAAGCAAGTGGTTTTATTGAAAGATGGCAACTAAAATGACTCAAAAGTCTCAAATAGCTACCATATGCATGCACTTATGTGGGATATGGAGCAAAGGTTAATTAGGTGATTTGGCCTGAGTCTTTTGAGTCAATTTAGTTGCCATTCTTCAATAAAACCACTTGCTTGGGAATCACAATGTCTGCCCCCCTTTTTTGTTTTTGTTTCAGTGGTGGAAGTATAGATTCAAGCCTTGGTGAATGTAATTTTGCAAAAAAGGTTTTGTGGGGTAGAATTCACAAAAATACAAGCAAATTTGCAAAGGCTCAAAAATATTGAGCTGCTACAATGCAAATTCATGCAAAGCCGCTCATTAAAGCAGTGAAATATGACAACTTGGTATATAAAAATGTAAGCCCCACCCCCAGGAGCCAACCACACCTTACCTTTACTTTGTTCTTTGTAGTCAATGGCCTTTACCTCAGGTGTGGTTTTCTTCTGGAGGATGGTCTCACATAAATTATAGAGAAATTAAGGAAGGAAGGAAAATGGGTTAGGGAATGAAGTAAGTTCAAGGAAGGAATGGGGCAAATTTTACTTTTCTTACATTACACAAAATTTTCTTCTAAAAAAAATTAAAACCACCAAGTTATAATCAAATGTTTTTTTATATTTTTCTTATAGTACCTTGACTGGATCCAGTTTACAAAACTGTATGGCAAACAAGAGAAAGCATGTACAAACACACACTCGCACACACACACACAAAAAACTTGATCAGATGAGTAATGTTTTTATACTAACACCTTTATAATCACACATTTTTAATGTTATCCACCTACTGTCTAAACTAGAAATGATTCTTTGTGTCACCTTTTTGTTTTTCAGAATTAATTACTTCAGGAACTTAGTGTATCAGGTAAGTATTATTTTATGATTGAATTGTTAGTCTATACTTTTAAATGTCTGTCTCTCACTTCACTTTCTCCTTTTCGGTCTTTCTTGTTATTCTTTTTTTTTCTCCTTTCTTTAGTTGGAGCTCTTAGATGTTTTTCTTAGGTTTCTCCGCTCAGGAACCCTACTGCCTGACTTTAACAAATCAATACCCTGAAGCTATACTAAAACTATCATAAAAAATGTTATTATTTCCCTATGTAGCTAAGAAAACAAACAGCTAATTCAAGAGTCCCTTCTGACCCTCCCCACAAATATATCCTCTTATAATAGTCATGTACTCAGGGCACCACTACCAGCTCAGAGCAGGCTTTTGTTATATACCTTTTCATATGAAAGTCAAAGTGATAATTTTCACATGTATGCTCTCTGACACCTTATTCATCAATTTATTTTAAACAGGAGCATATTAGACGCGAAATCTCAAATATCATACACTACCAACTTTTACTGAGTTCTCAATGATAGCGTAAACAGGTCTTGATGCTAAAGTCAGAACATTTTTTGTTTTTTTTTAAACTATAGCACGTGCCAGCTCTCTATTTTCTCAGCTGGGTCTGACTATTATGTAGTATAAAAGTAAAACATTTCTACATTCCAATTCTCTATTACTAAAGATATTAACATTTAAATTTAAATGCACATATATCCAAAACAGTATTATATAGCATTAATGCTGCTGCTTTTTATAATCAATGACAGTGTTCTTTTTTTGTACTTTAAAACACAGGCTTTCCTTCAGTGACAAGCAGCTTTAAATACCCAGACTAAAACAGCAGTGCTGGTCTCTTTTTCTTCTAGAAACAATTTGAAAGCAGCCCTTGTTAAAATTTCCCTAAATCCCTCAGGGAAATTTATCTCTGCTACTTGGGACACTAGGCTACCTCTCAAGTGGCTCTTTCCTCAAATTGGGCCCAAATATAAAGAATTTGTTTTCAGAAAATCCTTTACCAGATACTAAATCAATCACTCCTGTCCCTGAAGCCAAATGTCACTGCAGGCTTCACAACTTAACTACTTCAGGCACTCTTGAATGTTAATATCAGAATTCCTTTAAAATTAAGTTAAATTCTCTCACACAGCACTCAATCACACAGCCTACTTTGACACGAATACCCACCCAACTGCTACTACTATAAATCATTTCTGTAGCGCTACCAGTCGTACGCTAACTGCTTTCCACAGCAGTTTAGAACTGTGCCCAGGACTCTGACAGAACCCTGTATGCAGCTCTGTCAAAGATCCAGGCACATGTTGCATTTTAGACACTTTCACCATCCTAATACAACCATTTCAGAAACTTTCCAGCCAATGCAAATAATATATCAACAGGCCCAGCACAGCCTGCTCTCTCTTCTTCCCTACATCCGCCACACATGCAGTAGACCAGAGAATGTCCAGTAGCACACAGCGCACCAGTGCACAAACTCTGTCTCTCTCTCTCTCTCTCTCTCCCCACGAGGCAGAGCATCCTGTCACAGTGGTACTCCCGTGGCTTCTGAGCTCTGGCTGTCTTACATCAATGCCATTCCAGGACTGCTCTGGCCACAGCCACAGCCTCAGTCCACACCAGCCCTGGACCACAGGTATTTTTTTTTTTAATTAAACCCACTGGGTTATAAAAATGACTTTATTTTTCTGATGTGCTGGGGTGGGGATTTTACATAGTTGTGCTTAACCATTAAGAGGACCACTAACCACAATAACTAAAGTTCTCCCTTGGGGGATATTGAGATCCTATTGACCATTTCAACCACCTAATGCCCCTCCCCCCTTCTCATGCCCTGTCACAGGACTGAAAATATAAAAAATGCAGTATCTCCAGCAGTGGCGTGGCCAGAATGCAATTTTTGGGTGGGCCAGTGGATAGGCTGGGTGGCCATCCATTTCCTCTTCCCTCCCCCCCCCCATGAATTTTAAAAATTAAATACTTTAGCTAACAACAATCCCGAGCCCCACCAGCTGAAGATATCCACAACCCGCCAACCCATGTTTAGAAACATGCAGCAGTCAAAGGCAATGCTCTGAGCCACTGACACCATCACTCTAGACAGCCTCTCAGTTCTCACATTTGAACTGAACAGGCATGAGCATTGAATATGCCCATGGTACTGATGTCAGCAGCTTGGAACAGCACCACTGACTGCCATGGTTGTTTGATGGGGGTGTTCTGCGGGCTGGAGATATCTTCAGCTGGTGGAGCTTGGAGATCCCTGCCAGTTCAGTGAATGGTACACCTAGGGTTGACAACTTTTTGAAAGAAAAAAATTCAACACCTGCCACTGCCCTACTCCACCACTATTCTGCCCTTTGTCATTCCTGTCCCACTCCTGATAGTGAGGGCAGCAGTACAGGACTGAGCACCTGCAGGCCATATTGAGGGCTGGGAGGGGGTAGTACAAAAGGTTGCTCTCAATTCCCAATGAGCCACAGCTCTCTCCATACTCCCTGAACATATATATGCCTATATTTTGCATTCACAGAACCACTTGGCCTCTCCCACAACAACTGGTGCACAGCAAAGCTAAAACATTTCCCCATATAACATATTGTACAAAAAATATTTGTTTCTAATAGTCTCATCAATAACAGCAACATAAAATCTGTCAGTGCCAGGCATATTGTAAAGTAATACAAAACTATACAAAAATTCACTTAGGGCCTAATGCAAATCTACCATTCCACCATAATGTCCAAAACTCATATAAGGACCATATCTAGAGAAAGGCAGCACAACAAATATGCAGTGGGACCAGGGCCACCGAGAGACTGAGCTAGGCCTGGGTCAGGACCACTGCTGCTGCCCTACCTCAGGACACCTTCCTGCCCCCCTACCCCAGCTGCAACTCCACATACCTTGGCTGGCGGGGGTCCCCAAGCCATGCCAGGAGAAGCCTTCCCTCCAGTGCTGTTCTCCACCGCATTGCCTGCCCAGTGTGCCTGCTTCTCATCAAAACCGAGCATGTGTGACATGAGCAGAAGCAGGGCAGGCAATGCAGTGAACAGCACTAGAAGGAAGACTTCTCCTGGCATGGCTTGGGGACCCCCGCCAGCCAACCTAGGGGCCCCAAATCCAACTGTGCTTGTTCCTGGTGCCGGGGTATGTCTCTCTCCTGCTCCTGTTAATGCAATCACCCAGGTCCTGTCAAGAGCAGGAGAGAGACAGACCCGATGCTAGGCCCCCCTTGGAGTTTTACCTCCCCACCGCCACCCTCTCGGCAGCCCTGAGTGGGACCTAGACATCAGTACAGCTATTGGGAAAACCGAACAAGATAGATTATTACAGATCCTTACATAGAAACTCCATTATATCAGAATATGTGGGCTCTGCCACTCACATAGAACATAGAGACAAACCCTCCCTGTTCAGCCCTTTCACAGTGTGTAATTGGCATGCAGTTTAAACCAGAGTATAGAATGTCACTATCAGGAGACTCAGAACTCTTGAACCAAAATCTTCTTTAATGCAGTAATCAAACAAGGAAAAATAACTTCCTGTTCAGATATGCTGGACAAGAGTTTTTGCCTTGCAAACTAGGAGTCTGTTCTTCACCAGCTCTCTCTCTCCATGCATGAAATTCAACAATTACTGAGTAGAGATGCTGTATGTACTTTAACACTGTTAAAATCTTGATAGCCATAGCTTGAAGAGGGTCATACAGCAATGCTTAACTTATATACATAACAGCCCACCTTCATGCAAATGACAGCAGACATTCTCCGCCTTGTATTGGTGTATACCACTATTTAATTTACCCAAATATAAAGCATTAGGAGCATGTAAAGTTCATTAATAAAGCTGGATTTTGAAGTTTGACAACTCCTTGCAGTCTAGCAGGAGCTGAAATGAGAGACAGACAACACAAACAACAAACAACATAAAAGAGAGAAAAAGTCTCTTGGTCTCTAGAGTGGACAATGATCTTCAGAATTCATGTCTCTTCATGGTGTATGCGGATCACTGGTGCAGTGATGGATCTAGCAAAGAGGTCCATGGTGTCCTGTGGAAGTCTGGTGTCGAAATTCCCAGGTGGTACACATTAATTGATTTGATTTGCTTACTTTATTTTTGTCTATTAGATTGTAAGCTCTTTGAGCAGGGATTGTCTTTCTTCTATGTTTGTGCAGCGCTGCGTATGCCTTGTAGCGCTATAAAAATGCTAAATAGTAGTAGCAGTAGTAGGTGGTGTTGTTGTCATTGATTATCTGCAGTTCTGCATCTCTGATGGCAGTTTGGTGATAGGTGTGTATTTGAATGTCCATTTCACTTAGTATCATCTCTGCTATCTCTACTGCCAGCACTGCTTCACACAGTTCTAAGCAGAGAATGGTATGATTGGGGTGTGGTACTAACCTGGCTTTGCCAAAGATGAATCCCATATGAGATAGCCCATCTGCACCTGTAGCTTTCAAGTAAGCCACTGCAGCTATGTCTTTTTCAGAAGCATCTGAGAAGATGCAGATCACTTTATGTACCGTTTAGAGAAACGTTTGGTGGTGACACCTGCTCTGCCTCCTTCTCCCCACCGTGGCTTGAATCTGTGGCTGGGGTTCCCAAAGAAGTAGGCTTACTCTTGCTAGGGTGCAAGGCTGACCACCTTAATTAAAGATACAGGTAATGTAATCTGTTACAGACACTGCTTAACATATACACATAGGGGCCGATATTCAGACTGCGAGAGTTAGCCAGACCAACTCCCACTATCCGTAATGATGCTGAATATTCATTGCTGGGCCATTTCCAGTGACCAGCATTGAATATCCGATTTATTTTTAGCCAGTTTCAACATAACTGGCTAAGTAGATATTCAGATTTAGCCGGTTATATTAAAACCGGCCAAAGACATCCCACATTTTCAAGGAGCCATATTTGGCCACTAAACTCAGGCTGAAAATTGATGGATAGCCGGTTCTATTGCCTGATATAACCGGTTATTAGCTAGCCGCTAACCGGTAATATTCAGCAGGTGATAGCCAGCTATCCCCCGCTGAATATTGCCAGACAGCCAGTTATGGTGCATTTAACTGGTCAGGTGCCAATCCTGGCTGGTTAAATGCTTTTGAATATTGGGGGAGGGGGAGATAAGCAATAAACAACCTGCCTCCATGCAAATGGGGGCAGAACACTCACCAAATACAAATGCAGTGACAATAAACTAATAGAAATATGTAGAGAAAATTCAGCTGAACTCTTAAGAAACCAGGCTCTTGCCTATAGTACACCACCGCCTCCCCCCCCCCCAAATATCCCCCCTTGTACTGTGAAAAAATATGAAGATAGCAGATGTCAAGCACTTGGGGGAATGGGGAGTAATTGCAACCAGGGCAATTGCTCTGGGCCCCCAGGCCAAGAAGGGCCCCAAGCCTCCCTGAAGCTGAAGAAGGCACAATCTGTTAACAGGCTTTGGGGTCCCCTCCCAAATTTCTGTCTTGGGCCCAACTAGGTTTAACACCTTCTCTATATATTCCAAAAACTGACATATTCCAATCACTAAATAGAAAATAAAATTCTTCTTTCTACCTTTGTTGTCTGGACATTTTATTTTTCTAATTATGTTGTCCCACTCTGGTTTCTGTGCTTCTCTGTCTTTTCTTAACTCTTTTTCTAGTATCTCCTGTCCATTTAACATTTCTTCTCTCTCCTTGTCCACCATCCATCTCGTTCTGTGTCTTTGTCTTTGTCCTTATCCTTCCCTGTATCCAGCATCTGTTTCCTTGCTCTTACCCTTCCCCAGGTCCGTCTCACATTTATAACCCTGCTCTTATCCCTCGCTGTCTCCAGAATCTCCCCAATTCCTTCCCTCATGCCTTGCATCCCCTGTGGCCTGTACCTCCCTGTGTATGGAATCTCCACCCATTCCTTTCCTCATCCAGCATCCCCTCTATGTGCAGTGGTTTCCTGTATACAAAATCTTTCACCATTCCTTTTCTTGTGTCTTATCCCTCTCTGTGTCCAGAATCTTCTCTTTCCTTCCCTCAGGCCCAGCACCCCCTCTCTATGTCCTGCTTCTCCTGTAGCCAGAATCCCACCCCCTAGTGTAAGCAGAATAAAATATATACATGGTCCTGGGAGCTCTGGAGGGAGCTCTAGGAGGTTGTCTGCAGCCAGTGGAGAGTCTGATGAGGGATTGTGTTTCTGATGTGAACCGCAGGGTTCCAGGCCTCCGCTGAGCTGAAGAAAGCCGGGCACGGCTGGCAGGAAAAGTCTCTGGACTTGGGAAGGCCTGCTGAGTGTCCGAGATTGTTAGGCACTCAGGTGCAGGCATGCGCAGAGCTAGGGGTGTGTGCTGACATCATTACCAGAGCCTTGGGAATGCTATGCCACCAATGAATTAATTAAAATTATAGTAGGGGAGACTTGTGATCCGAGCAAGGTCTAATTATGGAAATATTAGTATGGCTGATAGTATACGATCTGAAGTGTAACTGGAATATAATTCTGAAGAACAGAAATTTATTTCTCACAGATTAGTTCTGCGTTTGTTCAGAGTGTGTGGAAATACACTAGATAATTTTGAGATATTTTATAAGGAACTGATATAATACTGTTCCTGAGAGAAAATAAATTATCCTCAGAAGTTTAAAAAATATTGAACCTAATGGAAAAAAAGACATTTAGAGCCATACAAATTTTCTCCAATAAGATTCAGAATCTAACAAACATAAGATTCATATGAATCCAGAGAAGGCAAAAGAAGATGTATTCTAATTAAACACCTCCAAAACCATGTTAAGAAGTAAATAAAAGCTTGGTGTGTGTTTGTGTGAGTGCCAAAAGAACTTCATTGACCTACATTGATGAAGAGGACCTGCTCTCCTCAGATAGATTAAGGAACCAAAAGTAAAATAAAGTCAGTCATGAATCCAGAACAGGAGAAGTGAATTTATTTTATTTTTATTTAATTAGAATTTACAGTACAGGTTCCCATGACAGGCAGGCACATATATTGTTAAACACACTGAAGGGGGGTAGATTCTCTTCAATTATTTTTATTTAAAGGAAAGGTTTAGGATGAAGATAAAGATAAAGTTATCCAAGACAGATGAAGAAATGAAAACCTAGAGAGCTTGAAGATAATGATAAGTAAAGAAGAAGAAAAACAGTTATAAAGGACTTTAGGACTTATAAAAGAATATACACATTAACACTGTCACATATATTTACCTATACTTACCTTGAAGGACCTGAGACCTAAAAAAGAGATGAGAAATGTGATGATATTTTAATTTGTAGTGTAATACAAATTTAAGAAAGTAACTGCAAGTTATACTTACTTTTATAGTACACCCTGTAAGAAAAGGGACAAGAATGTATTTAGTGTAAACTCAATTTAGCTTTGTTAATGTAAACATTATTTAACATACTTCTTGTGCAATAATCAACTGAGGGTTCTGTGTGAATATATAAACATCTATGAAAGAAAGAGTATTAGTATTGTAGAATCTGGATCCCATAGGTTAAATTGTAATTATTTATTGTATTTTTTTAAAATATTTACAAAGTTTTAATATTTTTAATTTGTTATAATTAATTAGAGGTGCAATAAATTCACTGCGCTTTATTGAATGGTTTATCTATTCTGTGATATATGAGATTTGTAACATAAATTGATTTTCTTAACAGCCTTTCACTCACACACAACAATGTATATTAGTTTTCATCCGGAGACATCTTTTATGGGTGGAGTAATTTCTTTTGTCATACCTCCCTTCTGTGGGTTGAACACAGTCTGAGGTAACTCGGCTAATTCATGACTAGAAATACTGGTAAAAAGTAGGACTGTTTGCAGCTTATAGCTGGCTGGTTACAAAAGTGGCATAGACTATGGCAGGATTTGATAAAGGTAAAAAAGAAAGAAAAACCAGAATTCTATTTGATCCTGTTTGTGAAGTGGAGAGAGGGGAAAGGGAATGGAACTTGATATACCGCCTTTCTTTGTGTTTTTTGCAACTACATTCAAAGCAGTTTACGGGTATATGCAGGTACTTATTTTGTACCTGGGGCAATGGAGGATTAGGTGACTTGCTCAGAGTCACAAGGAGCAGAGTTATTTACAAAAGTATATATAAAATTGGAGAAGAGTTTGGGAAATATTGATGAGAAATTTGAGTTATTGTGTCTTAATTGTTGGGAAGTATTTGTTTTCTAATTAAAACTTGAAAATGGAAGAATTGCAGAGGCAAGTGGAAGAATTGCAGGGAAGAATGGAAGAGATGCAGAGGAATCTGCCACAATAACCTCATGTGCAGATGTCACCAGTAATGCCAGTTCCTCAAGTGGTAAATACTGTGGTTATACCAAGTGAAATAGATATTCCAGATTTCTATGGATTCCCACTGAAGATGGGGGATTTAAGAATTGAAGAGTGGACAGAAACTGCTAGAGCGGTACTAAGGATTTTGTATATACAGTCAGAATGTCAATTAGAGATGGTAAAGAGACATGTAAAAGGGCAGGCTAAAAGTACAATTGTGGATGCCCATGGGTTGTTGGATTTTTCCCCTCAACATTTTATTGGTCAAATTTGACCAATAGAATGGCAAAGAAAGCGGGATCCAACCCCCTTTAAAACCTTGGCACCACCCTACTGTTCACGCAGTCAGTGGACTGTGAGTGACTGAGACGAGCTATTTGTGAGTCTCTGTCTCGTATCTGTCTGCTGCTTGCTGCTTTCTGTTAACTTGCTTAGCGAAAAGAAGTTAATGGAGGAGAGGAGACAATGATGAGAACAACTTACTACCAACCCATGGAGAGGGAGAGAGGAAGACAGAGAGAGATCAATATTCATCAGCGGCACCGGCTGGCCCCTGGAATCTGGAACAGGATGACTAGAGTAGTGCCATCTGATCATCTGATATGAGTGCAGAAATGGCCCAGCCATGCCTCTGCTCTGAGCTGTGTGCGTATCTTGGGGCCTGAAGGGTGGTGCCGCCGAGGTGGTCAGAGAGGGAAGGGCCGCCAGTGCCAGGCTGTTTAAAGAAAAAAATGCAAACAGTGGAAATCATGGAATGCTGGATGTATGTCATGTCTATGTGGAGGGGAGGGATGAGAGAGCGAGTGGACTGGAGACAGAGATGTTAAAAAGAAAAAAAAATGTTTGCTATAGGAGGAGGGACTTGACTTGGTGCCTTGGACTTGGGGGAGCGGCCAGCTGAGAGGGGGGCTTTGAAAAACGCTTGCAGCAGTGGGTGGTGGAGGGAGGGAGGGGGAGTCTAGAGGTGAGCAGCACATGAGTCTCTTCGAGGGGACTTATACACTGCTATTCTCGGACTGGGGGAGGAGGGGGGCCGGGCAGAGCTCAGGACTGAGGGCAGCACTGTTAAAAAAAAAAAAAGATGACCTCTTTGTCCTGGACAAGTGGACAGGGAGGAGGGACTCAGCTCAATCTCTGGGCTCTGTGTCCTGCTTGTGAAGGGAGGGGGAGGGAGGAGAGAGGGCTGTTTAAAGAAAAAACAAACAATTAGTCTGTGAAGGAGGAGGGACTACTCCATAGTCGAGGGTGAGAGGAGGGGCTGTTAAAAAAAAGACGACTTGCTCATCCTTGCTAGGGAGGAAAGGCTAACTAAGCTTTTTTTTTTTAACATCCCCTCAGTTGCTAGGGAGGGAGGAGGAGCTATGAAAACCGCTTGCTTGTGACAGTCTCCCGTCCCTTTCTATCTCCGCACATCTTTCATCCCCATTCACCCAAAACAAAGCATGCAAATGTGAGCTGCTCTATCCACGCTGTTGTTCTTTATTGTTACCACATTTATATGATCTCGCTTATATTTTTCAACATGCCTGCTTGTGCAGCATAGGGATGTACACAGAGTAAGTATTGGTTTTATTGGTTAGAGTAATCAATAGAAATAAAACATGGAAAAGAATATAAGATGATACCTTTTTTATTGGACATAACTTAATACATTTCTTGATTAGCTTTCGAAGGTTGCCCTTCATCAGATCGGAAATAAGTAAATGTTGGTAGATGACAGTATATATAAGTGAAACATCAAAGCATTCCAGTGACAGTCTAACAGGATGGGGGTGGATGGGTGAGAGACTCTAACATTGGTTAGAGTCACACGCAAATGTGAGGGGAAAAATCCAACAACCCGCGGGCATCCGTTAGAGTATTAATTTAAGTTTTAAATCATTGTGTCATTTGGAGGAGATGGTTAAGGAGTGGACTATTTATATTGGTGCAGAGATGTTTTCACATAGTAAAAGACTACCAAAACAGACATGTTCTGAGAATCAGGTGCTTAACAATCAGTACAATGTAAAAAAAAAAGCATTAGATTGAAACCTGGGAACATTTAACTTATTTTTCCTGTGTCTAGATCAAAAGAGAAAGATGGTTTGTGGGAACTTGCTCCTCTTGTTTTCTGGATTACATAACATCAAAGGTGAATCCTAGTGGTTGAACAATTAGGTATAAACTGTTGTTTCTGACTTAACTTGTTTTGGACTGATTTGGGATGTTGATCTGTACATCTGCTGTCTGGAATTTTGGAAGATGGAAATGAGAAAATAAAAATTAAGTTTTGGATGTTCTCTCTAGAAGGTGTTTACTTTTGCAATGTGTGTTTGGATGCCCGTTCTGGTGACGGTATATTCATGCGATATTTGAACAACTGTCTATACTTATTGCAATAATTTCTGAATGTTAAAGAATAGACTCTTAAATGTCCAGTTGGGTGTATATGTTAATCTCAACTTTGTTAAATGTTTCAGACATATCCATCTACTTTCTCCAGTGATATAACTGAATTCTACTATTCCGTCTCACTGTATTTTCAAATGTAAGCTACATTAAATCCGACTTTGCTTGAGATAATGTGGGATATAAATGTGGAGGAAGCGAGAGAAGATGTGAAAAAAAAATGTTTGCTTTGCTAGGGAGGGAGGGAGAGGAGGCACCGGGGCAGTGAAAAAAAAAGTAGCTGTTCTGGAGAGGGAGATGAAGAAAAAAAACTGGATGCTGTGTGGGTGCAAGGAAGAAGGGGGCTGTAAAAACGTGAATGTTGGGGGCCCCCACCCCTCCCTACATACATAGCTCCCCTTTCTCTCCCTTCCTGCTGCATTCATCAGCATCATAATCCCAGGGGCGTAGCTAGACCTGACAACTCTGGGCCCCCTCAAAATGTCAGGTCTAGCTACGCCCCTGGGATTATGATGCTGATGGGGGGCACTAAGCATACAGGCTGAGCAGTGCTTGGTATACACCTAAATAATGTCATACAGTGTTCTTTATGATGGATTACTAAGTATACAGTCTGTCCTGCATCAATATAAACCACATACACATTTACAGAAACCTTGGGAACACTGACATTTTTAAATAAAGTTGCATTATCCCATTATAGCAGACTTGAGTCTGGTCATTCTCTCAACACACATCGGAGTATCCTGCAAAATAATTATTGCAGTGGCACATATCCTTCAACTTTGCTTTATAACAAATATAAATGCCTTATAAAGCTGATTTAATAAAATAAGGAAATACCTTTGAAAGTTTATTTTCCATTCCTCTGGCTCTACTGATTTTTCTCCTTTCTGAGGCTGACAATCAGTTCAATCCCTGTAGTTCCTGACAGTGTTCTTTCCACCCCCTTCTCCTTATGAAGGAGCAGGCAAAGGATTGTCATAGGGAAAAATCCATCAGCACTTCACACCTAGTACAGTGACTCAAAATTGGCCATTTGCTTTTCTACTTGAACTCTTTTTGAGTATTGTGGTCTCTTGATGCTGTTAGGCAAGCTCAAAGACCTCATCATAAATATAATCTATACAGTCCATATTTTATTGTAATCCACAAAAGCCAAGTGGTAAAGAAAATTTACTAATAAACATTTAGCTCTTCAGATATACAATTGTGGCCATAAACTTGCTCTTACAAAATTGTCTGGTGGGCAGGACCAATGAAGCTTTAAATAAAAAGTTAAAATTTAGGGTAACAAACTGATGGCTTGTATCTTATTCTGTACTGTGGAAACACTATTCTCACTAAAGAATGAGGCGCCATCTTTTGCTGTTGAATATATCGATAATGCTGTCATAGTCCAATGAATCACATAGTTCTCTCTCAAAAGATAAAAGCGATAGATTATGGAGGCGACTGGTGAGCATTGAGGCTCTCGATGCTGTTTTGATCCTGTTTACAGCAGAAAAGAGTCATTCCACAGTGCAGGTTGTCATTGGCAGAGTGATAAGTACTCTTAATAGGGCATTGACATTTGGGAAGATATCCACACTGCAGTTGTCTCGCACTTCAATTAATGATGGATAATTTACACCTTCTGCTACATAGAGGGGCATAATGGAAAGATCGTCCAAGTACGAATTAGGACGTTCTTACGAAAACGTCCAAAAATAGACCTGTATAATGGAAAAATAGTGTGGGCGTTTTTCGATAATCGATTATCCCTGTAAGAAAACAATCAAATGATGAGCGCATAAGCGTGACTAAATTGGGCGCCCTAACACGGTCGATTATTGCAGGTGCAAACGACCAAATCACGTGGTGTGTAAAATAATGTACATAGGTGTATCGCAAGTACAGTACATGTTGTTCAGGCCATCCAGGTACGGAAATATATGAGAAACGCATATATGTGTCAACTACAGACATATCATGCTGCTCCACCCATACTTTCATCATATGTGCCCATCTGAATGTCCGGATCTGCATGCACTGTACACCTACTGAACATGCAGTAAATGCATATTCTGTATATGTGAAAAGGGTCGGGTGGGGTGCGTCATACTCATCTATATAAGGCACGTTTCACACTCCTGCAGGCATGTGCACGTCAAAGACGTCTATGCTTACGAGGGCGTCCACGTGCTGATAGGGGCCATATATGGAATGGTCATCCATATATGGAGCTGTGCATGAAACGACGTCCCTCACGCAAGGTCGTCTATATAAGGCACTTCTTTTCCAACACGTGGAAAAATGGCACAACGTAGGGAGCCAAATTTTGGAGAGGAGGAGAGCCTGCTGCTGGTACGGCTGTGCGTAAGGCACCGGCACACGCTGTTTATCCAGCACCACCACCTGCCCCCCAGGCTGCAGGCCATGCGAGCCTGGTCCCGCATCCGGGAAAGGTTAGAAAGGTAAGGTTATGGCCCAACCCCCCTCCCCTCCTGTACCTACACATATAACAGCTCCGTCATCAATGTTACCAGCAGTAACTGGAGTGTCCATGCAAGGATCATGAGTAATATAGGAACATGCACAATCACTAATAATTTGTATGTTATTGAAACGACCACCATTCCCACATCCCTACAAGAATGTATTTCGTTAGGTTAGGTATGTGACAAATGCTATTAGTGTTATGTGACAATTTCGTTAGTTATGTGAAGGCCACATTTTCCAACCCCTCTTTGCAGCCAGTGAGTTACAACGCCTCCGAATAGTGGAAGCATGAGACCAATGAAACCTATACCATACTTTATAACATGGTCATGATAACACATATAAAGTAGTTTAACAAGCATACATTATAATGTATACAAACGGTACTGTCTGGCCTCATGCCCACCTCTCTGGCATCATCTGCATAGGAACCAACTCGGTGGCTGCTGTGGGTGCTTCACCACCCCACCCCCAATATCAAATATGTATGGAGGGAGGGGTCATCTCCACTGGGGGTTCCACCCCCCAAAATGGTAAAAAGGTGGCTCCTATGATTCACTACCAATGGAGGTGCCCCCCCCCCCCCCAACACTGTAGACCTTCTCTCTCTGGTATGTGAATAGCAAATGAATGTGTGCAGAGGACAAAAAGGACCAACACCCCTGACACCTGCTCTGCAAACTTATATCTTACAGACGCTTTGGAGTCCACCGGGACCTGGAGTCCCTGAGGAGGCGGTTCCGGCGGGTGAGGCGGGAGAGGCCCGACCTCATCCGGGCGGTGCGAAGGCACCTCAGGGCTCGCCGTAAGTATTCAAAAACAGGACACCTGTACAGATTACTACATACATTTCATGAATAAAGCAAATGTGTTGTACAATATCACTTCCCATGTGCCTAATAGCCACCTAGTAATACCATATCTGTCCCAGATCAAGGATGCAGGTTGCAGGGGTTCTCCCATGAGCGTGCCTGCAACGTCCGACCATCCCCCCGAGATGAATGAGATGATATGCCACACTTTACTATTCCCCTTATTGTGGTGGCTGATTACTGTGTCCTGGTACAGCTGCCTGAGGCCCTACTTGTACTGCATGTTATGGCCTAAATCACATAAAAGAATTGTGCTCAACACCCTTCCCACTGCCCCCCCCCCCCCCAATAACTCCTACAACAACTGCCCATCAACCCCTCGTTGCATCTCACAATGCAAACATGCTGGTCAGCAATGAATTTGGTATGGCAACATGTCCTGCGTGGTGTGTGTCAGAGGAGGGTCCAGGGTTCTGTTTCATGTCATCTGATGCAGCTCATTCCCCATGGGCATAGGCTACGCCTTACCACACCCTGCCCCATCCCCTGCCTCACGCCACCCAGCTACTGCACTATGCAAGCCATGGTGTATGCACTGATCTCAATCACACTCCTTTTACATACACAGGGCTCCACCAGCAGGAAGCTGAGCGCCAGGATGAGGAGGGCCACCATCTCCAGGAGGAGCAGGAGGAGGAGGAGGAGCAGGAGGAGCAGGAGCAGCTGGAGGAGGAGGAGGAGCAGCAGCAGCCAGGCCAGGAGGCAGCCCACCAGGAGGAGGAGGAGGACTCGGAGGAGGGAGTCCTCATCATAGATGAGGAGGATGAGGACAATCATGAGGACCCCTCCCCACCTGCAGCTCCGTATGAGGCCTCTCCCTCCCCTCAGGCAGCTCCATCACCTGGCCCACCTCCATCCCCTGGGCCAGCTTCAGTGTCCCCTGGCCCACCTCCATCCCCTGGGCCAGCTTCCGTGTCCCCTGGGCCATCTTCCATGTCCCCTGGCCCACCTCCAGCCTTTGGCCCAGCTACTGTGGTCCGCCTCCTGCAGCAGCTGGTAGATGGCCAGCAGCAGCTTATAGTTGGCCAGCACCAGCTGCTGCAGGAGGTGAGAGCCCTACGACAGAGCAATGAGCAGCTCCAGGGCCCACTAAGGGTACTGCTGGGGCTGCTCATTGCCCTGCTACAGAGGGCCTTGCTAAGAGGGCGTGGCCGCCCTTAATTTAAATAGGGGGGGCCTGTTGGGGGTGGGGGGAGTGGGTGGGGGAGGGAAATGTTGGGGTTGTGTGTGTGGGGGGAGGGAAATGTTGGGGGTTCTGTGGGGGGTGGGGGAGGGAATTGTTGGGATTGTGTGTGTGGGGGGAGGGAAATGTTGGGGGTTCTGTGGGGGGTGGGGGAGGGAATTGTTGGGGTTGTGTGTGTGGGGGGAGGAAAATGTTGGGGGTTCTGTGGGGGGTGGGGGAGGGAATTGTTGGGGTGTGTGGGGAGTTGTGGGGGGGAGGAGGGCATTGTTGGGGCTTATTTTGTAGGGGTGGGGGTGGGGGGGAAATAAATGTTTCTGTTACAATATAACTATCAGGGTGTGTGTGTGTGTTTGTCTCCCTTGTGCATTACATATCACCAAATGGTGCTGTTGAGTTGAGAGGAAGGAGGCAGCAATATGCATAGCATTAAATGTGCTGTGTGAATGAGAAGGTGATGTATGTCTGAGAATGTTGGCCATACAGAACACCACCTGTTCATTCCAACCTGCATGGCCATATGTGCAGGGGGGTTGGGCCGGGGAGGCTGGATGGATATTTGTGTCCATTAATAAAAATGGCCAGCCAGCATCTCTCTCTCCCTTCCTCCCTCCCCTCCACCATACTGACCCACAATACAGAGTGCCATCAATAAGAGATTAATAGTGTACCACGTGTGATCTGCCAGGTACACACTTCCACATAACTCCAGGTACCACATACACAGTGTTTGCTGTCTGATGGACACATATCCTTACCCACAAGCCACATTGGTGGGGGGGGGGGGGGGGGCCCAAGAAGGACCTACAAACAGCTGGCTCATATGTTCACATTGAATACATCAGCTATGGTATATAATGCTGAGGAGCAAAAGGGAAACAATGGGAAACCCAATAGATGGATGGTTACTTCATCACAGTTGCAATGTAATACTTGTGTTAGGGAAGGGCACAATAAAAATGGTGCTCATTATTTGCAGGTGTGATCACACTTTCTCCAGTAGTTGATCAAGGTGTGTTACATTCAAGTATTCTGGGTTTGTGTCAAACTTTGTCCCTGAAGTGACTTGCCTTAGGTGGGATTTGAACCAGCAACCTTATGATTATAAGGCTGGTGCTCTAACCACTAGGCCACAGCAGCCACCAGGCTTTAGCCACCACCAGTTACTTTGGGTTGGTACCTGTACACACACCCCTCTCCCTCACCACCATGTCATAGGCCTCAGTGGCACTACCTGTAGCCACCTCGATCATTTTTTGTCCAGGCTACCGATTAAAAACAATGTAATGTGCATGTTCCCTACCCTACTACCTATGGAGCAATTTAGGAAGGTGTTCCATAATGTGCTATACACATCCATTGCATTAATCATTCTCCCCTCCCCCGCCTATGGACCTTGAGAATGGGTGGCCACTTCATAAATGGGGACTGGGGTACACCACATAAACAAGGAAGATGGAAGCTACCGGGAACCAATACAGCACCTCCAACAGCTGGCCCACACCACTGAGGACCTGCCATCCCCACAGTACAGTGCACAGGAACCTGGTGAAAAGAGAGCTACCTAACATCTGACTCCAGACTACATACATACAGTGAATGCACACTCCTTGACTATGAGCACAAAGAGAAGAGGTGGCAGACAAATGAGAGCTTACCATGAACGTCTGTTTCAAGACTGTGTAGTGCGCCTTTTATCTTCTGGAACATTAGCTGCACATCTCCCTGATTGAAATGACCCTTACCGAGGGGTGCTTGATTTGGGCCGACTGTACTAAATTCTTGGCCCCCACACACTGCCTGCTACAACCAGGCAGAGAGAATGGGAGAAAGGAAGGGAGCATCAGGGGATGTGGAAGACAGGAAACGGAAGGCGTGGTGGCTGAGGGCCAACAATAATTCCCCCCCCCCCCCTAAATACACAGGTGTACCCAAGCATACATTGCTAAACACATACCTTCATATAAGTGAGGGTAAAACCCTGTAAATGATTATTACGAACAACGGGCAAGGTCTAAGTGCAGGAAATGGCAGGTAAAATGGCAATGAAGAAAGGGAAGGCAGGTGGAGACGCCCATACTTATCTACTCATAATCGAAACCATGTGTTCCTAATCGCTATCTGAACTGGGCACGCTTAGCAATTATGTGTATAATTGAAAAAGAAACGCCCATATCAGAAACGCCTATGCCCCCGTCTCAATGGGCGTTCTTGGCGCCTATATAAACGCCCACTCCGTATTTTCGAAAACCCCATTGGTACAATGCCACCACGCATGCCGCCGACCCGGAAGGGTAATTTTGTCGAAGCAGAGGTGGAGCTCCTGGTGCAAGAAATAGTACAGCGGCACCGGAGTCTGTTTGCTCCTACAGGGCAGAGGCTGGCAGCAACATTAAAGCAGCGCGAATGGGAGGCAGTACGGGACAGCCTGAATGCTGTCTTCCATGCTGGGAGAGACGTGGAGGACTGCAAGAGGAAGTGGCGGAAGCTGAGGAGGGATGTTCGGAGGAAGGCGGGGGCCAATCCCCCAGGCAATGACACTGCCAACCTTACACCCATGGAGCTGATGGTGTACTCCCTCCTACCCCAGGAGGGCATCCACGGGATTGGCTCCCTGGACACCTCGGGCCAGGCTGAGGACTCAGGTAGGTGTTTCATTATGCAGTTGGGGTATCTGTTGTGCTGCAGTACACTTGTGTTATAGAAGTTGGGGTCAGGGGGAGGGAGGTGAGGAGTGGGGGGCAGGAGGAGGGAGGTAGGTGGGGGGGGGGGAGTATCTCTGGCTGTCTTTATGTATATTAACAGGCCACCTTTATGATGCTGTTGTGACCTGGTAACCCCTACTCACTAGCTCTCTACCCTTACTCCCTATCCCTACTGTTGTCATTGGGTTTCCTCTTACTTGTCCTGTGTGCCCATATTTATTGAATTAATTGTAAGCTCTATTTGAGTAGTGGTAGTGGTCATGTGTGTTATAGGAGCAAGCAGACAGGGTGGGTGCTGTGTGTGTGTGTGAGCACCCCCAATATTGAGGAAAGATCATGTAGCTGTGCAGGGAGGAGTGTTGGTCACTGGGCTTAGCACCCCCAATACTACTTTCCAGTTGGCTCCTATGGGTGTGTGTAGGTTACTACTGTGGCAGAACTTTGGGGGCCGTCCTTCCCTACTACTCCCTCCTATTTTCCCATTACCAAACTGTGCCTAGTTCCTCCTGTGACCTCTGTGCTCTACTGAGTGTGGGCCACATGCATTCAACTGAAGGAGCCTGTAATGGGGGTCATAAAGCAGTTCTATGCAGTTTAGCAAGTCAGTAGTAACACAACACATGCTGCAATGTTGTTCATTTTAACAATTATACAACTAACAGCTTGAGCACAACGTTGTGAGTGGTGTCCTTCTCTTGGCTGCTCATCCACCACCTCTACCCAGCTGCCTGCGGGGCTCTCTCTTTCGTACCCGTGTCAATTCCATTCCTCCTCACCATCTCTTTGCTGGGTCATCAGGTTGGGGGACATACCAATGTATATGAATGCTGAAAGACAAAAGTGGGTTATTTGCACCAACACTATTCCTCACTCTTGTGCTATACAGGTGATGACTCAGAGGAGGCTGGCCCTAGTGGCCTGCAAGGCCAACGCCCTACACCAGCAGTCCAGCCTCAGCCTCAACCTCCACAGCCTGCAGCACCAGCAGTCCAGCCTCCACCACCTGCACCAGCTGTGCATCCTCTGCGTCCACCACCACCTGCACCAGCTGTCCAGCCTCTACCACCACCAGCTGTCCAGCCTCTGCCACCACCACCACCACCACCTGCACCAGCTGTCCAGCCTCTGCCACCACCACCACCACCACCACCACCTGCACCAGCAGAGGCCGCACCTCCAGCACCGGAGGACTTTGTTGAGGAGGAGGAGGGCCCAGCTCCCCGCCAGAGGCCATCCGGCCAAAGGAGGCAACTCCTGCGGCTGGCCACGGAAACTACTCCGCCACAACGTGCGCTTGGAGGAGTACCGGCAGCAGAAACTGGAGCTGCAGCGCCAAGCACTGGAGGCACAGCAGCGAGCACACCAGGAACTCCTCCAGGCGCAACGTGAAGGCCACCAGGAGGTGCTCCAGCAACTGAGACGGCTGGAGCAGAGCATCCAACACCTGCGCCCTCAGGGCACCGCGCCTACTCCAGCCCCCGTGCTGCTGGAGCAGCCCCTGCCATCAACATCCTCCTCCACTGACCACCAGCAACCACCAGCTAAGAGGTGGGCATTGCGATCCTCAGCCTCCGCACCCACTCCTGCAGCACCCACCAAATCTGCTCCCATTCTGGGTCCTGTGGCCAGACCACTAGAACCAAGAAGGTGGCCCGATTTCCACGGTGCAGCCGAAGCCGCAGGCTGCCGTGGGGATAGGGAGGAGGAGGACACTGGGAGCAGCAGCTCAGAACAGGGTGAAGAGACTTCCCGTGCAGCACCAGCTGCAAAGGAAGGGCGTGGGAGCGGTAGGAGGGGACGGGGGAAGGGAAGGGAAAAATGATGGGACATGCTGTAGGGTGAGGGTTGGTGGGAGGGGGGTGGGTGTGGGAGGGGGGTGGTGGTGGTGGTGGTGGTGGGGTTGAACACACACATATGCACTGAATGTAAAAAATAAATGTTCACTTACTTTCACCTAAAACTTGTTTCAATGAGTCTTTGTCTTGCTCTTACGCCAAGCTGGTAGGCATTGAGCTCTGCTCTGTGGGCTGGGGGTGGAGGGGGCTCCTCTTCCAGCTCATCTGGGGCCTCTTCTGGTGGTGGCTGTGGCTCCTCTGGGAGAGGCTGTCCTCTGCGCTGGGCCAAATTGTGTAACATGCAGCACGCCACAAAGATCTTGGCTACCTTTTCTGGACTGTAGAGCAGCTCTCCTCCAGACCGGTCCAGACAGCGGAAGCGGTTTTTCAATAAACCAAAGGTGCGCTCAATGATCCCCCGGGTGCTGCGATGTTTCCTGTTGTAGGTTTCTTCTGGCCCTGGTTGTGGGTGGATCAGGGGGGTCATGAGCCATGTCCTCTGCGGGTAGCCTCGGTCACCTTTGCAGAAAAGCAGAATGAGATAGATGAGTGTGTATCGCTTGGAGCAGGTACAGGGGGGGCGGGGGGATTTGGATAGTGGGTTGTGGTGGAGAAAGCTAGGGCGGAGGGTTGCCCAGTGGAGGAGGTCTAGTATGGGTGGTACATGCATGTTGCACTTACCTAGTAGCCATCCACCAATGAACTCCCCTCGCTCGAACCTGCGGAAGATGCCCGAGTGCTGTAGGATGTAGGCATCGTGGCTGGAGCCGGGGTACCTGGCACACACGTCTAATATCTCCCCCTGGGCATCACATACAACTTGCATGTTCATAGAATGAAATGCCTTCCTATTTCTGTAGGTGGCTTCGTGTGCCCGGGGGGGTCTGAGGGTTACGTGTGTGCAGTCTATCACACCGATGACCGAGGGGAATCTAGCAACAGCATAGAAGGCGGCCATGTTGTTGTGCAGGGCCTGGGGGGTGGTGGGGAAAGTGATGTAGTGTGAGGTGTGAGTTATGAAGGCATCCAGGAACTGGGTGAGACAGTGTGAAATAGAAGCCTGGGTGAGGCCTGTGTTAGCAGCTACAGTAATACGGATTGAAAACTGCCAGTGGCCAGGACAGAGAGAGCGGAAGTGATTTTGAGGTGGGCAGGGATGGGGTTATTTCTACGTGTCTGGGGCTGAAGGAGGGGTGTCAGCTGCTCGCACAGCTGACGAATAGTGGCCCTATCAAACCTGAACCTTGTTAGACACTGCTGGTCAGTGAGTTGTAGGAAGGTGGTGCGGGGCCTAAACACTCGGGGCCGTGAATACCTCCTGCGGTGGGTGGCCTCTTCATGTAGCATGCATGCCACAAGTGCATTAAGTGCATCCATATCCCCACCACCAGTGCAAGTATTAGGACTAGTAGTCAAACAAACAGCAACACACACAGATCTTTCACTTCCAGCCACCACGCCCTCTGACCACTCACTCGCCAAACAGTACAGGAACACAGAGACAAACGGAGGTCAGGGAATAGAGTACACACGTGGGAAGAGTGAATGGGGAGGGATAGGGGGAGGGGAAGGGGGCGATGGAGCAAAGGAGTAGGAGTAAGGAACGGTCAAAGGGTAAGACACAAAAAGAGGCAGGGCACACAGACGACGGTCACAGGTACTCAACACGCTCGGCTTTCTCTCTGCAACCACCACTTCCGCTCTTCCACCAACAATATCGCCACTCTCCAACTACACACAATCGCTAATGGGTCTAAAGACGATTTCCCCCTTGCTCTGGTCGCTTTTATTTCGGGTCCATCATATTACGCCCATCTTCCCGCTCAACCAGAGCCCTTTCGCTATTCGTTATACGTTGTACCCGTCCACGTCGTATCACCGCCCCTAACACGCCCCCGACACGCCTCTTATTTGGACGTTTTTACGTCCACGTACGAGCGACACGGGCGCACTGAAACATTGCTTTCAATTATATGGATTTACTCGTTTTTGTGAGATTAACGTCCATCTCCCGATTTAGGTCGGAACTTGGGCGTTTGTCTCGTTCGATTATAAGCAGGATAGAGACCTATGCTGGAGATTGCACAGGCCATTTTTTAGTGCTGCTTAGTAAAAAGGCCCCATAGTTTATGTGTTACTATTCAATAAGCAAATCCAAGAAGCCAGGAGGAGCCTCCACGGAGAGTCAAAGCAAAACAGCAAAAATAGAGGCTGACAAATGCGCAAACCAATAGGGAGATAATATCAAAAAACAGTTTATTCAGAATATTCATATTAAAGGACCCGACACGGTCCGTGTTTTGGTGCCAAAGCGCCTGCCTAAGGGGTCACAAACAACTTTCTCTGAGAAGAAGCTGATTGGCTTGAATAAATCCTTTATGTATGCACGTGGTTATAAAAACAAGTTAATCCACAGAGAGAACAAAAGACCAGTCAACCGATCAGCAAACACCATGTGATACCAATCAGCTTCTTCTCAGAGAAAGTTGTTTGTGACCCCTGAGGCAGGCGCTTTGACGCCGAAACACGGACCGTGTCGGGTCTTTGATATGAATATTCTGAATAAACTATTTTTTGATTTTATCTCCCTATTGGTTTGCACTATTCAATAAGCTACATCTAGTGAGTACCATGAGGTTGTGGCAGCTATTTTGTGAAAGAAGCAATAATGGACAGCAGCAAGTGAACATCACTTCTGCCTATAGGGCCCCAGTAGACCTCCAGGAATCTACAAGGTAGTCCTGGGGGCTGTCTAAAGGGTGGGAGGGGTGGAGTGGGCAGGGGGTTCAGTCGGGCCTTGAAGACATTAGGGGTGAGGGAGGAGGATCAGGATCACGGAGGAGAGAGGGAGCACCAGTAAGCTTGATGCTGCTACACTGGAGTTAACCAGTATTCAGACCAGGGGGGTCATGAGCCATGTCCTCTGCGGGTAGCCTCGGTCACCTTTGCAGAAAAGCAGAATGAGATAGATGAGTGTGTATCGCTTGGAGCAGGTACAGGGGGGGCGGGGGGATTTGGATAGTGGGTTGTGGTGGAGAAAGCCAGGGCGGAGGGTTGCCCAGTGGAGGAGGTCTAGTATGGGTGGTACATGCATGTTGCACTTACCTAGTAGCCATCCACCAATGAACTCCCCTCGCTCGAACCTGTGGAAGATGCCCGAGTGCTGTAGGATGTAGGCATCGTGGGTGGACCCGGGGTACCTGGCACACACATCTAATATCTCCCCCTGGGCATCACATACAACTTGCATGTTCATAGAATGAAATGCCTTCCTATTTCTGTAGGTGGCTTCATGTGCCCGGGGGGGGGGGGGGGGTCTGAGGGCTACGTGTGTGCAGTCTGTCACGCCAATGACCGAGGGGAATCTAGCAAGAGCATAGAAGGCGGCCATGTTGTTGTGCAGGGCCTGGGGGGTGGTGGGGAAAGTGATGTAGTGTGAGGTGTGAGTTATGAAGGCATCCAGGAACTGGGTGAGACAGTGTGAAATAGAAGCCTGGGTGAGGCCTGTGTTAGCAGCTAATACGGATTGAAAACTGCCAGTGGCCAGGACAGAGAGAGAGAAAGTGATTTTGAGGTGGGCAGGGATGGGGTTATTCCTACGTGTCTGGGGCTGAAGGAGGGGTGTCAGCTGCTCACACAGCTGACGAATGGTGGCCCTATCAAACCTGAACCTTGTTAGACACTGCTGGTCAGTGAGTTGTAGGAAGGTGGTGCGGGGCCTAAACACTCGGGGCCGTGAATACCTCCTGCGGTGGGTGGCCTCTTCGTGTAGCATGCATGCCACAAGTGCATTAAGTGCATCCATATCCCCACCACCAGTGCAAGTATTAGGACTAGTAGTCAAACAAACAGCAACACACACAGATCTTTCACTTCCAGCCACCACGCCCTCTGGCCACTCACTCGCCAAACAGTACAGGAACACAGAGACAAACGGAGGTCAGGGAATAGAGTATACACGTGGGAAGAGTGAATGGGGAGGGATAGGGGGAGGGGAAGGGGGCGATGGAGCAAAGGAGTAGGAGTAAGGAACGGTCAAAGGGTAAGACACAAAAAGAGGCAGGGCACACAGACGACCGTCACAGGTACTCAACACGCTCGGCTTTCTCTCTGCAACCACCACTTCCACCAACAATATCGCCACTCTCCAACTACACACAATCGCTAATGGGTCTAAAGACGTTTTCCCCCCTTGCTCTGGTCGCTTTTATTTCGGGTCCATCATATTACGCCCATCTTCCCGCTCAACCAGAGCCATTTCACTATTCGTTATACGTTGTACCTGTCCACGTCGTATCACCGCCCCTAACACGCCCCCGACACGCCTCTTATTTGGACGTTTTTACGTCCACGTACGAGCGACACGGACGCACTGAAACATTGCATTCATCACCCAGAATTGCATAGTATGTATTACAGGTTTCATGTATTTCGGATTTGATTTTGCGAACCAGTAGTAAAGTGGCCGATTCTGTAGCATGATATAAGTTTAATTGTCAGAGTTATTGATTTTGCTGGATCAGATCCAAATCATATAAAATATACAGCTGCAAAGATTTATTGGGACAGAATCAGATAAACTGGTCTGACTTTCATCTACCCCCCCCCCCCCTTCCCTCTGGAAAACTACTGAGAACATGAACTAGCGGGTGGATACCAAAGGCCATCAACACCTCTCCAAAGAATCAATCACAGAGACTGCACCTAACAAAAGACTATACCTCCACCTATTCTCAGACAAAGACTAAGCCCATCTAAGCTCAATCACGCTCAGACAATGGACCAGCAGATGTCCAGATGATGTCATTGAGCAGGTGACCCATTACTAAAAATAGATGAGACCATTTTACTAGAAAAGGAGCTGGAATTGCTGCTGGCTCTGGCTCTCTTCCTCTGGACACTGGGCTCATGGATTCCTGACTGGTCTTCGTTCTCTTTGGACCTGCCTCCTGCCTCTCTACTGGACACATCCTGACAAGACTTCTCTCCAGGCTCCAGCAACCAACTTTGCAGCAAAGACTTCTATAGCAGAGAAGATTTCCCCTGCTTCACTTCAACCAGCAACTTCTATCTAAGTGAGTTACTATATCCAGCATAATTTGTAATTCAGACTTGATATCCTGAAGCACATTTCCGCTTGTGATAAGATTCTTAAAAACTACCTCTCTCTTGTAACATTATTACATTACCTGTATTGTAAATAAACCTTTTTAAAGTAAAATATATGGTCTTTATGTTCTAAAAACACATGTCCTTAAAAATTGCAGTGCAGGTTAATGTAATTTGAGAAATATAATATTTAATTCCCCCTCTTTCTTACAAATGTAAATTTTATTACCTTATAGGTAATTGTGGAGAATAGACAATAGAATAAAAATATATATTATTTCTTACATTTTAATTCCAACAGCTCATTCTGAATATCTGGGCTCATCAGAGTTGCATTCTTAGGGAGTTTTTCAAGACAACTTTGTATTTCATTGTTGTGCTTGCTGAGGAGTTTAAACAATTCTAAAAAGTTTCCTTTAGTTAAAGCATCATCGGTCTCTCTGTGTCCACATGGTCCACAAAGTCCCAATGGCTTGTTTTTGTGCATTTTTCCCTTGGCCATTTTTTTTCGAAAATGGTCACAAAAGAAAAACTCACTGAGAACAAAACATCTCGGAAATGTCCATTTTCAAAACATAAAGATAAACTTTTTTTCTGGTTTGAAAATCACCATGTTCGCCACTTGATTTTTGGATGTTTTAAGCAAAACGTCCAAAGTTGGATTTAGATGTCATATCGAAAATGCTCCTCTACATATACCAAAAAACAAGCAGTGGGCAGCACAGTAGCATCTCTAGATAGAAATGGGTGGCACCAGGGATGCAAGCTAGGCATGGGTGGGAGGCACAAGTCAAAGTGACATTTTCGCAAATCGTACCTTCTCCCTCTTTTAAATTAGCATTATAATTGATAGCATCATTCAACAAATTCTTCAATATGGGTGTGGTCTAATTTCTCTATAGGACTGGTCAGAATTTCTACATAAACCCTGAAGGTCCAGGTCTATATTTCAAACGTCATATTCCCCAACAATGGAGCAATTATTCCTCTTAGAACTTGCTATATAAAAAATATTTAAATTGTGATTATCACCTCATGAACAGCATACACTTCTTCCACTGCCAGACACTTTATTTAAAACAGACACAGTTTTCTTTGTGTGGTGACGATATAGGATATGGAGACTAGTAGTCCTGAGCATTTTTATTTAGGGTGACAATGGCTGCATTTGGCAGCCCTTGCCCCAGAGCCTGCATTCAAACAGGCCATACACTGCAAAATAACACAAGACCCTCAAAACCTATATAGGAACCTCTTACCAAACCATAACATACAAAATAAGGGACTGCAAAAAAATGCAGAAAATAACTGAAATGGAGACCCCCCCCCCCCCCCCTCCAAGGAATCCAGACTCTACAAGCAGTGAAAATACTGATAAAAGAAACAGAAATGTATTTTCTTATTTTTTTCATTACATTTTATTCTTATTTTTTTTATGGCTGCATTTTGATGAAAATTTGTAATCATAATTAATTGCATGATTAATCACGCAGTTAAAGGTATGTTATTTATTTATTTTTGTGGGCAATGGAGGGGGTGACATGCCCAGAGTCACTGGGGGGGTCCTTTTACAAAGGAGTGTTAGTATTTTTAGCATGTGCTAAAAATAAGCATGCGCTAAATGCTAGAGACACCCATATATTCATATGGGCGTCTCTAGCGTTTAGCGCACCCAAAACATTAATGTGCACTAAAAATGCTACAGCACCTTTGTAAAAGACCCCCTAGAAGTTGTAGTGGGAACAAAACTAAAATAAATAACACACCTTTAATCGCACAATTAATCACAGTTAAAATTTTAAGCGCAATGTAGCCCTATTAAAAAGTATTAAATAATTTTTTTTCCACTTTGGTTCTTTGGACACTTTTCTAGTTGGGTTGGTCCCAGTCTGTTCCACTTTTTGAATTGGTCTACTAAATTTTTTCCAAATTAGCCTTTCTATTTCTTCTATCTCATCTTGTCCTTTTTCCTTTCCTTCTCTATATCTGCCATGTACTGATCTCATCTTTTCTCTGTGTCTATATCCACCCATATATTTTTTTTACCCCTCATTCTCCCTTTCTCTCATCCTCTAGTACTTAGTCACCTTCTTTTCACCTCTCATCTACCTACCGGCTTTCCTCATTTCCCTCTCATCTTCTCTCCAGCAATCCCATTGCCCCCTCTGTCTTTCTCCTTCCCCAGTCTGTTAGTCACCCCCTTTCCATCTTCCCTCTCAGCTCTCATCTACCTTCCAATGCCTCTCATCCCCTCACCAGCCCCAGCTCCATCTCTGTATCTCCTTCCTCACCTTGTCTCCAGGCCATTCTGTCTCTTACATTCTACTCCATCACCTATTGCCTCTCTTTGACATACTCCATTTCTACCTTCATCCCTTTCAGAGACCTATATCCTTCCTCTCTCCTACCCTTCCATAGCACTCTATCCTGGCTTCCATCACAAATGTAGAACAGATAGCCCCTCTTCAAATACAGAACAAGCGACCACAAACTAAAAGTGCTAATGTAGACAAAAATTAAACTGAATCCTGAGTTGCCAGACTCTGCATGCAGTGCAACACCAGAGAAATAGAAAGAAATGTATTTCCTTCTTACAGTGCAAAATACGCCAGTAGATGTATATTTTCAAAATTGACATAATCACTAAACTGAAAATAAAATCATTTTTCCTTCCTATTTTTTAGGTGATTTTATTTTTCTAAGCATCTTGTTCCCAGTCACTTCTATGCACTTAACAACTTCCATGATATCCTATCCCTTTGCTATTTCTTTTCTCGCTTCCTTTCTTCACTTCCTGCCCTACATTCATCTTTAGCACTGATCTTCCAAGATCAGCTTTCGTCCATTATTGTCTCTTTCTCAAATCTATCTAGTGTTCCACCTCTTCTCTTCCATCTATGTGCAGCATGCCCCCCATTTCCCTTTCCTATGCAGCATGTCCTCCCTCTTTCTTCACTTCTATCCAAGTACAGCATTTCCTCTCCCTCCATTCTCTTCCATGTACAGCATTTCCTCCCCTTCCTTCTCTTTTTTTTCCTATGCTGCATTTAGCCCCTCTTCCTCCCTTCAGTCCATGTGCAGTATTTCTCCCTCTCTCTTCTCTTCCATCCATGTGCAACACTACCCCATCCCCCTTCTCTTCCATCCATGTGCAACACTACCCCCTCCCCCTTCTCTTCATACATGTGCAACATTTCCCCCACTCCCTTCCCTGTGCAGCATTTCTTCTCCCTCCTTCCCCTTCCATCCATGTTCTGATTTTCCCCTCCCTCTTCCCTTCTTATGCAGCATTTAGCCCCTCCCTTCCCATTCATGTGTTGCATTTCCATTTCTCCTGTCCCTTCGATCCATGTGCTGCATTTAGCCCCCTCTCCCTTCCCATCCATGTGCTCATTTCCTCCTTTGCTTTCCCTTCCCTGTGTAGCTTCTCCCCTCTCCTTCCTCCCCTCCCCCATAGTTCCCTATTGCAGGTCTGGCATCGCCTTCCTATCTTCCTCTGTCTGCCCTCCCCGCAGGCTCTATAAACTTGCTGTGTTCGCTGGCACTGTGGGCAGCAATTACATCAAGCTCCCTTTAGCAGCTCCGAGGCTTCCCTCTGTCGCGTCCTTCCCATGCAGCAACAGGAATTTGTGACAGAGGGAAGGACCCTAGGGCTGGCCAGAGTTAGTCTGAAGTTACCTCTGCCAGCAGTGCTGGTAAACACAGCAGGTTTGTAGGGCCCGTGGTGAGGAGAGACAGAGAAAGATAGGAAGGTGATGATTGACGTACAGGAGGAGAGGAGAGGATAGAAGGAGGTAAGGAGAGATACTCAGACCTGAAGGAGGGAACGGGAGAAGGGAGTGGAAGGTAAGGAGTTTTGGGGTGGCAAGGTAATTTTTTGGGATGGCACTTGCCACCCCATAGTGACTCCTATGGGTCAGAGTTGCCTCAGAGTAGAGACAGATTTACATGAATATTTAGATAATGCCCACTCTTTCTTTGGTTATTAACATTTATATTTGCTCTCAGACAAGCACAAATGTCTGGGCTTCAATCTAGGTCCAATTTCTGCTGGTTCATACCTAATATATTATAAGGATAAAGGTGTCTTCACACATAGGCAACCTATTATAAAATCACCTTCAAAAAGCTTTGGGCCCATTTTACTACATCTTAGCGGGGTCCTTTTACTAAGCTGCGGGAAAAAGGGCCCTGCAGTAGCAGTGGGGGACATTTTTCAAATGCACCAGGGCCCTTTTTACCATAGCAGGTAAAATGCCGCCTCCCAAAAATGGCCATACGGCAAGATAACCCTTACTGCATGGCCATGCAGCGGGGAGCACCTACCGCCACTCACTGAGATGGCGGTAAGGGCTCCCATGGTACAGCATGCATCAATGCCCAATTACCACCTGGTTAGCGCCATGCTACAGAAAAAATATTTTTGGAGTGTGGAAATGGTTTGTGCTCCAGCCAGAACTACTGCTGGTGGCCATGTTGGGCCAGCGGTAGTTCCAAATTAGTGAGCAGTAAACCCGCGTTGGGCTTACCGCTGCTTTGTAAAATATCCCCAGCATGCGCTAATAGACATTAATGCTAGGTAAATGTGTGTTCTATTTTATATCTATGAGCCACGTGGCACTTAGTACACATTAATATCTTTTAGCGTGCTCTAAGCTATAGTAAAAGGGCCCCTTTGTTAAAGGAAATAAATCTATTGGTGACAATTTTAGAGAATTTTTGAAGAAAACTATTTTCTGGTTCTGTCAGTGTTTAAAATATTGCAGTAGCATAGGGCAGCCTGGTGGAATCTTGGAAAATCTGTCAGTAGTTTTAACCAAAGCTGGTTTTAAAATAATAATAATAATAAAACACATTTAACAACAACAACAAACCCCTCTCAATTCTGCTATATACTGAAGCCCCGGAAAAAAAATATAAAAACTGTCAAAATGAAAACCA
Organism: Microcaecilia unicolor; assembly: GCF_901765095.1. Lineage (NCBI taxonomy): Eukaryota > Metazoa > Chordata > Amphibia > Gymnophiona > Siphonopidae > Microcaecilia > Microcaecilia unicolor. The sequence goes on from NC_044031.1 coordinate 224,860,791, forward strand.
GTTGTCAGGAAAGAGAACAGGAAAGAACTAACACTGTGTCTGCAAAAAACAAAAAAAATGTCAGTTATTGAGGAAAAACATGTTTCTTCTTGTGTTATATCAGCTCTGAGGGCTTATTCTTAATTTGTGTCCAGTGAGCTGGAGAGCGAGAGGTTGTAAGCATTTTCCTTAAAATAAGCTGCACTTTGTAAAGTGAATTACAGTTTAGTCTGAGTGAGAAAATGTTTGTTTGGGAGAAATATAAAGGAGAAGTAGTCTCATTTCACACATCTCATGCGTGAAATCCCTGTAATTTAATTGGGAACCATAGATTGGAACATTCTCTCTCTCTCTCTCTCTCTCTCTCTCTCTCTCTCTCTCTCTCTCTCTCTCTCTCTCTCTCTCTCTCTCTAGTATATCCAATTAGACATAGGTTGCTGAGAAGATAGGACTTGAAGGTTGTGCTGTTCATACCACTCCCAATATATTACAAAAAGCTCTGCTGTATTTGCTGGTACCCACAGCAGGAGCATCAATTCCTAAACCTACTGGGAGAGGGGGGGGGGGGGGGGGGGGACCAGCTATACTTGTGTAGCCAATATATAAATTGAGTTTGATAGAGGGTAGTTTGTGTGTTAGTGAAGCTGCCTGGCATTTTGATCTGTGTGATTCTCCTGTCTGTCTGTACGTGATGATATCATGTTGTGACTGAGACAAGGAGGGAGCAGCAGCAGCAGACTGCAGTACATGTATCAATTTGTCCTCTGCCTGGCAACTAAGGCTAAAAAGAAGGGGGAGGAGTTTTCTGAGGTGGGAAATATCAGTGGGTGTTTCTTTAACTCAGGGAGGGAGTTGTGTGATGCAGTGTTCTCCAAAGACAAGCAGGCCAATATTCTCACTGATGGGTGACGTCACGTCGGCCCGGAGGACTTTCCAGCAAAGTCCATGACAAAGTCTAAAATGTCCCCCGTCGCGTGGGCGGATGCAGTGCGCATGCGCGCGTCCACTTTCCCGCCCGCCGCGCGGGCACATTCCTCAGTTTTTTCTTCTCCGCGTCTGAGGTGACACGGAGCTCGACGATCTCGTCTTCGTGTTCCTCCTGTGCCCGGAGGTGAAGAAAGAAAAAAGCGAAGTATCCTTTTTTTGTTATCTTAGATTGTTTTCGTTTATTAAGTTTCCTTTATTTTAGTCTGCGATTTTATTTAAATCGCTCGGTCGGGTATTTTTTTCCCGTCTTTTTCTTTTCTTTTTCTGTGTCATTATTTTTCTAGACACAATCGCGTCTTTTGATTTGGCAGGGACAATTTTTCCCGAGATGTCAACGAAGACGCCCAGCGGCTTCAAGCCTTGTGCCCGCTGCCATCGGGCCATCTCTGGCACTGATACACACTCGTGGTGTATTCAGTGCCTTGGGCCGGACCACCGCTCGGAGAGTTGTAAATTGTGTCTCGCCATGAAGAAGCGGACACTGCTCTCTCGAGACGCCCAGAGAGAGAAGATTTTTGGGCCCGGTGCTTCGGCGTCGGCGCCGTCGACGTCGGCGCCGTCGACGTCGTCTAAGTCGGCGCCCTCCAAACCGGCGCCGGGCAAGTCGGTGCCGGTGAAGTCGGTGCCGTCGAGGATGATGTCTTCGAGGCCGACGTCGTCGAAGTTGACGTCGAAGGAGGCGTCGGCACCGGGAGACAGGGGACAGGCTGCCTTTAGACCCATGCACGCTGGGAGCAGTGATGCATCGAGTGGGTCTCCACCCGCCTCGGCGCCTCCTGCTGTGCAGGCCCCCCGGGACCGTCCTGCGTCGGACCCGGCCCCGAGGAGACGTGTGGATTCCACGTCCTCCTCTCCGGTGCCGAGGAGTCTCGATGACATGCGTCGGGCGAAGGCCAAGAAGCATCGTCGTCGATCTCCTTCGAGACACGGCACCGGGAGCTCCGGGTCATCGATGCACTCGATACCCGAGAAGCGTCGGTGCCGAGAGGATCGCTCTCCCTCTATTACTGAGGTTCCGACGCGTGGGGTCGCTGGCAGCCGAGTCCCCACTCCCCAACCTCAGCAGACTTTGCCTCTGGCACCTCAACCGACCCCGCAGCCTTTTCCGACTCCAGCTGTGGATGAGAGTATGCAGGCCATGTTCCCTTTTTTCTTGAACATGATGCAGCAGTGGCAGTCGGCATCGAAGTTGTCGGTGCCGACGGTGTCGACGGGGCCGGTGTCGATGCTTTCAGAGGCACCGGTGCCGACGGCGTCGAAGGTGTCGACATTGCCGATGCCGGATGTTCCTGCATCAGGCCTTCAGCCTGTGGTGAGGTCTGTCTCACCGGTGCCGTCTCCGGTGCCGGTGCCTTTGACCTCCCAAGTTGACTCTCCCGAGACATCGGAGCAGGAAGCTTCCCCGGAGCCTCAGGGACCATCAACTTCTCGGCACCATCATAGAGGCCATCATGCCTCTTTGTCGAGACGGGCTCAGATTCGGGCGGCTCTGTCTGAGCTTTTAGCCCCATCTGATGGTACCTCATCCGAGGATGATGAAGGAATGCATGGGGAGTTCTCTGGCGAGGATTCTCAAGGCATTCCATCTGACTCCACTCCCTCGCCACAAAGGCAGCTATCTCCTCCCGAGAGCTTGTCTTTTTCATCTTTTGTTCGGGAGATGTCTGAGGCCATCCCCTTCCCCGTGGAAATTGTGGACGAACCCAGAGCCAAAATGCTTGAGGTTCTGGACTATCCATCTCCACCTTCATCTTCTGCCACAGTTCCTTTTCATGAGACTCTTAAGGAACTTATGCTAAGGAACTGGGAGAAGCCTTTTTCAAGTCCAACCGTCCCTAAGAAAGCTGAGTCCCAATATAGGATCCACGGGGAACCCAGTCTCATGCAGACCCAATTGCCTCATGATTCAGCGGTGGTGGATTCTGCCCTCAGAAGAGCCAAGAGTTCCAGAAATTTCTCCTCGGCGCCCCCGGGGCGAGAATTTGCAACTCTGGACTCTTTTGGGAGGAAGGCGTATCAGGCTGGTCTGCTCGCTTCCAAAATCCAGTCTTACCAGCTCTTCACGAGCGTGCATTTACGGAACTCTGTGAGGCAACTTGAGAGTTTAGTAGATACACTCCCTGAGGAGAAAGCTGAACCCTTTCGCCAAGTGATCAGGCAGCAGAAGGCGTGTCGCAAGTTCCTGTCCAGGGGCATTTTTGACACTTGCGATGTGACATGTCGCTTTTCCGCTCAAGGTATAGCGATGCGCAGGCTCTCATGGCTGCGTGCCTCTAACCTGGAGGAAAGGACTCAGCGGAAAATAGCAGATATCCCATGCCGGGGGGATCACCTTTTTGGAGAGAAGGTTGAAGAGATGATTGATCATCTTTACCAGCGTGATAACGCTATGGACTCTCTCTCCCGCCGGGCGCCTTCTGCAACCACTTCCACTGCTAGGAAGTTTTTTAAGGGAAAGAGGAGTGCTCCCTTCGCTTCTAGAAATCGTAGGTACACTCCTTATTCCCGTCAGCCGGTTCAGGCTCGACCCCAGCCCGCTCGCTCTCGTCAGCAGCGGGCACCGAAGCAGCCCCCTGCAGCTCCCCAGCAAAAACCAGGGACGGGTTTTGACTGGCTCCAGCAGAGCATAGCCAAAATCAAAGTACCTGTGCCGAACGATCTGCCGGTCGGGGGGAGGTTAAAATTTTTTCACCAAAGGTGGCCTCTCGTAACCTCCGACCAGTGGGTTCTTCAAATAGTCCGGTGCGGGTACACCCTCAATTTGATTTCCAAACCTCCAAATTGCCCACCAGGAGCTCAGTCTTTCAGCTCCTACCACAAGCAGATACTTGCAGAGGAACTCTCCGCCCCTCTTCTCAGCGCCAATGCGGTCGAGTCCGTACCACCAGGGCAGGAAGGGCTGGGATTCTATTCCAGGTATTTCCTTGTGGAAAAGAAAACAGGGGGGATGCGTCCCATCCTAGACCTAAGGGCCCTGAACAAATATCTGGTCAAAGAAAAGTTCAGGATGCTTTCCCTGGGCACTCTTCTTCCCATGATTCAGAAAAACGATTGGCTATGCTCTCTGGACTTGAAGGATGCTTACACTCACATACCGATACTTCCAGCCCACAGGAAGTATCTTCGGTTTCGGCTGGGAACACAGCACTTTCAGTACTGTGTTTTGCCTTTTGGCTTGGCGTCTGCACCCAGGGTTTTTACAAAGTGCCTGGCCGTTGTGGCAGCGTCGCTACGCAGACTGGGAGTGCATGTGTTCCCTTATCTGGACGATTGGCTGGTGAAGAACACCTCCCCGCAAGAAACTTTGCAGTCTATGCGGATGACTATTCAGGTGCTAGAGATGCTGGGCTTTGTCATCAATTACCCCAAGTCCCATCTCGTCCCTGTGCAAAAATTGGAATTCATAGGAGCTCTGTTGTGCACACAGACAGCTTGTGCTTATCTCCCAGGACCCAGGGCAGACAGACTTCTGTCTCTGGTGTCCAAAGTGCAAGCATCTCAGCAGGTCACAGCTCGGCAGATGTTGAGATTGCTTGGCCACATGGCCTCCACAGTTCATGTGACACCCATGGCACGTCTACACATGAGATCGGCTCAATGGACCCTAGCTTCTCAGTGGTTTCAAGCCACAGGGAATCTAGAGGATGTTGTCCGGCTGTCCACCAATTTTCGAAATTCCCTCAGTTGGTGGACCATTCGATCCAATCTGGTCTTGGGACGCCCATTCCAAATTCCTCAGCCTCAAAAAGTGCTGACGACGGATGCATCCCTCCTCGGGTGGGGAGCGCATGTAGATGGGCTTCACACTCAAGGAGCTTGGTCTCTTCAGGAGAAGCATCTCCAGATCAACCTCCTGGAATTGCGAGCGATCTGGAACGCTCTGAAGGCATTCAGAGATCGGCTAGCCAACAAAATTGTTCTCATTCAGACAGACAATCAAGTGGCAATGTATTACACCAACAAACAAGGGGGTACCGGATCCCGTCCTCTGTGCCAGGAGGCCGTGCAGATGTGGCTATGGGCCTATCAAAACGGAATGTTTCTCCAAGCCACTTATCTAGCCGGTGTAAACAATGGTCTGGCCGACAGACTGAGCAGAGTTATGCGGCCTCACGAGTGGTCCTTGAACATGACTATTGCCAAAAAGATCTTTCGAGTTTGGGGAACTCCGTCGATAGATCTTTTTGCTTCCCAGGACACTCACAAGGTTCCTCAATTCTGTTCCAGACTCCAGGCCCACGGCAGACTAGCGTCGGATGCCTTCCTCCTTTTTTGGGGGACAGGACTCCTGTACGCTTATCCTCCCATCCCTTTAGTGGGGAAGACTCTCCTGAAACTCAAGCAGGACCAGGGAACCATGATTCTGATAGCGCCTTTTTGGCCCCGTCAGATATGGTTTCCTCTTCTTCTGGAACTTTCGTCAGAAGAGCCATGGAGATTGGATTGTTTTCCGACCCTCATTACTCAGAACGAGGGAGCGCTTCTACATCCCAACCTCCGGTCTCTAGCTCTCACGGCCTGGATGTTGCGAGCATAGAGGTTGCCTCCTTTGGTCTCTCTGAGGGTGTCTCCAGGGTTCTGTTTGCTTCCAGGAAAGATTCCACACATAAGTGTTACTCTTTTAAATGGAGGAGGTTTGCCGTCTGGTGTGACAGTAACGGTCTAGATCCTTTCTCTTGTCCTGCACAGACCTTGCTTGAGTACCTTCTGCATTTATCCGAGTCCGGTCTTAAGACTAACTCGGTCAAGGTTCACCTTAGCGCTATCAGTGCTTACCATTCACATGTTGATGGCTTGCCGATTTCTGGACAGCCTTTAGTCATGCGTTTCATGAGAGGTTTGTTTTTGTCAAAGCCCCCTATCAAACCTCCTCCAGTGCCATGGGATCTCAATGTCGTTCTCACCCAGCTGATGACAACTCCTTTTGAGCCACTGGATTCCTGCCATCTGAAGTATTTGACCTTGAAGGTCATTTTCTTGGTGGCTGTTACTTCAGCTCGTAGGGTCAGTGAGCTTCAAGCCCTGGTAGTTCATGCACCATTCCTTGTCTTTCATCATGACAGAGTAGTCCTCCGCACCCACCCAAAGTTTCTACCGAAGGTGGTGTCGGAGTTCCATCTGAACCAGTCAATTGTCTTGCCAACATTCTTTCCCCCTCCTCACTTGAGCCCGGGCGAAAGCAAGTTGCACACTTTGGACTGTAAAAGAGCACTGGCCTGTTACGTGGAGCGGACGCGCCCCTTCAGAAAGTCCGCCCATCTGTTTGTTTCTTTTAATCCCAACAAGAGGGGAGTTGCTGTCGGAAAACGCACCATCTCTAATTGGCTAGCAGATTGCATTTCCTTCTCTTACGCCCAAGCCGGGCTGACTTTGGACGGTCATGTCACGGCTCATAATGTTAGAGCCATGGCTGCGTCGGTGGCTCATCTAAAGTCAGCCACCATAGAAGAGATTTGCAAAGCTGCGACGTGGGCTTCGATCCACACATTCACATCACATTACTGCCTTCAGCAGCATAGCCGACGTGACAGTCGGTTTGGGCAGTCGGTGCTGCAGAGTCTGTTTGGGGTTTAGAATCCAACTCCACCCCCCTAGGCCCATGTTTATTCTGTTCCAGGCTGCACTCTCAGTTAGTTGAATTTGGTTTCAGGTCAATTTTGTTTTTTGTCCTCGCCGTTGCGGGACCCAATTGACCATTCTTTGTTGTGTTGAGTGAGCCTGGGGGCTAGGGATACCCCATCAGTGAGAATATTGGCCTGCTTGTCTTTGGAGAAAGAGTAGTTACTCACCTGTAACAGGTGTTCTCCGAAGACAGCAGGCAATATATTCTCACAACCCTCCCACCTCCCCTTTGGAGTTGTATTCCTCTAATTCTTGTAATTAACTGAGGAATGTGCCCGCGCGGCGGGCGGGAAAGTGGACGCGCGCATGCGCACTGCATCCGCCCGCGCGACGGGGGACATTTTAGACTTTGTCATGGACTTTGCTGGAAAGTCCTCCGGGCCGACGTGACGTCACCCATCAGTGAGAATATATTGCCTGCTGTCTTCGGAGAACACCTGTTACAGGTGAGTAACTACTCTTTACCAACCTTGCTTATTTCCTGTGAGTTTGGTCTTGGTTTTTTTTTTTAGAACTCGTGAGGTTTTTTTTTTTTAATCCGCGGGTTGCTTGGGGCTTCTTTTTTTCTCAGCTTGCTTGTTTGTGAGCTTATTGCCGCTGGCAGCGTACGTGTGCCTGTCTTCACGTCTTCTCTTTGCTGCTGCCTGCGACCCTTCCATGTAGAAACAGGAAATCACATCAGAGATGGCAGGTCACAGCAGCAGGGAAGACATGAAGAACAGCAGTGTTGCATCCAGTGTTGCCAGGTGGGCGGTTTTACCGCCCAATTGGGCGGTTTTCCACGACCCACCACAGGAAATTTTTGCCCGCGGCGGGTTGCGGTTTTTTGGGCTTGTTTTGGGTCTTTTGGGCGTTTTTTTAAGCGTTTTTTTCGGCCGCGGGGGCGGGGTTAGTGACATTTTGGGCGGGGTTAGTGACGTTCTGGGCGGGGCCGATGACGGGGGAGGCGGGGCCGATGACAGGGGAGGCGGGGTTGAGGACGGCGGGGGCGAGGTTGATGACAGTGGGGGCGGGGGTGATGACGCGGGGTGGGGGTGTCAGGGGCAGGGTTTGACTTTGGGTGGGTTTTGGGCTGGATTTGGGCTCGTTTGGGTGGGAAAAAATTTTTCCACCTGGCAACCCTGGTTGCATCTCCTTGCTCATCTGTAAGGTGCTACCTGGCAACACACTAAGGGCCTGAGGGCTGCTTTTATGCCGTGAGGGAAATGCTCCAGCCAGTCACAATTTAATGAGCTTCATTCTGTGGATTGGTTGGATTGACTGCCCTTTATCATTACTAATCCTTTCCCATCTTTTCCATGTTGCTCCTTTTTTTTTCCTCTAATGTTCTCTCACTGTTTTTCTTTAGACCTTTTTTTTTCTACCATCTCATGGTAGCTCATAGGAGCCCTTTTACTAAGGTGCGTAGGCGCCTACGCACGTCCAACACACATCAATTTGGAACTACCACCCGGCTACCAGGGGCACTTTTACTAAGGAGCGTAAGTGCTTATGTGCATCCAACGTGTGTCAATTTGGAGCTACCACCTGGCTACTGTGAGCCCCAGGCGGTAATTCCATTTTTTACACACATCCAATATGCTTGGCAGAAAATATTTTTTAATTTCTACCGCGTGGTGCTAACTGGGGCGGAAATCGGCAGTGTATGAGCGCTGACGATTACCACCTGGTTAACACATGAGACCTTACCATTAAGTCAGTGGGTGGTGGTAAGCTCTCAGGCCCAAAATGGACGCGAGACAATTTTAATTTTGCCGCAAGTCCATTTTCGGTTAAAAAAGGCCTTTTTTGCAGGTGCATTGAAAAATAGATGCGTCTACACCAGCACAGGCCATTTTTTAGTGCACCTTAGCAAAAGGCTATGTTTTCTAGTCTTGAGTGAATGGTTGCTTTCCTGTCTCATTAGGGCAGTCTTTTCTATTTGTTTTATTAACTTTTTAGTGTAAACTGCTGTGAACCATGCTTAGAAATTACAGTATATCAAGAGTAATAATAAACATAAACATGAGAAAATGAGAACAATGGTTAAAAAGAAACTAAAAGGATCAGCCACAAAGATGTGGACTTTAAATCAGGCACAGGCATTGTTTAAAAAGACTATAGTGGAAGACCTTTGAAGTTAGAATGATTGAATATTTTAACACCCAACAGAAAGGACTTAACAAGGATCTGGGTTCCCTAGCCCATTATAAACCATAAAGCTGTATTTCTCTGTTGATCACCCTCCCCTCACCTATCCACACCTATCCTGTTAGAATATCAATGATATGCTTTGATGTCCCCATGCATACTTCCTACCCACCCCCATCCTCCCACCCTGTCAGACTGTCATAGTAATGCTTGAATGTTTTCACTTATATACACTGTCAGCTAGCACATTTGCTTATTTCCGATCTGACAAAGAAGGGCAACCTTCGAAAGCTAATCAAGAAATGTATTAAGTTATGTCCAATAAAAAAAGGTATCATCTTATTTTCTTTTCCATTTTTTATTTTGTTTGATTTCTATTGATAACCTTAAGAGTGGACTAACACGGCTACCACACTCCTCTACTTATATCTATATAGTAATTTGTCATTTAATATGAGTATTTTCTGTTTATATATGTATGATTTTTATCACATCATGTTTTGCATATTTATACTTCTATTATACTTTTTTCATTGTTTACATCAGCCTTTACATGTTTTTGTAGACTCCTGAGGCAGGCGCTCTGACGCAGAAACACAGCAGCTGTGTCGAGTCGTTTGGTATTTTTCAATAAAGACCTGAAATTGTACATATGTCTCCCTTGTTGTTTGGAAAGAGCCAGCTAACCCTACTCCTTCTTTCTTGCTTGATTGACTCTCGTAGGGATTGAGTATACCTCCACTTTTTATGAGTGCTCTTTTCCTCTTGCGTGGTTCAGTATTGACACACATTAAAGATGGTTCATTCAAAAGTGAAGCTTCAAAAAAGCCAACTTTAGTGAAGATGGGGGACTACTTCAAAGAGTCGTTAGCAGAATAGAAACATCTGGGGGAAATAGAAAAGCAGTGGGGAAAACTGAAATCATTTTTTGTTACCCTTAACCCTTAAACTGTTTATGACTTTTCTATCAATAAAACTAACAGGAAAAGGAGGTAAGTATAGTTCTCAAAGAAAGTAGCTAAAATGGTAAGGGAGAAGAGGGCAGACCTTCATAAACTACAAGAGATCGTACAAAGGGGGAAGATAAGTAAAAATACCTGAAAAAGCTAATGGATGCTGATGGAAGAAAAAAAAATGCAGTACAATAGGTGGAGAAAACCTTTTTTTTTAGATATGTTAGTGGTAGGAGGATGTGCAAACGTGTAATTGTCAGACTCAGAAATGAAGAGGAATATGCAGGAGCCAATTAAGATAAAGAGGAATTGCTTAACAAACATTTCTGTTCTGTGTTCATAAATGAAAACAAGGTGCTAGGAGTACAGATAGAAAAACCCCAAACCAGGAATGAAAGTGAGGTAAATCTTGAACAGTAATTCAGAAGACTGTGTTTGTGAAGAGCTAGGTTACATAAAAACTAGATTGGCGGTTCCACTTTATATAGAACATAGAGATCAAAATTGAGATGTCTAGGTTGGTATATGCTCAGCTCTTGTGGTATTTTTAAAAGGCTCTGCAGAACCTTTTCTAAAATACCTGCAGGATGCATTTTTATGTGTCAACATATGCAGCATGAGCAGCCATTTTACAAACATACACTTTGAAAAAATGAACAGCTCAAACCTGACATTTAGAGGTTTGAGCTGTTCATTTTTTCAAAGGTGGAGGTTTCGGCATTTAGATGTAGAAATGATGATTCTGATACTTCCATGTGTAAGTGGCACCATTTCTATGTTAAGTTGCCCCATTTTACAAACCTGCACATCAGTGGCGTAGCCAGAAGTCAATTTTTGGGTGGGCCAACAGGTTGGATGTGTGCGCACTAGACAGTGGTGTGCTGGTAAATATTTAACAACAGGCTCTCTCCCCGGTCCACCTCTGCGCCCCCCCTACCCCCCGTCCACCTCCCCTCAAAATTGCAGAGCTGGCTATAGCTGGGGAGAGAGCCTGGGGGGTGGGGGAGGCAATGCATTACTCTCTCCAGGAAAAAAAAACATTAAATGATCCCAGGTTCCAATCTAATTCATGTTTAATGTGGGATAAAATGCCATAAATAAGTAAATAAATATAAATTTTTAATGTTGAGCACCTGATTCTCAAAGTGGAAAATAAAATGATTTTTTTCTACCTTTGCTGTCTGGTGACTTTGTTTTTCTGATCATACTGGCCCAGTACCTGATTCTGCTGCTATCTGTCCTCTTTACTCCGTTTCCAGGGCTTCCTTTCCATTTATTTCTTTACTTTCCGCCTTTCTTCTTCATTTCTTGCTCTGGGTCCTCCGTAGACTTGACTGTACAGTGGATCCAGCTTCTGCCTATTTTCTTCATCCATGTGCAATTTTCTCCTCTCTTCCTTTTCCCTCATCTCATCTCCTTCCTCACTCTTCCCTCCCCTCCATCCATGTCCAGCATTTCTTCTCTCTCCCTTCCCTCTCCTCCATCCATATCAGCAGCCTCCTCTCTCCTGCCCTTCCCTCCATCCATTCATGTCCAGAAACCCTCCTCTGCCCCCTGCCCTCCCCTCCATCCACCCATGTCCAGCAACCTTCCTCTCTCCTCTTCCCTCCCCTCCATCCACCCATGTCCAGCAACTCTCCTCTCCTCTCCATCAGGGGCGTATCTGCGTGGGGCCACAGATTTCGCCCTGGCCCCCCTCCCCGCCGTCAACCCTCCCCCGCTGCTTACATTTGCTGGCGGGGGGCCCCAACCCCCGCCAGCCGAGGTCCGACCCGCAATCTCCATATTTCGTCTTCCTCCGTGGCCATGTGCTTCAAGGAAGTAACGCTGCAGTACTGATTGGTTGAATCCAGTTCGGCGTCTGACGTCGCTGCGACATACATCTCTTTTCCCTTTTTAAAATGGGAATTGCACATATAGAATTTAGTCCTGCTCAATTTATGCCCAACCATGCCTCCTTGAAATCTCTGTGTGGTGTGGATCTCCATGTATAAGTAGTGGCTTTCTGAAACTGCTATTTATACTGTATGTGTATATTATATACACATATAAGTACAACTGTTTATATGTGAAAGTTTTCTAAAATAAAGGCCAATGCATTGAGGCTGGATGGGCTACATGCAATGCTATTAAAAGAACTTAGGGTAGTTCTACTTGTTCCATTAACTGATCTTTTCAATGCTTCTTTAGAGCCAGGAATGGTCCTGGAGGACTGGAGAAAGGTGGATGTGGTCTCTCCACAAAAGTAGAAGTAAGGAAGAGGTCAAGACCAATCAACTAACTAGTCTGACTTCCATGGTGAATAAACTAATAGAAACACTGATAAAACAGAGGATAATGCAGTTTCTGGAATCCAGTGGCTTGCAGGATCCCAGGCATCATGGTTTTGCTAGAGGTATGTAAATACTATAACTTGGCATGTGAAATGTACTGTGTTATAGCTAGTAAAATAACCCCAGCTAAAAGCTTCTGGGCTATATCTTAAAGGGGCTGGTATTCTTCAGTAAGAGCAGCAGGCAGAATGTCCTCCAAGGTAAAAGCACCTCTTGGATTGCCCTTAAACAATGCACCCCATAGTGCCACTCCAACTAGACCCTCCAACCTGAAGGGCCCCCACAGTGGCCAACCCCATACTCCCAAGTGTCCCCTCCCCCAACCAAAGGTCATCCAAGGCAGTAACCCCCCTTTCTAGTCCCCTTCACCCCTCAGTAAAATCCCTGGTGTATAGTGATCCAGGCAGGAGTAATTCCCAGTTGATCCTGTCCTACTGACACCTTTATTCAAAGAGGCATCAAAGTACTACTGCTCAAAGTACTATGGCTGGGGTCATGCTTCTGTATGCTCCTATTCAGAAATTTAACTCCTAGCAATAGTACTGCAAGACTGCCACTAGCAGTTGCTGGTGCCATTGTGAATGAAGGTGTCAGCAATTGCTCATATCAGGTCTGGGGGGGGGGGGTTCTAGAGGGGGTTACTGCCTTGGGGGATCTTCTGTTGTATAAGGGGATACTGTTGGGTGTGAGGTTGGCCACTTGGATACCCTAAGGGTTGCGGAGTCTGGTTGGAGCAGCCTTATGGGGGGGGGGGGGAGCCCTTGTTTGGGGAGGCCCAAGAAGGGCTATTGCCTTGGGGTTGCTCTGCCGATTGCTCTTACTAAAGTTGTTTTAATATGCAGATCGGGAGCATCGGCCCATGACTCAGTATTCTGATGCTTCTGGGCTGATGAAATAATGTTGCTTGCAAGGTGGCTCACAAACAGCATTATTCATTTATCATGGCAGTTAGCAACCTGTGGAATGAGTTACCATGGTTTGGTGACTCCCATGGTAAATCAAGGAGTGGTAAAAGCATGCTTTTTACTGCACCTCGATAACTTCCCTCCTAAGTCTTAGCTTCCAAATTTTAGACCATTTTCAAGAATCGTTAGAACCCTCCTTCCAGGGTGTCTACTCGATTGCAGATTTTGATATCATCTGCAAAGAAGCAAACCTTACCTAACAACCCTTTCATAATATTGCTCACAAAAATGTTAAAAAGAACTGTATCAAGGACCAATCTCTGTGGAACACCACTGGTAATGCACTTATTAGAGCGAATGCTATTTAGCAACACCCTCTTTGGCATCTCTTTTAATCATTTTATAACTCAATTCCTTTAGGGCTCATTCCAAGGGCACTCTGTTTATGTCATCTATATGGAACCATGTCAAAGACTTTGCAGAAATCTAAGTACACGACATATCTAGTTGAAGGTATGTGATACCCATATGATCAAGCAGATAATGCAGGAGATCATGGTAAACCAGATCAAAAGCACTCGACATATTGAACAGAAGGATCATGACCCTCTTGCCCTTGCTCACCTCTCTTCTAAGCTTGGCGACCAACATTGTTAAAATGGTCTTCGTACTGTAATTTGGGTGAAAACCCAACTGAGGACTATGTAGTAGAGAGAAGTGTAACAGATACTCCATAGGTTGATTAGCAACTATGCCCTCCATCACCTTTAACAGTATAGGGATGAAGGCCACAGATCTAAAATTAGAACTGTCATCCACAGTAATCTTTCTGTTTTTTTTAGGATAGGTGTGTTAATATTATCCCACCCTTCTCCCTAGGGAATTGTCTTTGCTGAAACAAAAGTACAATAAATTTCCACAAACCTTGTATGAAGATATCTGGGGCATTCTTCATAAGATAACTAGGACATTTATCAAGAATACAACCCCCCCCCCCCCCCCCCCCCCAATATTCAACCGGCGGCAGTCAGCGTTTTTTTAAATGCTGATCATCCTAGGCTAAATTATTCCACGGTATTCAGTGCCAGGCCATGTCCAGGCACTGGCACTAAATATCGGGGGCCGATTTGGGGTGAGCAGGCTGCTGAAGCTTATGTGGGCCCGGTCAATATTCAGCTGAGCCTGCATTAGATTTATGTAGCCCCAGCTGAATATCGGGCCAGGGCAGTATACATTAAAAACAACATTTTAAATGTAAATCCCCCCAAGCCCCTGATGCATTGCATCCCTTCCTCTCCCGCTCCCAACCTGCTTCCACAAGCCACTCCACCGCACAAATGGTGTCACTCCCCCACCTCCCTCCACCCGGAGTCCATGCAGGGCCCCCTGGGCCTACCTTAATCCTTGGTGGTCCAGTGGTCATAGAAGCCGACTCTGTAGTTGCTTGAGCACCCCCAGTATTGAGAAAATTCCTTTTATGTGTCCAGGGAGGGGTTATTTCCACTGGGCTTAGCACCCCCAATAATTTTGAAAAGTTAGCTCCTATGCCAGTGCTGGTCCATTGAGGCAGGAGCAGAGCCCCCTCACTCCTGCCTCTTGTGGCACCTTTGCAAAATGGCTGCCATGACCTCTCACGGCAGCTGGTGGTAGTACATGAAGTACCGTAAGCTGCCGTGAGAGGTCACTGCAACCATTTTGCAAAGGTACCACAAGGGGCAGGAGGTTGTTAACCGAGTTCTATTGGTAGCTACATAGGCAGGGGTCTAACCATTAAAACTTAAGAACTGGAAGCCTATCTGTACTTAATGCCATCTCTTCAAGTGGTGTTAAGTATAGTCACACTATTGGCAGTTGCAGTGGTGTACCTAGCTTGGTTGCCACCCAGGGCAGAGAACACCCCCCCCCCCCTTCTTCAGGTGTGTCACCCCCAACCCTCCCTCATCCAAGCAGTAAGGGGGTACATTGAGCAGTTGTGGAGCCACAGTGTATAGGTGCACAACTGTTGGTTCTGCCGGGCCCCTGTCCCTTCTGACGTCAACTTCCTGTTCTGGGGCAGGGAACCGGCAGAACAAACAGCCACACACCTGTAGACTGTGCTGTGGACCCATGACTGTTCAATATACCCCCTTACTGCCTGCACCTGGGGAAGACTGCACCCACCGCCCCACCCTTGGTATGCCACAGGGCAGTTGTGTCAGCTAGCATGCGGCATTGACCTGCGTGCTAGCTGTCATAGCTGGGCATGCCTCTGCTCTTGTCACATCTATAATCTACTATACCCATGTTAATTAGCTAGCATGGATTATTTACCATGTTGGTTAGTTATAGCGCATGGTAGCTGTTGGCACAGGTCCATACTATTATCTACCACACAGTACAACAATGTAGTAGCTGCTTAATTCAGCTTAGTAAAGGAGCCCCTACATTTTTAAACTTATTTTTAAGTAGATAGATTTTGGAAAATTTTCATTTTTAAAATGTATGATCCTAAATTTCTCTGCATATCTACAAATTTAGCATTCTAAAATTAAGGACATCTACTTTATAAAACAGCAGGTTTTTTTTCCAAATTGACAGGGACATGCCCTCAAAAGACACTCAGGAAAAAGATCATATCAGAGAATTTCATAGCCAACCCCAAGAAAGATCCATTTGATATCTATCAAGCCAAAATGTGTCCCTATTCTCAGCCAAAGTGATGCCTGAATGACAGATCCATGAGAATCACAAATCAATCAGTATATAAGTGTGGGTATACTGCCCTCTGCTGGACCACAATGAAAAGACAGATGATAAAATGCTAATTAAAATTAAGGACCTTAACAAATTTGGCAACATGGATTTAGCCAATGTCTTATTGTGGATCAGGACCTAGCTAAAAGATAGAGAGTAGGACTGAATGGCTAGTTTTTTTTCAATGGAAAGGGTAGGAGTTGTGATGGGGGACTTCAGGAGGGGATATTGGTGTTGTGTGTGTGTGTTTGTTGGGGGGGGGGGGATCTGCAGGGGGGAAAGGGAGAAAATAGTTTTGGTGTCTGGCCCCTTTAAGATGCAGCCTGTCAGTATTGTCTGTGGGTTACTGGTCTAATATCCCTGGGCAGTATGAATATCACAGCTTATGAGGTTGGTCGCAAGCTGTGTTATTTGTATACCGTGGGAGTCAGTAACCTGCAGTGCTTAGATACTGCAGGTTAGTGACCTTAATAACCACCTCTTTAATGTGAACAAGCACATATCGATTTACATGGGAGTCAAAGGAGATCACAACAAAATAATTCAGCAGATAACTTGGTGAACTGCTGTGTATCTCGGGGGGGGGGGGGGGATACATTTTCTCCCCATGTCTTGCTGAGTAACTTCACATTGTGTTCCTGTTATATAACATCTGTACCAAATCTCAGTAAGCTGACACTACTGTATAATTATGGAAGGGGAAAAAAAAAGAAGAATACATACTGGCTGCATGTCGCCCAGGATAAAAAGGTGCCCACCTCTGGCTTATCCACCAGGGCTAATGATGGTGATGAGGAGTCTAGTGGTTCATGCTGTGGACTGTGATTCCAAGGAAGGGGGTTCAATTCCCACAGCAGCTCCTTATGACTCTAGTCAAGTCACTTTACCCTCCATTGCCCCAGAAACAAATAAACCACTTTGAATGTAGTTGCAAAAACCAGGTTTATCAAGTCTCATTTCCCTTCATGGAAACCACTGCAGCAGGAGATAATCCACAAAAATAATGAAAAGGGGAACTAAAAACTGTTAGGTGGATTCTTAAAGATAGTGTACTGCTATTATTATGCTGTAGACCCTGTATTTGATTACAGAAGATACACAAGAGAGCTCATCAGAAAATGGAGGACAGAGGGATTATTTCAAAGGAAGAGCTTAAGGCAGCTGATGCCAATCTATGATCCTTGATTGGACAAATTAAAGAATGGTACCTGAGTGAGGGTGATTAGAAACAGCTGAGTGATGACATAGAGAAATATATAGAGATGAAGGGGAGTCAACAAAGGAGAGACATTATAGCAGCCGCAGCATTTGGAGGTAGCAATGAGGGGAGGTGTCTGTGATAGATGAGGTGGAGAAGGAGAGGGGAGCTCCAGAAACACAAGATAGCACGGTAAATGAAGGACAGGAACAGAAGTCAACTGAGGAGGAAGAAAAACTGCAGGAGAAAGACCCAGAGGAGGATGACTTAGCAATTGAGCTAATAGCTTATACTACTATTACTACAAATCATTTCTATAGCGCTACTAGTCATACGCAGCACTTCACAATTGAACATGAAGAAGAGACAGTCCCTGCTCAATATAGAGAAAAATATGCAGGGCTCCAGGAGAGAGAAAGACTACCCACATTGACTTTTAACACTTTCAGAAATGAACCAAATATACTACTGTGCAGCCAAAATTATTACAGAGAGGGTTTTACCATCAAAGATGCAGGGCCAAAAGAGAAAGAAGACAATTCCTCCTTGGAAAACTCACATTGAGAGAAAAATAAAAACTTTGCGAGAGAGATATCTTTCATAGATGGGTATCTAAGAGGATCATGATTACCAAAGATACTGAGGAAGATCTAAAACATCAAACTGAAACATGCTCTATTGACAAAGGAAGATAATAAATTCATATGCTCCATTAATAAAGTGAAAGTAACAGCTGAAGCACAAAATTGTGGAAGATCCAATGGGCAATTTGACAAACTGAAGAATAGCAAATTGCCTGGACTGGATGGTATACATCCCAGAGTACTGATAGTACTGAAAAATGAACTAGCAGACCTATTGTTAGTAATCCAGGGAATTATAGACCAGTGAGCCTTACGTGAATGCTGGGCAAAATGGTAGAGGCTATAGTAAAGAACAAAATTACAGAGCATATAAATAAGCATGGATTATTGAGACAAAGCCAAGATGGATTTAGTCAAGGGAAATCTTGCCTCACCAATCTACTACATTTCTTTGAAGGGGTGAAAAACCTGTGGATAAAGGTTAGCCGGTCAATATTGTGTATCTGGATTTCCAAAAGGCATTTGACAACGTACCTCATGAGAAACTTCTGAGGAAACTGGAAAGTCAGGGGATAGGAGGTAATGTCCTATTGTTGATTAAAAACTATTTAAAAAATAGAAAACAGAGAGTAGGATTAAATGGAGAAGGGTGGATAGTGGGGTTCCCCAGGGTCTGTGCTGGGACTGTTGCTTTTTAACATATTTATAAATGATCTAGAGATGGGAATAACTAGTGAGATAATTACATTTGATGACACAACGTTATTAAAAGTTGTCAAATCACAAGAGGATTATGAAATATTACAAGAGGACCTTACGAGACTGGGAAACTGAGCATCCAAATGACAGATAACTTTTAATGTCAACAAGTACAAAGTGATGCATGTGGGAAAAAGGAGCTCAAACTACAGCTACGTAATGCAATGTTCCACATTAGGAGTCACCACCCAGGAAAAGAATCTAGGTGTCTTCATTGATGATACATTGAAACCTTCTGCTCAGTGTGCAGTGGCGACTAAGAAAGCAAATAGAATGTTAGGAATTATTAGGAAAGGAATAGAAAACAAAAATGAGAATGTTATAATGTCTTTGTACTGCTCCATTGTGCTACTGCACCTCAAATACTGTGTGCAACTCTGGTCACCGCATCTCAAAAAAGAGATAGTGGAATTAGAAAAGGTACAGGGAAGAGCAATGAAAATGATAAAGGATGACTTCCTTATGAGGGATGACTTCCCTATGAGGAAAGGCTAAAGCGCCTAGGGATCTTCATCTTGAAGAAAAGACGGCAGAGGGGAGAAATGATAGAGGTCTATAAAATACTGAGTGCAGTGGAATGGGTAGATGTGAATCACTTATTTACTCTTTCCAAAACTTCTAGGACTAGAGGGACACAATGAAGCTGCTAAGTAGTAAATTTAAAACAAACCGGAGAAAATATTTCTTCACTCAACAAGTAATTAAACTCTAGAATTCATTGACAAAGTAGCTGTAAAAGCAGTTAGCTTAGCAGGGTTTAAAAAAAAGGTTTGGATAATTTCCTAAAAGTCCATAAGCCATTATTAAGATGGATTTGGGAAACTCCACTACGTATTTCTGGGACAGGCAGAATAAAATCTGTTTTACTGTTCTGGGATCTTGCCAAGGTACTTGTGACCTGGATTGGCCACAGTCGGACACAGGATACTGGGCTTGATGAACCTTCTGTCTGCCCCAGTATGGCAATGCTTATGTTCTTATATTGTTATAAGTGGCCAGTGATATCCCCAGCATAGATCTTTCTTGCGCAGAGGCCACATTTAGCACAGCAGTAAAATGGCCAATTTTCCATTATTCCCATTAACTGCCATGTGCTTATTTCCCCATTAGCGCATGAACAGTTACCGACACCAATTCTCTAGGTGGTAAGGTCTCATGCTCAAACCATATGCTAGTAGGTTAGTGTGTCTCAATGTAGTTGTGTTAACCGATTAGCGCAATACATGTCTACTCTCCATCCCAGACACACACCCCAGCGCTAAAAATGTAAAACTTTTTTTTTAGCACGTGTTATGTGTAAGGGCATAATCGAATGCAAACGCCCATGTGTAAGAACGTCCATCTCCAAGAATGGGTCCGTGAAGGGGTGGGCCGAATCGTATTTTCGAAAAAGATGGACGTTTATCTTTAGTTTCGAAAATACGGTTTGTGCCAGGCAAATGCATTGGATGTGGGCGTTTTTGAGATGTGGGCGTTTGTTTGAGCTGGGCGTTTTTGTTTTTCAGCGATAATCGAAACCGAAGCATCCCAGCTCAAAAATGAACAAATCCAAGACTTTGGCTCATGGGAGGGGGCAGGATTTGTAGGGCACTGGTCCCCCTCACATGCCAGGACACCAACCGGGCACCCTAGGGGGCACTTTTAAAAAATAGGAAAAAAACATTAAATTACCTCCCAGGTGCATAGCTCCTTTACCTTGGGTGCTGAGACCCCCAAATCCCCCCAAAACCCACTCCCCACATCTCAACACCATTACCATAGCACTTAATGGTGAAGGGGGGCACCTACATGTGGGTACAGTGGGTTTTGGGGGGGGGGTTAGAGAGCTCCCATTTACCACCACAAGTGGTACAGGTAGGGGGGATGGGCCTGGGTCCGCCTGCCTGAAGTGCACTGCATTACCCACTAAAAGTGCTCCAGGGACAGGACTTGTTGCTGCTGTATAACCTTGGCACAGCAGTTCACACAGTAA
This sequence comes from Microcaecilia unicolor, assembly GCF_901765095.1. Taxonomy (NCBI): domain Eukaryota; kingdom Metazoa; phylum Chordata; class Amphibia; order Gymnophiona; family Siphonopidae; genus Microcaecilia; species Microcaecilia unicolor. The sequence continues at coordinate 224,880,946 of NC_044031.1, forward strand.
GACTAATCTTGCTGAAAACGTCCTTTATTTCAATAACCGCGTTTACTCACAGTTAACTGCAGATCAGAGGTTGTGCCCCACTGGCATCGAGTCTCCCTGGTACTAAGATTAGCAGTAGCTCAGAGCTGGCAGAATGGTGTACAATGCCCTCTTTCAGCAACATTCAAGGTAAGAACTAAGTTCTGTAACATGGCTAACACACGAAAGGGATCTAAAACGGACTAACAAAAATGGCCACTACCTCATGGACTACCGGAAACAAAACAGGGCACACTCTGACTCAGTAGGCAGGGGGAAAAGCACCATGGGAGAAGAGCCTACCAACTACCAACATCATGAGACTGTAACACAAGCTAGTGAAATCACGGAGCCCAATATCCTACACCCACCACATTGCAATGCTGATGTGACCCTGCAGTGCACCCAAGAGCCACATCTGACCCAGGGAAAGGCTGTGAGAGGATCGAACACATTCTGCTGTCATGGAGGTGGGTACGGAATTTGAGGGCGACATAGAGGCTGGGAAATAAAGTTTTTGCAAGTGGGTTTTTTTGTGGGAGGGGGTTAGTGACCACTGGGGGAGTCAGGGGAGGTGATTCCCGATTCCCTCTGGTGGTCATCTGGTCATTTAAGCCACTTTTTTGGGACCTGTTCGTGAGAAAAAAGGGTCCAAAAAAAGTGTCCTGAATTCTCGCTAAAAACGCCTTTCTTTTTTCCATTATCGGCCGAGCGCGCCCATCTCTGCTTGGCCGATAACCACACCCCAGTCCCACCTTCACCACGCCTCCAACACGCCCCGGTCAACTTTATTCGTTCCCACGATGGAGTGCAGTTGAAGACGACCAAAATTGGCTTTCCATTATACCAATTTGGCTGCCCATGGGAAACGGATGCCCATCTCACGAACATGGGTGTTTTTCTCCTTTCGAAAATAAGCGGGATTGTGTGCTGAGCTATTTTTGATCTGCTATTTTGTATGCACTTACTTTTTTATTTACTGTGACCCCCAATCTTTTGTGATTTCATTTTCCTTTTGCTTGTTTTTATTTTAGTTTATATTCTAAGCATTCTTTCTTACAAGCCTTCTATCAATTATCTTAATTGACACATTAAAAAGTCATTAAGGCACATTGCCTGTTCCCCTGAATAGAAACTTGGAGGTGTAATATTAGAGACTTGATTACAGATCTATTTTATTTCATTTTTTCGATAACAGAACATGAAAGTCCAACAGAATAATGGTGAAGACATTAGAAATCGCTCATATTCCTCATTCTCAAATGAAAATGATGAAGAAAGGAGAAAGATAAACATTATAAAGCATGCATTTAGCAAAGTCTCCTTCTGTAGGTGTTAAATTAGGCTCTGCTCATGGACCTCTGCTTTTTTCGGCTTGTACTCACTTTTTAGGTGCTTTTATCTTCACATTTGGATATTATTATTTTACCCCATTTTCTAGAGGGCGGAAGGCTTATTTGATCACATTGTCTATGTTGTATATTTCAGTACTGAATTCATAACTTTCCCATGGTTTCTTATCATCTCCACATTTTTAGGGAATGCTCAAGGGTAACAATGAATATATTTTTCAATACACACATTCCATAAATACTCATGTTTTATTATGTCATCCAATAAATTTGACATTTTTTCCACAGAAGAGCTTGTTTTGTTTTCCATATAATTTACATTCAGACATGAAATGGGAGAATATGATGACTAACAGACATATTTTAGTTTTTCTAGATCCAAATAATCAACTTATACATGTAACACAAACATTGCTTCTAATATCTTTCTGGTTTTGCATATGATCCACAACAAAAACTGTGTGATATGTTCAGAAGTCCATCGAGCAGTGATGGCCCTACCATTAGGCCAACTGAGGCGGGGCCTCAGGCAGCACTCTTCTGAGGTGGCATCACCCCCTGCCCTTCCTTCCACAGTCCCCCCCATCCTCAAACTTACCTTTTCTTGTTTTTTTAAAAGGTAGCGGCGACAGCTGCAGCGATTCCCATAGGCTGCCCTGTAGGTGGTCTGGGCCCCTTCTCTATACTGCTGCCCACCTCTCTAACATAACTTCCTGTTTCCTCAGAGGTAGGCCGCAGTACAGAGAAGGGGCTGGGACCAGAGGCAGGGCAACCTATGGTAATTGCTGTCGCCTTTTAAAAAAACAAGAAAAGAAAAGGTAAAATTTGAAGAAGGGGGTTAGGGAAGGAAAGGGAAGATGTCAGATCATGGCATGGCGAGGCAGGGGGTAGCAGAAGAGGAGCTGAAGTGGCAGCACATTGTCTTGGGCCACCCCTGTCTATGGGAATCACAAAGGAGAATCCACATACTTCATGAATATATATATATATATATAACAAAACATGATAACATTTTGGTTTTATATCTAACAAACACTAAATTTTCAAGAGGTCTATGTTGACAAATGAATGTTCCAGAATATCCATATATTCAACAAGTATGCATGTACAACTTCACCACCTAATAACTTTATGATATTGTACCCGATGCACAACAATTTTTCAGGGTATTTCAAGAGTTTGAGAATACATGAAAGGGGTATTTGAGAAATTAATATATTCCATACTTGCTCAATTATCCCACCGGTTAATTTTTTGCTATTGGGGGTAAGGGGGCACATCAAGCACTGGGGGATTAAACATGTGATTACCCATTATCTCTCCAGTGGAGACATTGCTCAATAAAAACAGGTTTCTGAAATTGAGATGTCCTGAGTTAGCAGGTGTAGACCCTACATTATGAAATGAGGAATGTTCATTTTTAGTCCTACCCTATTCCCACCCCAAAAATATGCCCAGGCCACGCCCTCCTTTCCATTTGCATGATCTTCAGTTTTAGACTTGTATATCCCAGCTTGATAAAATCAGGCATTGAATATGGCTGAGAGAGATTTTATTATGAGTTTTTGTGTCTATGGCAAGCTTCTTTCTAATTTTTTTTTCCTGCCTGATCAACATTTTGTGTCTAACTTGCCAGTGCTTATGCTTTTTCCTATGTTTTCTTCTTTTGGAGCCACTTAACATTTTTGAAAAGATGTTCTTTTGGATGCAATAACCTCTTTCACCTCTCCTTTTATCCATTTCAGTAGTCATTTGGCCTTTTTCTGCCTTTCTTAATGCATCTGTTTTGGGCTTCAAAATGCTATATTTAAACAACATTTTAAATATCAGTGGGTCAGACTGGGCAAGTAAACTTTTATCTTAGCCATTTGTGAAATATAAACATTTATTTTCCCAAACCCATCACAAAGTCCAGAGTATTAAGAAAGGCCCTTTAATCCCCAGTGCTTGATGTGCCCCCTTACCCCCAAAAGCAAAATTGGCAAGGAATAGTGGGCTTTGTGATGGGTTTGGGAAAAATAAATGTATATGTTTCACAAATGGCTAAAATAAAAGTTTATTTGCACAGTTTGACCCACTGATATTTTAAATGTTTATTTGTCTAAAATGAATATTCATGCTGCATGTAACCAGTGCATAACCACCCACTTCTCCACATATTCTAGAACAAGTTCTATGTTGTCAGATCCTATTCTAAAATGCTAGTAGAATTTAAGGTGTCCTGACCCAGTGGTTTGTATATCCTTTCTAAACAGCTGCTCTAAGGGGCCCTTTTACAAAGGCACGGTAAGCCTACCATGGGCTTGCCACGTGCCAATTCTGCACTACCACCGGGCTACCATAGGAGCCCAAAGGTAGTTTCTGCCCCTACGCCGTGCCATTTCTGACTATGCACGAGATAAATTTGTTTGCAAATCTATCTTATGCAAATTCATTGTGGATATCCTGACAATCTGACTGGCTGAGTGTGTCCTGAGGACTGGGTTGAGAACACCTGCACTAGACCATTGATTATTATATCATACTTTATAGACCTTGTAGAAAAGACTTAATCCACTGCAGCACCAGACCTATGATTTCCAGAACAGTGCATCTTGCCAACAAAATATCCATTTTGTACCATTTCAAAAATGGTGCTTAAATCAATAGAAATCAATACCTTTTTACCCTTATCCTTACAATAAAGCATTTCATCCAACATAGCCAATAACCATGATAGCTCTCAATTAATGGGACAAAGTCAACATGGATTCAGCCAAGGGAAATCATGTTGTCTTATCTGCTACTTTTTTGAATACATGAAAAAACATGAGGATACAGGTGAGCCAGAAGGTATTTTACAAATTCTCTCAGACTCCTGAGGAAATTAAAAAGTCTTGGCTTGGGAGAAAATGTCCTATTATAGACTGAGAATTGGTCAAAAGACAGAAAACAGTTGGGATAAATATTCAGCTTTCTCAATGAAGAAAGGTGAACAATAGAGTGCCCTAGTGATTTGCACAGAGACCTGTGCTTTTTCAACATTTTGAAATGATTTGGAAATCGGAACACCAAAGTGATTTGCAGACAATGTTTTTCCAGAGTTGTTAAATCACAAGCAGATTGTGAGAAAATGAAAGAGGACCTTGTGAGAGTGGAAGTCTGGGCACCCAAGTGGAAGACGAATTTTGATTTTAAAAAGGGCAAAGTGATGTACTTATGAGTAATCCAAGCTGTAGCTAATTGATATTAAGTTCCAGATTAGTAGTCAGGGTCATAGCTAACTATGTGCAGCCGCATAGGGTGCAAAGGAAACTGGGGTGCCAAAATTGTGCCCCGTCCATTGGCTTCCCTTGATGATGTCATGCATGTAGGCAGGGTGGGAGTGTGACAGGAGCACTTGGGGGTGTGTCACATAGGGTGAGTTTGCTGCTTGCGACACTCCTGTTGGTAATTACCCTCCAGGAATGGCTAGCTTAACCATTCTGCAGACTGGATGGTCACCTAGGCTAGTAGGTTGTTGGGGGGAGGGGCAACAGAACATATTCAAATAAGGCACAATAGATCTTGACAACCACACAAACTGAAAGAATCATCAGTGCATACTTTTATTGCCCAGGAGTGTGGGCAGTTTTCAAATAGTCCATTTACCAGATAAGTTGCTTTTGGAAATTTCTTCCCATTCGGTTATTACCCTCCCTTGTCCCACCCAAAACATGTCCACGACATGCCCCCTTGCTATTTAGATGTACTGCAGTGTTGCCTTCGCCAAATTGGGCTTTGGATGTTTCAAGCACATGAAAGTCGATTGGGGCATTTTGAGACATCTATATGCTTTGAAAATAAGCTCCAAAGCTTCTATATCATGCCATGGTGCAGCTACACTTTGAGTATTGTGTATTATTTGGGTCAACACATGTCAAAAAACAAATAGTGGAATTAGAAAAGGAACAGAGAAGGATGATCAAAATGATAACAGGGATAGAATGGCTCCACTGCGAGGAATGATTAAAGTGGATAGGGTTCTTCAGCTTGGAGAAGTGATGGCTGAGAGGAGATATGATAGAGCCAATCGAATCCTGGTTAAACTATGCAGTACAGGGTGGGAGGGGATATTCAGGGGCCCTTAACTGGGTAGCAAGACTGAATATCTCCTTGTCTACCATGGGATTGCCTGGGCAGTGCTGAAGTGGTTTAGGGTCAGAGTCAGGAAGGTCCTGGAACTTATACAAGCACTACAATATTCAGTGATGGTGCCCACATAGCTAACCGGGCAGGTAGTAGTCCTGACTTTCCCCTGTTTAGCTATGCGGGTATACCGCACCTGGATACCTTCTGTGTATCACCACTCATTCAGATAATCAAAGCTGGTGCCCAGACACGGCCCATCATTGAATATCTGGGTCTAATTTGAGCAGCTGAATGTAAGCCAGATAGTCACCAAATTAAACCTTGATGTAGTTCACTTCTCCAATGTGATTAGATATATTATTTATATTTCTTTATGAGGCCCTTTTTATGAAAGGGCGGTAAAATCTGGGCATAGTCCTAACAGATTTTACATGGTATTTTAAGGTTTTTTTTTTTTTGCAGGTTATGTGCTAATGTTTGCCATTTTGCACATGATACCCGCAACACGTTAACCCGGGAGCACTTACTACCTCCTATGTAGGAGGTGCTAAGTGCTCCTGCTTTAACCCTGTATTAACCAATTAGCACACGGTAATCTTAACATGCAAACTAGTTAATGCATCCATGCCCATTCTTTGCCTATTACAAGCCCCTGGAAAAAAATTAAGAAAATAATTAACATGCTGGTTAACGCATGCTAACAGACAAAATAGTGCAAAACACTGTAACGCGTTTGGCAGTAGCCTATTTTATCTCATATCAAGCGCACATTAGTGCTTAACAAAAGAGCCCTTATTACCTGGGGAGATTTCTATTAAAATCATGTGTTATGATAACCTAAATATGCAGGTATACTACGACTATAATCTGTTGCTGACATATGTGCTGAGGTTTCCATCTTATGATTACAAAAAAGTATATTGTAAGGATCTTGTTGGACCTCCTAATGTGCCCTGGAAATTCAGTATTGATAGGATGGAAGAAAATGAAAACATATTAGGGAAGGGATCATGAGTGGGAAAGTGCGGGGTACAAATGTAACAAAAATAAATAAAAAAAATATAGGTGAGCACACGCATGCTCACACACACACGTGATCTCATAAGCCTTCTTGCTCTCAGAAATATATGTAGGAATTTAGAACTCTCTCCAAAGTATTTATAAAATAAACAGCCTGGCTGACAGATGGTAAACATCTGTTATCATACTGCATAGGTGATCAAAACAGCCTTCTTTTAAATTAAAAATGCACATAAACAAAATTAATGGCTTTTTCAATGAAGAAACTCAAACTGGTAAGCTGCAAATAAGTTTCTTAAGCAAAGAGGTTGTTCTAGCAAGTTTCTTTTTTAAAAAAAATTAATTATTGTAATCTTCATCCCATGGGAAATGTGAAAATGTTGAAATGTTTTGAGTGAAATTAGAAACATGGTAAGGAATAAAACTTTCAGAAGCACTCAGACTTGTGTGTCATTTCAATAAATACAAGTTAAAATAAATACATAGAAAATTATTTATTTAGAGGGGCATTTTCGATATGGTATTCAAATGGTGAAATAAATGTTTATGGAAAAGTTTAAAAACTGACGTCCATAATGGAAGAAAAACACTAAATGTTTTCCGATATTCAAAAATACAAAAATAAAAGAAGGCGTACTGAAAACATCACAGACGTTCAGAGATAAACATTTCCGCCGGTCGATAATGCAGTGTGCAAAACATGAAATGGCAGTACTAGTCTCCCCATCGAGAAACATCTGCAGCAGGGGACATTCTCTCCACATGCAAAACGTGCATATACAGTGGGGGAAATAAGTATTTGATCCCTTGCTGATTTTGTAAGTGTGCCCACTGACAAAGACATGAGCAGCCCATAATTGAAGGGTAGGTTATTGGTAACAGTGAGAGATAGCACATCACAAATTAAATCCGGAAAATCACATTGTGGAAAGTATATGAATTTATTTGCATTCTGCAGAGGGAAATAAGTATTTAATCCCTCTGGCAAACAAGACCTAATACTTGGTGGCAAAACCCTTGTTGGCAAGCACAGCGGTCAGACGTCTTCTGTAGTTGATGATGAGGTTTGCACACATGTCAGGAGGAATTTTGGTCCACTCCTCTTTGCAGATCATCTCTAAATCATTAAGAGTTCTGGGCTGTCGCTTGGCAACTCGCAGCTTCAGCTCCCTCCATAAGTTTTCAATGGGATTAAGGTCTGGTGACTGGCTAGGCCACTCCATGACCCTAATGTGCTTCTTCCTGAGCCACTCCTTTGTTGCCTTGGCTGTATGTTTTGGGTCATTGTCGTGCTGGAAGACCCAGCCACGACCCATTTTAAGGCCCTGGCGGAGGGAAGGAGGTTGTCACTCAGAATTGTACGGTACATGGCCCCATCCATTCTCCCATTGATGCGGTGAAGTAGTCCTGTGCCCTTAGCAGAGAAACACCCCCAAAACATAACATTTCCACCTCCATGCTTGACAGTGGGGACGGTGTTCTTTGGGTCATAGGCAGCATTTCTCTTCCTCCAAACACGGCGAGTTGAGTTCATGCCAAAGAGCTCAATTTTTGTCTCATCTGACCACAGCACCTTCTCCCAATCACTCTCGGCATCATCCAGGTGTTCACTGGCAAACTTCAGACGGGCCGTCACATGTGCCTTCCGGAGCAGGGGGACCTTGCGGGCACTGCAGGATTGCAATCCGTTATGTCGTAATGTGTTACCAATGGTTTTCGTGGTGACAGTGGTCCCAGCTGCCTTGAGATCATTGACAAGTTCCCCCCTTGTAGTTGTAGGCTGATTTCTAACCTTCCTCATGATCAAGGATACCCCACGAGGTGAGATTTTGCGTGGAGCCCCAGATCTTTGTCGATTGACAGTCATTTTGTACTTCTTCCATTTTCTTACTATGGCACCAACAGTTGTCTCCTTCTCGCCCAGCGTCTTACTGATGGTTTTGTAGCCCATTCCAGCCTTGTGCAGGTGTATGATCTTGTCCCTGACATCCTTAGACAGCTCCTTGCTCTTGGCCATTTTGTAGAGGTTAGAGTCTGACTGATTCACTGAGTCTGTGGACAGGTGTCTTTCATACAGGTGACCATTGCCGACAGCTGTCTGTCATGCAGGTAACGAGTTGATTTGGAGCATCTACCTGGTCTGTAGGGGCCAGATCTCTTACTGGTTGGTGGGGGATCAAATACTTATTTCCCTCTGCAGAATGCAAATAAATTCATATACTTTCCACAATGTGATTTTCCGGATTTAATTTGTGATGTGCTATCTCTCACTGTTACCAATAACCTACCCTTCAATTATGGGCTGCTCATGTCTTTGTCAGTGGGCACACTTACAAAATCAGCAAGGGATCAAATACTTATTTCCCCCACTGTATACCTCTGCATGTGGAGGAACATTCCTCAGTGTGCACAGCTATGCACTATGCAGGGAGCCCAATTTCTTTGTGCAGGAGTCAGAGCTCATGGTCCTCAGAGACAAATCATGAAGCACCACCACCACCTGCCCCCACACAATGTCTTAATGAGGGCATGGAGATCAATAAGGAGCAGCTTGAAAAGGTGAGTGTGAAGCAGTGCCTCCCATGATCACTGCCCCACTCATATGCAATCACCATACATAGGCAGGGTCACATGCATTGAGGTACCTTTGTTGTTACAATTCATGTTATTGCTTTTTCATAAGAAAGAAAAAAAAATTCTGAAATCAGAATGTACAGAACATCCAAAGACAACTAATTACGGGGCCCCCTCTACTTACCATGTAATTCTAAAATGAGGGGCTGCACATATCTGGACCCCCCTCCCCCCCTGCATCCTGGCCCACCCCAACATACTGATGGGAACATTGACAGCAACTGATGATCAAAAGTAGACGCAGGAACTAGAGGCCATTAGTGCTATACTAGCACCCACATTTACCAGCACAGAATGATCAGAGGGGTTTGGCGCAGCAAACAACGAGCACATCAGGCCTTAGCGCAGATATTAAAGTTTGTATTCCTCCCCAATGATCAGAAAATAGTGCCCAAAACAAAGGTGCCTCACCACTGTAAAAAATAACACCAGGTCCGAGCAGGCATTAGGGAATTGGAAGAGAGGATTTTCCATGATTCTTAGGCTTCTCTCATGAGTCTTTCTGCAACATCTACCAGTTTTGATTGTTTTTGGAAGCAGAAGGAAGCCCGTGCAAGCCCTTGGGCTCTGGTTGTGAGAAAAAGCAGACCCGAATGTGAAGCACACATTGAGGAGCATAATCAAACACGAACGCCCATCTCCATGGGCATCTATGTCCGAGAATGGGTACGTGAAGGGGCGGGACAGACTGTATTTTCGGAAAAAATGGACATCCATCTTTTTTTTCGATAATACGGTTTGTGCCGGGCAAATGCATTGGATTTGTGCGGATTTGAGCTGGGCGGTTTCGTTTTCCAGCGATAATGGAGATCGAGGGCGCCAGCTCGGAAACGAACAAATTCAAGGCATTTGAAGTGCACTGGTCCCCCTCACATGCCAGGACACCAATGGGGCACCCTTGGGGGCACTTATAACAATTAAAAAAAATGTAAAATACCTCCCAAGTCCATAGCTCCCTTCCTTTGGGTGCTGAGCCCCTCAAATCCCCCCCAAAACCCACTGCCCACAACTTTACACTATTACCATAGCCCTTATGGCTGAAGGGGGGCACCTTCATGTGGGTACAGTGAGTTTTGGGGGCGGTTTGGAGGGCTCCCATTTACCAGCACAAGTGTAACAGGTGGGGGGGGGGGATGGGCCTGGGTCCACCTGCCTGAAGTGCACTGTACCCACTAACAAATGCTCCAGGGACCTGCATACTGCTGTGATGGAGCTGGGTATGGCATTTGAAGGTGACGAACAGGCTGGAAAAAAATGTCTTAAAGTTTGTTATTTTATGGTGGGAGGGGGTTAGTGACCACTGGGGGAGTCAGGGGTGATCATCCCCTATTCCATTTGGTGGTCATTTAGGGTACTTGTTCGTGGAAAAAAAGGGTAAAAAAAATTGACCTAAATTCACAGTAAAAACGCCTTTCTTTTTTTCAATTATCGGCCGAGGGTGCCCATCTCTCCTTGGCCGATAACCATGCCCCAGTCCCACCTTCACCACGCCTCCAACACGCCCCCGTCAACTTTGCCCGTTTCCGCGACAGATTGCAGTTGAAGACGCCCAAAATTGACTTTCAATTATACCGATTTGGGAGCCCACGGGAGAAAGGCGCTCATCTCCCGATTTGGGTTGAAATCTGGGCGCCCATCACTTTCGAAAATAAGGCGGATTGTGGTTTTTGTCCTGCATCTAAATTTGAAGCATCCATGCTTAAAAAAAAAAACCGAAGAAAACCCCAAAGCGCACATTGGTGTCTGTTACTTGCATATAAATATAAGCCTGCACAAAAAAATGTTTTTTAAATGCTTATATTTAGGCTGCAGAAAACAGATGCCAAATTTGTGCTTCACATTCAGGTTTTACCAGGCGTATGAGCACAGGAGTTGAGCTTACTGCTGAACTCTTCTGTGCATGCGCCAAGTGCAATCCTCCTGAAATCCCTAATGCTCAAAGCTATGAGTGCACTTATATTTGCATCTCATTAGCTTTGAGCATTAGGGCTTTGTTCTGTGCAGTTCTGGTGGTATTTTTCTGATCTCACTCTCAAATAACTTAATCTCACCCTACTGTACCCAGTCAGTTTACCTCGGATGAGCTTAAACTACAACAGGAGATAAGATACACAGAGGGGCATAATCGAACGCGAACGCCCATTTGTAAAAACGTCCATCTCTGAGAACGGGTCCGTGAAAGGGCGGGCCGAATTGTATTTTCGAAAAAGATGGACGTTTATCTTTAGTTTCGAAAATACGGTTTGTGCCGGGCAAATGCATAGGATCTGGGCGTTTTTTGAGCTAGGCGTTTTCGTTTCTCAGCGGTAATCGAAACCAAAGCGCCCCAGCTCAAAAACAAACAAATCCAAGGCATTTGGTCGTGGGAGGGGCCAGCATTGGTAGTGTACTGGTCCCTCTGAGATGCCTCTATGCCAGCTTCAAATATCATCCCAAGCTCCATGACAGCAGTATGCAGGTCCCCCGAGCAAATTTAGTTTAGTTGGTGCTGCCCGGACCCATGCAGAGAGCTGATCTCCTTTGGGATAAAACCCCCCAAACCTTATTTTTCTTTAGCAGAAATTGAATGAAAATTCTTACATGAGTAGTAATGTGCCTTTGAAGAATTCAGAGAAGATTTATGGATCTCTGAATAATAAAAAGAAATCACAAAGTAACTGGAAGTTTTTTAAAATTCTTTTTGAGAATGTATTTATCTGTTGTGGGTGGGTTGAAGCATAGGGAATCTTAATTATATTTTTATTTCCTCTGGGATAGCTAGTGATAGGGAAAAATATTAAACAAGCTCATAACTAGGGAATAGGTTTTCTCCCTTTCAGTTATTTAAGCTAGAGTAGTAGCTTTCCATTAAGTCATTTAGTTGACATCATGTCAGCTAAACAGCTGTGATTGGCTGACAGAAACTTGGAGGGACTTAATGGAAAGGGAAGGACGTCTAAACAGCTGATTCAAGTGGTGCAATGCTTAGAGGACGGGCCTGGGAATCAGAAGGTGGCTGGTTTGAATCTACCTTTTACTATTTTTTAATTTGGACGTCCCCAACTGCACTTGCATGTTTTTTTTTTTTTCTTCCGATTTTTGCTCTCTGCATGGGTCCGGGCAGCACCAACTAAACTAAATTTGCTCGGGGGACCTGCATACTGCTGTCATGGAGCTAGGGATGATATTTGAAGCTGGCATAGAGGCTTGAAAAAAAAGTGTTTAAAGTTCGGGTTTTTTTGGTGGGAGGGGGTTAGTGACCACTGGGGGAGTCAGGGGAGGTCATCCCCGATTCCCTCCGTTGGTCATCTGGTCATTTAGGGCACTTTTTTGGGACCTGTTCATGAAAAAACAGGGTCCAGAAAAAGTGTCCTAAATTCTGGCTAAAAACGCCTTTATTTTTTCGATTATCGGCCGAGCGCGCCCATCTCTCCTCAGTCGATAACCACGCCCCAGTCCCGCCTTCACCATGCCTCCAACACGCCCCCGTCAACTTTATGCGTTCCCACGACGGAGTGCAGTTGGAAACGCCCAAAATCGGCTTTCGATTATACTGATTTGGGCACCCACAAGAGAAAGATGTCCATCTCCTGATTTAGGTCGGAATTTGGGCGTTTTTCTCTTTCGAAAATAAGCTGGACAGTGATAAACTAGCCCCGTACCGCTATTCCTATTAAATAGGGTAGGAAAAGTTCTAAAGAATTTAAACTCAGAGATGAAAATGAGTTATAAATTAAAATTTAACATTAATTGTTCTATGCAGATTTCAAGCATTGGTACAACGAGATAATCATGCTGGATTCTTCACAAGAAAATATCTGTCAGATAAGTATAAACAAACATAACATAAAACCTTTTCAATTAACGTAGTATGAATTATAACTCATAAGAACGATACTTTGTGGATTTTTGTTGTTTTATAGGTAGGCCCGCTAACTCCACTGAATCAGGTAAGTATATAATTTCTCTTATGGTATCAGGTTTTTTTTTCCCCTTTTTCCGGAGGTAATTTTCTTTGGTTTATTTTTTTTCCTTTCTCTCAAATTATGTAGCTAACTTAACTGATCTTCCAGCTTTCTTGTATAAACCTTCAGTCTTCACCTTTCTTTCATTGGGTACCGTACTCTCCAGCCAGATTAGTCTTGATAGTAGGGTTGCTCCAATCACCTACTACTCTAGCTTAAATAACTGAAAGGGAGAAAACCTATTCCCTAGTTATGAGCTTGTTTAATATTTTTCCCTATCACTAGCTATCCCAGAGGAAATAAAAATATAATTAAGATTCCCTATGCTTCAACCCACCCACAACAGATAAATAAATTCTCAAAAAGAATTTTAAAAAACTTCCAGTTACTTTGTGATTTCTTTTTATTATTCAGAGATCCATAAATCTTCTCTGAATTCTTCAAAGGCACATTACTACTCATGTAAGAATTTTCATTCAATTTCTGCTAAAGAAAAATAAGGTTTGGGGGTTTTTATCCCAAAGGAGATCAGCCAACTTAAATATTAAGACACTGAGTCAGCTGTCCAATTTAACCCCTTCTGTGCCACAGGTCCAGTTTGGAATGGATTGTATGGATTTTAAAATCTCACCAATTCCAAATAAATATTTCTATTTTCCTGAGCCTTGTAGAACCAAGTTATAGTAATACAAGGAAAATTTTAACTCAGTAAGCCTCAAGCTCAGTCTCTCACTCATACACCTCAGAGCCAAAATCAACCACGGGCTCTTGTTGGATTAACTACCATACCTCTGTGCATACACACACCACATCCAATCACAAATTACAGTTTTTCCCCACTTTTAAGTATTTTGTTCAACTTTTATGAAGGGACACAGACTACTACGTCCTTCCACTTACTCGATACTCACCCAACTGTCTAAAAAAACTGTTTAGATCCCTTCTTATGTCATTACTAGCTCGAGCTTCCCCATGAGCTCCTGCACTAAAATCACCCCACCCACAACACAAAACACAGTTTTAAAATCATGTCAAACATCGTCCCATATACAAATTTTCCACAGATTAAAATAAAACATTTTCCATACCTTTGGATGTATTTAAAACCCCAAAATTGCCTCTCAATCCTCAGCATGCGCTTGCTGCATGGCTCTGCCGCAAGCCAGCCTCCAGCTCATGCTGCTACTTCTTCGGCCACTGCTGCTTTGGGCATGTGCACTGCACCCACTTCCCACGAAACTATCCGGCATGGAATAAAAAAATGGCAGGAGAGTGCATCAGAGCACTTCTCCCTCAGTCCTTGATCCCACGCAGGTCTCACCTCCTCTTTGGAACCTGCTCTGTATCTTAAATTGAGCCGGTTCCCTTAAGCTCAGGGAATCACCAGGCCCTGCATCATGACGTGTGTCTGATGTCATCACGCCGACGTCAGGTGCCGACACAGGGCCAATCAGAGCCCCAGCAACCTCCCGGGCTTTCCTCCTCCACCCCCGCCAGCAACACAGCTGAGTCATGCCGCTCCAACGCCACTGGAACCGTACCGACTACTGCAGGTGTCAGAGCGCTACCCAACCTTCCCCAGATTGCCGCCTCAGCCCCCCTTGCTCCGGACCGCCCCTTCTCTCCACCGGCCTCCCAGATCGCCGCTTGCCGGAGACGTCACCCCAACAGCACCTGTTTTCCCCAAAGTGGCTGCCCAAAACACTGATGAACCTGCCGACACTCCACCCCTGATGGCCCCGACACCGGCAGCAATCCAGCCTCTCTGCTCTCTCCCTCCCGAACCAGCCCAGGTAAATTTTAAACTTTAACCCCTTAAGGGTTACATTTTTATGGTGATATTCAGATTTTTGATCATTAGCCCCTAAAGTACACTGACCCACCCAAAGGCACACTTTTTTACCCACTGCCCATTCCCACCTCCCAGCAACAGTTCATATACTCCACAGAAAGGCCACCATGCCACCCTCTGTCCCCAAGACCACCTCAGCTCACACAGCAACTGTGCTTCTGTACTACATATTTATCCCCTCATCCCTCCTCCTCAGTCTGCCTGTTGCCATCTTTCACAGGCTATGTGAGGATCATTGCACAACATGTTGTCCAAAATAGTAAGGTATGTGATGCCAAGAAGGGCCACCTCCTGAAACCTGTCTCTACTAATGATTTTTTTAGATACAAAGGGACCTTGAGTTGCTCCAGTGCTGGTATTGGCAGAACCACCACTGTGCACAACTCCACCTACTGAACCTTGTGAGACCCAGCATCAGTACCCTCACCAGCAAACAGTCGTGAGACACATACCAGCTGCCCAAAACATTCTCTCTCCCACCACTAGCAAACAATCCAGATACACACATCTGCAAACCTAAGCACTCACTCTCCTAGCACCAGCAAACAGTCCTCACATACACAACAGCAGCACAAAGCACCCACTCTCCCAGGGACAGCACACAGCCCTCATACAAACAGCAGCAGCACACAGCACAGTGACAAACTGGGAGTGGACAAGCAGAGGAACAATGAGAAACAGGAGACAAGCAGGTAGGGATTGCAGAATGGGAGGTGTGGAGGTTTGGGGACAGTGAGTGTTTAGTGGGGGGAAGGGGAGAAATACAGAGGAAGGGATGAGTGTGGCTGGGAGTCTAGCAGGTGTGGGCAAGAACTTGAGGAGGTGAGACACAGAAGAGGCGAGTCAAAAATTTTAAGGGTCAAAAGGTTCAGACTGGGGCATACACACAAAGGTAACACAGCATTCAGCAACTCTCCACTATTTCTCACAAACAATCACTTCCACCTCTCCACTCTCCAACTCAGCAAAATCACAAATGGGTCTAAAGACAGGTTTAGCCTTACCCTAGATGTTTTTAAAACAGGACTAATTCCATGCATTTTTCTTTTCTCCCACAAGAAGTAGTTTTGCTATCCATTATCAGCAATAAACGTTCATCACAGAACACCGCCCATGTCACACCTCTGGGAACATCTTCTGTTTGGCAACTAGCATTTTTCTTTTGTTATGCTTTAGATGTTTTTCTGTGAGAAATATGTTTATCAGCCCATTATACCATTTCTTGGATGTTTTTCTGTTTCAAAAATGAGCCCTTAATCTCTCCTGGAGGAGCAATTGCTTATTACTTTAAATGGAAAAGGTTAACTATAATCTAAAAATAACCCTCTTATTCATAAAACTGACAAACCATTCTAAGTTAAAACTGTTTTCTATATAAACATGTGAATCAACGGTGAAAGGAAAAAGTAACCAATCAGCCACACTGGTAGAAATCAATTCATCCAGAAGAAAGGAAATTTTGGTGATGCTAGGAGCAGGATAACATTTTATTTTATTAATTTTTTTTTTGTTTTGATTTGTAAAGTTCAGAAAACTCTGTATAATTCCATTAAGAATTGCCGAAAAGTATGAACAAGTTTAAATTTTATAAAATATTAAGTGGAAGATGTCGCTTGATTTATCACACAAGAAGTAAAAAGGGAAAAGGGACTTGATATACTGCCTTTCTGAGGTTTTTGCAACTACATTCAAAGTGTTTTACATATATTCAGATACTTAGTTTGTGCCCGGGGCAATGGAGGGTTAAGTGACTTGCCCAGAGTCACAAGGAGTTGCAGTGGGAATTAAACTCAGTTCCCCAGGATCAAAGTCCACTGCGCTAACCACTAGGCTACTCCCCATAATAGTTTGTAAAGCTTATTAAGGGAACTGAAAGAAAAAGTCAACAAACAGGCAGCAGGAGAAAAAGGGGGGAAAATGAATTGATTTTTTTTTACATTTTTGTTTTATGTAGTAAGGGTGTCTGCATGAGTTGCTTTGGTTTATTGTATTTTGTTTTCTTTTTAACAGTAGATATATAAGTGGTACTAAAGATACATAGAGAGAAGACTACCAGTGAGTTTTGCTCAGTTACATCTATTTTGCTACAGCTTCCACATAGCTACCACCAATAATTTAGGCTGCTAGGTAAAAATCAAGACAGAACCTTCAGGGTAGCAATCTCAAAAATGTTCCTGGTTACACACACAGGATAATGGCTGCAGTGCAAACTCAAGAGTCTCAATGTATGGCTGAGACAATGGAATATGGGGGAAATGGGGAGTCTAAATGCTGGTGCTAAAATTTAGATTGATCAATTGATTTTTTTATTTCATTACCACCTTTTTGAACAAATCCACCCAAGTCAGTGTACAGCAAAGAAAAAGGCCTGGACATAGGCAACAAGGAATTATAGCAGTAAAGAAAATATTCAATAAAAGTACACACTATATAACATGGGGGTCCTTTTACAAAAGTGCAGGAAAAAGTGACCTTACCATGCCCTTGTCCCACACCAAGGCCACTTCCTACCGCAGCAGTAAAACGGCGGATTTTCCATTTTTTAAAATTAATGGCCACGCACTAATGTTGCTGTTAGTGAGCGTCCATTAAAACAAATTAGTGCATGAGAACTTATAGACGCCTATTTTGTAGGAGATAAGGGCTCCCGCACTAATCATACACTTACCAATTCACACACAGTGTGCCCACTCTCTACCTACGATATATGTGCAGTTTGTAGGCGCCAATCTCAGACTTACCGAAGGAAGTCCTGTGGTAATTTACCCTTTTAAGTTGTGGTAAGCACATACTAGCGCTTACTACGGCATAATAAAGGGACCACATAGTATGCTACCTCAATGTCAACACAACACACATTAACACATTTTAATAGACAGCACAGCGGTAAACAAAGAGTGGAACACACAGACAAATGAGACAGAGTAAAAGGAGTTTAAATAGAAGATAAACATAACTAACAATGAAAAATTGCAGATGGAATTATAAAAGGTCTATCTATCACGTTTCATAGAAGTCAACAGTAGACAACCTCTTAAAAAGTTATCCAACAGTTGGAGTGATTACCATCTGTATGGCAGTAGAGAACACATAGAAGATTAAGAACCACTGTTTTATTATCCCTCTTTGGCAAAATTTGTGAATTGAAAATACACCCCTGATGCAGGCATCTGCCAAAACGTGGACATCCTGGGACTGTGTTAACTCAATAAAATTGTATGCACCATGGCCTTTCATGTTCTTCATTCTGGTTCCCTGTCTTTTCTGCTTAGCTTTCTCTCTCCCTACCAGCCGACACGCCCCCTACATTCAGCCAATCAGCATCTTCTTCTTGTTCCTTCTTTTCACAAGATTCATTCTGTCTCATCCCGCTCCACTTGCTTTAGCATTCTGACCCCTTCCTTGTGGAGCTCTTTACCTGTATACTTTTGTTCTGAACTCTTTTTTTAAATTTAAAACCCTACTGAAAGCTTACTATTTCCATTGCGCTTTTCCTTCTGCCTAATCCAGTGGGCACTGCAGTGGACTTCACATAAAAGGTCCCAGGTATACATTTCACCATTGCTCTCTTATATGGTATTGTGAACCTTACAAAATCCATCAAAAACCTACTATACCCACCATAGCAATAGTCCTTATGGTTGCAGGTGTCACCTATATGTGGGTACTGTAGGTTTATGGTGGGTTTTGAGGGGCTGACACTTTCTACCACAAGTGTAACAGAGTGGGTTATGAGCCTGGGTCCCCTTAGGCTACTCCAGGGACCTGCTTGCTGCTCTAATAGGACTGGCTATATCATCTGAGGCTGTCATACAGGCTGGTATCTTTGGGGGGGGGGGGGGTGGGAGGGGGCCAGTGACCACTGGGGGAGTAACGGGGTCATTCCTTTATTCCTCCAGGGGTTACCTGGTCATTTAGGGCACTTTCTTGTGGCTTATTCGTTCTAAAAACAGGCCTATCTCAAAATGTCTCAGTTTTAGTACTGAACGTTTTTGTTTTGTTCCATTATGACTGAAAAATGTCCAATTCTTAGGAATGCTCCAATCCCGCCCTTAACATGCTCCTGACATGCCTGCTTGAGATTTGGATGCATTACAGGTGAACAGCATAGAAAAACATCTGGAAAATGGGTTTTGAAAATATCGATTTGGATGTTTTTGTAAAAAAACAACATCCAAATGCTGCTTTATGCCACTTTTTAGATGTTTTTCTCTTTGAAAATGAGTCCCTTATGTGCCTCTGCTGCCTTTATGAAATAGGATTAAAATAGGTTTCTTTTCCAACTTGACATAGGTGCAATGTTAAAATATCCCCTTTTGAGGAGCCTAAATCTAATTCTCAAGTGAATCCAGGAATCTTTTAATTGTGTCAAAAGAAAAATGTACTGAGCACAAACCCCCACATTCTATATATGGCGCCTGAAAATCCATGTGGAAACTGCAGCGTATTCTATAACAAAGCTCATAATGTAATTGGTTAACTAGCTAATCAACACTGTTAATTGGATGTTAACAAGCAATTATCAGCACTAATTGATACTAATCGAGATTTACATGTATAACTTGCTAAATGTATTCTATAACATGGTACGCCTAAATTCTAAGGTTCATAGATGAAAAGGGGGCATGGCCATGGATGGGGCATGGACGTTCCTAAAATCTATATGCATTATTATAGAATACACCTGATCTGCGCCTAATTTAGGTGTTGGGATTTACACCATATAAAACATGGCCTAAATAGACGCTACCAAATTTAGTTGTGTGGCAAGCCACTCGGTGTATTCTATATGCCACATGGAAATTTAAGTCTATTCTATAAAATGTAGGCATATTTTAGAGAAGAATACACCTACGCGAAACTTTTTTTTCCACACAAATTTTTCAGGCACCATATACAAAATCTAGCCCAAAACATCTAAAAATGTCTGGCAAATGGCCATTTTTGAAACAAAAAGGCATTTTTCAGGTTCAAAAATGGTCATGTTTGCAATTGATTTTTGGCATTTTGATTGGGTTTGAAAGCCCCGCTTAATAAAATGTAAATCATAAACCATGTACCTGAAATTATACATGGAGATTGAAATTTGAATCTGTGCATAATTTCCCTCCCCGATCAAATAGCATACATACTATTACTCATACTGGGAGAAGAGGAAAATAATCAAACAAATGTTTTTCTGAGGGAATGCATATTTATTCACAATTCCCCCATCTGATTACTATCCCCTTAAAGCAAATTTAAACTAAGTATCAGATGTAATGATTAATTGACATTGGGGCTCTTGTACTAAGCTGTGGTATAAAGTGGTGTTAGGTTGCCCTTATGCTGGAACTGGGGGCCGAAAAGAGGGGGCAGAGAGAGAGAGAGAGAGGAGAGATCCTGGATGGAAGGGGGAGCGAGAGGGAGGGCAGACCCTGGATGGAAGGGGGAGCGAAAGGGAGGGCAGACCCTGGATGAATGGGAGAGGGAGAGCAAATGGTGGATTGAAGGGGCAGAGAGAAAGAGCAGACAGTGGATGGAACGGAGAAAAAGGGCAGACAGTGGATGGAATGGGAAGAGATAGAGGGCAGATGGTGGATGGAAGGGGCAGAGATAGAGGGCAGATTTGGATGGAAGGGACAGAGAGGGCAGACAGTGGATGGAAGGGGCAGGGAGAGAGGGCAGACATTGGATGGATGGGACAGCAGAGAGGGCAGACACTAGATGGCAGAGAGAGAGCGAAGACAGATGCTGGATGGAAGGAAGACAGTGAAAAGAAGATGAGGAAAGCAGAAACCAGAGACAACAAACTGTAAATAAAATATATATTTTTTGCTTTAGGATAAAGTAGTATTGTAGATGTATTAATAAATGTTTATAAATAGATCTTGGACATATGTTCTGGATATGTCCAAGAGTGTTGAATTTCTGGACACAAGTATGCGACCATGTTTCTGGTCTCTGGGAGATCACCTGGTGTAGGAAACCGTGGTTGCTTTTTGATAAATTTCACTTATCCCAACCATCCCCAAAAGGGCTCCGGCCATTTCTAAAACGGAGGGTACTGATAGGCAAAAAGGTCATCTTAAATTTATGGATCACACCTGACGATCCTATGCTGTCTCAATGGCATGCCAGGATGATTTTTCTTTGTGCCTTGGAACGCAGAGCAGTGGGGGACTTGGCCGCACCCAGGGGAAAGACTTTTTGCTAAACCTGGGCTCCTTTTTGGGACTCTCTGACAGCGGTGGCACGGAGTAGAATACTGAATTCTTAAAGGTTTGACCGAGGCCTTACTACTGACCAGTGGCAGCAGGAGTATAGGGGAAGGGGTAGGGAGTAGGAGGGGGAAAGGTGTGTATTTACCCCGATATTTACGTACCAGTTTTAGGTTGCCTTCAATATCAATTACTGTTAAAGGAGTTGACTGTTCTATAGTTAAGGGTTTGGGGTGGGGGGGTTGGGCGGGGACTAGAGCAGGGTTGCTTAAGAGGGAGGGAGTGTGGTGAAGGGGAGAGAGAGGGGGAGCAACCTAAACTAGATTGGACGGTGCTATTTGTACTTGTTGCAGTCATCAGATGTTTATTTCTGTTGTGTATTTTACAATGTTTGTTGTTCATAAGTTTGTCATTATCAGTACCAAAGACTGTACTACAATGAGTGAACTCGCACAGAGGTGCTAGCATTAGGTGAAGGGCTACAAGAAACAGGGCCCTTTGTGGTAGGTTATACTTGTATGGTTTTCTGCCTCAGGTGATATGATATTGGGTGTCTTGTTGATAACACTTCTCTATCCATTGTGATGAAGGGAGCAATGTACACAATGTGGAATTATACAAGATGAGCACCATAAAGTAGGTACGGGGGTGGTGGGGGGGGGGGGGGGGGGGAGGGGAAGGTGTGGGCAGTAGAGGGGGGGGACACAAAAATGTAAAATGTTATGATGACTTTAGTTAATCTATTGATATTTGTTGATTGTATTTCTGATTGAACAATGTATACACACTATGTGACCATTAATAAAAAGAGTTAAACATAAATAGAACATGTAAATAAGGTAATCTTTTATTGAACTCATTTTAATACATTTTGACCAACTTTCAGAGATCAAAACTCAGGTCAGGATAGGATACTGTAACAGCACTATACTGTATTGACCTGAGGAAGGAGGTTTTGGCCTTTGAAAGCTAAATGTATTAGTCCAATAAAATGGTATTATTTTATTTTCTATATTTGTTTTATTTGTTTTATTTCTATTTGTTAATTTGTAAAGTGGTGATTGGTATTTGTTAGTTTTTTCAAATTTACATCTGCTGTCTTTATATTTTGCACAGTACTAGGCAGGGGTGAGCTGGTAAATTTTTAACAACAGGCTCTTTCTCCGGATGTAGCCAGCTCTGCAGTTGGAAGGGCCAAGGGTGACGAGGGGGGGGGGGAGCAACACTTGCCTCTCTCTCTCCTCCCTCCCTTCGTGCGGGCACACTAGGCATACCTTTGCTGGCAGCCAATAAATGGACTGCCACCACTCCCAACGTCTTGCTCTGAGCAGCATGCTGAAACTTCTCACACATGCTGGAGAAGTCCCAGCCTGCTGCTCAGAGCTGGAAACAAGGAGCGGGGAACAGCAGCAGTCTATTTACTTGGCTGGCAGGGCTCAGCATCCCCACTAGCAAAGTAAAAGATAATTCAGCAGGGAGCCCAAGCCCACATTTTGGGAGCCAGTTGTTAAAGTAGCCATGGAGGGCCCTACTTTAAGAACCGGCTCCCAAAATTCTTAAAAACTTAACAACCGGCTCTTGCGAGCCTGTGAGAGCCTGCTCCAGCACACCACTGGTACTAGGGGACATTTTCTGTTTCTGTGGTGTTGCATTGTATGCAGAGTGTGGCATCTTGGGGGTTCAGTTTAATTTTTGTCTAAATAGAAAGTTTATGATTACTTATTCTATAGTGGATTAGGGTGTATCTGTGTTTGTGAAAAAGACATGGCTTTCAGTTGGCATTGACTGTGCAGGATCAACGATCTGTATTATTCTGTCTGGTTTCGTTTTACAATAGGTGAATTGATGTTCTAGTGCTCACTGTAGTGTTTAAGATGCTTTCCTTTTCCTTGTGTGACTCATAGAAATGACTGCTTATGGTATGCTAGAATTGCTCTATAGGTCCTGAGTGTTTTGTATTCTCGGTATGCCTAGTACTGGATTTTGGAGGGGGGTGTTAAAAAATGACCAGCCTCGGGTGTCAACTACCCTAGGTATGCCACTGCTTGTTTTCCCCAGACTGTGAGAACTATTTACTTGGATCAGGTCAGTCTGAACATTGTGGGTGGATGTCAGAGTGTTGGTGGCTGACAATTGTGGTAGGTGAAAATGTCTCCTACTCCTGTGTGGAATTGAATAGGAGTGGAGTTATAGACTGAACCTGATAGAGATTACTAGGACATTACTGAGTGAAAGAGGGAACTTTGAACTTTCACTTTAGGGGAGGGGGGAAAAGGGAGCAGAGTACTGAGTGGGTGAACGCTGAATTACAGCTGCCGGACTGCTTTCTGAGGCGGCTGTGGGGCCCCAGCTGAACAGGGCTGAGAACTATGAGATCTTAAGTTGAAAGGATAAAAATTGACTCTAGTGAACTGCAAGGACCAAGGGCAGACTGCTCTAGTGAGGTGAACTGTGAACCTGCGAGCAGACTACACTAACGAGTGTGGAGCCGAAAGCAGACAGCACGGACGAGTGTGGAGTAGAGCACAGATGAGTGCGGAGTCGAGACAGACAGCACGGAAGAGTGTGGAGAGTGGTTCAGCTGACTATATATATATATATATATATATATATATATATATATATATATATATATATATATATAATTTGTTTTTGCATGCAGCTAGTACGTACTGATTTCAAACTTGCCTCGGGATGCCCGAGAGCACTAACACAACAGCTTAGTAAAAGGATCCCATAGAGAGGTGCTTTGCTTGAAAGACAAGGGTGTATCTAGAAAGTAGGGTAGCTTTCGCAGAAACTGAAAACGTTAGAATATATTCCAAAAAACGCTTCTTGGTTAAAAACTGATTGGTAGACTGGTTAATGGAAGAAAAATAGAAATGATTTGGAGAATTGTCTCAAATCTTATACTTGGTATTAACAGCTGATTAAAAAAATACTGTTTACAGCTACATTTGTAATAATGTTCTTTGGGCCATTTAGAATTAGCAAGATAATTGGGTCATCAAAAATGCATTTGTTGGCACAGAACTAATGAGGAAAGATGTAGCTGGAAAGAATATGATGAAACAAATATAGCAATTATCAAAAACAGATCTCAGTATTAAACAAGTTTGAAGAGTGCCTGCTTGAAACATTGTATAGTGGGATACTTCCTTCCAGACAGTAGACCCTTCAAAGTGTGAGAGGAGAGCAGGAAGGTAGGTAGGAGGTAGCCCAGGAAGAGGAGCAGACCACTGCTTCTCCCATTCACCAACTAAGACTATCATCAGGATGGCAGTGCCTTCTGTTCCTTCTGGGTCCTTGATTATCAGTGCAGCTGCATAAGCACAGTCATAGTCCCTCAGTAATAATAATGTCTGGTCAATTGTCAAAAAAAACCTGTGATTGTAAGAGACCTAATTGTAAACAATGTCCTTGATTTCTTATGTGGAAAACAAACTTGTTTCAGGTAAATTGAAGGACACACTCTTTCACAAATCTGTCCCCCAGGTTATGTTTTATGACAATCACGAGTAGGGGACAGAGAAAGGGTGGTGGCATCCATTTTCAGATTTGATTTCTTTTTTTAAAGTTCTATTTGATAAGATATCAGTGGGGAGTTAACAGAGGTAGAATATTTATATAATCCCCCAGGAAATGTGTGTGTGTGTGTATGTGTGTGTGTGACTTACGAAGTTTTATCATACCTTTTTTGAAAAATGCAAATATTTTTATTGCGGGCAGCGTTAACATTCATTGTAAGGATACGTGGAGGGGCATAATCGAACAGCACCGGCCAAATAGATGGCCGGCCATCTTCAGAGCCGGCTCCGCAAGGGTGCGGAGCCAACCGTATTTTCGAAATACGGTTGGGGCCGGCTAAATCGATCACCGGATTTAGAGGAGATGGCTGGCTTCGTTTTTCAGCCAAAATGGAAACCGGGCCCGGCCATCTCAAACCCGGCGAAATGCAAGGCATTTGGTCGTGGGAGGAGCCAGCATTTGTAGTGTACTGGCCCCCCTCACATGCCAGGACACCAACCGGGCACCCTAGGGGGCACTTCTAGAAATTAAAAAAAAAATAGCTCCCAGGTGCATAGCTCCCTTACCTTGGGTACTGAGCCCCCCCCCCAAATCCCCGCCAAACCCCACTCCTCACAACTCTACACCATTATCATAGCCCTAAGGGGTGAAGGGGGGCACCTATATGTGGGTACAGTGGGTTTTGGGGGAGTTTTGGAGGGCTCAACATTAACCACCACAAGTGGAACAGGTAGGGAGGGGATAGGACTGGGTCCACCTGCCTGAAGTGCACTGCACCCACTAAATATTGCTGCAGGGACCTGCATACTGCTGTCAGGGAGCTGGGTATGACATTTCAGGCTGGCAAAAAACTTTTTTTTTTAATTATTTTGGGTGGGAAAGGGTTGGTGACCCCTGGGGGAGTAAGGGGAGGTCATCCCTGTTTCCCTCCGGTGGACATCTGGTCAATTGGGGCACTTTTTGACTTGGACCTAAAAAGAAATGGACCAAGTGCAACCGGCGAAATGCTCATCTGAGCCTGCCATCTTTTTTCCATTATGGGGTGAAGCTGGCTATCTTGTAACCACGCCCCATCCCGCCCCCCCACCCTGCCCCGTCCCACCTTCTGTACCCTCCCTTGAAGGCTGGCCAGCTCTGCGACGAAAAGCAGTTGGGGCCGGCTAAAATCGGCTTTCGATTATACCGATTTGGCCGGGATCAGGAGATCGCCGGCCATCTCGCAATTTGTGTCGGAAGATGTCCGGCGATCTCTTTTGAAAATAAGCTCAACAGTGTTCTGAAGGATCAGGGATTTTGCTGGCACTGGATATTTTAGATTTAGTGGTGTTTACGCTATTCACTATACAAAGGAGGTCATACTTTTGACTTACTTTTAATACTGGGGAAATGAGTTTCAAAACTGAGGTGAGGAAAATACATCCTCTTATACTGTGATCCAGTCGTGTGATGATATATTTTAAGCTAAAGATAAAACAAAGATTTCAGGTGTGGGCGAGTTAAGCAGTCAGTAAGTAAATGAGATTTTGGGAGGAAACGCAGAGTCTGGATACAGTTTGGTAATGGTTTAGGTCAGGCTTAAACACTAAAATGGTGTTGACTGCATTGCTGTATAATATGCAGGTGGTGATAGAATGGGGAGAGTCAGGATTTCTGTTTTCTCTCAGCTTGTTAGCCTTGTTTGAGACCATTGACCATGTGTTGTTCACAGGCTGTCTGGCAAAAATAAGCAGTGGGTGAACAGTTGTGAAGTGGGTAATAATCTTTTCTGGAAGACCAAGCCTATGCAGGGCCACTGAGAAACTGAGCCGGGCCCGGGGCAAGGCCGTCCTCGGCCCCCCTCGTCCCCCGCTGCCACCCCCCCAATCGCTACCACTGCTGCCTCCCTCTCCTGCTCCCAGGCCGCCGGTGCCGTAGTCCCCAGTCTCCACCTGCCTACCCTCAGATCCGTCGACAGCCCCCTTCTGTCTGCCACGGGGCCCCTTGCATTAAAAAAAAATCTCTAAATTGAAAGCGCAGCACCTCGCGTCTGTGTGAAAGCGGCAGATCGCCTCGGGCCTTCCCTCACTGTGCCCCGCCCTCACGGACAGAGAAAGTTACATCAGACGAGGGAGGGACACAGTGAAGGAAGGCCCAAGGTGATCTGCTGCTTTCACACAGACGCGAGGTGCTGCACTTTCGATTTAGAGATTTTTTTTTTTAATGCAGGGAGCCCGGTGGCAGACAGAAGGGAGCTGTCGATAGAGCTGGGGGTAGGCAGGTGGAGACTGGGGACTGAGGCGCAGGTGGCCTGGGAGCAGGAGAGGGAGAGAGACCCCAGCAATGGGCCCCCCCTCCGGAGGCCTAGTTGTGGGAAATGTCCCCCCCCCCCCCATCCTCTCGGCGGCCCTGAGCCTATGTAGTTGTTCAGGGAGATTAGTGGTAAGGGAACCTACTGTTGTTGCAAAAGGTTCCACAGGGATCATCTATATCACCTACTCTTTTTAATATTTATATTAGGCCAGGGGTTGATGTGATAAGAAAATTTGGTTTCAGAAAATATTTGTATGCTGCTGACATCCAGGTTATTGTCTGTTGTGACCAGGGTGCTTTAAGGGTATTGCAAAGGATGGAAGAATGTCTTCCTAGCTTGGAAAGCAATTAGCAAATGATACGTTTTTGTTGAATGAGGACAAATCTGACTTGTTGAAGGTTAGCTATAGAGTATTACTGATGGTTGACCTTTAGGGGGAGTCCCTTCAAGTGGAGGGGGACCAGGTTAGCATACCACAACGGATGGGGGGGGGGGGGGATGCTTGATTTTGGAACTCTAGAGGGCTTATGACTTTGAGGATGCTCTATCCGCTTGTTTAAGGGTGTTATCTCTTTAAGAGATGGCCCAATGCTTCTAGGTAGTAAAATAACCTCACATTTTAGCTGGGATTATTTTATCGGCTATACCACAGCTTTCAATATGTACCCGGCACACAGCTCAAGCTGTGGTACAGTATTTTTACAAGCATTTGCATGTTTTGAATATCATTACTATATACCTCACAGTGACTTATAGAATGCTATGTTAGGGCAAGAAAACCTCATTAGTACCCTTTGAAGTCATGTTAGGGGACAAATAATGTGGGTTATTGCACTAACACAGGTTGATAACTTCCCCCCTTAGTATTGAAATTGTTCTTACGAGAGTGTTTATTTAATTTTCTTTTACATATAATTTATTCTGTCCATATTCAGCCAGCAGCAGTCAATGTGTTCTAAATGCAGACCACTGCCAGGTAAGTTAGACCTGGATATTTAATGCCAAGCCATGTCCGCACACTAGCATTGAATATTCAGGTTTAACTGGATTGCCACTGTCCATCTGAAGTTATGTGGGTCCTGGCTCAGATGCGTTTCACAGTGCAGACATTCTGCAAAACATTGATCTTCCATGGCACAAAAGTGCTTCCAAACATCTGCTTTTTTCCTTGAGCCCCTCATCCCTGTATACTTGACTACCCCTATGAAATCTTTTGATGTCACAGATGCACTGCCGGTTAGTGTGCAGGAGATAGTAGTGTACTAGTAGTAACATGAACAATAACTACGGCTCCCATTTGCATCTCCTTATCAGACTCGGGGCTGCTTATAATCTCCTAAACTACCACAGATGAGATATCACCAGAACTTTCCATTTCTTATTCATAGATATCATAATCACCATTCCTTCTAAGCTGAGCAGGAGTGCCCCGCCTACAGTCCTGCCAGTAGGGGGTGCTATTTTACTACCACATTTTCAATAGTGAGGGACAGGCAAGCTCTGCAGGACTCCACGGAATCTGCCTGCCCCTAGCAATTGAAAACACAATATTAAAGAACCACCCCCCCCTACTGGCAACAATGTAGCTAGAGGACTCCCACTCAGCTTAGAGAGAACAGTGATCATAATCATCTGATTCAAAGATTTGCTCTAAAACAGACTTGGTATCTAAGAAAAGAGAGCATTGCACTGACTTTTGTTGCTGCTGCTGTTCTTGTACTCCTCTACTACTTTTAACCTCAGAAGCTTAGCTGAGATTAGGTGGCAGAGCCGGTGGTGGGAAGCGGGGCTGGTGGTTGGGAGGCGAGAATAGTGCTGGGCAGACTTATACGGTTTGTCCCAGAGCCGGTGGTTGGGAGGCAGGGATAGTGCTGGGCAGACTTATACGGTCTGTGCCCTGAAAATGACAGATATAAATCAAATCAATATAAGATATACACAAAAAGTAGCACATATGAGTTTATCTTGTTGGGTGGACTGAATGGACCATACAGGTCTTTTTCTGCCGTCATCTACTATGTTACTATGTAATCTTGCAAGTTATAGTATCTCTTTTCATCAATTCTACTTATTCACCTTTAGGAGGAAAGGCTTCAGATACTCGGCTATTTTTATTTTTTAATTTTTCTGAATTTTTCAATTTGCCATACGAACTTTGTCATCAGCCAGAAAACCTCCTGTATTTCCTCTCAGTTTTTTATTTTATCTTTTTCTTACTTTTTTTTTTAATTAAAAAGTTTACTGACTTTACTTCTATATACAGTCTGTTCTTCTATGTCATTTACTGTAAATGGTATTTCAAATCTTTGGGACACTAAAGTCACTTATCTGATTTAAATGCTTTTGGCGTCGGTTTGCTTTCAACAGAGCGCCTCCATTTCACCGCTGCTTAATCTGGAGACAAACCACTCCACATCAATTCTTTTGTGTCCTGCATTAAGTAGAACAAAGGAAATAAGAGCTTGGGAACTATATGCATGGTACTGGGAAGAAACGATAATACATAGGCTTACCTCAGCTCTCGTTTTCAAAAAGTATTATGCTTTAGCTGGTCTGAACATGGCGGCTGGTGATTTTAAAAAGACGCTATCTCAGACTAACCAGTCAGCTATCCAATAATTTTTTTTTACCTCATTTCCAAGATATAAACAAATTGGTTAAAAGATCTTTAATTTGTTCCAAACATTTTAAAAATGCTTTCCATTCTAATTTATTATTTAAGCCCTTAGGAATCATTGATTGTAATCTGTAAATCCATCTTGTTCAAGTTGTAACAACTGACGATCCCTATTACCACCATGGTCGTACACTGGGGGGGGCAAGGGGGCATTGCCCCCCCAAATGACGACAACGACTTACTCGGGGCGCCAGTAGTAAAAGAAACAAGCAGGCACGCTCATCTCCGTCCGCTTCCCTGCCCTCTCAGCGTCCCGCCCGCCCGAAAGGAAATGACATCAGAGGAAGGCGGGACGCAGAGAGGGCAGGGAAGCGGACGGAGACAAGCGTGTCTGCTTGTTGCTTTTACAACCCCCGCTCGCTTGACCGCCCGTTCTCCGCCGCTGGACTGGAAGGGCAACAAAAATGATAAAAGGGATGGGACGACTACCTATGAGGAGAGGTTAAGACGGCTAGGACTCTTTAGCCTGGAGAAAAGGTGGCTGAGGGGTGATATGATAGAGGTTTACAAAATAACGAGTGGGGTAGAACGGACAGATGTGAAGCGTTTGTTTTCACTTTCTAACAATAATAGAACCAGGGGACACAAGATGAAATTAGAATGTGGTAGGTTTAAAACAAATCAGAGAAAGTTTTTCTTTACTCAGTGCGTAGTTAGACTCTGGAACTCATTGCCAGAGAAGGTAGTGACGGCAGCCGGCCTTGCTGAGTTCAAAGGGGGTCTGGACAGATTCCTGAAGGAAAAGTCCATTGATCGTTATTAAATTTTGGGTTTTTTGCTAGGTTCTTGAGGCCTGGATTGGCCGCTGTTGGAGACAGAGTGCTGGGCTTGATGTACCTTTGGTCTTTTCCCAGCATGGCGGTGCTTATGTGCTTATATATTAAACACTGTATTACTATCTGAGTAGCACCTGGGGAGTTCAGGAAAATTAACTGCTCACAGTCTTAGAACA
Organism: Microcaecilia unicolor; assembly: GCF_901765095.1. NCBI lineage: Eukaryota > Metazoa > Chordata > Amphibia > Gymnophiona > Siphonopidae > Microcaecilia > Microcaecilia unicolor. Next base: position 224,911,523 of record NC_044031.1, read on the forward strand.
GGGTCACAGTGTAAAGATTTTTTGCCCTCTACACTCCCTTGCTGAGAGACTGGGGGAAATCCAGTTCCTGCAGGATTTTGAGCTCTAGGGCCAATCAGAGCCCAGAGCATTAACTTTGAAAGTATCTGGCCAATGACACTGCAGGTTACGTTCCTTCAGGGCTTCCCTCTCTTCATGTGAAAGATATGCTGAAAGGAAAACAACTGCAACCCTGAAGCATTGAACAAGCACTACCTATTGGTCAATTAAGGGTAATACATGTCATAAAATAAAAAATAACACAAACCACAGGTATAAATCCCCTGTTGTAATCCAATTTTGTTGGCTTCCTTGCCAGAATATTAGGTGAGCAAACCAGACTGCAGTAAGCATTCAAAATGGCTGGAGATTGAGTGATCTGTGCTCTAGAAAGGGCGGTTTCTGGGAGCTCTGGATCTAGGCAGTCACCTTTGAGGTGCTTGCTAGTGACCACTTCCTTCGCTGAGCTGTTTGTTTCTAAGGGAATAGTTTAGTTTCAGAATGCATGGTTTATGATTTATTTAATATAACTCCATTTCATGACGGCGGTTTCCATCAAACTGAATCTGCCAATCAGTGTGTCAGCTTTTTTTTTTTGTAAGCTGACAAGTTGGGAGCTCTGGCAGTGTCTTGTTGTTGGGTAATATAAGAGCATAATCACGGAGAGGAGACTGGGGATAGATAATGAGAGAGAATTGTTTTTCTTTTAAAAAGCAGTGCTTGACAAATTTAGGCACAAGAGGCAGGCAAAGTATTCTCAGTGTGACTTGTCTCTTTCGTTCTAGTTCTGCTTGTATCAGTGCTCTGTGCAGCGGTGTGTGCCACCCCAATCCTACTAAGACACAGGCAGAGCTAGATATAGAGGCAGCTGGCACAGTACTAGTACACCCATTGGGAGTGTAAATAGAGACAGATAGTGTTCTTGTCCTTACCCTTATCTTGAATATAAACACGTCAATCATGCCCTTTTCAAGAGGGAGGAAATGTGCAGAAGAGAGTGGGTGAGCGCAGAAAGGGAAGGAAAACTACAGCTATAGGATGTGGTACTATTAATATCATTATTATTAGTCTCTCAGTCAGAAGAAAACATATGTTACCAGACAGAGAAGTTAGAAAAGGGTTAGAGTTTCAGCCTGGCAGTAGTAGAGGAGTCCTCTGCCATTATTTCCAACAAACTATTGTCCAAATACACTGGCAGTTAACTTGCGCATAAAACTCTTTTAACCTCTAATCTTGCAAGTTATAGTATCTCTCTTCATCAGTTCTACTTATCCACCTTTAGGAGGAAAGGCTTCAGATGCACAATTTAAATTATCAAAAAACAGAAGCCCCAATTGTGATACATGGAGGGGCATAATCGAATGCGAACGCCTTTCTCCATGGGCGTCTATGTCTGAAAATGGGTACGTGAAGAGGCGGGACGAACCGTATTTTCGAAAAAATGGACGTTTTTCAGCTGGGCGTTTGGTTTTTTTTAAGCGATAATGGAAACTAAAAACGCCCAGCTCAAAAACGTCCTAATCCGAGCCATTTGGTCATGGGAGTGGCCACGATTTGTAGTACACTCGCCCCCCTGACATGCCAGGACACCAACTAGGCACCCTAGAGGTCAGTGCGGTGTACTTCAGACAACGCTCCCACATGCATAGCTCCCTTACCACGGGTGCTGAGCACCCAACCCCCTCCCCCAAAACCCACCACCCACAAATGTACAACACTACCAAAGCTCTTAGGGGTGAAGGGGGCACCTACATGTGGCTACAGTGGGTTTTGGAGACCTCCCATTTACCACCACAAGTGTTACGGGTGGGGGGGGGATGGGCCTGGGTCCACCTGGCTGAAGTGCACTGCGGTACCCACTAAAAGTGCTCCAGGGACCTGCATACATGCAAGCCTCTAGGACTTGTTGCTGCTATATAACATTGGCACACCAGTTGATACTTGAAGACAAATCTCTCCGAAAACTTTCTTTACTGGAATAAGCACGCTTACTCACAGTTAACTGCAGATCAGAGGTTGTGCCCCACTGGCAACAAGTCTCCCTGGTACTGAGATTAGCAGTAGGTCAGAGCTGGCAGAATGCTGTACAATGCCCTCTTTCAGCCACATTCAAGGTAAGAACTAAGTTCTGTAACGTGGCTAACACGTGAAAGGGATCTAAAACTGGCTTACAAAAATGGCCATTACCTCATGGACTACCTGAAACAAAACAGGGCACACTCTGACCCAGTAAGCAGGGGGAAAAGCACCATGGGAGTAGAGCCTACCAACTACCAACATCGTGAGCATTTGCCACAAGCTAGTGGAATCACGGAGCCCAATACCCTACACCCACCACAATGCATTGCTGATGTGACTCTGTAGTGCGCATAACAGAAAAGGTGTCACACTCACCCGACACCCACATCAGAACCAGGGAAAGGCTGTCACAGGATAGAACACATTCTGCTGTCATGGAGGTGGGTACTGCATTTGAGGCTGGCATAGAGGCTGGAAAAAAAGTTTTTAAAGTGGGGTTTTTTTGGTGGGAGGGGGTTAGTGACCACTGGGGGAGTCCGGAGAGGTCATCCCCGATTTCCTCCAGTGGTCATCTGGTCAGTTGGGGCACTTTTTTGGGACTTGTTTGTGGAAAAAAAAAGGGTCCAAAAAAAGTGACCCAAAATCGCAGTAAAAAACGCCTTTTTTTTTTTCGATTATAAGCTAAAGACGCCCATCTCTCCTCGGCCGATAACCACGCCCCAGTTCCGCCTTCACCACATCTCCGACACGCCCCCATCAACTTTACCTGTTTTTGCGATGGATTGCAGTGGAAACGCCCAAAATCAGCTTTCGATTATACCAATTTGGCGTCCATGGGAGAAAGATGCCCATCTCCCGATTTGGGTTGCAATATAGGTGTTTTTCTCTTTTGATTATAAGCAGGATAGTATGCATCATCAACATGCATTTTCAGAATATAAATGTGTAGTTATAGACCACATAAGAAGTAAAGTTCGGGGCGGTAATCATGAGCGTAGTTTGACTGTTTCATTTGGGGGGGGCAAAGGATGGGGCGGGGCATATTAGCATATTCATTTGCACATATATATGCAAATAAATATGCTAATGTGGAGGAAGGAATGGAAAAAGAGCTGGCTTTTTTGGGGAATAACCATAATGAATATGTATGAAGGCAAAATACTGAACTGGAAAGTTAACTCAAGAAGTTAGGGTGGATAGTGTTCATAATGAGCTCCTTTTATTAACGACCATATGTAGTGTGTCATGATTTAGGCTCTACACCCTTTCTGATGTTTTGGTGCCACCTCAGTAAGGCCAACACACAATCTCTCCACTGCAAAACACTATACACAAACTTGTGCAAAAACCCACTCATAACCTTACCAAACCATAACAGCACGAATTCCAAGGACAGGACGAGCTACAACCTTATGCGTGGAAAGGCAGCACTGTAATTACACCAGTGTCTAAACCACCAGTACACTACCTAATGAAAAAAAAAAAACAAAAAGGGCTGCAAATACTACACACTAGCAGAATACTGCATCTTGATCACACATGAAAAACACATGACACAATGGAGGAGTGGCCTAGTGGTTAGGGTGGTGGACTTTAGTTCTGAGGAACTGAGTTTGATTCCCACTTCAGGCAGCTCCTTGTGACTCTGGGCAAGTCACTTAACCCTCTATTGCTCCATGTAAGCCGCAGTGAGCCTGCCATGAGTGGGAAAGCACCGGGTACAAATGTAATAAAAAAAAAAATATGAAGGCAAAATACTGAACTGGAAAGTTACCTCAAGAAGTCAGAAAAAAAAAAAAGACTCAGCATGCAGCAATACTAGAAAAATTGAAACTTACATGCAAAATATCACAGATGCACATTTCCAAATGCTAACATATTCCAATTAATACATTCTGAATAAAATACTATTTCTACCTTTGCTTAAAATTAGGTACAATTTATAGAATAGTGTGTACACCCAGGAATCACCACTAAGTTTAGGTGTGGCCATTTGTACCAACTGAGACATGGTGCAAATGCACACACCTAAGTTTGGTGCATATCCCCATTCTATAACAACGTGTGCAAATGTTAGGAAAGCTCCGTTCAACCCATGACCGTCCCATTCCTGTTCTCCTTTTTAAACTCGCTCCTAAATTCATGCACATATATTTCAATTAAATCTAATTAGTGCCAATTGGTTGTTAACAAGCCAATTATTGGCATTAATTAGCTTGCTGTTCAGTTAAATTGTGCATGCAAATTGGGCGCATACCCAAATTTGCACACACAATTTTTAGCAACTTTTATAGAATTAGGAGGTTTGTGTCCAAAGAGACCAAAGTATAACATGGGTGTGTGTACATGTGTGTGCAGATATTTTAAAAAAGATACGTAGAAAGTGATGACAGGAAAAGACCAATTAGCCCATTCATTCTTGTGCAGTTCTTCCCATTTCTCAGTTGCCATAAAAATCATGAAAACCACAAATGAGGAGAACAAAAGTTGGAGTCAAATGAATTGTGTGTCTCCAAACTTAACAGAAAAAGATCATTTACTTTGGTCATTACCCAGGTGGGAAGTGCTCAGTTTGCCCGGTTAACAATACAACATTATCTATCACTCATCCAGTAAGTAAGAGATCATACATTTTGAGGCATTTTTCAAATTATCAGTCTAGTCATGTAATATATGCCTGTATTTGCCCATGTGATCTTATGTATATAGGCAAGACAAAGAGGACATTAAGTAAACAGATTATAGAACATAGAAGTGCCATCAAGAGACGAGCTTTTGAAAAGCCCTTAGTAGAACACTCTTTAAGGCAGCAGTTGCCAAACTGTGTGGGTGTTCCGCAGCAAATCCTAACCTCCCTTCCACCACCACTGCAGACATCAGCAACTACAAAACAACAACAAAAAGCATGTGCAGGGCTGCAGCAGCCTTCAAGCACATGCTGTCAGTTCTGCTGGTCCTCTGTCCCTGGAACTGGAAGTTGATGTCTGTGGGGGCAGAGGACCAGCTGCTGCAGCCCTGTGCTTTTTTTTTTTTTTTTTTTGTCATGGCTACTGGGGAAACAGAGCAGATGGCCTTAGGGGCTTACTTTTGCTGCCAAGGAGGTTAGATGAAAACAGGAGGGGATGAAGTCAAAAAGTTGAAACCAATAGGTCAGTCTTTGTGGCCTAGTGGTTAGGGTGGTGGACTTTGGGTCTGAAGAACTGAGTTCAATTCCTACTTCAAGCACAAACAGCTCCTTGTGACTCTGGGCAATTGCCCCATATAAGCCAGATTGAGCCTGCCATGAGTGGGAAAACTGTAGGGTACAAATGTAACAAAAAAAACCCTTCCCATTCAAAACAAAGCAAACAAACCTAGCAATCAAACCTATGAGCTGCTGCATTCACATTGTCATTCTTTATTGTTGGTAACATTATTTATTTAATCTCACTTATATTTTCAAATATGCTGGCTTGTGCTGCGTACAGATGTGCACAGAGGAAGTATAATAATAGAACAACTTTTCATAGGTAAAGTAGTAATTAGTTATAAATTGTAATCAGTGTGTTATTTGGAGGGGCTGGCTATAGGGACACCCTAGCACTGTTATATTTGTGCAGAGGAGAAAAGATGGAGACCAGTGTGGCCTGGGGGGGGGGGGGGGGTGGAGACCTGTATGGTTGGGGGGGGCAGAGATTGGTATGGCGGGGACAGAGACCTGTGTGGCCGGGGATGGGGGGTGGAGATTGGTGTAGCTAGGGTTGTGCCACAAAAATTGCTCGGACATGAAGGGTTGCGTGAAACAAAAAATGTTTGGGAACGACTGCTTTAAGGTTTAGTCATAAATCTATTAACCTAAAATATCCTGACATGGAAGAGATATTGATAAGATCCTTGTTAGGATAGAGCAGAGATTGATTTTCACTTTTAATACTGTACATACACATGATTTAAAGAAGAAAATAGATATGCTAGCTTGCATATAATATACATGTTTCTAATTTTAACATCTTTGTTCATATAACAATACAGGTCATTTCATATAGCAACTGATATTTATAACCCTTTTTACCACAACGATATGCTTTTTAGTGTTTGATTTATATATTTGTTTGATCATACATCATATTTTGATGTAGTGTATGCCTTTAACTTCTTTCATTCCAGTGACACCTGATCACATCATTGGAATGCATTCAATATGGCCACTGGAACGATAGTGTTTTTATTTTAGCGATTTTGGGGCTTATTTTGTAGCAAAATTAAATAAAAATTACATATTTGAAGAGAGAACTCAATGTAGAAAAGGAATCCATTGTTGTCTTTGCATTTTAAATTTGGCCCCAAATCACCAGTTTTTAGCATTTTTTTTATTAAGGATTTGCAACAAGTTGTTAAGTTTGGAGACACACAATTTGTTTGATTCCAACTTTTATTCCCCTCATTTGTGATTTTCATAATTTTTATGGCTTAAGTAGTTTTCCTTTTGGGATAGTATAAATAGTGAGTGGGATTCAAGATGCAGGATCTTGCTACAGAACCTTTGGTAAGAAGGTTTATTTAAGTAAGTTTTTAAACTTTTTTTGGCTGTTTTTGAGCTTTTCTTCTTGCTTATCTGAAAGCACAAAGGGTTTTAAGTATATTTTTTATGCATTTTCTTATGTCATCGTGGATGTTTTGTTTCATTACCAGGGTAAAGGCTGAGAAACCCTGGTTAGGTATGTGCTGCTTATTGGACCGCTGGTGTCTCTTTCATTGCTTGTATTTTATTTTTGACACTTTATATGTGCACTAATAAAAAAGGCCCGTTTCCGAAACAAATGAAACGGGCGCTAGCATGTAGTTTTTTCTCCTGTAGTTTTTCCTTTGATGCGAAAAGCACTGTATGAAGCGGCGCTGTCTTTTCCCGGGGTGATTGAGGTCAGAGAATCCTTGAGGTGGGTTAGGGGTTGCCTTATGCCGGGGATGTTTTTTGTTGGTTGGCGGGAGAGCAGCACTGTCTGGGGCCGTCGGTTTTAATGGTATTTTTGGTCCTTGTGGCAAGCAGTGGCGTCTTGTTTTGGGTGGTGTGGTTTGCGGAAGGGAGAGTACGCCACTCTTTCGGTTCGTTATAGGGCAGCAGCATAGGAACGATGCAGGAGGAATGCGCAGCGGGAAGCAGCGCGGTGTGCGCATCCTCGAGGTGGGTGACGGTTTTTTTGAGGCGGGGGATGGTTTTGCACGTCCTGGGTTGCTTGGTTCGTGAGAAGGTGAAGGGGGGGGGAGGTGTTCCAGTTATGTGCACTGCGTGATAATGGTTTTTTTTTTTCTTTGTTGCCTCCGGTTTTGTATGTTGAAGGAGTTAGCGGTTTTGTATATTCAAGCAGTTTGCCAGCCAGTCTGTACCGAATCCTAGGCTGGGGAGGAGTAGGGAAGTTTCCCTACTCCTCCCCCCACCTGGGTCAGTCTGTGATGCAGGCCAGGTCGGGTTTAATTTTTGCAGGTGGTGGCACATGTTGCAGATGGCGAGGGGCACGCTGTACTCCTGTTTCCCCGGGTCCAACAACAATATTTGTGTACATACCCAGTGCTGGGATATTCTCTGTTTCCAGCAGCGTTCGTTCGTCTGCTCTCTGTGCTGCTCAGACAATGAGGCATTCTACAGCTGAATGCTCCTCCCTTCTTCTGTTTTTTTCTTCTGATAGGTGAGTTCTATGTCGCATTCCGTTGCCTGGTAACAGTTCTGCTTTGTTAGTGGGCAAGCCCCTTCTGATAGGTCCCTTCTGATAGGTCCGTGTTATGTCGGATGGCTTCACCACCATGAAACCATGAACCCTTTATCGTGTGCTGTGACTTCAGAATCTTTGTCCTCAGAATGTTCACGGTGCGTTTTATTATATTAGATATGTTGATGATTTTATTTAGTATATTTTTATACAGTATATTTTTATATACTATGTTTTTATATGTACACTTTTTTTTACTTATGTTTTAATTAATATTTATCAACTTTATGATTATTTGCATAATGTTTTAGATTCTTTTATATATCTTATTATATTCAATTATTTATGGAAATGATTTTTATTGTTTATTTCTGATTTTTGTAATTTTCATATTTATATGTTTTATTTTTTACTAGTTGTTTATGTTTACCCCTGATGCAGCCTCTTTGGCGAAATGTGGCCTCATCAGAATTTGCTTAAATAAAGACTTGATTTGGACTACAGTGCCTTCTTTGGCATTTCTCTGTTTTGTTGCTGCAGACACCTAGTGCCTCTTTTTTGTTTATTTTCCCCTTTGTACAGAAATAAAGCTTTCTTTTTTACCTTTTCACTACCCACTCTCTGTATTTTATGAGGAGTCCAAGCCTTCCGGTCGCTCACTGGAGATAGTGATCTTGTAGCTTTTGCTTCTTTTATCAGGATCATGAGCTTCCTTAACTACTACTACTACTACTTATCATTTCTATAGCGCTACTAGACGTACGCAGCACTGTACACTTGAACATGAAGAGACAGTCCCTGCTCGACAGAACTTACAATTTAATTAGGACAAACAGGAGAAACAAGAGATAAGGGAATATTAAAGTGAGGATGATAAAATAAGGGTTCTGAACAAGTGAATAAGGATTAGGAGTTAAAAGCAGCATCAAAAAGGTGGGCTTTTAGCTTAGATTTGAAGACGGCCAGAGATGAAGCTTGATGTACCAGCTCAGGAAGTCTATTCCAGGCATATGGTGCAGCAAGATAAAAGGAACGGAGTCTGGAGTTAGCAGTGGAGGAGAAGGGTGCAGATAAGAGAGATTTACCCAGTGAACGGAGTTCCCGGGGAGGAATTTAGGGAGAGATGAGAGTGGAGAGGTACTGAGGAACTGCAGAGTGAATGCACTTATAGGTCAATAAGAGGAGTTTGAACTATATGCGGAAATGGATAGGAAACCAGTGAAGTGACTTGAGGAGAGGGCTAATATGAGCATAACAACACTGGCAGAATATTAGTCGTGCAGCAGAATTTTGAACAGATTGAAGAGGAGAGAGATGGCTAAGTGGGAGACCTGTGAGAAGCAAGTTGCAATAGTCTAAGCGAGAGGTGATAAGAGTGTGGATGAGGGTTGTAGTAGTGTGCTCAGAAAGGAAAGGGTGAATTTTGCTGATATTATAGAGAAAGAAACAACAGGTTTTAGCAGTCTGCTGAATATGTGCAGAGAAGGAGAGGGAGGAGTCGAAGATGGACCCAAGGTTACGAACTGATGAGACAGGAAGGATGAGAGTGTTATCCACAGAAATAGAGAATGGGGGAGGAGGAGAGGTTGGTTTAGGGGGAAAGATAAGAAGCTCAGTCTTGGTCATGTTTAGTTTCAGATGGCGCTGAGACATCCAGGCAGCAATGTCAGACAGGCAGGCTGATACTTTGGCCTGGATTTCGGCTGAGATTTCTGGTGTGGAGAGGTAGATCTGGGAGTCATCAGCATAAAGATGATACTGAAAACCATGGGATGAGATCAGAGTACCAAGGGAAGAAGTATAGATGGAGGAAAGAAGAGGTCCCAGGACAGATCCCTGAGGTACACCAACTGACAGTGGGATAGAAGTAGAGGAGGATCCACTAGATTATACTCTAAAGGTACGCTGGGAGAGATAAGAAGAAAACAAGGAAAGAACAGAGCCCTGAAATCCAAGTGAGAACAGCGTATCAAGGAGTAGGCTGTGATCAACAGTGTCAAAAGCAGCAGATAGATCGAGAAGGATGAGGATAGAATAGAGACCTTTGGATCTGGCCAGGAACAGATCATTGGAGACTTTAGCAAGCGCTGTTTCAGTTGAATGAAGGGGGCGAAAGCCAGATTGAAGTGGATCAAGAATAGCTTGAGATGAAAGAAAGTCAAGGCAACGGCGGTGAACAGCACGTTCAAGTATCTTGGATAGGAAAGGGAGGAGGGAGATGGGGCGATAGTTGGAAGGACAGGTAGGGTCCAATGAAGGTTTTTTAAGGAGTAGTGCCACTACAGCATGTTTGAAGGCATCAGGAACAGTCAAAGTGGACAGTGAAAGATTGAGGATATGACAGATAAAAGGGATGACAGTAGGAGAGATAGTGTTAAGTAGATGGGTGGGAATAGGATCAGATGAACAGGTAGTTAGTTTTGAGGAGGAAATAAGATGTGTAGTTTCCTCTTCAGTCCTCTACAGTCCTTATCAAATTTGCTGCTAGAGACCTGCCTGCAGTCATTTATATTTCCGGACATTGGATTTTTTTTGTGGTGTTTATATTGTAGTGCGTTTGACTGTATGATTGTTTTGGTGAGGCAGCTGGGGTTGATTGATTTCAACAAGTGTGATTGTGTTAAGATTGAGTGCTCACAGGTCCTTATCATTGTAAGCTTTGGTTCTGGTGTGCTGTTTGCTTGTGCTTACAAGGCATGTTTGGGTTGTTGTGGTTGTCAGGTGTTGTTTGGTGTGTGATCCGCATTTTCTTATTCCAGTTCATTTGAGATATTTTTTCTTCTCTACAATGGGAATGTTACCTTTATTCAGCTTGTTTTCTCTTCCTTTACATTGGAGGCCAGGGGTTTGTTATCATGAATGTACAACAGTTGCATCATTTACAGAGTAGTATTTACATTGTTATGGAACATCTTATAAGTTTTGATCTTTAAATGTTAAGGCATTAAATAATCTGTTAAAGAGGTACAAATTTGCAAATTATGTCCATCAGGATGAGGCTGATTTATGTTCCTGTTTTAAGTTCTGTGTTTTATTACTTGGGCATAAACGCTGGACCAGACGAAATGGATCAGCGTCTACCCACACATGAGAATATGAGAGCCTGCTTGTCCTCAGAGAAATGAATCTATCAGGATTCCAGTAGGATGGGGGCCACCATTAACAAACATTTTCCATTTGGCTAGCAGATTGCATCTCCTTCCCTTATGCCTAGACTGGGCTGACTCCATGTCATGGTTCACAGTGTTAGAGCCATGGCTGTAATGGTAGCCCACTTGACGTCGGCCTCCATAAGAAGAGATTTGCAAAGCTGTGACATGGATGTCTGTCCATACATTCACATCATACTGTTGCTTAGAGCAGGACTCCCAGTGTCACAATAGTTTTTGCCAGAAAGGCCTCCAGTATCTATTTGGTGTTCAGAATCCATTGCTCCAAGCCCTTCACTTTCAGTTCAGGTTGCTTTCTACAAAAATAAAATGAAAGCACGGCTCTTTGCCACCAAAAATAATTTGGTGTTTGTTGTAATATCAGTTGTTGCATTGTTTTCCCTTTATTCTGAAGAAGGCAGCCTGTAAGTATGAAGTCCCAGAGTGAGGATTTATCAGTCCTGCTTGTCCTCAGAGACAGCAAAGTTGCTTACCTATAGTAGGTATATAGTGAAGCCTATAGTGAAGCTCCAGGATACATGACAGACCTTCTCCTATTGACCTTCAAGTGCACTCAATCTGCAGCCCCCCATTACCTCTCTACCCTCCTCTCCCCGTATGTTCCCACCCGTAACCTCCGCTCTCAGAACAAATTGCTCCTATCTGTACCCTTCTCCACCACCGCTAACTCCAGACTCTGCCCCTTCTGCCTCGCATCACCTTATGCCTGGAACAGACTTCCCGAGCCCATATGCCATGCGCCCTCCCTGCCCATTTTCAAGTCCTTACTCAAAGCCCATCTCTTCTCCCTTGCTTTTGGCGCCTAACCACCTTCCCCATTCATGATACCTACACTGACTACATAGTTTGTTACCTTTAGATTGTAAGCTGTCTTGAGCAGGGACCGTCCTTCCCCATGTTTAAACTTGTACAGCGCTGCGTAACCCTGGCAGCGCTATAGAAATGCTAAGTAGTAGTAGTAGTAGAAGTGATTGACTTACCAACTAGAAATACATCCAAATCATCTTGAACCTATCTAAATCTGCAGTAACCAAGCTGCAAAGGCCTCAAATACAAATCAACATATGCATCCAGCGTCTCCTACATAAGCACACAATTCTGGAACACACTACCAAAAGCCTTGAAAACGACGTACGACCACCTAACCTTCCGAAAATCATTAAAAACTAACCTATTCAAAAAGGCATACCCCGCGGATCCAACCTAAACCCCTAACATCTGCAACACATCAAAACTAAAGTATGCAATTGGACAAAATCCAACTCCTTCCCGTACATTTCCTTAACTGTGGCTGCGCCACATGAACTTTATCCTACCATTATATCATCTTGTATTTGTTTCACCAGAACCGGCAATTGCCTCCCGGTACTATGTAAGCCACATTGAACCTGCAAATATGCGGGAAAATGCGGGATACAAATGTAACAAATAAATAAATAAATCATATATGCATTCTCAGAAATTAGCTGATACATTTTATGTCACAATGGCTTGTACTCCTGCTCAGGGAAGGAAGGGTGGGGTAGCAGTGGCATAACTAGGTGGGGCGCCAGGGGAACAGCTGCTCTCCCAAACTGAGTTCTGCCAGCGCCTATTTTTTTCTCAACGTGTTGCATTGAAAATGTACATCACTTTTGCTTCCCCCGCACCGTCAACCAGGCTCCATTTCTGTGGGGTAGCAGTATGCCAACACAGTATTCCAAATTTATGGGACAGTGGGTTCAGGTAGAGCTTACTTTAAAATGTATGTGTGGTCCAAATTTGGATTCCACACTATTTTTCCAGGAGTTTAGTCATTCTTTTGTGGTTGGGTGGTACACCTAAAATTATAACAGGTGATTTTAATCTCCTTTTAGATGGGGTCTTAGTTCAGCAGTCTAATTGTTCTTGGAAGCTACAGAAGGCTTGACATTCCTTGCAGTCCTTTATCAGAGATTTTGGCCTAGTGGGACGGGCTCCATCTTTTCTTTTAATTGCTTCCTTATTTGACCTGTGCTCATATAGATTACTTAGTAGTGACAAGCCCTTTCATTTCTACAATATCTAATGTGAAAATTCACTCTATTTTGGTTTTGAATTACTCAGCTGTTACTTTTGCTTCTACCAGCCATTTTTGGGTTTTAATGATATGAAATGAGAAGGGCTAATTTACTGACATTTACTGTGTCATTTCTAATGACAGCCCATCCCTACTTAACTTTATCCAGGTATTTATCTAGGTACCAGTCAGAATGTCGCTGGTACCAGATAAATTGTTGAGACCGCTTATGACCCATGTATTTAATCCCTGTACCCGCATTAGGACCAGCATTAAATATCTGGGTCAAATTCAGCCCACTTTGAAAACACTGACTTTTGCTGGTTGAATATGGTAGGGGTGGGGGAAGGGGTGGAATGTTGCCATGCTGAATTCAGGGTCTGAAGTCAGACATAATTGTAGGGTAAGGAAAGAACCAACGAATGTCCATGAAAGAATTAATGTTGTGGCATTGACAGGATTTAGTCTCAAAACAGAGAAAGCGGAAACAACTATTAAGAGGTTAAAATAAATGTATTTTTATTCAATCTATAGAAGCCAGCGAAAAGAAAAATGGCCTGTTGCCATCAATATTATTTCATATAGAGCAGTGCTTTCTCAGGGGAGACCTGCTGTGGGAGTGCAAATGTCACGTTATCTTATCTATGACAACTGTTTTCTACTTTGTTTTCATTCCGACCATTACATTTCTAATCTCCCTCCTGCTGTGGATGTGGTACTTGTTTTTGCTCCTAACATTTTGCCAAAGAGAGGAAAATGTCACTGATCAGCACTATTGAACCAGTAGGAGAGAAATCATGATTGTGTTCACTCTCCTCTCACAGCACTGGACATAGCTACTGAAATTCTGCTGCAGTTCTGTGGCACATCTGCATACCATTTTCAATATTAATTTTATGATATATTTGCTTACGATTGCTTACACATTTCATTATTAAAGATGCTAACAGTTTTCCGTTAACTATTACAACAAATATTAGTGGTGTCTCTGGATCTTTTCTTTTTTATTCTGTTGTCATTTCTTGCTGTCCATTTTCCATTTCAAGTTTTCCCCCTTCATACTTATTTTTTTTATCCCATTCCCTTCCTTCTGTATTTTTATTTCTCTCATATCCCACCCTCTCTCTCACTAGAGCGCTTATTTTTCTATCCTAAGGAGGCCTCTTCTTTCCCCATCCTATATACTACAGTGTAGTTTATTATCTCCCCTGATAGTTGTTTCTTCCCCTTCTCTACAGTTTGCTCCCTTCTGTAGTCTTAATTTTTATTTTTGCCAATGTTTCCTTTCCCTCACTGCTTCTCCTCTAAATGCCTTCATTGGAAATATCCCAAGGAGATCATTCTAAAAGCATCTCCATGTGTAAATAGCAGCAGTGCGAGTGGGTTAACTTAATGTTTACATTGGGTAGAAAGTACAGGAAAGAATAATAGAAGAGGACCAGTATTGGACCTTGGTTAGCTGCAAGGCCCTAAAATACCTGAAGAGTGCCAACAAAGCAGCAAGAAAGACCACACAAGGCCAGACAGCAAGAGTGGAGTGAGATTAGCAGAGTTATGTGCCTGAAAGTTATAAATCTGGCTCTGAGGACTTTTTATCTGTGTACAAAAACCTGTGAAAAAGTTCATGGAAAGCTTGACATTAGATTCTGTGGGATTTACATAGTGAGCAAAGGATGTGATCTCCTGAAATCCCCCAAAGCAGTAGGAGTGGGATGAATAGTGGCAGCACTGGTTGCAAGAGCCCAGAATATTGGAAAAAGCAGCAACAAGATAGACTGCACAAGACCAGGCAGCAGGAGTGGAGTGAGGTCAGCTAAGCTGTGCCCATGCAATTTAGACTTTGATTCCAACATGGAAACCTGTAATGAAAATCTTCGTACTCGGTTACTCAAAAAATATAGCTATATGTCTCAATGGCTGGCTCTCATCCCCTTCTCTCTACCCATCAGTTAATGGGAAGCCTATTACCTTAGTTGATCATTTCAAATATGTAGGAGTTTACTTTGACAGGCAATTATCTTTTGATATGCAAATTTCATCAATTGCAAACAAAAAAAAGCTTTTTTAAGCTTTATCAATTCAGAGCGGTAGCCATTACCTGAGCCATTCCTCCAAATAAGTTCTTCTATATGTTCTAATAGTCTCAAGATAGTATTGCAGTAGTCCAATCTATGCGGGATTTCTGAATTTTCTTTTGAATAAATTAAAGACCATACTGCAGTTAGGTTTCTTTACTCTACCAAGAAGTTTGACCATATTACTCCTCTCCTAAATTGGCAGCACTGGCTCCCAGTCTAATATAGACTTCACTTCAAACTGCTCTTCTTCATTGATAAAGTTCTTTATAATGGTGTTGTCTTGTAATTCTACATACACAGGCAAGGATTTTGTGCTCATTACGTGATTGTCATCTATTTAGCCCTCCCCTGTTGTATGCCATATTAGGTTCTATTCAACATTTGGTCTTCTCGGTCATTGTGCCTTCCCTTTAGAATTCTCTCCTTTGGAATCTGTATACAGAACCTGCATTTTCTAAATTTAGAGCTGCCTTGAAGACCCTTCTATTTAATCAGGCCTACCCTAGTATCAATGGTATGGTGGTGTACAATCTATAGTCCTAATCCTATCCCATCATACTCTCCTTGCTCCTTCATTTATCCACTTTTCTTTCATCTATCCATCTTTTATTCAGCCTATCCTATTTGATTATTGGCATTCCAATGAAAAATCTTATTTTTGTGAACCGCTTTGTTTCATAAAACAAAAAGTGGTACATCAAGTCAAAGAACCCATAAACCATAATGAAGTTCTCCTCTGATCTGGAGAAAGAATTCACAGATAACTTGGAATGAGATTCTATGGGATTTAGGATGCAAGCAGAGGATGTGCTCTGATGAAGTCCCTAAAAGCAGTGGTAGTAGCTGCAATGGGCAGTAACACTGTCTATGAGACCCAAAATAGCAGAGGAGAGCCAACCCAGCAGCAAGATAGGCTAGAAGGTCCCAAAGCACCTACAGAGTGCTGATGCAGCAGCAAAATATGTTGGAAAGCTCTAAAATACCTGAAGAGTAAAAACATTGCACCAAAATAGACCAGAAGACCCTAAAACACCTGTAAATTATCAGTGCAGTAGCAGACCTCATGAGGTCAATAAGCAGGAATGGAGTGAGGTCGCTATGCTGTGTACCTATAAGTTAGAGTCCTGGCACTGAAGACGTTGGTCCCAGCAAAGGAACTTAGAGTATAGATGCAGATACCCCTGGGCTGGGGAAAGACTTCGTAGACTGTTTGGAAATCGGGTACTGAGGGACAGAGCATGATAAATGTGATGAAAGCCCAAAAAGAAGTGGAAGTGGGTGTAAGAGGCAGCAGCGCTGGCTGTGAAAGCCCAGAACACTGGAGAAAGGGCCAATATAGTAGGGGATCTTGCAGGAGAAGTAAGGTGATCACCAGATGGTATGCTTCAATATTAAGACAAGCATGGAGAGGATTCAATCGAAACCGAAAGTTCTAGACTTTAATAAAAAAACTAACTTTATTGAGATGGGATTCCTTAAGGAGTTGTTAGCTGGATGGGAACGTTGTGGATAAGTAGAAAAGCAGAGGGCAAAACTTAAATGAGCTAGTTTAAGGGTGACAAATCTATTTTTTACAAATCGTCTTGTAAAAAAAGGTCACTATCAGGCTTATTTCCGAAAGAGAAGGGCGTCCATCTTCCGACACAAATCGGGAGATGGGCTTCCTTTTCTCAGGGTCGCCCAAATTGGCATAATCGAAATCTGATTTTGGGCATCCTCAACTGCTTCCCGTCGCAGGGACGACCAAAGTTCATGGGGGTGTGTTGGCACCGTAGCGAAGACAAGACTGCAGAGTGATTAAGAGATGGGCGTCCTCGGCTGATAATGGAAAAAAGAAGGGCGTCACTGACGAGCACTTGGCCGACTTTACTTGGTCCATTTTTTCTTGCGACCAAGCAGTGAAAAGGTGCCCAAACTGACCAGATGACCAACGGAGGGTATAGAGGATGACCTCCCCTTACTCCCCCAGTGGTCACTAACCCCCTCCCACCCTAAAAAATACTTTAAGATTTTTTTGGCAGCCTCAAATGTCATACCCAGCTCCATGACAGCAGTATGCAGGTCCCTGGAGCAGTTTTAGTGGGTACTGCAGTGCACTTCAGGCAGGCGGACCCAGGCCCATACCCCCTCTACCTGTTACACTTGTGGTAGTAAATGTGAGCCCTCCAAAACCCACCTGAAACCTCCTGTACCCACATGTAGGTGCCCCCCTTCACCCCTTAGGGCTAGGGTAGTGCTATACAGTTGTGGGGAGTGGGTTTTGGTGGGGTTTTGGGGGCTCAGCACCCAAGGTAAGGGAGCTATGCAACTGGAAGCAATTTGTGAAGTCCACTGCAGAGACCCCTAGGGTGCCTGGTTGGTGTCCTGGCATGTCAGGGGAACCAGTGCACTATGAATTCTGGCTCCTTCCATGACCAAAGGGCTTGGATTTGGTCGTTTTTGAGATGGGCGTCCTCAGTTTCCATTATGGCTGAAAACCAGGGAAGACCATCTCTAAGTTTGACCATCTCAACACTTAGGTCGACCATCTCTAAGGTCGACCTAAATGTTGAGATTTGGGCGTCCCCGACCGTATTATCGAAACGAAAGATGGACACCCATCTTGTTTCGATAATACAGGTTTGCCCGCCCCTTTGCGGGGCCATCCTGCGAGGACACCCTCATGAAAACTTGAGCGCCCTGTTCGATTATGCCCCTCCATGGTTCTCAAACGTAGTAGCTGAAAAGGTATGGAAAAAGAAGTTAGCCTCCATAAACTACAAGAGATCATAAAAAGAGGAACACAATGGCATCTTCAAGGGAGCTCTGCTGAGTTGCTCCACAGTTGCCCTTGCTCCTTTTGCCTATTAAGATACATTTCTTCCGAACTGATGTCTAAAAGGAGGGGGAAGCAACACATTTTCTCTGCAGCACTTGCTACACCTACTTTGGGCTGTATGGATCAATTTGCAGTACCAGGCTTACAGATGAAGTCTGGGCAGGATTCTTCACTGCAGGAGTGATCAGAAGAAGGTCAACCACTCTCCCAGCTTGAAGCAGACGTCACGTTGAGCACAGAATTACAGATATCTCCAACTAAAGGTCTCCCTTTGGCTGAACCTGTTTCTCCTGAGGTGGCGTTTGCAGTTCCAGGAGTGGGGCCAGGTCAACTCGTACAGCTGCTGGAAACAGCTGTTTAGCTGGGTGTGACACGGCCCAATTACCACCAGGCAACCCCCTATGGAAATAGTTTGTCAATATTTCTACTAGCACCAGAAATGGTGCATGCTAGGAGCCCCTTAGTTCATTAACAGTAAAGAGTAGATCTCCTTGTTTATTGAAAAGGATCGGTCTGCCTATTG
Source organism: Microcaecilia unicolor (assembly GCF_901765095.1). Lineage (NCBI taxonomy): Eukaryota > Metazoa > Chordata > Amphibia > Gymnophiona > Siphonopidae > Microcaecilia > Microcaecilia unicolor. The sequence goes on from NC_044031.1 coordinate 224,929,871, forward strand.
TATTCAGATTTGAAGTGATAACAGTGGTTTGTTAGGTTTTTTTATAGTGCTCTTCAAACTAAATATCAAAGAAGAATATAATAAATTATTCATTATAATAGCCAAAGATAAAAAAAAAAAAAGAGATAGATACTCCTATCTCAAAAGTAAACAACCCACATCCCCCCCACCCATCATACCTCTTCCTCCAAAGCCTGAGGTAAAAAAAATAGGATTTAAGACCTTTTTAAAAAGAAAATAGAGGCGGTGGTCTTCATCCATAATGACAATGCCAAATAGTAAAAGTGGACTGAAGTGTATGATCTAGTCTCACAATAGCTGTGGCTGATATTACAAGATGATTTTGCCCTTGTGATCAGAGTGCTGTTTGAAATGTAAGAAATGAATAACTTAAATAGTTGGTTGATCTGAGTAGAATGTCCTGTGAGCTAACATCAATATTTTATATTTCATTCTCTTGGAGACAGATAAGCAATGATGTTCTGTCAGAAACGGAGTAACACATGGTAAAACTTTTAAAAGCAGAAATTGAGTCTATCACATTTTGTATCATTTGGAGTCATTTCAAAGAAAATAGCTTCATGCAATATATACTACATTATAATAATTTTTATGATTTAAGACCAACGTATGAACTAGTATCAGTAGGACAGTTTTTCTAGAACTGGCCTAATAGAACAAATCTACAACAATGCTGAAAAACAAGATGTAAGTGTCATGGAACCCTAGGCAGCTTAATTTAGGTCTGTGAAAAAATGAGTCCTAATTTAAATAGCTTAACTCAACTAATAGCAGCTAAATATCGCTATTTAGCTGCTATTGTTAAAGTGATTTATCCATCCAGAAACAGCTCCAGATCAGTTAAACCGCTTGTTTGTGGTTATCCACTGATATTCAGTGGCACTCAACCAGTTACTGCCACAACAGACCACTAAATTCAAAACCGGCTATTTTGTGGGTAGTCCTTGGGCAAGTCTCCACTTAGGGGGTTAAGTAGCAAAATTCAGCTCTTAACTGCGTAAGTTTAGTGGTCAAATTGGACAACATCAAAATTGGTCCTATCTTTATACGATGTTGCTTATATAGTTAAGTGCTGAACATCACACAACCACATAAGAGATAGCTGGCCGCATAAACCCAGATATTAATGCTGGTGCCTGGACATGGCCCGGCATTGAATATCTGGGAATAACGCCAGCAATGGTTAAAAAACACTCACCACCTCCAGCTGAATACTGATCCCTATATGTTTAACTACTGGTAGTAAATGGTTTCTAAATATATTTAGCATTGCTGCCTGTCTGGATAGCAGCATTGAATACATAAATTTTCAAACACCATAGCCAATATTAAGAAAAACAAACCACTCAAACAAACAAAAAAAATGCTTTCCACTGGGCATGAATATTGATTCTTACATAGTTAAAAATCCTCTCTCTTCCATACTGACTAATTTTTCAGCATAAAATGACATGGCACATAAATTTAGCCAGTTAGAAAGAGAATTGCTTTGGAGGTTGGGCCATGATTTGTTTTCAGTATAGCAGGTCAGCATAGATTTTCAGCTGAAATAGATAAATTTATCAGCACAACTGCAATTACAGAAACAGGAGGCTAAAGCTAGTTGAGCACAAACCCCTGAATTCTATATATGGCATCCAGATTTGCGCACCCAAAATTATGTACGTGCCCGAGATGTGTGTGCAACTTAATTGAATAATGAATTTGAAAAGATCAATAATTGGGTGCTAACAACCAATTATTGATAATTGGCACCCATTAAAATTTGCATGCACATCTGGCTACGTGCTATTCTATAAGGCAGGGCACCTATTTCCCATCTAAAGGGGGTGTGGCCATGGGAGAGGCATGGGCATATCAGAGGTATTCCAAACTTTTGCATGTGTAGTTATGAAATACTGGCTCAGCATGCCTAACTTGAGCGCCAGCATTTGTACCAGGTTTCAGCAGGCATAGAGCGTGGGAATCAGTACTAAGTGATTTTTTTTGTGCATGTTGTTGAGTGCCATTTAAAGAATCCAGCCTATATTGTAATATTTAGCTACCAGTATATCTGTTTAGGTTTGGCTGAAAATTGAAATTAAGTTAACTGGTAAAATGATCTGGTTAACTCACCTGTTCAGCAGTTGTTGTTGTTTTTTTATTGTCCTGCAAGGTACATTTATTATTATAACAATGATAAAGAGTGGATGACACAAACAACCACTAAGGTGGAGAAACAGGATCTGCTACGACCAGGACAAAGTTTTAAAAAAAAAGTCAAAAAGGGGGGTGAATAGCTTGATCAACAAGACTCTTCCAAAAATCCCAGGAGACAAAATGATGGAGTAAAAGTCTATAACTTGCTTAACCACTACTTTCAAACTGTTCACTAGAATTATAGCTAGCATAATATATGCCTAAGCTGCTTGAAAGAAAATTCAGTTTTCCCAATAGAACAAAAGGAACTTGCAAAAATTCAAGAAGGACAAAAGTTCAACTGCTGATTGGTAAGATGATTTTGAAAAAAATTCAAAAAGAAGAAAAACAAAACTTTGCATGGCTTGAATTGGTTGTCCTTGTAGCCCTGTTTTCTTTCCACATTCACAGCAGCTTTATGGTTTAAATGAAAAATAAATACACAAGGACCCATATACAAAGGATTTATGGTTTGAAATCTATGCTCATAAATTGGTTTTATAGAAAATTTACTAGGGCTGAATGCCTAAATTTATACTCAAAAGGATTTATGCTCATGAGACTTATGATCTCAAACCGGCCTCCTCGAAAATCTGCTAGGGCTGAGTGTATAAATTTATACTAAAACTATCACTACATTCCTAAATTTAGGGGCATAAAAAGTGGGTGGCAACAGGGTCGAATTTAGGACAGGGGAAAAAATTAAATCTAGGCAAATGAATGGCAGATCTAGATTTATAAACATACATAAGGACATAAGTACATAAGTATTGCCATACTGGGAAAGACCAAAGGTCCATCGAGCCCAGCATCCTGTTTCCAACAGTGGCCAATCCAGGTCACAAATACCTGGCAAGATCCCAAAAATGTACAAAACATTTTATACTGCTTATCCTAGAAATAGTGGATTTTCCCCAAGTCCATTTAATAACATTTTTCTATGGACTTTTCCTTTAGGAAGCTGCCCAAACCTTTTTTAAACTCCGCTAAGCTAACCACCTTTACCACATTCTCTGGCAAAGAATTCCAGAGTTTCATTACACATTGAGTGAAGAAATGTTTTCTCCGATTTGTTTTAAATTTACTACATTGTAGCTTCATCGCATGCCCCCTAGTCCTAGTATTTTTGGAAAGCGTGAACAGACGCTTCACATCTACCCATTCAACTCCACTCATTATTTTATAGACCTCTATCATTTCTCCCCTCAGCCACCTTTTCTCCAAGCTGAAGAGCCCTAGCCACTTTAGCTTTTCCTCGTAGGGAAGTCGTCCCATCCCCTTTATCATTTTCATCGCCCTTCTCTGCACCTTTTCTAATTCCACTATATCTTTTTTGAAATGTGGCGACCAGAATTGAACACAATATTCGAGGTGTGGTCGCACCATGGAGTGATACAAAGGCATTATAACATCCTCATTTTTGTTTTCCATTCCTTTCCTAATAATACCTAACATTCTATTTGCTTTCTTAGCCGCAGCAGCACACTGAACAGAAGGTTTCAACGTATCATCAACGACGACACCTAAATCCCTTTCTTGGTCCGTGACTCCTAACGTGGAACCTTGCATGACATAGCTATAATTCGGGTTCCTCTTTCCCACATGCATCACTTTGTACTTGCTCGCATTAAACGTCATCTGCCATTTAGACGCCCAGTCTCCCAGTCTCGTAAGGTCTGCTTGTAATTTTTCACAATCCTCCCGCGATTTAACGACTTTGAATAACTTTGTGTCATCAGCAAATTTATTTATTTATTTATTTATTTATAGCATTTATATCCCACAATATTCCCACCCATGGGCAGACTCAATGTGGCATATAACAGTCTATAAAAACATACAACAATTCAGCAAACAAACAATCAATGTCGTAAGAGGGAAAGGGAAATAGCTAAGGAGGGAAAAGGGGGAAAGAGTAGTGGTGAACAATATGTCGCTACAACAATTGGAATTCAGAAGGAAGAGATGCCAGGCAGGTTTGAAGCATATGCTCTACCAAAAAGGAAGGTCTTGAGGTGCTTCTTGAAGTTGGGTGATCAGGAGTAAGTTTGACTAATTGAGGCAGCCCATTGCACAACTGAGTGCTGAGATAGGAGAAGAAGGATGCATAGGTGGTCTTATACTTGAGGCCACAAAAAACTGGGTAATGGAGGTTTAGGTACAAACAAGCTGATTTGTGAGAGTTCCTAGGCGGCAGGTTAATTAGAGGGGCATAATTGAAAGATCGTTCAAGTACGAATTAGGACGTTCTTACGAAACCGTTCAAAATTAGACATGTAAAATCGAAAAATAGTATGGGCGTTTTTCGATAAGCGAACATAAGCGTGACTAAATTGGGCGCCCTAACACGGTCGATTATTGCAGGTGCAAACGACCAAATCAGAAAGTGTTTAAAAGAATGTACATAGGTGTACCGCAAGTACAGTACATGTTGTTCTGGCCATCCAGGTACGGGAAAATATGAGGAACGTGTATATGCGTCAACTACAGAAAACTCATGCTGCTCCACCCATATTTTCTTCATATGTGCCCATCTGCATGTCCGGACCTGCATGCACTATACACCTACTGAACATGCAGCTATATGCATATTGTGTATATGTGAAAAGGGTCGGGTGCTTCATACTCATCTATATAAGGCACGTTCCGCACGCATAACAACCAGGCATGTGCACGTCAAAGACGTCTATGCTTACGATGGCGTCCACGTGCTGATAGGGCCATATATGGGATGGTCATGCATATATGGAGCTGTGCATGAAACGACATCCCTCATGCAAGGTCGTCTATATAAGGCACTTGTTTTCCAAAACGTGGAAAAATGGCGCAGCGACGTGAGCCGAACTTCGGCCAGGAGGAGAGCCTGCTGCTGGTGCGCCTGTGCCTAAGGCACCGGCACAGGCTCTTCATCCAGCATCACCACCTGCCCCCCAGGCTCCAGGCCATGCAAGCCTGGTCCCGCATTAGGGACAGGCTGGAAAGGTAAGGTTATGGGCCACCACCCCCCCCCTCCTGTACCTACACATATAACAGCTCCGTCATCAATGTTACCACCAGTAACTGGAGTGTGCATGCAAGGATAATGAGTAATATAGGAACATGACAATCACTAATAACATGTATGTTCTTGAAAGGACGACCATTTCCACATCCCTACAAGAATTTATTTCGTTATTTATTTATTTCTTCCCTGTGAACCCCACATTTTCCCACCCCTCTTTGCAGCCTCTATGTGGCTTACAACACATCCGAATAGTGGAAACATGATACCAATTAAACGTATACCATACTTTATAACATGGTAATGATAACACATATAAAGTAGTTTTACAAGCATACATTATAATGCATACAAACGGTACTTTCTGGCCTCATGGCCACCTCTATGGCATCATCTGCATAGGAACCAACTCGGTGGCTGCTGTGGGTGCTTGAGCACCCCCAATATAAAATAAATGCCTTGTATGTATGGAGGGAGGGGTAATCTCCACTGGGGGGGTTGCACCCCCCAAAATGGTAAAAAGGTGGCTCCTATGATTCAGTACCAATGGAGGTGGTCCCCCCCCCCCCCCCCAACACTGTTGACCCTCTCTCTCTGCTATGTGTATAACAAATCAATGTGTGCAGAGGACAAAAAAGACCATCCCCCCCTGACCCCTGCTCTACAAACTTATATCTTACAGACGCTTCGGAGTGCACCGGGACCTTGAGTCCCTGAGGAGGCGGTTCCGCCGTGTGAGGCGGGAGAGGCCCGAGCTCATCCGGGCCGTGCAACGGCACCTCAGGGCTCGGTGTAAGTATTCAAAAACAGGACACCTGTACAGATTTGTAAATACACGTCTTGAATAATGTGAATGTGCTGTACAATATCAATTCCCATGTGGCTAATAGCCAACTAGTAAGTAATAACATATCTGTCCCTGATCAAGGATGCAGGTTGCAGGGGTCCTCCCATGATTGTGGCTGCAACTTCCGACCATCCCCCCGAGATGAATGAGATGATATGCCTCACTTTACTATTCCCCTTTCTGGGGTGGCTGATTAGTGTGTCCTGGTAGACCTGCCTGAGGCCTACTTTTACTGCATGTCATGGCCTAACTCACATAAACGTTTTGTGCTCAACACCCTTCCCACTGCCCCCCCCCCCCCCCCCCCCCACCAATAAAACCAACATCTCACAATGCAAACATGCTGGTCAGCAATGAATGTGGTATGGCAACATGTCCTGTGTGGTGTGTGTCAGAGGAGGTTCCAGGGTTCTTTGTCATGTCATCTGATACAGCTCATTCCCCATGGTCATAGGCCACGCCTTACCACACCGTGGCCCATCCCCCGCCTCAGGCCACCCAGCTACTGCACTATGCAAGCCATGTTGTATGTGCTGATCTCAATCACACTCCTTTTACATACACAGGGCTCCACCACCAGCAAGCCGAGCGCGCTAATGAGGAGGGCCACCATCTGCAGGAGGAGGAGGAGGAGCAGGAGCAGGATCCAGACCAGGAAAGCCACCTAGAGGAGGAGGAGGAGGAGGCAGCAGCAGCACCAGCACAGGAGGCGGAGGGCTCGGAAGAGGGGGTCCTCGTAATAGATGAGGACTATATGGAGGCCCCCTCCCCACCTGTACCACCAGCAGAGCCATCTCCCTCCCCTCGGCCATCCCCATCCCCTGCAGGAGCTCCATCACCTGCCCCACCGCCTTCCCCTGGGTCTGCTCCATCCCCTGGTATTCCAGGTCTGTCTCAAAGTTTGTCCCTGAGCCAACTGACAGTGAAGTAACTTGCCTTAGGTGGGAATTGAACCGGCAACCTTGTGATTATAAGGCTGGTGCTCTAACCACTAGGCCACAGCAGCCACCAGGCTGTAGCCACCTGCAGGTACTTTGGGTTGCGACCTGTACACAGAACCCTCTCCCTCACCACCACGTCTTAAGGCCTCAGTGGCAGTACCTGTAGCCACCTTGAGCATATTTTCCAGGCTACCAATTATAAAAAATGTTCTTGTTCCCTACCTATGGAGGAATTTAGGAAGGTGTTCCATAATGTGCTAAACACAGCCATTGCATATATCATTCCCCCTCCCCCTCCTATGGAGCTTCAGAATGGGTGGCCACTTCATAAATGGGGACTGGGGTTCACCACATAAACAAGGAAGATGGAACCTACTGGGAACCAATACAGCAGCTCCAACAGCTGGCCCACACCACTGAGGACCTGCCAACCCCACAGTACAGTGCACAGGAACCTGGTGAAAAGAGAGCTAGCTAAGAGTTGAGTCCAGACTACATACAGTGAATGCACACTCCTTGACTATGAGCACAAAGAGAAGAGGTGGCAGACAAATGAGAGCTTACCATGAACGTCTGTTTCAAGACTGTGTAGTGCGCCTTTTATCTTCTGGAACCTTAGCTGCACATCTCCCTCATTGAAATGACCCTTACCGAGGGGTGCTTGATTTGGGGCGAGTGTAGCAATTTCATCGCCCCCACACACTGCCTGCTACAAGCAGGCAGAGAGAATGGGAGAAAGTAAGGGAGGCTCACTTGTAACCACTCGCCTCCACCTACCCTCCTCTCTTCCTTCCCGTTCACATTAATTGATTTGATTTGCTTACTTTATTTATTTTTTGTCTATTAGATTGTAAGCTCTTTGAGCAGGGACTGTCTTTCTTCTATGTTTGTGCAGCGCTGCGTATGCTTTGTAGCACTATAGAAATGCTAAATAGTAGTAGTAGTAGTAGTAGTAGTAGTAGTGGTGGGGGTGGGGGTGAACACAGGAACACATGCAATTAATATAAATAAATAAATGTACACTTACTTTCACCTAAAACTTGTTTCAATGAGTCTTTGTCTTGCTCTTACGCCAAGCTGGTAAGCATTGAGCTGTGCTCTGTGGGATGGGGGTGGAGGGGGCTCCTCTTCCTGCTCATCTGGGGCCTCTTCTGGTGGTGGCTGTGGCTCCTCTGGGAGAGGCTGTCCTCTGCGCTGAGCCAAATTGTGCAACATGCAGCACGCCACAAAGATCTTGGCCACCTTTTCTGGACTGTAGAGCAGCTCTCCTCCAGACCAGTCCAGACAGCGGAACCGGTTTTTCAACAAACCAAAGGTCCGCTCAATGATCCCCCGGGTGCTGCGATGTCTCCTGTTGTAGGTTTCTTCTGCCCCTGGTTGTGGGTGGATCAGGGGGGTCATGAGCCATGTCATCTGCGGGTAGCCTCGGTCACCTTTGGAGAAAAGCAGAATGAGATAGATGAGTGGGTATTGCTTGGAGCAGGTACGGGGGGGGGGGAGGGGGCATTTGGATAGTGGGTTGTGGAGTGAGGTGGAAGAAGCCAGGGCGGAAGGTTGCACAGTGGAGGAGGTATAGTATGGGTACATGCATGTTGCACTTACCTAGTAGCCATCCACCAATGAACTCCCCTCGCTCGAACCTGTGGAAGATGCCCGAGTGCTGTAGGATGTAGGCATCGTGGGTGGACCCGGGGTACCTGGCACACACATCTAATATCTCCCCCTGGGCATCACATACAACTTGCATGTTCATAGAATGAAATGCCTTCCTATTTCTGTAGGTGGCTTCGTGTGCCCGGGGGGGGGTCTGAGGGCTACGTGTGTGCAGTCTATCACACTGATGACCGAGGGGAATCTAGCAAGAGCATAGAAGGCGGCCATGTTGTTGTGCAGGGCCTGGGGGGTGGTGGGGAAAGTGATGTAGTGTGAGGTGTGAGTTAGAAAGGCATCCAGGAACTGGGTGAGACAGTGTGAAATAGAAGCCTGGGTGAGCCCTGTGTTAGCAGCTAATACAGATTGAAAACTCCCAGTGGCCAGGACAGAGAGAGAGGAAGTGATTTTGAGGTGGGCAGGGATGGGGTTATTCCTACGTGTCTGGGGCTGAAGGAGGGGTTTCAGCTGCTCACACAGCTGAAGAATGGTGGCCCTATCAAACCTGAACCTTGTTAGACACTGCTGGTCAGTGAGTTGTAGGAAGGTGGTGCGGGGCCTAAACACTCGGGGCCGTGAATACCTCCTGCGGTGGGTGGCCTCTTCATGTAGCATTCATGCCACAAGTGCATTAACTGCATCCATATCCCCACCACCAGTGCAAGTATTAGGACTAGTAGTCAAACACCAACACACACAGATCTCTCACTTCCAGCCACCATGCCCTCTGGCCACTCACTCGCCAAACAGTACAAGAACACAGAGACAAACGGAGGTCAGGGAATAGAGTATACACGTGGGAACAGTGAATGGGGAGGGATAGGGGGAGGGGAAGGGGGCGATGGAGCAAAGGAGTAGGAGTAGGGAAAGGTCAAAGGGTAAGACACAAAAGAGGCAGGGCACACAGACGAACGTAACAGGTACTCAAGACGCTCGGCTTTCTCTCTGCAACCACCAATTCAGCTCTTCCACCAACGATCTTGCCACTCTCCAACTACACACAATCGCTAATGGGTCTAAAGACGATTTCTCCCTTGCTCTGGTCGCTTTTATTTCGGGTCCAACATATTACGCCCGTCTTCCCGCTCAACCAGAGCCATTTCACTATCCGTTATACGTTGTACACGACCACATCGTATCACCGCCCCTAACATGCCCCTGACACGCCCCTTATTTGGGCGTTTTTAAGTAAACATAGGAGCGAGATGGACGCACTGAAACTTTGGTTTCCATTATATTGATTTAATCGTTTTTGGGAGATAAACGTCTATCTCCCGATTTAGGTCGCAATATAGGCGTTTTTGTCTTTCGATTATAAGCTGGTTAGGGTGTCCATATAAGCAGGGGCTTCACCATAGATGATTTTGTGCCCCAGAGTGCAAATTTTAAAAGTGATTCGGTCCTTCACAGGAAGCCAGTGCAGCTTCTCACGCAGTGGTCTTGAACTATCGAATCTCATTTTACCAAAGATGAGCCTAGCCGCTGTGTTCTGGGCAGTTTGTAGTTTTTTTAGGAGCATGTCTGTGCATCCCCCATAGATTCCATTGCAGCAATCAAGGCAGCTTATAACTAGTGATTTAATTACCTCACTAGTTACTCCCATCTCTAGGTCATTTATAAATATGCTAAAAAGCAGCAGTCCCAGCACAGAGCCCTGGGGAACCCCACTAACTATCCTTCTCCATTGAGAATACTCTTGTGGTGGTAAATGTGAGCCCTCCAAAACCCACCCGAAACCAACTGTACCCACATCTAGGTGCCCCCCTTCATCCCTAAGGGCTATGGTAGTGGTGTACAGTTGTGGGGAGTGGGTGTTGAGGGAGTTTGGGGGCTCAGCACCCAAGGTAAGGGAGCTATGCACCTGGGATCAATTGGTGAAGTCCACTGCAGTGCCCCCTAGGGTTCCCGGTTGGTGTCCTGGCATGTGAGGGGGACCAGTGCACTACAAATGCTGGCTCCTCCCACGACCAAATGGTTGGGTTTGAGATGGCCGCCATTAGTTTCCATTATCAGTGAAAACCAATGGCGGCGATCTCTAAGGGCGGCCCAAATGTTGAGATTTCGCTGGCCCCAACCGTATTATCGAAACGAAAGATGGCCGGCCATCTTGTTTCGATAATACGGCCAGGTATGCCGCTTTATGGGACCGTCATTAGAGATGTCCCGTTCGATTATGCCTCTCTATGTTACTCTTTGGGGTTCTACATGGAATGTTGCTACTATTTGGGATTCCGGAATCTTGTAACTGTTTAGGATTCCAGAATCTTCAGAACTTTTAGTACAAGAACAGTGCTGGGCAGACGTCTATGGTCTGTGCCCTGAGAATGGCAAGGACATATCAAACTCAGGTATAAAGTATCACATACCATGTAAAATGAGTTTATCTTGTTGGGCAGACTGGATGGACCATACAGGTCTTTATCTGCCGTCATTTACTATCTTATTATTTTGGTGGCCTATATTCAGCAAGAACAGATCTGATTAAGGGTACCAGACAAGTATTGAGGTCTTAAACAGTTATGAGTTATATGGTTAAACACTTACAGCTTACTCTATATGTAGTGCAGCTCAACTGAGGGGTGTTGTTATCAATTTGCATTAGAGCCCTAACCTGTGTTATTTGCCCCTTAATACACCTTAAAGGGCTCTAAAACTAGTAGCAGTGCCCTAACATAGCAATGTTTAGGTCACCTCACATTATATGGTAACAAAATGCAAAATATGCAAATACATGTAAAGTACCTCATTAATATGTAAATATTATAACACTGCTTGTGGAGTCCACTGAGTGCATGCTACAAACCATGTTATAGCTGGTAAAATAATCCCAACTAAAGCATTCGGCTGTCATGCTGTTGGGCTCCATGTTAAAGGGTTCAGCATCCATCTGTAAAAACAGTAGCTAAAGCAACCTCTCTTGCTCCACCATGATCAAGCCTCTCCCCCTCTATTGGTACCCCAACCAGATCCCTCAACCTGAAGGGTTCCCTAATGGCTAACCCCTCAGATGTTGCCACTCCCCAACCAGCATTATTTTAGACGAAGGTGCTGCCATATCACTAGACGCCAGACCCCCGATATTCAGCTCTATTTAACCAGTAAGCAACAGCCGCTGACCACTTAAATAGTGTTTAACTGGCTAACTGCAAATATTCAGCAGGAGATAACTGGTTATCTCCACTGAATATTCACAATTAATGCAAAGCGGCTAACTGGCTATACCATGTGATACAGCTGGTTAGTGCTAATATTTAGTGATGGGTTGAGCAGTTAATTAGGACCACATAAACAGCAGTCCTATCTTTAACTGCTAGGAACTTAATCGGTTAAGTTCCGGCAGCCACAAATGAAACCGAATATTCAATGTCAGTCACCAGAAATGGCCCGGCATTGAATATCTGGGGTCAGTACCGACTGTGGTACTTATGGGCACTACCTCCTGCCAGCTGAATATTGGCCCCTAGGAATTTTGATTAAGGTAGGGCTGGGGGAGGGGTGCTCTGGCCATTGCTCTTACTGATGCATTGTCAGCTTTTTTAATAGGCAGCCTAGGAACATCAGCATGGCTTGCAGGTAGCATTATTTTTAACCTGCAGTAATAATATCGAAGGTTGGTGACTCCCATCATAAATCAAGGTGAAGTAAAAGTCCACCTTTTGCTGCACCTTGATAGGTTCCCCCTTGAATTGATTATCTTTAACCTAATAGCACTGAATTTTGGTGCTCTCCAGATAAATGATAACTACATTCCTGGAACGCATCTCATCTTTCTATTTTTAACCAGTTAACATTTCACTGGACACTGGGGGCCCAATATTCAAAGCAATTTAAGTGGGCAGGAGAGGCCACCCAGCTGCCAATATTCTGTGACATTAAACTAGGCTGTGCCGCTGAATATTGTCTCTGACTGCCCATGTTGAAAGTGGGCGGGTCAGGGGTGGCACTGAGAAGGAGCCGGTGGTTATATAGGTGCCAGCAATATCCAGTGCTGGGACCTGCATGCTAAGCCGGTCAAGTGGTAAGTAGGAGCGAGTGGGCTTTGCTTCTGCCCTCATTGACCCCACTGTACCACCAGGGATACCAGGTAGGACTGGGGGGGGGGGGCTATCTGCACTGGGAAGGGGTTGGGGGGCTGTTCTGGGGGAAGGGTGGTTGTGACTTGCAGGCTGAGGGGAGGGGGACGGGAAGAAGGGATCTACATCAGGGTGGGAGTGGGATCAGGTGGGTTTAAAAACAAAAAAATGTTAAGCTGGTCCTGGGCGATATTCAGTCGGGACCCACCTAACTGTTTTACGTTGGACCCAGCTGAATATTGGCCAGGGTTCTGCATAAACCCTGGCAACCAGGGCACTTTCAATTAGCCACAGATATTCAGTACCAGTGCCCAGACATGGGCTGGCACTGAATATCCAGGGCTAATCTAGCCAGCGACAGTCAGTGTTTAAAAAAGGCTGGCTGCCACCAGCTGAATATTGGCTAGTGGGTTTTTCAGCCAAATTTTAACCAGTCTGCAGGCCCAAAATTACCAAACTAATAATTGATCTGGTTAACTTCAGAAGTTAACTGGACAAATCATATGCATACTGGTCCCTTTATTGCTAAATATGTTTTGATATTTGGCACATTTTAGGCCATGATATCTGCCTATACTACAAAAATCCCTTTGAGAATACAGAGGAAATAAAATCACCAGTGGTACAGTGTTAGAATAATCAAAACTGAAAATTGATAATTCCCAAGAACAATAAAACTGCAGTTCAAGGTTTATTTTTATGATTAATTTGTTAAGAACAGCAAGGTAACTGTAATTGTCCCATGGTGCTCTATAGACCAACGCAATTACCAGATTAACAGGAACCTCAAACTTAATTAAATGGCATTCCTTGCAAGTAGGAAGGTAAAGAGTCACCTGAGATGTCTTAAAATTTTATGCATAATCAGTGTTGCTGCCCCCCTACAATGAGAAAAGTAAGTATATTCAAACAGAGAAGACTGAGGTAAAACTAAGTCATCAACTGTAAAACCTAATGACACAATGAAGGCAAGGGATTTTGAAATTAGTTCTGTCCTTTTTTCACTTGTGGTTAAGATATGTCACATTCGGGTACAGTAAGTATTTTTCCTATCTCTGGCAGGGCCGTGCCGATGCGGTAAGCGAGGTAAGCGCCGCAGGGGGGCGCCCACCTCTGGAGGGCGCCACCGCGGTGCTTACCCTCGCCCCGCGCCGCCGAGGACTTTAAACTGCAGCAGCGTCGGTGAAAGCGCTGCCGACGTCTCCCTTCCCTTGCACTCATTGGTTCCCTCAGTGTCCCGCCTTCTTCTGACGTCAGAAGAAGGCGGACACTGAGGGAACCAAGAGCGCGGTGGGGGCGGTCCGCCCCGGGTGTCAGCGGGTGGGAGGTGCTCCGCTCCCACTGCTCCCAGCCTACCTTCTTAAAAAAAAAATAAATCAGTAAAGCGGCGTGGCAGGCAGCGCAGCTTCGCGTCTGCCCTGCTTGTAAAACAAGTAGATCTCCTCGTCGGGCCTTCGCTCACTGGGTCCCGCCCTCGAGGAAATAGGAAGTTACCTCAGAGGAGGGCGGGACCCAGTGAGCGAAGGCCCGACGAGGAGATCTACTTGTTTTACAAGCAGGGCAGACGCGAAGCTGCGCTGCCTGCCACGCCGCTTTACTGATTTATTTTTTAAAAGAAGGTAGGGTGGGAGCAGCGGGAGCGGAGCACCCCCCCCCCCCCACCCGCTGTCATCTCGACAGAGCTGCTAGTCGGGTCGGATCAGGGGTGCCCAGATGGCAGATGGGGATGGGGATGGGGAGGGGAGCCCAGATGACAGAAGGGGATGGGGTGCCCAGATGGCAGAAGGGGATGGGGAGGGGAGCCTAGATGGCAGAAGGGGATGGGGTGGGGAGCCCAGATGACAGAAGGGGATGGGGAGGGGAGCCCAGATGACAGAAGGGGATGGGGGCCCAGATGACAGAAGGGGATGGGGAGGGGAGCCTAGATGGCAGAAGGGGATGGGATGGGGTGCCCAGATGACAGAAGGGGATGGGGTGCCCAGATGGCAGAAGGGGATGGGGAGGGGAGCCTAGATGGCAGAAGGGGATGGGGTGGGGAGCCCAGATGACAGAAGGGGATGGGGAGGGGAGCCTAGATGGCAGAAGGGGATGGGGTGGGGAGCCCAGATGACAGAAGGGGATGGGGTGGGGAGCCCAGATGACAGAAGGGGATGGGAGCCCAGATGACAGAAGGGGATGGGGTGCCCAGATGGCAGAAGGGGATGGGGAGGGGAGCCTAGATGGCAGAAGGGGATGGGGTGGGGAGCCCAGATGGCAGAAGGGGATGGGGTGGGGAGCCCAGATGGGGTCTGGGGCTGAAAGGGGAGGCCCTAATGCAAGGCATGTGGATGAAGGGAGCTGGAACTGGGGGCTGAAAAGGAGGGTAGGTGGGATAAGGGGGCTAGTATTGGGACTGGAGGCTGAAAAGGGACAAGAGCTGAAACTGTGGGGACTGGGGGCTGAAAAGAAGACAGGGAGAAGTGGCTGGGGCTGAAGCTCGGGACTAGTGAGAGAAAAGGGCTGCGTTTGAAACTGGGGGCTGAAAAGGGGACAGGGAGAAGTGGCTGGGGGCCGAAGCTCAAGACTGGTGGGAGAAAAGGGCTAGGGCTGAAACTGGGGACTGGTGGGATAGTGGGGCTGGAACTGGGGGCTGAAAAAAAGGGGCAGAGAGAGGGGACAGATCCTAGATGGAAGGGACCTTGATGGATGGGAGAGGGAGGGCAAATGGTGGATTGAGCGGACAGAGAGAAAGGGCAGACAGTGGATGGAAGCGATAGAAAGGGCAGACAGTGAATGGAAGGGGGAGAGAGAGAGGGCAGACAGGGGCAGACGGTGGATGGAAGGAGCAGAGATAGAGGGCAGATGTAGATGGAAGGAGCAGGGAGAGAGGGCAGACATTGGATGAAGGGGACAGCAGAGAGGGCAGACACTGGATGGCAGAGAGAGAACAAAGACAGATGCTGGATGGAAGGAAGGAAGACAGTGAAAAGAAGATGAGGAAAGCAGAAACCAGAGACAACAAACTGTAAATAAAATATTTACTTTTATTTTTTTGCTTTAGGATACAGTAGTATTGTAGCTGTGTTAATAAATGTTTATAATAGGTAATCTTTTTATTGGACTAATTTTAATACATTTTGACTAACTTTCGGAGAACAAAACCCCCTTCCTCAGGTCAGGATAGGATACTGTAACAGCACTATACTGTATTGACCTGAGGAAGGATGTTTTGGCCTCTGCAAGCTAAATGTATTAGTCCAATAAAATGGTATTATTTTATTTTCTATATTTCTTTTATTTCTATTTGTTAATTTGTAAAGTGGTGATTGGTTCTTGTTAGTTTTTTTCAAATTTACATCTGCAGTCTTTATATTTTGCACAGTACTAGGGGACAGTTTCTGTTTCTGTGGTGTTGCATTGTATGCAGAGTCTGGCATCTTGGGGGTTCAGTTTAATTTTTGTCTAAATAGCGTTTGGAATATGTCCACTTTGAGAATTTACATCTGCTATCTTATTTTGCAATGTATAGCAATTTGTTTCTAAGAATATTGCTGACAAGTGGTGATCGATCATTTTCACCGGGGGGGGGGGGGGGGGGGGAGGGCGTGATCATTTTCACGGGGGGTAGGGGCGCCAACTGATAGTCTGCAGGGGGGCGCCAGAGACCCTAGGCACGGCCCTGATCTCTGGACAGGGCCACCGAGAGACTGGGCTGGACCCCGGGCAAGGCCGCCCCTGGGGTCAAGCCCCCGAGGTCGTCGCTGCCACCCCCCCCCCAGGCCACCGCGCCACAGTCCCCACCCGAACCCCTCTGTCCACCACATGTCACATCGCTCCGTGACTGAAAGTGCAGCAGCAGCAGATCGGATTCACCTCCCTTCGGGCCTTCCCTCCCTGTGTCCCGCCGTCATGGAAGTTACATCAGACGAGGGTGGGACACAGGGAGGGAAGGCCTGAAGAGAGGCAAATCCAATCTGTCGCTATTGCGCTTTCAGTCATGGAGGTGATAGGTGAGGCGCTGTGATGATTTCAATGCGGGGGGCCTGGCCCGGTGGCAGATGGTCGACGGAGCCGAGGGCGGGTGAGATCAGGGACTGCGGCGCCAGGCCTCCCTTGGAGGCCCGGGGAATTTTGTCCCCCCTACCCCCCCTCTCAGCGGCCCTGTCTCTGGAAGACTTCCCACCTAAGGGACCCTTTTACAAAGTGGCAGTAAGCTCAACGCAGGCTTACCGCATGCTAATCTGAAGCTACCACTAGTCCAATGCGGGCACCAGCAGTAGTTCCATCCCCACTATGTGTCATTTCTGTGCTGGGGAAAATAGGGCTGTAATTTTTAGCAAGGTGCTAGCCAGGTGGCAATCAGGCAGCACCGTTTGCTACCTGGTTACTCCTGGGTTAGCGCGAGAGCCCTTACACTACCTCAGTGGGTGGCGGTAAGTGCTCCCCCTCACATGGCCACGTGGTAAGAGCCAGACCTCAAATTTTGGATGGCCCACTGGGCAAATTGGGTTGGCACATGTAGTCTCTACATCCCCCTTGGTGCCAACAAAAAACATTAATACCTAAGCTGGTGGGGATCCCCAAGCTCCACCAGCAGCAGAGGTCCTTCAGAGGCAAAAACAGCTGTCTTTCATTCTTGCTTCAGCTGCACAAAAACTAAGCATGTGCGACAGGAGGAGGCCAGCGCAACAGCAGTGCATACACAGTGCCACTGGCTGGAGCAAGTAGGAAGGGGAGCTATTCTTGCCTCTGGAGGACCTCTGCAGCTGATGGATCTTGGGGCTCCCCACCAGTTATAACAAGGGCACTAGAATTTTGGGTTGACCTGAGTCCAAAGTCGGTGGGTGGGTGGAATAGCCTACTTAGAGATTGAGCTTCCTGTCTCTCATCCCCCCAGGGTGAGTAACCTATGGGCATAGGGAAAAGAGGAGACATCATTTTTAAAGGTAAATTCCTGATGCAAGTAGGGGCATCTGCCAGGGACAACTTCCTTCTTTCCACTAATAGCTCTTAAGGACTGACATTTTCCCTCTCAGCACCTGCTAGCCACAGGACTGCTTCAGCCTAAGGAAAAATCTCTTCCCAATCCAGAGGCACCATTCTGGGTATTCTTCCCCTTCTTTTAGCTCTAAAGCCCTCCTGCAGCTCCTTATGTGTGAATCTGGCAGGAACAAACGTAATGTAGACATAGGGACAGTGCCTTAATCATCACAATATGTTATCCTTTGATCTCTGCCACATGGCCTGCCCCTGTGACTGCTTTTTCTCTCATGTTGGTTTCAAAACCGAGCATGCGTGGCCTGAGGGGAAAAGCAGCCGCTTGGCAGATAATGTGGCAGAGTGAAGAAGAGCAGCGCTGGAGGAAGACCTCTTCTGCTGGTGGGGCCTGGGGGGGCCCCCGCCAGCCAAACCGGAGGCCCTGGCCCGAAGTCCTGCTGGGTCTGCTCCTCCGGGTTCTCCCCAGCCTCCAAGGAAGGCCCGGTGCCGGAGTTTGTCTCTCCTGCTCCTGTCAGGACACGTTCACCCAGGTCCCATCAGGAGCAGGGGAAAGAAAGAGACCCCAGCGCCAGGCCCCCTTTGGAGGCCTGAGCCCAGGAAATTTCCCCCCCCCCCCCCCCCCCCCTCGGCAGCTCTGGCTTGTGCCAATAAGGCCGCATTGCTTCACTCTCTGGTTCTCACATAAGTGCATTAAGCAGACCTTGCTGAAGAGATTAAAACTGTTCAGAATAATGCTGTGAAGCTTCTACATAATACTAAAAAAAAAAAAATCAGTCATGTCACCCCTATGATAGCAAAGGAAAACTGGCTCTAATAGGTCTTTTCACTAAGGTGCACTGAAAAATAAACCTGTGCTAGTGTAGGTGCATGTTTTGGGTGCACGCAGATCCATTTTTCAGCACGCCTGTAAAAAATGCCTTTTTTAAAATTTTTGCTGAAAATGGGTGTGCGGAAAAATAAAAAATGTCACATGTCCATTTTGGGTCTGAGGCCTTACCGCCAGCAATTGACTTAGTGATAAGGTCTCTCACGTTAACCATCGTCAAAGTTACCGCCTGATTTTCACCGCACACCAGAAAATAAAATATATTTTCTGGCGCGTGTAGCGGATGCACATCAAAAAAGAAATTACCGCATGGGCCACGCGGTAGCCGGGCGGTAACTCCAAATGATGCGTGTTGGGTGCATGAAGGCACCTACGTGGCTTAGTAAAAGGGCCCCTTAGTTAGCTATAGGATTCTTTTAAAATTCTTTTACTTGCTCACAGACCTGCCTTTTTATCTATCTAACCATCTGGTCTCTTTTAGTCTTCTAGATCCTCTAGGTCACAACAATAAAAGTCTTTGTTATTTGCCTTCCATTTCAATGTCGAACAGGCCACAGGATGCTCAGCTGTCTGTTTTTAATTATTAAGGCACCCTTACTTTAGCGCTCTCTCCTCTCCTTCCTACAAGCCGAATCTTCCTATCAGAAATTCAGGCAGTGCCCTAAAATCTTTTTTATACTGAGGTCTTTGGTGAGCTTGGGGAACCTAGGGTATGATATGCTTACCTAGTTGGGACTATTCTCAGTGTTCTTACTATTCTCTCCTCACCTCTGTGTTTCTGATGTATTTATTTATTTATTGGGATTTATTAACCGCCTTTATGAAGAGATTCTCCCAAGGCAGTGTACAGCAAGTACAGTTTAACATAAAATTTATAATTTTGTTAACAGCATAACAATAGTAAAATAACCAAGAATAAACATAAATACAATAGGTGAACTTGAAAATAGTAAATTAAAACCTAATAATAGGACTACCATGAAACAGTATCAAAAATATGCACATTTAACAGCACTGGAATCCATGTAATTTCTTTCTACTCTCTTCCCTTTCTATGCTTTTAAATTAGTGCTTGTAAACCACACTGGATCTTTTGGACTAAGGGTAGTATAGCAAATACGTGATTACCATTAAACTTAATCTGGGGCTGGGGGAGATTGAAGGGTGGGGGTAGGATGAAAGGCTTGAGGAGTAAGGGGAGAAAATTCTAAAATCAATGTGAACGAGCTAGAGAATTTGTGTCTATTCAGCAACAGTTCAAATATTTTATGCATCTTTGGTGTTTGCAGTTGTGGATAGTAAACCATGGAATCTGCTGTTTGTTTGGTGAAGTGCTGATGCTTGCAATAAAGAAATCAATTTTAAAAACAACTTAGTTATGTTTAATAGCAAGCCTGAACTAAATGTATAGCAGTGGCAGTGATCAGTACTTATTTGAGGTGGTGTTAAGTACAGTCCAGCTACAGTTTGAGAACTGGCCCATAAAAAAAGAAAACCTGACCACCCCAATTTAAATTCCCTCCTCTCAATGGCATTACCTCCACCCACACCCCAACCTGCAATCCAAAATGTTATTTGTTTATTATGTATGTATAATTTAAATCACTTATTCTAATAATTCCTTCCATCCCCAACCATTCAGGTGCTTACACAGGGGTAATCCTCATATTGTAGTCGAGGAGGCAGAAGCAAACCACCTCTGTTTGCACCCTGATGCTGCTAAGGTGCAAAAGATAGCAATGATAACTGCAGCAATGATGTAATGTAGTTAAAGTTGGGCCTGTTCTACATTAATTGGGCCAGTAAAAAGATCAAGTTACCCCTCCCCCAAGCATCCAGCATACATCCCTTCCTCTAGACTGCAACATTAACCGGCCCCAAACCTTCTCTGGCTCTTATCAGGGGGTCTCCCTGATATCTAGTGGGGGGCAGGTGCCTCGTTCAAAATGGCATCTCATACATTTCTAGTAGTAGGGGAGAGCAAATCCAAATCAACAGAAAGAAATGTCAAAAAGAATAACAAAGGAAATAAGGGACAACAGCAGAATGCACAAAATCACCTAATCTACTGAAACAGTGGAACTCACATTTACTGTTCAGATACAGGTACAGAGGCAGGCATATCCAGACCTGCAGGTTCTTGTGGAATCGCATCACTCAAGAACAGTTAACTGTGATGGGTCAAAGAATATATATTTAACATGCTATATTTAAACTACATTTACATTCATATGTTTTAAAAATGCTTTGATTTGCAAGAATCTAGGATGCATAAGGAGAAATTGTTCTCTTCTTGCTTAAGGTTAGCAAAGTCAATAAAAATCTTCAGTTTAAAGTTTAAAACCCAATCATAATCTGGTTCAAGAACAAATGTCACAATCAAAGTTGCCAAAATAACTCTTTCTCTTGAGTACTCCAAAAACCCAGTCAGATCCAGGCTATTGGAGAAAATCTGTGACAATTCCATTTGGTCCCCAGGTGCAGGCCCCCCCTCTTGACAAATTACCCCTCTCTGGACATAATGATGGAGCTTGCTCAATACTTGGGGTGCTAGGTACTCACAGAGCTACTCATGAGTGAAGCTAAATAAAAAGCTCTTGCAAGTGGAGGTAAGACTTCTGAAGGAATTTTCAATATTTCTTTAAGATATTGATTAACATCTCCTTAGCTGATACTGTGTTTATTTTTGGAAATATAAAACCACCTCCAAATTCTCAAGCTTCCTATGTGGATTGAGGTTATCTTTCATTAAAACACTTATCTATATTTGGCTTTTCAAATTTATTCTTAGACTTGTCTAATCTGTTTCTAATTCTCACAAGGCTCTCCATACTGAAGAACCAGAATCTCTGCCTTATAACACTTCCCATGTTAGAAACTTACATCGTGTGCCTTCTCCCCTAACTATACACAACAAAGTCCTGTGCTATAATACATTTTCTTATTAGGTTCCAGTTTTGTGGAATTTCATTCCGCAATAGCTGAGAGAATTGGATTCCCTCGAAATTTAATTAGGGCTCAAAACCTATTACTTTTGTCTCTATCAGGTCTTTGGAGATGGCCATTGTCTGCTGTGCTTCTGTTTATTTTATATCTGACTAGCCGTTAAGCCTGTAAAACAGGCACGTATTAGTGCAGACCAATTTGATGGGGCTCCATCTTAGCCCCGCCCCACCCTAGCTCCACCCACCAAGCTCCTTCTGAGCTCCAGGGCCGGCCACCCCTCCCTCCGAGCTCCAGGGCCATCCCCTCCAAGCTCCAGCGCCATCCCCTCCAAGCTCCAGGACCATCCCCCCTCCTCCGATGCCTCCCTCCCAAACTCCAAGGCCCCCTTCCCTCCCCCCTCTCTCTCAGCTCCATCCCTCTCTCCAGCTCCAAGGCCCCCCTTCCTCCCCCTTCCGAGGCCCCCCTCCCACTGAGCTCCAGTCCCCCTCCCTCCGTATTGTAAATGTCATCTTACCTCGTCGGGTTACAGCAGCAGGCAGCAGCAGTGAAACGCATGCGAGCTGTGCGCTTCAGGAGCCTTCCTTTCTCTCTCTCTGCTCTGGTCCCGCCCTCATTTCCTGTTTCTGGGAGTGCAAGACCACAGCTGAGAGAGGGAAGGAAGGCTCCTGAAATGCCGAGCAGCTCACCACACGTTTCACTGCCGCTGCCTGCCGCCATAACCCCGACGACGTAATTTTGATGACGTTACAATTCTGAGGGAGGGGGAGTGGAACTCACCGGGTGGTCGGGGTAGAGTCGCCCCGCCTCTAGACTGTTGCTCTTTCAACGTTCGGACTCTACTGCGCATTTGCAGGTGAGTCGGTCATGTCTCATTTATATGTTTGATTTAATTTACTTATTTTATTGTATACCACTTTGATAATTGTTCTGAAAGGCATTAAAGGAAATAGTAATAAATTAAAGTAAAAACTAAATTGGTTTTGCTCTGAGACCTCACTAGCTTGAGTCACTGTTGAGAAAGCACTTATTTATAGAGAAAATTGTTTAATTGTTCTGGAAAGGTTTTTTGCAGAAATTCTATGACTGCCCACCTTACATCAAAGGAAGCTACCCCAGTTTCTGACACTAAATTTTAGAGATGACTCTCAAACCTTGGGGTGGGGATGGGGGCTTCACCACAAGGGAAACAGCTTTCTGTTCCTGAATGATACCTCTTCTCCACACACTGTCAACCCCAGAATTGCTGTCTCACTGCCTTCTCCAAATTCATCAGTTAACAAGGAGCCAATGCAGCTAAAGTGCCCATTGATAACATAGCATCCAAACTGCTAGACATCCCAGTTATGGCACTCAGAGTAGGTTTTGGAAGCAGATTCTGTTCTTCAGAGCTCAAAGAAGTATCCAACACCAAAAGGACCCTACTGGTCTTCCTTGAAGTATCCAACACCAAAAGGACCCTACTGGTCTTCCTTCCACTCATGAACACCCCAATGGCACTAACGCTGAAGTTTCTGATATCCATCTTCACAACAAAAAGGAATTAATCTGTCCTCCAGCAACAGGTGCCTTCCCCAAACCAGGAGGGTAAACCGTAGGTTTACCTTTCCTCTTCAACACAGAGGCACAGAAGGCATGAAAAAATTGGAACTACCAACCATATGCTATCTTATTCCACCCTTTTACCTTCGAGTCTCACAGTGATGCTCTTACACAGTCACTAACATTTCTTTCAAAAAATAAAAAATCTTTTGTCCCCCATTTTACTGCATTAGCCACTTCTCTTCTATTTCCACCATCACTTTCCTAACTACTTTCCCAGCTTCTCTTCTTTTTTCAGATATTGTTGTCAATCTTTCTCTTTTTCCAGTGTTGTATAATGTAACCCTAAGGGGTTAAAATAATCTTACCTAGGCTCCTCCAGAGGAAAAAAATAAGGGTTCTAAAGTGACATCACTATGGGACAACAGCTGGGCAAGCTGAGTCCTGGTTGCCTTGGCAACAGTTTGCTGTTCAGTTGAAAGTTGGGCAGAGAAGAAGCAGTTTAAGCAGAAGAGGGAGAGGTTGTGTGCTGCAGTGTGGCTGAGACTGACTGGCCCTTGTAGGAGAGTTTAAGTCACTAATTGACAGTAAGAGGAATTTGAAGAGAGGGAAAGGATTTGTGGTGAGAGCCTGAATTCCAGTTTCCTGAGAGCTTGAGTGTTTTTTGTTTTGAATTGAAAACTAGGAATATTGGGTTCTGTGTGTATGAGTGGTAACAGGGTAAGAATAGTAGAAGGGAATGGATGTGAATTAGTAGGGAATTAGTTGTGTGGGACCTTAATCTGGACTCCAGTGTATTTAAAGGTTAAACCAGTGTTAAAGTGCTTGTGTAAGGGAGGGGGACTGTAATGGAATATTATGGGAGCAGGGATGTAAAGGGAGAATGCTGTAGCAGAAAGAGTGTGAATGCGCTTCAGACCTGCTTCTGTAAGAATAGGGTAACTAAGTGAGATTAGGAGTTACAAGCAAGGGTACTTGATTTTTTTTTTTTCATTAGCAAGAGGCCACAGTGTTTGATTAAATAAATGTAATGTCACATGCAGGGAAACGCTATTTTAAGATAGGGAGTGAGAGTATTGCCTCCTGTTCATTTTATTAAGATAGGTTTAGGAAGAAGAAAGGAGTTCTGCTGTGCTGTCATCTGGAGAGGTTCTGGGCCCCCACTCAAGTAAGGTTTTCACCTACACTGACAAAGAGACTGAGTTCTCCACAGCTAAGTGACATCTGTCTCACCACTAAAAAGAAAGAGAAAGAAGGAATACTTACCTGATATTCTGGTTGGGGAATAAATGCCTGATGTCCGCAAGTGTATGGTTTCTGTAAGACAAAAGTGATTGCCAAAGAATCAAATTCTTGGTGTAGTTACAAAGAAAAAAACAATTGCAGAATTTACTGACAGTAAGGGGTTACAAAGTGGAGAGGTTGCATAAGAGGTTGTTAATAGACACAAATTGCATTGAGAAATGGAAACATAGTAGCTTAAGAGACTTTTTTCACGGGAGAGAGTAGTGGATGCTTGGAATGCCCTCCCACGGGAGGTGGTGGAAAGGAAAACGGTAACGGAATTCAAACATGCGTGGGATAAGCATAAGGAATCCTGTGCCGAAGGAATGGATCCTCAGGAGCTAGTCAAGATCAGGAGGCAAGGCTGGTGGTAGGGAGGCGGGGATAGTGCTGGGAAGACTTATACGGTCTGTGCCAGAGCCGGTGGTGGGAAGCGGGACTGGTGGTTGGGAGGCGGGGATAGTGCTGGGCAGACTTGTACGGTCTGTGCCAGAGCCGGTGGTTGGGAGGCGGGGCTGGTGGTTGGGAGGCGAGGATAGAGCTGGGCAGACTTATACGGTCTGTGCAAGAGCCAGTGGTTGGGAGGCAGGGCTGGTGGTTGGGAGGCGGGGATAGTGCTGGGCAGACTTATACGGTCTGTGCCCTGAAGAACACAGGTACAAATCATTTTAAGAACATCCTCCAGTTTCTGATATCCTTGGTCGCTCTCCCACTTTCTGTTCTCTATACACAAAAAGTATGAGTTATCTTGTTGGGCAGGACTGGATGGACCGTGCAGGTCTTTTTTCTGCCGTCATCTACTATGTTACTATGTTACTATGTTTTACAATTTTAAGCATAGAGAACAAGCAATGAAATACCATTTAGTGTGTATGTTATAAATTATTGAAATGTTGGGTTAATAACTGTCCTAAATAATAAAAAACCTTAAAATCAGCTCCATTAAATTAGTTTTATTTGTATCTTCTCTCTCCTCCTGGGTAAGGTGTTCATGGTACTAGGCCTAGACTATTTCCAACAATTGAACCACAACACATTGGTACATTTAGCTTAACCCAGGAGTGGGGGAGGGGCTTACAATAATTTATCAAGTCCAACCTTTTTTAACATTTCAGCTACCTTTTCAAAAAACATAGCAGCTTTATTTCTCTTACTTTTATTTTCTTTCTCAGCAGATACATTGCCTTCATACCTTCTCCTTTCAGTTTTGTCCATGACTTTACCATTTCTTTTAGATGCTTCCAGCAAGCTAATGACTTCTTCGTATACTCCCTCACCTTTTCCCTTTTAAATGTACCCCAATCACCTGTGCCCTAATACTGAAACCCAACATTCAGTGATCACTGGATTCTATATGATTGTCCACTGTGATATCAGAAAGTCTCCCCACTTGCCTGCACCAGGTCTAGTATCTCCTCTTCCAGCCTGGCTCCCAATATAAACTTAAATAAACAATAGGACGATACCACTACCTTTGAAACAAATAAAATTTTACCATCCAAAGTGGCTCAATCGATGAACAGTTGCTTATTCAATTTTTAAAATTTTTAAATATACACCCATTTCTAAGTATTCAACTATTTAACTTTTTTACTTTTTTATAAAGGTATGTATAAAAAAGAAGGAAAAAAAGCCTCTGTATTCCCGTTTTCAGTACATATTAGTGTCTGTTAACCGGACAGAATCTCATAGGCTCAAAAACCTCCTCTTGTTTTAATCAACAAAACCAAGTTATTATGACGAACACTTATCTTTTAGTGCCGTCCTTGCCGTTGCAATTTAGCTTCTCTCTAATATCCTATTAGAGAGAAGCTAAATTGCAACGGCAAGGACGGCACTAAAAGATAAGTGTTCGTCATAATAACTTGGTTTTGTTGATTAAAACAAGAGGAGGTTTTTGAGCCTATGAAGATTCTGTCCCGGTTAACAGACACTAATATGTACTGAAAACGGGAATACAGAGGCTTTTTTCTTTCTTTTTATACATACCTTATAAAAAAGTAAAAAGTTAAATAGTTGAATACTTTAGAAATGGGTGTATATTTAAAAATTTTAAAAATTGAATAAGCAACTGTTCATCGATTGAGCCACTTTGGATCCAATATAAACTGCCAGAACTGGTCTCCTTGTAGAGGAGTATCCAGAATGTCCTTACTTCTAGACCAATATTTCCCAAAACTGTCTTGGAGGGCCTCCTGCCAATTAGATTTTCAGGATATCCACAATGAATATTTATGACATAGATTTGCATATACTGCCTCCATTTCATGCAAATTGTTTCATGCATATTCATTGTGGGTATCGTAAATCCTGACTGGCTAGGGATCCCCAGGACATGTTTGGGAACCACAGTTGTAGACACACCAGGATGTCCCAATCAAAATCTGGCAGATTGAAGTTGCCTAGCAACAGGACTGGAAATACATCTTAGAACAGAATGCAAATATACATCTCAAGTTTCTTTGGTTAATGTGCTGTTGGACAAGTTTCATGGTGACCAATATCACTGCACATTCTCAGTGAAATTTCTCAATACTCTAAACTCAAATTTATTTATTTTTTTGCTTCTATTTCTGTCCTGTGAGATGGATCATTATGAGTTACAGTTCAAATTCTGTTAATGTTAATGTAGCCTTTTCCAGTTTTATTTTACCCTAGACAGAAGGTAGATCATGCTTCACAAAGTTTACATTGCTCTGAAATGTTTATGGTGTGCATAGCTCATTGGTTAATGCACAGCCTGCAGTTAATCAGTTATGCTCTGATCAGTAAAGTGTCTAAAGATGATGCTTAGAATTATGGCAAAGAACTTTAGCAGGAGATATTTATAGATTTAATTTCTTTGTAATTCATTTAACCAGTCACGAAAGCATAAAAAGAAATATGAAAATGCATCTGAGCAAGTCTTTCAGTAAATTACATTTTAAAAAGTTGATTATGTACCCAGATTGCTGTTTTAGCAGCACATTGCAATGCATGATTATTCATCACTGAGATGAAAGTAAACAAGTGATTTATTTTTAAGAACCCTCTGTCCTCCACTTGCCATTATATGCTAAAGATTCCCCCCTCTGAGCTGTTTAGTAGATTATCAGCTTCATCATAATATAATTGGCCCCCCACTGTCCATTTTCGGTATGAAGAATCCTTCTCTTGTTCTGCCATCATTGACATCAGCAAACGAGAAGAGGAAGCCCACCCAGGGTCCTGTTTACCAGATTGTGTTAGCCATTAGTGCAGCAGTTAACATACACAAATAGTGCAGCCACTCATATACAGCTAATTTTGTACATTAACAACCAAAATCCGATATAGTGCACTGAAAAGTTCCACATGGAAATCCAAGCATATTCCATATAATGCGTGTATCCTAATTGATTAACAAGCCAATGAGCACCACTAATTGGAGGTAAACAAGCAATTAGCGACATTAATTGGTATTAATTGAAATTTATGCAAGTACCTGCCAAGCATATTCTATAACGTAGTCCACGTAAATCGGAACATGCACATCTGAAAGGGGGCATTCCGAACAATTTGAAATGGTTGTGACATGGGTGTTCCCAAATTCTATGCATGTAGTTATAGAATTTGTTGCTCCATGTGGAAATTTGGACACATGTATTTACACCAAGCTTTCCTTAGCATAAATGGCTGTGTCTCCTGAAAATGGCATGCATCTATCCTTTAAGCACATTCTATTCATAGCACCTTGGACTTAGACCTTTTTATAGGAACAGACTACCTTTCCTATGGACTCATCTGTTTCTGTAGCTTGGACTTCTGCCATATTAACCTTTTGGCCAAACCTGCTTTTTACTGCCTCAAAATTATACCACATACACATTTGTCTCAGGTGATGGGAAGAGCTGGATGTTGCTCTCCATTTGTTTTGTTTTTTTAGGGCACATTACAGCTGGCCAGACAATCCCTACCCTAATGAGAGCTGTCTGCCCACTAACACACTTAAAAGCTGTCTCTACAGTGTGGTCTAATGGCTAGCACACTGCTCTCTGATGTTACAGAGTGGGTTCAAGTACCGCTTCAGTGGATGGGTTTAACTATCCAGGGTGGATGATTCAAATCCCAGTACCTGCTCCAGGGCTGTTCAATTGATCTGGTTGCATTTAGCACTGTCACATCCTCCCCCCCCCCCCCCACCCCTTAGGTAAACTTCACCATTCTAAGAGGCATCTCTCTACCCTGGAAGAGGTAGGCTAATGGTTGGAACATAGGTGTATCTATCCAGGGTGGCAAGTTCAAGTCCTAGTACTATAACCATGACCCAGAGTTGTTCATTTGAAATTTGATCATAGAAAGATAAATCAGGCTGAGGACTTTTGTTTCTCTGAGTAGCATTTCTTAGTGATAGTAAATACAAATTCAGTTTGAAATAGGAATACCAAGATTTGGTAAATGTGTTTAAACTTCTTTGTATGTTTTATCTTACTCTTCCTGCCAACTTTCTGTGAGCTACTGCACACCATTAACTATTGCATTGTAATTCATTTCAATGTGCTGGGCAAAATACAGTGTCAAACTATTTGTAAGTGATTTGTTCTTAGAATACATTTGCCTACTGAGTTAAAACCATAGCATTGCATTTATTATTCACACTCATTCCCTGTATGCTAAATATACATAGCTCAAACACTTGGGGACTTCATGGATTGAGATTACACATCCCTCCCTGGTCAACAGGAAACTCAGTCTGGGATTTGTAACTTTTTGTCTCTGGTTCACCTTTCCCTGATATTCTCATTGTTGGGGTGTTTCAATATGAGAATGTCTTCTTTCATATTATAGCCTTTCAGCTTGACTTATGAATATTTATAAGGCAGTTCAATTAATGTGTCTATATTCTGCTGCGATATTCATTTCTTTGTAATGTTTGTGATAACCAAGAAAATGATTTGAAACCCCTCCCCCAACAAGAACATAGCCTTCGGCAGTACAGTACATAGATATGTCTTCCACATTACAACCCATTGCTAGTCTTACAGGTGACCTATTCATATGATAGCACTCGTTATCCCTCTCTCCTTCCACTCTTCACAGTGCTCATGAAACCTCTGTAGTAGGTTTTGAATCTTCATATCAGATAGAGCAACCATAGGTATTGAGAGATGAAAAGACAGAACACCCATATAAATGCCAAATTTGTATAATATATAAATGTTGTTTATAAGTACATAATATAAAATAAAATTGCTAGTAATATAAAATAAAATGTGTTCAAGTTTAGCAAAATAAAATATTTACAAACAGGTATGCATAAAAACAAACAGGAGGGAGGAGAAAAATGAATGACAACTTTAAATAGGGGCAAATATGTACAATATAAATAAAAAGGGAAGGGGAAAGGGTCAGTTAAGGAAGAGAGTAGGGGAGATTCCAAGAGAAGCAGGAGCTGCCTCGGGAGTGGGGCAGACTAAGGGTCCTGGGAGGTGGAGGGTCCAGGGATGACAGGATGTCCTAGAGCAGATAGAATTAGGGCTTGGGTGGCTGCAATCTGGTCTAGTGCATGCTGCAGCCTGGCCAGCTTCCAGGGCCCTTAGTTGCCAGTCAATGGTGTCCCACATGCACCCCATCTCCTCCCAGTCAGCTTCTGATCCAGAGGCAGGTGTGGGCAGAGTGGAGCTCCACCTGCACCCATCGCTGCCCTGGATCCACTGAGCATCAGCTCGCTGTCTTGGTGAAGATGAGGAGACATGTAGGAGGTCATTGTCCTCTCCTGAGATGTTCACCCCCTATTGAGATGACCATTGAAGTTTGGGAGTTGCCTACTGAGGGGGTTAAGCACCAACCTTTGCCTTTTGATTACATATTGGCACCAAGTGTGCTGCTATCAAGATGAGCAGGAGGTAGAGAGGGTCATTGGAAACTACAGTGTAACTCACCTGCCTCAGCACATAGCTCAGCACACACCCCCTGAAGGAGCTCCTGTTCATGCTGCATCAGGTAGCACCTCCTCTTGCAGAGATCCTCCATCTCTATGGAGACAAGGGGGTGATGTGGTAAGGGAGAGGGAAAAAGAATTTTGTGCTTTGCACTGGCTGCTCAAGAAGGAGGTGGTGGTGTGGTTAGAACTTCTGCCTTCTCCTTCTGGGGTTAGAAATTCAACTGGTGCCCATACACCTGCCCCCCCCCCCCCCCAACTGTACTCTGTACTTGGCTCCTCAGTACAGTAGAAGTAGTAGCCCAGATATTTTTATTAAATATTTAATTACAAACTTTTTTCAGACCAAAATTCTTAAACAGACCTTTGCAATAGTTAACTTTTGCAATAAGATATAAATGGATGCTCTCAAGACTGGACCTTCTGCCAACATGGCCAGGCTTTGTGCTATTTATCGGGGTGGCATTCCAAATAATATAACTGCAGAAGAAACCCTGCAATGTTTGAAGAAGATTCAGTCTTGATAACAGCCACGTAAATTTTACTGTAGAAGGTTAAATATAAGTCAAGTATGTTTAAGAAATAAGGTCTGAAAACAAGGTTTCTAATATAGGGGTCCTTTTATGAAGCTGTGGCAAAAGAGAACCTGCACTGGCATTGGCACATGTTTTTGACACTCATTGAGGCCCCCTTTTACCACAGCGGGTAAAAGGCAGGTCTCTGTTTTCTTCAGGAAATGGCTGACTTCAGGTGAAGCACTTACCACCACCAATTCAAGTAGCCGTAAGGGCTCCTGCGCTAACCTGGTGGTACTGCGGCAGTGCCTGATTATCGCTGGGTACACACCAGTGCCACAAAAATTAAAATATTTTTGTAGCGCTGGATATGACGCGTGCTGGGGGTGGGAACTACCACCAGGCTGCTGTGTTAGCCTGGCAGTACTTCCATTTTAGCAAGCGGTAAGCCTGCATTCGGCTTACTGCCGCTTTGTAAAAGGACTCCATAATGTTCAATACAAATATCTGGACCAAAACCAATTTTTGTATCTTGGATTCAAAAATATTAATTGGCAACAAACTTGTAAATAGAAATTAATCCCATAGAT
The DNA here is from genome assembly GCF_901765095.1 of Microcaecilia unicolor. NCBI lineage: Eukaryota > Metazoa > Chordata > Amphibia > Gymnophiona > Siphonopidae > Microcaecilia > Microcaecilia unicolor. The sequence continues at coordinate 224,961,158 of NC_044031.1, forward strand.
GACTGTACAAGTTGTATTCAAAATAACTAAATTCACTTTTACTCATTTTAGAAAAAGAAGAAGAAAAAGACTTCAGAAGCTCAGTGATCTGCCTTATCTCAAAGTAGGGGCTTCCAACAAAGCTAACTTCCTCGCTAGTCTTAAAACACTTCCTTTATTTTTATTTATTCTTCTGAAGTCTTTTTCCTCCTCTTTTTCTAAATTGAGTAAGAGTAAACTTAGTTATTTTGAATACAACTTGTACAGTCTTCAGCACGTGTTTTAAGTATGCCATACATTCTGAGGATCTATGAAAACAATTATAAGAACATAAAGGATTTTGTAGACACACCAGGTGGTGTTGCAGAATATATTTTGCTGGGATGAATGCATCATGCCTGATAGGCATCCCTAAGCTGAGAAGGAAGTAAACCATAATAATCTGAAAATTCTAGGTATAATTATAGACAAACATTTAACATTTCATACTCAAGTTTCCTCAGTAATCACAAAATCTTTCAGGTCTCTTTGGAAACTAGAAAGGATCAGACCCTATTTCCCATCAGAAATATTTAGACTATTGGTACAATCATTAACATTATCCCAGTTTGATTACTGTAATGCTATATATGCTGGCTGTAAGGATTACCTGTTGAAAAAACTCCAAACAGCTCAGAACACTGCAGCCATGTTCATATACAATATCTCTCATTTTGAAAGTGCCTCCCCTTTACTAAACAAATTACACTGGCTTTCCATCAAAGTGAGAATGTCTTTTAAATCCTAAATGGCACAGCTCCAGACTATATGGTTACATTAATAAACTTACCTCAAAGAATGAGGCAAGAAACTATCTCAGACTACACCTCCCAAATTGCAAAAAAGTGATCTACAAAACTGTCCACTCAGCAGACTTCACTTACCTAGGAACCAAATGGTGGAGCTCCTTACCACCCAAAGTAAGAAATATACAGCAATATACTAGATTCCGCAAAATCCTCAAATTGTTTCTATTCAAACAAACCCTCACAAAGAACAACCATATCTCAAACAACTAATTATTACTTGAATTGGTTATTACTTTATTTACCATTAACCTTCTCTTTGCTTCATGTACAATTTCTTGTTCATAATAGATTTTCTAAATGTTAAACATCCATAGCTATCCCAGTATATGATACTGTATTGTAAAATTAGATTCTTACAAAATTACTTTATTATGCATTATTCTTTGTTATGTACTGTTTATTGTAACCACATTGAACTCAGACTTGTTTGGGATACTGTGGGATATAAATATCAGAAATAAATTACAATGATGGACATAACTTGTGTACAGTACTTAGTATACTTACACCTCTGATGACTGTGACCCATCTATACCGCAGATATGACCTCCAGTGGCCTGGGAGGGTGAAGTACCTTTTCTCCTTACAGAGAAAGAGCCAGGCCAATAGTTTGGTATCTCTGCTGAGAAATTAGGCATCTCCTGCAAGGAGGCATAGCTGCAAAATGTCCCCGCAGATATGACATCATGACGTCTTTATGCATTGACATCAAATCAGCGCTGATCAATTTCTTTACAGTGCATTGAAGTCCGGCGTATTCTATATACTGCGTGGAAAATCCCAGGCGCATTCTGTATACTACATGGAAATTTCCAGGCATATTCTAGATAGGTCATGGGGAAGGGCAGGCATAGAATCTTAGGTGCATAGGTGCACAGCGTTTAGATTTTGTCATGGGATAATGCGTAGGTATTTTTTTATAAACTGTATCTAATGTTTATAGAATACACTTAGACAAATTATTTTTGTGCATGGAGTTTTTAGGCACCATAGAGACCTATGCTGGAGATTGCACAGGCCATTTTTTAGTGCTGCTTAGTAAAGGGGCCCCATAGTGTATGTGTTACTATTCAATAAGCAAATCCAAGAAGGCAGGAGGAGCCTCCATGGAGAGTCAAAGCAAAACAGCAAAAGTAGAGGCTGACAAATGTGCAAACCAATAGGGAGATAATATCAAAAAACAGTTTATTCAGAATATTCATATTAAAGGACCCGACACGGTACGTATTTTGACACCAAAGCGCCTGCCTAAGGGGTCACAAACAACTTTCTCTGAGAAGAAGCTGATTGGCTTGAATAAATCCTTTATGTATGCACGTGGCTATAAAAACAAGTTAATCCACAGAGAGAACAAAAGACCAGCCAACCGATCAGCAAACACCATGTGACACCAATCAGCTTCTTCTCAGAGAAAGTTGTTTGTGACCCCTGAGGCAGGCGCTTTGGCGCCGAAACACGGACTGTGTCGGGTCTTTGATATGAATATTCTGAATAAACTATTTTTTGATTTTATCTCCCTATTGGTTTGCACTATTCAATAAGCTACATCTAGTGAGTACCATGAGGTTGTGGCAGCTATTTTGTGAAAGAAGCAATAATGGACAGCAGCAAGTGAACATCACTTCTGCCTATAGGGCCCCAGTAGACCTCCAGGAATCTACAAGGTAGTCCTGGGGGCTGTCTAAAGGGTGGGAGGGGTGGGGTGGGCAGGGGGTTCAGTCGGGCCTTGAAGACATCAGGGGTGAGGGAGGAGGATCAGGATCACGGAGGAGAGAGGGAACACCAGTAAGCCTGATGCTGCTACACTGGAGTTAACCAGTATTCAGACCTGTGCTCAGTTAACTCGGTGGCTAAAGATAGGACAACCCTTTTGCTATCCTAGCTTTAGCCACTTTTTTTAACCAGTTAGTGGTCTGAATATCACTGTTAATTGGTTAAGTGCCAGCTTCATCCACGTCAAGCACATTCCTTGGACCACACTACCACTAACTGAACATTGCAGAGGTAGTTACAGCTGATATTCAGCAGCACTATCTGGTTAAATGCTGCTGAATATAAGTGGTTAGGCAGTAACAAGCAATTTAACTGGGCAGGAGACTCTCCTTTCCTGTTATATAGCTTTGAAAATTGACTGGATCATTTACAGCTTCTTTTTAAACTTATGTTTCAACCCATCTCCTCATTGCACTGTCCTAGAATCAGTCTCTGTTGGTGGCCTGACTCTCTTGTAGTGGGAAGCATGTATCCAGGTCGATCTCCCTTTCCGCTTCACAACAGTGTCTGTAGTCAGCAGCACTTGGATTGTGACATCCCACCTCGGCACCAAGCAGTTCCTCCACAGGTGTACTTTTGTGAACACCCAGTCTCCAGGTTTCAAGTCACAGAATGGCCCTTCAAACTTGTCAGGTAATGCCTCTCGCACCTGAGAATGATGAGACTGTATAGCACGGCTTAATAGAAACAGAAAAATTAAGGCAGATAAAGACCACATGTCCTATCCAGTCTGCCCACTCATGCCATCTACTCTCCCTTTCACTCACTTAGAGATCCTGTGTACTTGTCCCAAGCTAAAGGATGTGCACACTTCACAACTCCACCGCACTAGAAAAACC